>NC_134857.1:65374892-65974892 GCF_049852395.1 Peromyscus maniculatus bairdii
GAAGTCTTGTAAGCAGGACTGGTCCTGCTCTCCACTAGCCCTTCCCACCTGATCTGGACAAGATGATGACAAGATGCTGCCCTCGGGTGGCTTCTACCTTCCCACATATGTCCTTAGCTTCTGGGACTCCAGGAAGGGTCAAGTATAAACCCTTTGGATCTCAGGACAACTGCCCTGTTTCCTCATTATCGTGGAAGACAGTTGCCACTGAGGAGGTATTGACCAGGCCAGCTGTGCTGACCTCTGCACATACAGTCTCCCTATGGATATTCAGCTGTGGCAGATGCTGGATATGTGTGCAGAAGCATTGAGTGAAGGAAGCTCCAGGGATGAACAGGCACCACCGCCAACGCTTCCTGACCCAGGGGCTAAGGCTCCTCGTTGGCTCCTTGGCTTATTTCCCCAGCATGGATGCAGCTAGAGGTGCCGAGTCAGTGTGGCGCTGGTGCCTGCACTCAACTTCCTTCCAAGGCGCTCCTGATTCCGATGGTGAGAGAGGCACCTGAGCGCTGCTCTGTCCTCAGCTAGAAGGCTTGGGCCTGGACGGTGGGGTCTGAGTTCCCAGTTCCTTGAGACTTGGGGGTAACCGGGGGAGAGTTGGGGGACTGAATTGTTTTCCTGCCACAGAGAGAACAGGAAGCCTAGATGGGACTTGTCCTCATCTTCCAGAAAGAGCCATGCTTCTTGTGCTCAGTGTGTATCTGGTGAGGCTGACCTTGTGTATCTGAGAAGGGCAGAAGGCCGGTAGACGGAGCAGCTTCAAGCGCCAGCAGTGGAAGCTCTTACTAGACCTGAGAGGCCCGTGCAGAGAAGTGAGTGTGGTCCTCAGGAGGCCAAGGGCCGCCCTCAGGCAGGAAGGAGTCCTGGAGAGGGCCAAGGAACTCTGTCCTTGGCAGGAAACACATGACCTTAGGAACTGGAAGGGATTCTCTGAAGTGAGGATTCTGGGGTGGCCTGGTGTCCCCTGAATGATGCCATCTGGTGCCCTGTCAAGTCCTGTTTTGGGGTCCTGCGCACCTGGAGCAGGTTTAGGGTATGAGGACTCTCCAGCTGCCCTCGTTGCTGCCCAGGCGGTTTCCAGAATAGCCATGGGCCAGTGTGGAGAATGTTTGCATATTATTTGCATACGCTTTGCACATGAATAGTCTGCACTATCTGTTCCCAGGAAATTTCAAGTTAAATATTAATTGTTACTGCCCTCGGGAGTTTTTAGTTTTTGATTTTGCTTTCTCTGTTTCTTCTTCTCACCCACTCGCTGTCAATGACTCAGATCCCTGTATGGAAGGGGAGGAGGAGGGAGACGCCCCCGCCAGGCTGGAGGAGGGCAGCTGAGGACCAGAAACTAGGGACTTAGGGAGTGGGTGGCTGGCATAGCTCTGCCGAGTGAGAGGCTGGGTGTACAAGGAAGACACACGGGAGATGCAGTTGGCAGGTACTGAGGAGATGCAATATCTGTAACACACAGAAAGCAGCAGACAGACAAAGCTGATGTCATAGTTAAGTGACTATGTATGTATATGTGTATATATATCTATGCTTCTCAGCCCCCCCCCTCCCTGCGCGCCTGTCCTGGCACCCACTGGCTTCTCAGGACCCCATGTGCCCATCCTTGTCACCAGGGGGAAGGACCAAAAGCTTTGTGAATGCAGGACAAAGGTTAAAAAATGGCTCGAGAATGCAGAATAGTGGTTAGCTCATAGGTTCAGGGGCGCTGCTTGAATTAGGATTCTGGCTTTAGTGGTCTATTGACTGCCCAACTCTGAGTGAGGGACCGCTGTCGTTTGGGAGCTGTTTGAGTGTGCCACCTAACAGCTCATACGCTGGAACCTTGGCCCCTAGCGTAGTGGTATTGAAAGGCAAGGGACCATGAAGAAGCAGGCCTAGTGACAGGTGATGAGGTCAGGACTGCTCATGGGGAACACCCAATCCTAGTGTCCCAGAGTGGTCCAGTTCTCTGCAGGAGTGGAGTCGTTACTCTGAGAGTAACAACAAATTCTGGAGAACATGGCATCTGCCTCCCTGTCGCACACACCCTCCCACTGTGTGATGCTATCTGCCATGCTGTAACAGAGCTGGGAGGTTCTCCCTAGAGGTGACCAGTTGGAGCCACCTCACCGTGGACTTCCAGTTCCCATCCTGTGAGTGAAATTAACCTCTTCTGTTCATAAAGTACTTAACACCAGGCATTTTGTTACAGCAACTCGAAAGGGATTAAGGTCATGGCTGGCTGCCCGTCCATGAGCCTCGGTTTTCTTTTCTGCAAAATGGAGTTGCAAGCAGTGTCTGCCTTGTGTTGGGGCTGGGGGTGTGGGTGCCGAAGTCAGCTGTTGTATGTTAAGCCCTGAACAAACTGCGCTTGGTTGAACTGTAAATACTCACGTTCCAGGTGCAGGTTTCCTGGTCCTAGGCTTGTCTAGTGCTGGTGCCTCTCATCAACATTTGATCATCTGGCTTGGGCTTGAACATTTCCTTGAGGTAGAGGCTCAGTGGCTTGCTCCTCCTGATGGTGCTCCCTGCCCCCTCTGCCACACACACACAACACACACACACACACACACACACACACACACACACACACACACACACGCTATAACTATACAAAATGACCTTTGAGAAGGGAGTGAAAAGCCTTTCTGGGAAGCACCTTCTGCTCTTGACCTACCTTCTCTAGAGAGGTAGACTTTCCTGGGACTGCTCCGGGCTTCCTACTTCCGGGGGACTGGAGCCTACCCTCTGGGACAGCATAGTCTGCAGCTTCCTCTTCTGAGACCCACTTGAGAGTTCTCTGTGATGCTCTCTTCCTGGGTCTTTTGTGTCCCAGCTGCTCAGACAGGACCTTGCTCTTACCCCAGACCCTGGCAGAACTACCAAAGTGTTCTCTCTTGAGACACTGAGAAGACAAAAGGTTGTCGCTTTGGAGCTTTCTACTGTAGCCCCTGTTTGGTCCAGAGTGGTCCTGGGAGGTGTGAAGAGCAAATCGATGGTATAATAGCTACCGTTTATTTAGTTTGCCAGACACAATGCTGAGTGCCTTGAATCCAGGCTTCCTTCCACTCCCATGAGGATGGTCTATTCTCATCCCCATTGTACAGCTGTGAAGACTGAGGCCTGGGAGAGACTGAAGAGTTTGCCCCAGACAGCTTAGTTTCCACATGAAAGAGCTGGGATGAGAGGGATTACTTCTCTAAAAGGATTTTTTTTTCTACACCTGGGTTTCTTTTTTCTTTTTCTTCCTTTATAATAGCTGAGTACTCATTATATAACATCTTTGAGAATTGTCCCATCTCTGTATCTGCATGGTAAACACAATTTAGGGATGTGACCTTACTAATCACACTAGTCAGCTCTCCACTACTGTGACAAAATTCCAGAGAAAACCATCATGTAAGCAGACAAGGCATGTTTGGGCTCACAGACTTGGAGATTTAAGGCTGTGGATGACTGGTCCTGTTGCTTCAGGCCTGTGGTAAGGCAGCCCATCATGGCAAGAAATGTGCAGTGGACAAGTAGTTCATTTCATATGACGAGACTATGAACAAGGGAGGAATAGACCAGGGTCCCACAATTGTTTTCATTTATTATTTTTAGATTTAACACTTTTTATTTAATGTGTACAAATACTTGCCTGCATGTATGCATGTGTCCCATGTGCACGTCTGATATCAGAAGTGGTTGTATCCTCTGGAAATGGAGGTATGGGTGATTGTTAGCAGCCATCTGGGAAGCGAACCCAGATCCTCTGCAAGAACAACCAGCACTCTTAACCACTGGGTCATCTCTCCACCCTCCACAATCCTTTTCAAGGAATGGCTCCAGTAACCTAGGGATCTCCCATCAAACCCCACCTTATTCTCCTGTTTAAAGACTTAAATTATTTTTTAAATTGATGTGCATGTTTGTTGATAAGTATGCAAATATGTGTGAGGCAGATGCCTGCAGAGGCTAGAAGGCAGTTGTCTTGCTAGAGTTTCTATTGCTGTGGAGAGACGCCATGACTACAGCAACTCTTATACAGGAAAAGATTTCATTGCGGAGGCTGGCTTACAGTTCAGAAGTTTAGTCCATTATCATTATGGTGGGAAGCAAGGCCCATGCAGGCAGACATGGTGCTGGAGAAGGAGCTGAGAGTTCTTATGTGTTGACTCACAGGAAACAGGAGGAAGTGGTCTGAGACACTGGGTGTGGCTTGAGCATACACGAGACCTCAACGCCTGCCTCCACAGTGGCGCGCTTCCTCCTGTTCCTAAAGGCCATATTTACTCCGACAAAGCCACACCTCCTAATAGTGTCACTCTCTTTGGGGGCCATTTTCTTTCAAACCACCACATTCGTATTGGATTTCTTGGAGCTGGAGTTACAGGCTGTTGGGAGCCCTTAGACATGGGTGGGTGTTGGGATCCTAGCTCAGGTCTTCTGTGAGAACAGCTACTACTCTTAACAGATGAGCCATCTCTTCAGCCCCAGACCCCACCTCTTAAAGATTTCTCCTCTCTCCCAATAGCATCAAACTGGGTGTGAAGCCTTCATCCAATACATGGGCCTTTGCAGGACATAAAGTTCCAAATAGCAGTAACATAGCAAGCAACAGTTTATCTCTGGGCGTTCATGGGTCTAGTGCCTGTGGTACTCCCCAGCTCCCAGGTCCACGTGGACCTCTCATTTCTGCAGAAGTACCTTACCCTCCATCTGTGTGCCCGGGAGGTGCTCAGTGCCTTTGGGACAAGGGCACAGCTCCTCCACCCACAGGCGACAAACTGCGCATCTCCTCATTCTGTGCTATTATCATGCATTCTGCTTACAGCTGCCCTGCCTCTGGCTGCCCTGGGCTGAGCACATGTCACACCCCAGATGCTGGTGTTCTGAACTCCCAGAAGATTAAGACCGTGGGTGGACTCTCTGAGCTGCCTGGCCCAGAAATGTCCTAGAGGACAAAGAACCAATGCCCCATCCATGTTAGCTGGTAAAATTGTCCCAAATAATCATGACCTTTGAAGCTATATCCAAATGCTTTACTCAGAACTGCAAAACTTAGCTATGCACCAACATGGTTATTAGGAAAATGGTTAACCAAGTTGTTATTTTCTTCAGGTTTCCACGGAAACATCTCCAGAGTTTCTAGAACTCTTGTATATGACACCAGGAGCTTGTGGCTTATATGGACGCTCAATCAGCTCTGACTTGATTTGGAATGCAGACCAAATCTTTAAAGATGTGAGAGAAATCGTCACTGGGAAAGAGGGGTTCACTCATGCATGCCTGAGCAGGGAAAGGGACTGACTGGCATGGTTGCTGATCCTGGAGGCTTGAAGTTCAAAGTTCACCCTTTTCAGGGCTGACATTCCCCTCAAGAGGAATCCAGGAGTAGCCAGGGAGGGGAGACTTGGTTTGGTTTCATCTGTCTCTTCCACTGCCTCCCAGCCTGAACTTCCTTCTCCCTGGTCCTTAGCCTCTGCAAAACGAAGGCATTGCCTTGATCCTTAATTTCCAAGTTTAAAATTCCAGATTGTTGATGAAGGTGTAGCTCAGCGGTAGAGTGTATGTGCTTAGTGCCTAGGTTGGATCTCCAGCATATGGCCACATGTGTACAGCATGTGTCATGACTGTTGTTTCTTCAAAAGGCATCTTTTGTGAAAGACCAGAATCTAAAACATCAGAAACACTTCTCCGGCTGAGATACATGTTCTCTATGGATGGTCATGGTGAGGGAATCTCCCCAGCTGGCCTCTAGAAGCTCATCAGCTTTCAGGGGGTGGAGGGGGAGGGTGAAAAGAGACCCTGATTCTTGCACCTTGGATCCAATCTGAATGAGGGCAGCCTGAGGCCTTGGAGGGCAGTGTGGATGGAGCGCTTCAGCACAAGCTAGGGGCCTGAATTTCTTACCCTTTCTCCCAAATTTCTTCCCATTCTCCCCTCTCTTCTTCTTCCTCTGGATCTCAAGGCAGTACCTCCACACCCACGCTGGTGCCCACTGGAGAGACTGAAAGCTGCTGCTGAGTCCCAATTCAGGAGGGGCTCCCTGGACTGGAAGACAGAACGACACACCCTGACCTCGCCAGCCAACGGCCCGCACTAAGTGGAGAACAGACATGATGGGTCCTCCTTTGGGGGAAGGTAGGAAAGAGGAGGGGGAAAGCCAGGCGGTTGTCTCTTGAATTATTATCTCTATACCTGAGGTACAGTGTCAGTATTGCTGAGAGGATGTCTTTTAATGCCCTGGATCATTAAAACCCAATAATCTCTTTGAAATGGCTTAACTGCTTCCTGCAAGGAGATAAAGCAAATAAAACTGTCATCTCAGGGTCCGCCGTCACCATATTGATGCGGCTTTTCTTTTCTCTTTTTTTTAAATAGCTGCATTTGTTTTATTTCAGGCCAATGCATTTATGTCATGCTGGTGGTATATAAATTTGGTAATTAAATCCTGTTATCTTGACACTATGGGCAGAATAAGAATCACTTGTGATGTTTTAGAGAGGGGAAAATACAGAAGGGGGAGAAGCGGATTGTTCTGTATTCTTTAAAAAATTGTTATCCTGGCAAGTTTTTTATTTTATTTTTTTTTAATACTAGGTAGTTGACAGATGCCTAAGGGAAGTCCTCCTGTGAGGACGGCACCTAGTGAATCCTGGGAAGTTGCTCTCGCTTTGTTATCCACTCCAGCAGAGGAGAGGCTGAGACGGTATTTGTCCCAGAACTTGGATTTTTAGCTTCACTCATGACTTCCCACCTGCTCAACTTGAGGCGAGTGACCTTCCTCCTCTGCCCATCTGGGTGTTTGAGGCTACGATAAAGAGAAGTAGAACCAGTCACCAAATAAGCAAGAATAGGTTTTGTGTCCTGTATTAATAAGCTGTGGTTTAAACTAACCCCAACGGGCCTGAGTTCAGCAGCTCACCAAGTGTACACTCTGAGTCTCTATCCTTGTCTGCCTTCCTCAGTGGGTTTTAGCCTGGGCTTTTAACCTAGGAACCCCATGATCGCAGACTGGCGGCCAGGATTTCCAGAAATCCCCTGAAGACTTAACAATGTTCGTTTTTTTTTTGTTTTTTTTTTTTAATCAGAAAGAAAGATTTTCTGGAAACTCTTTTGATGATACTATGACATTTCTCATTTTCTAGAAATCTATCACTTGTTTTATTTCGTAACCAGTCTGGCCAAAGACATCACAATTGACTCACACAAACCACAGTGTCCCCTTCCTCCATGCTGGGCTGGTCACGGGACTCCTGAAGTACACAATCGTGCAGAGAAGTCTAGATACCAAGTGAAATCTGGGTTTGATTAGAAAGATGGACCAAGGATAGATGGTTGTTGGGCTGGCCACTGACAGACTCTGTCGCCATCATTTTGCATCTCTATCTTTTCTTTGGTAACAGTCGAATCACAGATGCCCACCTCTACATATTATTGTGAGGACTCACAGAGATGAATAAGCTATGTGACCTCCCAGGCTGTCTGGCCCAGACGTGTCAGTAGGCTAGAGAGCTGACTTGAGGATGGTTGACTCCTTCAGAATAGGTCCATCAGTGAGCATGGACATTGTGACGGTTAATGTTAACTGTTAACTTGACAAGGTCTAGACTCACTTGGGAGACATGTTATGAGGGACGCGTGTGAGAGATTATTTAGACTCAGTTAGCCTCTGAGCATGTCTGTGAGCGATTATACAGATGAGGCTAGTTTAGGTGGGGAGATCCCCCCACCAAAGGAGGGTGGCATTATTCTCTGGGTTTAGGCCCCAGGTTACCTAAGAGGGAGGAGACTCACTAAGCACAGACCTCATTGCTCTCCTCTTCCTGGCTGCAGAAGTCATGTGACTATCTGCTTCAGGCCCCACAGCCTTGATTCACCACCCTCTACCTGTGAGCCAAAGTAATCCCTTCCTTTCTGAAGTTGGTTCTGCTAGGATAATTTAGCATAGCCACAGAAAAGTAACCAGTATGGGCCTTCTCCTCAGCCAGGGCCAGAGTTCCATTCAACTTGGCATGTAGCTGGCCTTTGTCAGTCTTCGGGTGGCTCCCAGGATCCTTCCTGTGTCTGTTATTTTCTGATGCATTCATGGCTCATGTGACCAGAATACAGCAGGGACCCTTCTTTTTTTCTATCACAAAGAGGGTCTCCAACAAGGCATGGTGCAGTCTGGGCTTGTGAGGAGAGCTACCCTGCTTCATCACCCCTCAGACAAGATGAGGAGCACCACAGAGGTGAACGAAGACCTTCCTTGAAGGGTCAGCAAACCCTTAAGAAGTGAGGGTGGCCAGAGATTGGTACTTCATAAATTTAGTCAACTCCTCTACCCTTCCTGAGGGAAGGCCCTTCAAAACCTGAGCCTTGGAGAAGGGAATTTGGGGCTGATGTTTCTTCCTGTCTAGCCTTTCTCTCCTTGGTATCCTCATTGCAGAGACATCGCCTTTCCAAGTCCTTTGTCCTACATCTTCACTGGAGAGACCCCATGCCTTGTCACAGGGGCTCACAGGCTCACCCTCTTCCCATATGTGCCTTACTGCCTACATTAGGAAAGGAACCAGCTGCCAGTAGACGCTCCGAGGGCCTGGTGAATGAACAGACTGGCGTCCTGGTGAATGAACAGACTGGCGTCCTCTGCAGTGGCTGCCTGCTGGCTGCGTCATCTCAGAGGGAAGCACAGATCAGGCTGGAAGGTTTCCCTCACCTTGGAGATTCTACAGTCTTGGAAAAAGAAGAGATCATCCTTCCTATTAGCAAAGCTTTGTTCTTGCCTTTTACATAACATTAGCTCCAGCGTTGCTGTGCTAAGAACCATTTGGCTTTTTCCATGAGTCTGCAATTGAATGACATTTCACAGGCCACAGTTGACAATTACATGGCTCCTCCTGTGGTACTCAGGAGGATGCCCCCCCCCCCCATTGGATTGTGCTCTCATGGATTCCCTTCGTAAAAAGAGAGGGAGGACTCTGGTTTATTCCACTCCTGTAATTTTTCTTTCTTTCTGTTTTTTTTTTTTTTCCCAAAAGCTGCAAGTATGGAGAACAAAGGCCTGTTTACCATATCATAGCATATTAGATAGCACTCACGGGTAATTTGTGAGGTTTGACTGAGGTGCATATAGGGGACCAAGAAGGACATACCAGTTTATCTAGCAGAAAATAAAATTGTGTGTGTGTGTGTGTGTGTGTGTGTGTGTGTGTGTGTGTGTGTGTAGTACCACAACATGCTCTTGAGGTCAACGATAAACCTGTGGACTTCTGGGAGTCCTCTCTTCCACCTCACCAGTTCTGGGGATCTACACATGGCAGCAGGCTCCTTATCCACTATACCATCTATCTTCTTTTCTTTTCTTATTTTTTTCAAGACAGGGTTTCTCTGTGTAGCCCTGGCTGTCCTGGAACTTGCTCTGTAGACCAGGCTGGCCTCGAACTCACAGAGATCCACTTGCCTCCACCTCCTGAGTGCAAGGATTAAAGGTGTGCGCCACCGCCACCACCGGGCTTGTACCATCTATCTTATCCACTTATCCCATCTTATATTTTGAAGTAGGGCTTCCTACTGGGACCTGGGACTTGCTGATTGGACTAGACTGGCTGTCCAGGCAGCCTCAGGGGTCCTTCTGTGTCTGCCCACTCTGGGCTGGGATTGTAGGGCTTGGAACCGTGCACAGCTTTTCACATGGCTACTGGGTTTCGGATGACCTTCCTCATGCTTGTACAGCAAGAATTTCACCAACCTAGCCATCTCTCTCTTCCTAACCTTTCCAATTTTTTTTTGTTCCAAAATGTTAGATTAAAAAAAAATGACAATTATATGTAGGCTTTATAAAGATTAGATTTGCATATAGTGTGTTAACCTCAAAACTCTAAGATAGCCAGTAAAACCTTTTTAGAATCAATGCATTTGATTTCTGCACAAGGTCTACATAAAAGAAAGTTCTACAAACCCAACAACATTCCTATGTACTTGGGTTGCTTAGCCAGAAAAATACAAGGGATGAGCAAACAGCAGTGTTTGGCTTGACGACTTTCCCGACCTTTCTTCTCCCACCAAGGAATCAAGCTGTCACCAGACACAGTGTGCCCTTGGAAAGGACTCCACAGACCCTGAACTGCTGCCCGTCAGCTCCAGGAACACCCCACACTTACCTTGTTTGTTAGAGTTACCAAGTCCGGCTTAGCAATAAGCTGAGACTGTGAGCTTCCCTGGGACAGGATACAGGATACCTGGCTCACAATCAAGTACCTAGTGTCCTGAAGCCTGTCTTTGAAAAAAGTAAACAGTTCATGAAATAGAATATCGCTGGGAAACATTCCCTTTTGGGGAAATACGTGTGACCCCTTTGAAGAAAACTTTACATAAAATATAGATCTGGAGATGTGTGGACCAGTGCCTCGCCCTTTGATACAGTGTTCTTTCTTCAAAGAATCATGTACAGACATCAGATACTACTGTTGTAGAATATTATTTTAAGGTGTGTTGCTTTTGTTTATGTTGTATTTGTTTAACTCTGTGAAGCTGTGTTACTGTGCCTGCTCTAAAACACCTGATGGTCTCATAAAGAACTGAACGGCCAATAGCAAGGCAGGAGAAAGGATAGGTGGGGCTGACAGGCAGAGAGGATAAATAGAAGGAGAAATCCTGGAGGAGAGAGAAGGAACAAGAGAGGAAGGAAGAGGACATCAGAGGCCAGTCACACAGACACCCAGACACCCAGCCAGCCACAGAGTAAGAGTAAGATTTACAGAATGGGAAAAATCCAGAGGCAAAGGGTAGACGGGGTAATTTAAAGTTAAGGAAAGCTGGCAAGAAACAAGCCAATCTAAGGCTTGGCATTTATGAGCAAGAATAAACTTCCATGTGTGATTTATTTGGGAACTGGGTGGTGCTCCCCCCCCAAAAAAAGAGCAAAAACAAACAACAACATACTATTGACTAAAGTCCCTCAGAAATATTTAGGAAAATAAAATGACTCTAGGAGGAAAATTGCATGAAGCAAAATCTCAGAATACTAAATTATGATCTTCCTGAATGATATCTTTGCTTCCTTCATAGTCTTTCTCTCACACAGGACAATCCTCTTTCCTTCCTATAGGGCTCAGGGAGGCAAGTCCTTGTGAAGGCACAAATAAGACCCAAGCAGGAAGTCACAGGGCAAATGACTTCCCTACAATCCACCCCTCCTTCCATTCTAGAGAGCACTGATATTGAGGTCCGCTGGTAGCAAAAGTCCACGAGAGTAAACAGCAGTGACAACTAGTGTTCATTCAGAAGGTCAACCTATCAGAACTAAGTAAGGGTTCTGTTAGAGGAAACCATCACACAAGGCGTTATGGAATTACATGTACACATAATGTGGAGATGCATGGTAAATGGGAGAATCATAGCTGTTATTGCACAAGAAGTTTACAACAAGAGACAGCCAGTTCATCCAAGAGGCAGTAATCCCATAACGCCTGTATACTCTCATGGACTTTTGCTACCAACAGCTCTCAACACACCAAGAGCTCACTGTGGCGGGGAGTAGAGGATGTGGGGGATGGGGGAGTGGAGGAGTGGGGGGTAGGGGGGTGGGAGGCAGGCTGTTTGGGGGGAGGTTATGGAACCTTTAGGAGGCGGAGCCTTGCTGGAGGAAGTATGTCATGGGAGGTTGCTTTGAGGTTTTACAGCCTTGCCCCACTCACTTCCTGTTCTCTTTGCTTCCCGTTCGTGGATGAAATGTGATTTCTGTTGCCATGTCTTCCGCACTCTATCCCACTGGAACTGTAAGCCCACACCAATCTTCTCTTCCTTAAGTTGATTTTGGCTATGCTATTTCATCACAGCAACAGAAAAGTAAGGAATACAGGCACCATGCTGCTGGAGCTCACAGAGCTAGCCAATGATGGGCTCACCATGTCCCCCACCCAAGGATGCTCCCCTCCAAGCTGCCTTGGTCTCCCTGTCATCCTCCACTCATTATCTCCATGATTACTGTCTTATTGCAGACCTGTGGTGAATCAGAGGAAAAAGCCAGCCACTTTATATTAAACATAGAAGTCAGGCAATGGTAGCACATGCCTTTAATCCTATCACTCAGGAGGCAGGGATCTGTCTGGATCTTGGTAAGTTCAAGGCCACACTGGGAACAGAGCCCAGTTGTGGTAGCATACGCCTTAAATTCCAACACTAGTTAACCATGGAGGTCTGGAGGTCTGTACAGACAGACAGGAAGTGACAGATCTGGGCAGGAAGAGGAAGTGATGTAGCTGGGCAGAGAGAGCAAATGATATAGCAGAACAGAAAGGCATATAGGTGTGAGTAGACAGGAAGTAGGTCTCTTTGGAAACTGAGGTGTCGGTGAGGTGAGGTTAGCTTGTGGCTTTTCCTATTCCTCTGATCCTCAGCTAAATTTTATTAGGGGACACAGATAAAATATCACCACACAGACCAGAGTGGGTGCTATCACCAGGAAGGATAATTTTGTTCCTTAGATCTTTAGAATCTTCTAGAAGGGTCTTGCTGGCCTCTGCAGCTCTTCTAGACATCTAATAGAGTCTAAAAATCAAGGCCATCTCATTGTGAATACAGATTCCATCTCCTTGGGATGTGTCTGCTCTCTTGACCTAACTGGGGTTCTCAACACATGGACCCAAGAAGAATAACATCAAGAGAAGCATTTGAATGTCTCATTTTGAACCAAACCAGATTGGTGTTTGCTATCATACTCCCTCACTTCAAGCTCAAACTCCACTCGGCTCCCCATCAGAGTATGCCCACCACATCACCTCACTTTTCCTTGAGGTCAGTGCATACATCTTAAGCTACAATAGTGGACTCCAGCCTCCGCGACCTTTGAGCCCATTAAAAAGGCTCCTTTGGTTATTAGGAAGTCTTATCAGGCAATCCTCATGAGTTTCCCACTGGACATGGAGCTGTCGATGTTCCCACTGGCTGCAGTTTCAGTGATATTTTTAAATCAGGCCAGGGAGATAATTTCCCCCTTTGCTATTTTTGCTTCAAAAAGACTCCAGCTTAAAATGGTGGATGACAACAGGAAGCCAAGGCCAGAGTTTGCAGAGCAAGAACCTAGTGGGGGTATCCAAGGCCCAGGAAGGAGAGAGGTGGCCAGGGAGAATTGCTTCCCTCCATCTTTCTGTAGGAAGTTGATACCCTCCAGCCTTATTCCCACACACCCCTGTCCCCACACTTGGGGGACTTCTGTTTCTATTTTGTTTATCTGGAGTAGGCTTTCTTACAGAGACTTGATGATCACTTGTTCATGAAGAACTATGTCTACCCTGGGTCAGAGGCTGGGTTTGGATGTAGAAGGGACCTGAGCTGAGATCAGTGTGGGGCGCCACTGGCTCCTTTCCTTCCCTGTTGGTGTCCTTCAGCCACCTTTGTGTGCCGGTCCCAACCTTGGTATCAGTTTGCTCCTTCTCACCAACAAAAGTTTCAGAAGCATGGTGTGGCTGGGACAGTGCATATGTCAGGGACCAGGAATAGGAAGAACAGGATTTGGAATGCTAGACTTAAATCCTTGCGAGGCTGTCTACTTGGGATGACTTTGAACAAAGCATGTAGTCGTTCCTTCCCCACGCAGGGTTAGATTTCTCCCAACTACATAGATGGCAGGGGAAGCTCCTGCCTCCTTGGATGGCTGCATGAGGAATGAGACACTGTAAGGAATACACTTAGCCCTGGGTCCATGCATCTTCACTCATGTTTGATATTTTTGTAAGAAATATGTTCTGTGGGCAGATGAGCTACCTGCTGCTGGGAATTGATGGAAAGCCACAGAGTCAATCTCAGAGTGCCTCATCTGGGTCTACAGATTCCACAGGGGCCCAGCTTCTAAAGCTTGCGGGACAGTCACTCAAACACTCATGTGCAACAGACCACGGGACATAGATCAGATCCGTCCTCCATGCTTGTGCTCACAGAATCACACAGCTGGCAGGCTCATCCCCAAGTGAGGAAAGACCACATTACTATGATCTACACACACCCCTCCATGGATTAAGAACCAGGCCAACAGCTCCTTGCCAAAGAAAGGGCTGAGTCATTTCTTTGGGGATATATTTAGACCTGACATGGGAGCTCAGTCTTTGCAGAGCTGAGGGGCCTGGGCCCGACATCATAGACTTCCCACCTGTGAAGGGATCCATGCTCCACAGCCACGGTTTTGACAGGTGAGTGGAGGCAGTTTCCAGAAAGCCTTGTTCATTTTGAGGTGAAACAGCAGGTGGACACTTGTGGCGATTCTCCACAACAACGCCATTGAAACAGCTTTCATGAGGGGGCGGACAGAAATGGAGTCTGCTGTCTTCTGTACATGTCGCCAATGGATCACGTTTCATACCTGTTTTGTGCCCACCTCTCTGCCTCATTTGGTGCCTTGTTCTTTTGATACCGAGGCATGGCTCCTTTTAATCTTGTGGACAGAGAAGAGGGAATTAAGGGAGATTCAACCACTAAAGGGAGAACATGACCCTGGCTGACCTTTCCATGGGTCCAGAGGCTGGCTAAAGAGTTTCCTAGGAGCAAGCCAAGGAGGTGTTGAGTGCAGTTTCTATCTCCAACTCTCCAATCTCTTCAACCTACCATATACAGTACTGGATATGGAGATAAAATCTCATGGGAAGTGGATAAAGAAACAGAAAAGCCAATCCCATGCCTAGTGTTTTTTTTTTTTTTTTTCTTTTTTTTTTTTTTTGAGACAGGGTTTCTCCATGTTGCCCTGACTGTCCTGGAACTCACTGTGTAGACCAGGCTGGCCTTGAACTCACAGAGACCCACCTGCCTCTGCCTCTCAAGTGCTGAGATTAAAGGTGTGCACCACCACTGGCCAAGCCATACCTAGCATTTTTTTGTTTTTGTTTTTGTTTTTGTTTTTGTTTTGTTTTTCGAGACAGGGTTTCTCTGTGTAGCTTTGTGCCTTTCCTGGAACTCACTCTGTAGACCAGGTTGGCCTGGAACCCACAGAGATCCGCCTGCGTCTGCCTCCCGAGTGCTGGGATTAAAGGCGTGCGCCACCACCGCCCGGCTAACATTCTTATAAGACAAACTGAACTGGGTATTTCTTGCATTTTGGGGAACAGGTGACTCTTCTTGATTTTCTTCCTGGGTGCTGACAGCAGGGTTGGATTGAGGACCATGGCCACACTCAGTGTCAGCTTAGTTCTCAGTTTTCTCACCGGTCCTGGCTGGCCAGGAAGCCCAGAGATGCTCGACCAGGTCCTTGCTCTGTCTTCTCTTTGTTTATGTGCTAGGAGGGCAGGTAATGGCTTCCCTGTCACCCCAGGATCCTTTGGAGAACTACACCACTTGTAGGCAGAACATAGGTGGTGGGTGAATGAGAGTCCTCGGCCTTTCACACTCTGTTCTCCAAACCTTCCTTGCAAGACCCCAGGTTTCCAGCTGCCCAAAGAAGCTGGCTTGCTTGGTTTCTGCAGGAATCATAGACACCTACAACAACATTACTGTAGGGCATTCGCTCAAGACACATCCAGAGCTGGAACTTGGTGGGAATGCATGACCCATGCCACCTGTTAGCTAGCTGTGCCTGTAACTCAAATCTCTGTACATATGGGCATTTATCTATATTTCCCTTAGCCAAAAGCACTCATTGACCATCTTGCCTTCTTTAGCCTCTCTTGTCAAAAGCACTGAAAATGAGGACTCTTTGCTTAAAAAAAAAAAAATTAGGGCTGTTGAGATGGCTCAGTGGGTAAAGGCATTTGCCCCCAGGCCTGATGACTTTGGTTTGATTCTCTGAACTGACATGGTGGAACCAGTCAAATGATTCCAACCAAGGTTTCCTCTGATCTTGACACGTGCATTATGGGACACAGCCACATATTTAAATGTATGTGCACAGAATAAATAAAGTAGTAAAGTAATACAATTCTTTTAAGTGTTTATAAAATTAGTAATTAAAAAATCCTTCTCCGCCATGGCAACGCCCAAGGAAAATGCTAACTCCCAAGTCCCCTGATGACTGACTGTCCCCTCCTTGTGGATCACTTGAGGCTCTGCTTCTTGGAGCTATCATCCGTCTTGCTTCTCTATCCTTCATCTCTTCACCGTGACACATGGTGTTCCCTGCCAGTTTTCACTCCCTCTATCATCCATCTATCTCTATCTACTGGCTTATCTATATATTTCCATCTGTCTGTCTCTATATATCTCTATCCCCGTGCTCGGAGTTAACAAACGCCAGCGAGATTCGCGAGAAGGAAGGAGCCCCCTTGACTTTAATGTGCTGCCTGAATGCTGTGGTGCCCACTTAACACCCGAGGTGACACACGTTCTGTCCTCCCCCAGACCTCCTGAGGAGAGTTTTATTAGATTTTTCTAACCTTCTGGGAAGGGATCTGGGAGAGAAAACAATGCCAGATTCTGGAGAGTTCCAGAGAAGATGGCCTTCTTCTGGGTGGCCGAATCTTTCACTGACTGCTGCTGAGCACTGTGCGTGTTTTGAGGACCATGGGGGTACCCAGAAGATTCAGAGATGAACAGGTCGTAGCTGTGACTTCTAACACTGTTCAGTAAGTCTAATGAATGAAGAATCAAGCTGAACACACTGCACCCTAGTGAAATTGGACCGGTGGTTGTAGACTGGCCTGGGGCAGGGGGGATCGGTATGTGCCAGGCAGCTTTGCATCATTGTGACAGACAATCCGAGTCCATCAACTTAGAAGAAAGGTTTATTTTGGCTCAGGGTTTCAGTTCTTTGTTAGTTGGCTCATTTGTTTTGGGGCCTGGGGGACGGACCACATGGTGGAGTAAAGCTAAGAAGGAAAGAGAGGTAGGACCTGGGGTTCACATGCTCTTTAAAGACACCCCAAAACTTAACTTCCTCTCACTGGGGTCCAACATACCCTTCAAGGACACAACCCCAATGACTTAACTTCCTCCCACTGGGGTCCAACACACCTTCAAGGACACACCCTCAGTGGCTTAACTTCCTCCCACTGGGGTCCAACACACCTTCAAGGACACACCCTCGGTGACTTAACCTCTTCTTGCTGGATCTCTCCTGCCACTGGATCCACCACTTCTTAGTAGTGGCACAGGCTTTTAATAATTGGGTCTTTGTGGACACTTACTCACATCTTAGCACAGTGAAAGGCAGGCCACTTTGTCTGGGAAATGTGACTAGGAGACATAGAAAAGCCAGGAGAGCGGGGGGAAAAGGAAAAACTGGCAAAATGGGAAGGGAACTCAACAGCTGCCTCTAGACTGTGAGCTCAGGGAGCTTGTCTCTTGCCTCCATGATTGAATTCCTGCATTCCAGAATAGTGCCTGGAACATGCCAGATGGTCAGGAACTAGTGACTGGCTTCCCTTTTATTTTGTTTTTTTCTTTTTGGACAGGCCATTTGCTGAAAGGAATCCTACCTCAATGTCCCCCGACAATGGCATTAGGCAGGTATATCTTGGGAATTTGGACCATCTGTTTGGGGCTCCATGGAAAGGATGTACCAGATGGATCCCAGGTCTATTTTGGTCTTTACTTTGCAACGTTCCTACTTTCCAGCATCCCATGCAGATGGATTCTGTCAGGTTATTTATAGTGGGAGTTTGCACACAATAATGGAACAGTTGCTCTAATCCCAATGCCAATCGAATGGCTTTGGTCTTGCATTCTTCAGAGGACCTGCATCAAACACAGTATTAAGGCATGTGGTCCTAAGACCGCCTCCCTGTATGACCTAACACCGTTGATTGGTATTGCCTTCTCTAAGACAGCTCTCCTTGAAGTGGAACCCTGTCATTTTGTGTACAGCCTTCTTCTTGGGCTTTAGGAACAATCCATCAACAGATGTAGACATTGAAATCAAATATAGTGCTAGAAAATCAAATTCAATAGATATTAAATAATTAACACACGCAGCCAAGAATGCAAAGATGGTTCTCCATACAAAGACAATTATGGCTTTAGGATTTATGCTAGTAGGTAATTCAGAACATTTGATTCATCCATTGTGGGTTGGTCCTCTTGCTTTTGGGTCTGTGGAGAAGTGCATCATCATGGTGGGAGTGTGGAGTAGAGTAACATGTATTTGGGGTCTATCTTAAACATTAATGTGTATTCATATGATACAATGCTATATAGCTATGAAAAGGTATATTTCAGACAATATTTTACTAATATGAGAAAATGGCTATAATTCATAAAATGATAACTTGTACGTTGTTCTATATGCACATATACACATGTATGACTTAATCTTAGCCGTCAACACCCAGATAAAAAGACAGACATAGAAAGATTGTGGATGACATATTTTCTCTTCCTATTTTTCTGTTTTAATTTTTATAGTAAACATCTAGTTACCTTTTTAGTCTAAGAAGAAACTCTGTCATTGATGCCATTTTAAAGAGTAGCCCCCTTGGTTTCTTCCAGGTTTGACATCTGAAGTTAGCACTAGGGACTTGCCCAAGGCAACCCCACTGTTAGAAAGGGAAGATACAAGGTGTGTAGTCCCAGTCTGTAAAGCAGGCGTTTTAAAGGATGCTCCTAATTTCATCTGGAAAGGAGAGGGTAGGTGGTGTCTTCTCTTCCGAGAGTTATCAGTGCAGGCTTGTGCATGATCCGAGCATCTTGACTGTGCCCTAAAGCACAACTATACAAAGCCACACATGAGGGCGGAACATGCGTTCTCCAGATCTATAAATTGTTGGTGTTTTAAGGTTGGTCATTTAGTAAGTTCCCCCAGGGATCAAGGCCAACGCCTGGAACCTCGGCTGTGAAGGAGTAACGGAGCTGCTTTGGGGAGAGGTGGTTCTACAGTTGGACCCTTCTTCTGCCTAGATTCCTGATTTCTGCACCCTGCCCCAGAGCTCAGCAAGCCAGGCGCTGGGAGCAGCCTCGCCTTGGTGTGCAACCTCACGTGCAAATCCTTCTTGGTTAAACACATGCGTTTTCTGAAGCCGGAGGGAGACCGCGTGACTCATCGCTCCTGTTCTAACTTGAGCAGCGCGGCTCTCAGAGCCGTACAGTGGGTTGCAATGATCAGCAGATGTATTTCTCTTTCCTGGTTCGCATCTCCCTGACAGTGTCATCTGCCCAGATACAGCAGCTCTGAAGCCATTTGCATTGCACGCACTATTTTTAACCAGAAGTAGAGCCATATCTAATATAGCCTATGATAGCACTGTAATTAAAATGTCTTACATAGTCAGGAAGTCCAATAAATAAGGGACAGCAAGTGTTATATTTCAGGATAAACAAGTGCCAGGATGGAGGTCTGATTTAAAATCCACCTACTGATCCATGTCCTCAAAACTCAACCCTGCAACTGAGAAATGAGTAGCAGCCTGCCTTTGCAAGGAAGCAGGGTTAGGGGAGTTAGACAACCGGTGATGAGAAATATAGATATATAGAAATATGCACCCTGTCTGATACCCACCGTTAATCCTGGGCAACCCAGGTACTAAAGACAGGACTTATCCAGGATCACCTGGCTCTCCCCTCCCTCCCTCCCTCCCTCCCTCCCTCCCTCCCTCCCTCCCTCCCTCCCTCCCTCCCTCCCTCCCTCCCTCCCTCCAACTTCCCTTCTCTCTCTCTCTCTCTCTCTCTCTCTCTCTCTCTCTCTCTCTCTCTCTCTCTCTCTCTCTGATCTATCAGCAGCAGAAGGAACAAGCTCTGCTCGGCTCTTCTCTATCAGCTTCCTGCTTCTGTGAGTTGTACCTACTATTCTGTCGCTATGAATCTGGGGGACACTCTGAAGGCTCTTGGTCTTATAGTGCTGCTTGAAATTTGCTCCAGGGAATGTTTCTTTGTTTCCTCCACATTCTTTGATATGGCTGCTACAAATAGACACATATTTTGGCCCTCTGAGACATCTCACTTTCCAGTGGACAGAATGTGGTAGAAACCTTTCCTATCAAAAGAGAGACGAGAAAACCCAATTTGAGGCAGAAATTCAAGAAGACAAGAAAATCTCCAGCAATGCTGCATCCTGCTTTGATTTGAAGGACTCCTGTCCTGCCATCTCTGTGAGCTGGTGACAATTGTCTGTGCTCCTGACCATGACCAATGGAAAATTTATAGCCTGTAGTGTCCCGACTGCAAGAGAGGTTAAGTTCTGGGCAGCTCTTGCTTATCAGAAGTTGCAAGCAGACCGGAATGGCTCAGGGTTCCTACTTTGGAACTGTCAACGACCAACCCCAGCCATCCACAGTACTGCAGGGCTGCTCAGCCTCCATTCACGTTTTTCTGCAATAGCAGAGTAAGCCCTTACTGAGGAAACATATAAACCACTGAACTGCAGGGTGAATGGAAGGAAAGCCGCAGCGAGCCCCACATCTCCAAAGCTGCCTCTGTGTACCTCCCTTCACATTCTCTACTCTTTTTAAAAATGTTTTATTTATTTTATTTTATATATATGTGCGAGGGCTTGTATCTTTGTATGGGCATCTCCTGAGACCCCCAGAGGCCAAATGAGAATGTCAGAGCTCCTGGACCTGGAGTTAAAGGCAGTTGGGAGCCTCTTGGTGTGGGTGCTGTGAAATGAACTCAGGTCCTTTGGAAAAGCGGCAAGCCTTCTTAACCACAGAGCCAGCCCTCCTGCCCTCGCTTATTAGTAATAAAATATGGCATAGAAATGCATGAACTCCTTGAAATATGTGAAGACTTGCTCACTAACTTCTATTTCAAGGTCAGTTTTACAGATACCACTTCATATATGCTCTAAAATAAATTTTGTTATGTGTGTTGGTTTTTATTCTTTTTTTTTTTTTGGTTTTTCGAGACAGGGTTTCTCTGCGTAGCTTTGCGCCTTTCCTGGAACTCACTTGGTAGCCCAGGCTGGCCTCGAACTCACAGAGATCCGCCTGCCTCTGCCTCCCGAGTGCTGGGATTAAAGGCGTGCGCCACCAACGCCCGGCTTGGTTTTTATTCTTAATCTAAAGCTCCCCCTATGTCCATTAAAATAAGTGGTTGCTGGATGTAGCAGCACACACTTTAACAGCATCACTTGGGAGGCAGAGGCAGGAGGATTGAGACTTGGATAAGAATCTGGGGTCCACAGTGAGTTCCAGGCCAGTGCGGGAGACACAGGAACACCCTGTCTAAAAACAGAAACGAAAATACCAAGCTGCCATTGTGCTGTCAGACCCTCTATAGCCTTCCTAAGTTTTAATCTCTTTGATGTACAAGTTTCACAGAAATACGTCAAAACTTCTGCTCGGAGGAAAACAAAACCAATTGTCAGTGGTTCCTTGTAATTCTGCCAGGTCTGGTTTGCATTTTTGCTGCTTCTTTACTAGTTCATACAAGATCAAAGTCATTTTTTCCCCTAGTCAACTTAACGCTTCATCTTTATTAACTGGCTCCCTGATATTTAAAAAGCCTCATGGGCGGAGTCCATGCAGGGTTCATTCATTTTCGTAACCACCACCTACTATGTGGCCTGGCATACAGAAGTATTTGTTGACTCAAAAAACACAACTCCCAACTCAAAGGGACAATTTATTCTGAAGCTCAATATGAGTGACCTTGGCCCAGGAATACAATTTAGATGGCTCCAGTTCCATGTTCTATCCTGGTAACCGTGTGATGAAGGCTTTACAGTCACAGAACAAGAAAGCCATAAAGACACCTTATAAATACAACGGTGGAAACATCAGGGTTACAAATTCGTGCCCTGTGACCAACAGCTTCATGGTTCCCCAGCTCCAGATCCCTCAGAACTACCCTCCTATTCTCTATTTCTGTGAGGTCAGTTGTTTAAGATGTATGGATGTGAAGCATGTAATATTCGTGTTTTGGCTTTTATCACTTAATGTTATGATCAGCAGACTCATTCATGTTTTCACAAATCCCAAGGACTTCGTTTTTTATAATTTTTAGAAGAATCTCAGTGTATGTGTCTCTGTATGAATGTGGGTATCCACATGTCACAGAACGTGTCTCTAGGTCACAGGACAATCCGAGGTGTTGATTCGGCGGCCTTCTACCTTGTTGGAGGCAGAGAATCTTACTGTTTACTGCTGTACAGCCAGGCTAGCAGCCCTGAGAGCTCCAGCATCCTTCTCTCCACATCCCATCTTGCCAAAGCAGCACTGGGATCCCACAGGTGTACCACTGCACCAGGCTTTGAGTGAGTTATGGGGATCTGAATTCGTGTTGGCATGCTCCCATGCCAATCGCCTTACTCACTGAACCACCTCTCCCTCTGGCCCCTCAATTCCTCTTTTTAAAGGCTAAATAACTTTCTAGCATTTATTGGGAGAGAGAGAGCTGGAAGCAGACCTCCTGAGATTTTTTTTTTTTTTGAACAGCAGCAGTGAAAAATGTTGTGATCCTGGCATAAAAACACATGCATAGGCCAGGATAGCTCCGCCTTTATTCATTCATCTTTTGAAGGACACTTAAGATTGTTCATTGACTCAATAATCCTGCAGTGAACATGGGAGGGAGGAACTCTCCTTCAGGCATGGACTAAGTAGTGGGGTTGCTGGATCATGTGGCAGTCCTGTTTTTTGTTTTTAATTTTGAGCCAGCTCCGTACAATTTCCGTAGCGGCTGTATCGACCGACATCACCACCCCCAGTGTAGACTATTCTCCACTTCCTCTGTGCCCTCCAGTCCCTGCTGTCTTTTGATTGTTTCCATCACAGCCATTTTTACAGGAATAAGGTGATGGGTCATCATGGCGCTGGCCTGGCCATTTATATACCTGCATTAGGAAATGCCTGTTCCCATCCTTGCCCAAAGACAATCAGAACGTGTTCCGTCTAGTTGTGTGTGCCTTTCATATAGTGCCCTTCTTAGATTTTACAAGGTTAGCCAGTGTTTCCTCCAACTCTGTGGACTGGCTTTTTTGTTTTGTCGATTGATTCGTTTTCTGCACAGACATATTTTCAGTTGACACGATCTTATTTGTTTCTTTTTGCCTCTGTTGCCTACATTTCCTTGTAAAGGAAATTATTACATCATAAAAGAAATGTCAGTGACATCTCCCTTGTGTTCTAGGTTAAATTTAAATCCTTAAGACAGTTCAAGTTTATCTGTATGTATGATGTAATATAAGGATCTAATTATTTTTTAAAACTGGATATCCAGTTTTCCCAACACCATTTATTGAAGACACTAGACTTTCACCACTGTATACGTTTTTGATAACTTTGTTGAAAATTAGTTGACTGTATATGAGTAGTTTACTTCTGGAATTTCTAGTCTGTTCCATTGGTCCATTTTTCTATGATAGTAGCATATCATTTTGATTATTATAGCTTTGTAATATATTTGAAAAGTGTGATACCTGCAGCTTTCTTATTTCTGCATGGTATTACTTCCAACCATCAGGGCTCTTTTTCTTTCCATGTGAATTCTTTAGCCTTTTAGGTTTATTTTTTCTATGTCTTATAAAACCTCACTGAGATTTTGCTAGGAATTACACTAAAACTGTAGACTGCTTTGAGTAACACAAGCATTTTTGACAATATCAATTTTTCTAGTCTTTGAGTCTGCAATAGCTTCCTGTTTATATCTTCAATTTCTTTCATCTATATTTTATAGTTTTCAGTGTATAGGTCTTTCATTTGCTTGGTTAATTTCATCCTTAGTACTTAACTCTTTTTGATGCTGTGATTCATGTTTCTTTGCCATCTTAATTTTTCCTTCTGAGACAATTCTCCTCCTCCCCAAGGTATATAATTTACACTTTTTTGGGGGGTGGGGGAGTATCTGTCTTCGTTACTGTTCTATTGCTGTGAAGAGATACCATGACCAAGGCAACTTACAGAAGGAAGCATCTAACTAAAGGCTTGCTTACAGTTTCAGAGGTTTGGTCCACAGTCACCGTGATGGGGAGCTTGACAGTCATCGTGATGGGGACATGGCAGCAGACAGTAGGCATGGAACTGGGGCAGTAGCTGAGAGCTCAATTTCTGAACTGCAGGCAGTAGTCAGAAGGGGCAGGGGAGATGAGACACAGAGAGACAGAGAAAGAGATTGGGCCTGGCACGGGCTTTTGAAACCTCAAAACATATCTCCAACAAGGCCACATCTCCTAATCCTTACTAAATAGTCTAGTAACTAGGAGTCAAACACTCAAATATGTTAGCCTATGGGCTTTTCTCATTCAAACCACCACAGGGTTCAGTCTGGCCTCGAACTCATGATGTAACCAAGAAAGACCTTAAACTTCTGATCTCCCTTCCTCTACCTCCCACAAGCTGGGATCATAGGTGTGTACCACCACAATACCTGGTTTATTTGGTGCTGGGGATCAACCCCAGGGTGTTGTGCATGCTAGGCAAACACTCGACCAACTGAGCTACACCATCAGTCTCCAAAGCATGCATGCCATTTAAAGTCCCCTTTGTGATAGTTAGTGACGACACACTCTCCGCTTTTATGTATCTGAAGGACTTTGATGTGTCTTGGAAAGAAGTAGACAGGAACTGTTGGTGATCGAAATAGAGGGCTACAATGGGGAAAAAGGGGTCCAGGAGAGTTTTGAACAGTGTTGCCCACGGTGGTGAAAAGGGACAAATGAAGAACAGGAAGCAACATGGGGTAGGGCTGTCAAGTACTGCTCGTCTGGAGGGCAGGCTCCCTAGTGCATACCAAGGCCCAAGAACTAAGTTCTGGGCCCCCTGGCCTTCACGAACAAATGAGACTAGCTATGTTCATCCATTCACCAGCTCTTCCCAGGATTTTTTCCAGATCTTCAGTTCATCCATTTATTCATCGTCTAGTTTTGTCAGTTAAGCACTTTCCTTTTAAAGCGTGAATGAAGTTCCTAGAAGGAACCATACCTTCCATAGGGCCTCTGCAAGGCTGATTGGCTGGTGAGAACTTCAGTATTGTGTGGAGGTGGGGATGTTGCAAGTCCAGGGCTATGGTGATATTTTATTTGTGCTGAAATGTGATTTTATTTGTATGTTAATAAAGTTGCCTAGAGATCAGAAGTCACAGCCAGCCATAAGCGGGAGTCAGGAAGTGGTAGCACATGCCCTTAATCCGACCACATGGCAGGCAGAGTCTCTGTGGTCAAGGACACATCCAAAGCAAGGTGACCTGAACTTTTAATCCCAGTACCAACCATGGAGACCTGGAGGTCTGTATAGACAGGCAGTGACGAGGAAGTCATGTGGTTGGGTTTAGAGCCAATGAGAAGGCAGAACAGAAAGGCAATAAAAAACAGGACACAGGAAGAAGGTCTCTCTCTCAGGGGAAGGATGGCAGTGAGTGGTAAGATAAGGTGGTCTTAGCTCTTGGCTACTGCTCTATTTCTGGGCTTTTAACTCTGCATTTGGCTCTGTGTTTCTTATTTAATAAGACAGTTTAGAATTTCATCTACACAGGGCCAGATTATCTTGAGCTAATCTTTAGCCTCCCTTAATAGCCATTTATTGCCCTCCTCTGTATGTGACCTAACATCTTGGTGACCATTCACTTGATAAATCATTTGGAAGGTAGAAACAGAAACCCAGTTTCTACCAACTAAAAGGCTAAACATGCCGTCAGAGATCATCCGAGGCCCATGGCTGAGATTTCCCCATTTTATGGTAAGCCACCTACCTGATGTTTCCGCCATTGTATTTTAAAACCGTCTTTATGGCTTCCTTGTTCTGTGACTGTAAAAAGCCTTCATCAGATTGTTACCAGGATAGAACATGGACTTGGAGTCATCTAAATTGTGTTCCTGGGTCAAGGTCACTCACATTTGGCTTCAGTATGGACTCCACCCATGAGACTCATGCACATAGCACAAAGGTTTACATAAATGTGAGGCTTTGATTTTGGTCATTGTGGAGGAACATTTGGGCTCTGAGAATCTACAAACTTTTGACTCTCAGGAGGTCAAAGCTGAGAAATGGCAGATACAAAGACCTGGGTAGCTGGGGTGGGGAGAGCGATCAGAGGGATGTGCATGGAGTCTAGAATGGTATGGTGGGGGCAGACTGAACCTCTAATCCTCTTTGCAGGGATGTATTTTTGTCCTGGGAACAATGGTAGCTGCCTACAGAGTGTAGGCAGGGCGACTGTCCACATCGGGGATGCTTTGAAGAGAGGCTCTCAGCTTCTCAGGCATTCCTACCGCAGTCGCCTGGCCTGGCTCAGGGCACTGCAGAGTGACTCTGGATTTTTCCAAACAGCAACTCTCTGCTTTGTGGGAGGGAAGTCTGGGTATGTCCACTCAGGGTGGGGGTGGCACTGCTGGTGGCAGAGATGAGAGACAGCCACCACCGGAGGCTTTTCTAGGACAGGGCGAGACTGTGGGTTCCTCTGCTCTGCTGCAGGCAGTTCTTGGGAAGATCTTCCAAATGCCTTCAGGAGGCAAAGGCATAATTAATTAAGAGCGTCCCCCAAAGCCCTCATAAACCGTGGTTCGGAGCTGAGGCTGCCAGGGGCCGGTCCTCACAGGCACGAACCAAGATGCTCCATCCAGCAGGCAAGCAGGCTGTGCGCTGCTCTGATTTATGTGACTTTCTGTCCCGGTAGGTAATCTGCCCTTCCCTCAGTCGCTGCTACCTCTGAACCCCTCGATCTCTAATGAGGTTGATAAGGATTCCAGGAATGGACAATGTCAGTGGAACGGAGGGGACCAGAAGGAAGGGAAGAATCGGTCACGAAGAAGGCATTTACAGCCCCAAATGGAGCCAGTGGGCCAAGGAGGGTTAGGGAGCCTGGGTCTAGGCAGAGAGAGTGATGAGACGCTGGGTCCAGGGAGAACCGTAGCCTCAGGTGCAGGCAAAGCCCAGCGCTGGACCAGGAAGAGCTGCAGTCTAGCTCCAGACTTCACTGTACCTCCTCAGCTGTGACCTAGGCAGTGGACATCACCTCTCACTAGCCCCTGGCTCCTCACCTGTTTGTGAGGAGCCCCCTGAGGTCTGGTCATGCCTGGGCCTGTAGCATGAGTAAGGTGGCAGTGAACTTAGATGATGTAGCTTCCCGTGGAAGATCTACATGACAGAAGATTTCTGAAGACAAAAAAATGTGATTTTATACTAAAACAAATGCTGGCATTTTTGCTCAGAATGCAAATGTATGCTTTTTTTTTTAAAGTATATAAAGGGCAATGTCAAAAAAATTGTCCATGCTCTTTCTCCTACTGTTCAGAATATTTGAGAAGGGAGTCAAGAGGCAGATCGGACACACTCAAAGATGCCCTCCAGCTCCTCTTTGGCCCCACAGAGAAGATCAAGAAGAAGGAAGATTCTGCACTGTGTTGTAATAAAAGGATTTGGGCAGCCCTTTTAGGTTCCAAGAGAGGTTATTCATGTGGGTGGTGGGAACTCAGCTGTGGCCCACATCCTTTCACACCCAGGCTTGGAAACCTCTTGTTCCTCTCCCAGGAAAGCCGCCTCATCCTTCCTGTCTGCCTGGCTCACTCCTTTGTGTCACTTCCTGACTCCTTCCTGATCCCAGCTAGAAACTAGGAGCGTGGGCACTGCCCTGCTCGCACACCGGACAGGACCCCACACCTGTCTCAAATTCTGCACTCATGGGTCTCTATGGCATTCTTTTCTTACCCTGTTAATCTACCGAGTCCTTCATATTGTTTGGAGAACCTGAGCACACGTGTTAGCATGCTAAGCAAGCCTCCGTCAGCCTCCCGCACTGGCATTTCTAACTTTGCGTCCCAGAACTGGCTCTGAGTTTTATTTTGGACTCTGGGTGTGTCACTGCCTGGTAGTGCTTCAGAAGTGCGCGGCTGTCTTCTCTCCCCATCTCATTTCCTCAGAAGTGCGCTGCTGTCTTCTCTCCCTGGTCCCGTCTCCTCAGATGCTCTTTCATCTTTGCCTGCATGAAGAATTTCTCTTTATCCTTCTAAGACACATCTCATTCGCAACCTCATAGACAAACCCTTTTTGGTCTCTCATGGCTTTCCCAGTTGTATTTCATGGTGCTCAGGAACACTTCTGTCTCAGTCTCTGGGCCAGCGAGTTTTATGTCAACTTGATAGAAGCTGGAGTTGTCTGAGTTAGGGTTTTTATTGCTGTAAAAAAGACACCGTGACCACAGCAACTCTTACAAAGAAAAAGCATCTAATTGGGGTGGCTTACATTTTCAGAGGTTTAGTCCTTTGTCATCATGGTGAAATGGTGGTATGCAGGCAGCCATGGTGCTGGAGAAGGAGCTGAGAGTTCTACATAGGCAACAAGAAGTGACCTGTGTCACTGGGCATAGTTTGAGCATAGGAGACTTCAAAGCCCACCCCCACAGTGGCACACTTCCTCCAACAAGGCCACACCCACTTCAACAAGGCCACACCTACTTCAACAAGGCCGCACCTCCTAATAGTGCCACTCCCTATGAGCTTATGGGGTCCAATTACATTCAAACTACCACAAGAGTTACTGGAGAGGAGGGAGCCTTAATTGAGAAAATGCCTCTGTAAGAGGGCTTATAAACAAGCCTGTAGGGCATTTTCTTAATTAGTGACTGATGGGGGAGGGTCCTGCCCATTGTGGATGGGGCCACCCCTAAGGCTGGTGTTCTTGGGTTCTATAAGAAAGCAGACCAATCAAACCATTAAGGAGCAAGCCAGTAAGCAGCACTCCTCCATGGTCTCTGTATCAGCTCCTGCCTTCAGGTCCCTGCCCTGCTTGAATTCCTGCCCTGATGTCCTTCAGTGATGAACAGTGATATGAAAGTGTAAGCCAAATAAATCCTTTCCTTCCCCAAGTTGCTTTGGTCATGGTGTCTCATCAAAACAATAGAAACCCTAAGTCACACCCCTATCCATCTCTGAGGTCATATGTTTGCATGAGTTCTGGGTGGACTGTAGCCCACGGGGGACCACTACTGTGTGCTTTGGGCTTAGAAGAAGGAGAATTACCATTATACCATTCTCTCATAAACATCCTCCTACTTCACACTAGTCTAAATAAGCAAAGAGGTTAACTTCTGGGTTCCCAAGGTTGTAAGCAGAACTCCATGCAGGCATGTGCCACGTGTTAATTGATTTCATCACTCACTCATCCTTGTCCTTTGACTCACATCATGGAACACCTGCTACTCATTAATTCACCAGAATGATCTGCACTGTTCTAACTGCTGAGACTTGACACTGAACCAAACAGACAGTTCTTACCTTCAAGACCCGTATGTTCTAGATGAAGGCAATGCAAGGTAAAGGAGATATTTGCCATGCTAAATCTGTTAGGTATTTTGTAAAGGAAAAACAAAACAGAACAGCAAGCCAGAGGTCAGGTCCTGGCAGGGCATTTAGGTCAGAGTCAGTGGTTACTATGAGTGAGCAGAGAAGTGAATTTGTCTCATGTGTGTTGTAACAGGATTACTCTGGCTGTTGTACGGTGAGGGGTGTGTGTGTGTGTGTGTGTGTGTGTGTGTGTGTGTGTGTGTGTGTAGGATGAGACCATCCAAGAGTCTGGGGATTGTACCAAACTGGTGTCAGTGGAGGATGACAGTGGTGAGGTGGGACAGCCAGTGGGCTCTGCTAGTGAGTAGCATAGGGTCCAGAAGAAAGAGGCACAGACGATTACAAACGATATTGGCCTGAACGACAGCAATGGGGCAGCTCTAAGGAACAGAGGGGCGGTTTCTGGAGGGGCAGGCCAGTTGGGAGCATCAAGGGTTTAGCTCGGTCAGTTCAGTTTGAGATACTCACTAGCCATGAAGGGAGCAGACAGATGGAGACTCATTCAGAGTTCAGAGGAAGGACCAAGCTGGGATGAGGATTTGGTATGTCACTTACACACGGATGTTGTGGGGTATTTGTACACCGTGTGAACATGTATTGCTGTGATTGGTGTAATAAAAAGCTGTATGGCCAATAGCTAGGCAGGAGGTATAGGCAGGGCTTCCAGACAGAGAACTCTGGGAAGAAGAAAGGTGGAGTCAACCAGCTAGATTCGGAGGAAGCAGGATGGGCAGTATAGAGATGAGGTAATGAACCCCGTGTCAGAAGGTAGATTAAGACATATGGTTAAGTTATAAGAACTAGTTAGGAACAAGCCTAGCCTGAGCATTCATAACTAATAGTAAGTCTCCATGTCATTATTTGTGAGCTAGCAGTCCCGATGAGAAAGTATTGCTATACACACCAATGAGAAAGTATTGCTATACACAGGCAAGGCCTTGAGTGAATGGCTTAGAGACAGGGAAGGGAAGCCAGGTCCTGAGATAGGATGTTGGGGGAGAACCAGGGAAGGGGAAGCCATCAAAGTCACAGAGAGAATGGAGGGATGTAATTAGGGCCAGGGCCCAGGAAGGGGAAAGGGGCCAAGATGAATGAAACATGCTCTGACAAGATTCTAGAAATAATAAGCAAAGGAAAGGAAGAACCATGGTGATTTTGGAGTTTATAAGTAGTCCATGAAACAGACATTTGTTTCAAGTATGTTAACTACAGCTAGCAGAGAGCAGAAATTTTAGAAAATTTGGTTTTGCCCCACAAAAGACAGGGAAAATTATTTTCATTGTTGGCAAATACAAAACAAAAACAAAAAACAGAAAGTAGGGCCTGTAACTCAATTAATGTCTTCACAGCAATAAAATTGACTTTAAAAACACTATGCCAGGAACATCAGAGTGTCCAGGAAACCATCAGTGTGTAGAACAGCCAGGAAAGATCTGCTAGAAGTCCCAGGGATGGTAAATAGCAGTCTTGAGAAAAGGTTTCTAAGTGACTCAACACCGCTCGAATTTGTTTTGGGAAGTGTTTGAGGCTGTGCCATGACCCACTTCCACAGAGCCCTTCTCCTCTTCCTGCAGCTTCCTCCTCTGGTGGGCAGGACTTCCTGCTGGAAGGTGGCTGGCTCTGACTTCAGGCCAAAGCCTTGAACTTGGACCAATTCAACTATCACTTCCTGTCAACTCTTCATTAATCTATCTAAAACTTGCACAGAATGTCAATGCCAGATTAGAGGTCATATAGATCAACCCTGCCAGACATACAGTGAGCACCAAAGACAAGCTGCATACTTAATTGACAATTTCAGTAAAAAAAGTCAATAGCTGATTTTAAAGTTTCTATGGAAAATCAAAAGACTCAGAATAGCCAACATGGTATTGAATGGGAAGAACAAAGCTGGAAAGCAAACACTCTCTGTTGTCAAAACTATAAAGCTACAATAACAAAGCTAGCGCTGTACTGGGTAAAGAATAGATAAATAGATCTTACAGAGTCTAGGTTCCTGAGAGAAAGATGGGAGTCTTTGGCTTCCCATTTTCCACCAGACCTTGCGCATAATGCTGGGAAGAGCTATGTGAATCAATAAGGAATGACTGAGGTGCTCACTGACTGACTGAGTGGATGTCTGCTGTGGGGTAATGCTCTTGTACACTGTAAAGATTTGTCACTCAAATTGGTTTAATAAAACGCTGATTGGCTAGGCAGGAAGTATAGGTGGGGTGAGCAGACTAGGAGAATTCTGTGAAGGGGAAAGGTGGAGTCAGGAGTCACCAGCCAGATTCAGAGGAAGCAAGATGAGAATGTCATACTGGGAAAAGGTACCAAGCCACATGGCTAAACATAGATAAGAATTATGGGTTAATTTAAGTGTAAGAGCTAGTTAGTAATAAGCCTAAGCTACCAACTGAGCATTTACCAGTAATATTAAGCCTCCAAGTCAATTATTTGGGAAGTGGCTGCTAGGTATTTGAGAATAGGCAGAGAAACTTCTCCCTACAGATGTCTGTGGAAGTTCTCTTATCAATGATGTAATCAACAAAGGCAAATTTTATAGATACTTCCTTTATATTTGTTTACTTTCCTCCCTTTCATATTTAGTTGGTTTTCCTTGGGTCTTAATGATTTAGTGCCCTGAGGGTCAGAAGAAAAAGGTGTCAGGATCATTAGAAAAGTGTCATTAATAGCAAAGACAGAGTAAGCATATCAGCAAGCTGCAAGTTGCTTTCCTGGGTGATGTCTGGAAAGAGTAAGGCCCTATCTCCATCTGGAGCTTTCTGAGTCTTAGTTTAAATCCTGAAATGACTCTGGCACCTGGAGATGTAAATAATTTATATTTATGGTGTGATATTTGTAGAGTATACTCTCTGGGTACAATGGGAAGGAAGACACGAAGGGCTGAACTAGGTTGTGGTTCTTTTACTGAATTCTTGAGCTGGGCTATTTTAACGTTTTATTGTTGTTGCTGGGGATTGAACTCAGGGCCTGAAGTGTTCTAGGAACGTACTCTCCAACTGAACTGTATTTGAGCCCTGTTTTGAAATATGCCATTATTGTACAGGGCTTACTTTCCTCACTTCTGTTAGACCATCTCCATCATCATCACCTCTGCTGCCATCACTGTTATCATCTCCAAATCTCCACTGCCATTATCATCCCCACCATCTCCACTGCTATCATCATCTCCACCTCCATTGCCATTATCATCATCTCCACCACATCTATCACCACCATTGGCACTAGCTCAGGCACCAATCTCCATAATGATTCTTTGCTAAGTACTTTTTTTTCCTGACCCATTCTATCCCTCATGGAGATTCCCCTGAGCACACTCTCTGCATTCTTCTTAGTATAATGGGTGATCTAGGGTTGGGAGACAGGATCTGTGAGAGTTGAGTATAATATACTGTACCCACCTAAGGCCTTATATTATTTTTGTTAATAAAAGAAAATGATGTTTAACAGTTGTTTTATGCCTACTCTTCAAATATCTATAAAGTTAGTTAATATTCTTTATGGTTAGCAGCAGGTACTGCACTATAAAGATTCATCCATATATCAGAAACGAACACAGAGTCGTGAAATCCGTTCCTTTGAACCTCTAGGTGACATCACGCCTCCTCTTTTCTCACAGTGGTGTGAGTTACCCTCTTTGTACAAGGCTGGAGCTTGGAGGAAGCATTGTTTCTGCCCTGTGGAGTCCATGGCATGAGGAACTGCAGGGAGGAATCTGGACTGAGCAGGCTTTCCAGAGCTGAAGAGGGGCTAGGGAACTTGGGGACTCATCCTGAGCCTCCCGCTGGGCACAAACCCCTCTGCTTTCTAATTGTGGCCATCGCAGCCTTTGCAAGAGATGCTGCTGACCATCCACCGAGGAAGTCTGCCTAGACTTTGTCCTCTAGAGACTGGAAAGCAGTTGCTATGGGAACAACAATCACAAAGTGTGCTAGAGATGTCCACATTGATGAGGTCTGTGCAATGAGCCCTGGTTTGTGCAGTGTGACCTGGGGGGGCAGTCAGAATAGAACTTGGTACGTGAGACTCAATAAGCCTTGTTGAGAAAGAAGAAATCTGCCAAACCTACCCTTTATTTTCCCCATGCACTGACTTACTGTAGGCAAATGTTTGTGCATGTTTATATAAGGTTGCAATTTTTTTTGGTCCTTTTGATTTTCTTCTGCCTCTCTGTCTCTTTTCTTCTGTGAAATCCCTGGTCCTCATTTTGAAGGAATATGAGCTATATACAGTAAGCTCCCAGATGCAAGTAGATGGAGACAAAGTGCCCACTTCGGCTCTCTGAACTGCCCCACAAGTGGAATCGGAGTGAGTTCTTGCAGCAGCACAAGATCAGAGTGTCCTGGACACATTTGGGAGGTGACTGCTCCTGCTTTGCATCGGGTCGTGGGTAACATAAGCCTGTTTGATGGCTCTTCCTAATTCAGAAAGGAGGGAGAAGCAGGTAGGGGCTGTGGAAGGTGAAGGCCCTGGCTCCCCTCTCTGCTGAGGCTACTGGATTCCAGCTGCTGCCAGCTGCAACGGGAGGGTACACTTTACTGCCTTGGCGGGGACTCTGGTTTCAGGCATTGGTGTAGTAAGATCTACTGCCAGCTGTTTCCACTGACAAGAGTGCTGTCCCCAGGCTGCTGTGTCCTAGCTGGCAGATGAAGAATTTGTTCTGAGTCCTGAGCTGGGGAGATACCACTTCTTCAGAATGTTACATTTGGGGATAGGGCTGCTCTGTGAACTAAGAGGGAGGCAGTAATAAAAACCTGGGGCCACATCCCCGTGGTCCTGATGTCTTGAAGAGGGCCATGTGTCTTCTGCCCTCCAAATGCTTTGGGGGTTGGCCTGACTGCTCTAATCACCTTGGCTGGTATATTAGTTACTTTTCTGTTGGTGTGATAAAAACCACGACTGAGAGCAATTTACGAAAGAAACAGTTTCTTCTGGCTTCTGGTTTGGAGTCCAGAGCGGTGGAGGAGCGTGACAGCCAGTGCAGAGGCTGAGAGCCCACATCCTCAACTGCAAGCAGGAAGCAGAGAGTCCACTGGAAGTAGGCAAGGCTTTTTACTCTCAAGTTCCTCCTCTAGTAACACTCTTCCTCCAGCAAGGCCACATCTCCTACGCCTCTCGAAACGGTGCCACCAAATAAGGACCAGTTTGCTAATACTGAAATGGTTAGGGTTCAAACCACAACCTCTGAGGACTCCTTAGCATCAGGTCAGCTGAGGACTTGGTGGCACGCACTCCATTGCCAGGGCCCTGGCATGTAGGAGGCTGAGGTCCCTTTAAAAAGGCTGTGTCTTGGGTAGCACGAGGGCAGTCACATGAGGGACATCACAGAAGAAGTCCCTGTGTAGGGAATGTAAGGATGACTTCCACAGAGGTCGTTTGTCCTTCGTTCCCATATTCCCTAATTCTCTTCTGATTGACGGGACCAGATGAGCATAGTGATGGGCAGTGAGCCTTGCTGGGATGCAGGACCAGATGAGCATAGTGATGGGCAGTGAGCATTGCTGGGATGCAGGACCAGATGAGCATAGTGATGGGCAGTGAGCATTGCTGGGATGCAGGACCAGATGAGTATAGTGATGGGCAGTGAGCCTTGCTGGGATGCAGGACCAGATGAGCACAGTGATGGGCAGTGAGCATTGCTGAGATGCAGGACCAGATGAGCACAGTGATGGGCAATGAGCGTTGCTGGGATGACAGGAAGATGGGGAAAATGATAGAGCTGTGACGGAGTTTTAGGGCGAAAGCTCCAGCTACTTCAGCCCCAGGTGAACTAGACTTGGTCCCACTGTGCCAATTAGAGAAATGAGTAAGGACAGTAAACAGAAAAGGGGAGGTGGAATCAATGCGGCCACGTAAGAGGAAGAGATGAGGGGGCCCAATGGTCCCAGGTGCCGACATCGGCTTTAGGCAGAAACAGAGGAAGAGGGGTGGTGGTGGTGGTGGTGGTGGGGGCAGAGGGCAAGAGATGGGAGTAATGAAACTGTCCTGGTCAAGTTGTCTGGTTGTCCTGGTGTTCGTCTGGTTGATCATTGCCTCACTTCTGGTTTTGTACGGTGGTCCCCAGACAGAGCTCATATGGCTGTTATCCCTTGGCCAGATCCTCTGGTTCATTACAGACTTAATGTCAGCTCCAGTGTCCAGGTTCATCCTTATCAGGGAGTGATCTGTCCTGGAAGATTTTGTGTCTCAGGAATGCAAGGTGACTGTGGGTTGAGAACAGTAACTCACCTCTGTTCTTGAGCCTTGGAAGGGGAATGAGATAGGTTAGACATGCTCCTTTATTGATGACCACGCCTAAGAGCAGAGTTCATGGGTTGCCCCAGGAGTAAAGGGGATACATGCACAATGATGGCAGAGAGCTTTGGTCTTGCTTTGTGTTTCCTTGCAGGCCAAGTGCCTTTTAGCGAAGGCAGCATCCAAGGGTCTGTTAGAGAGCTGCTCCTGGCCACTGCTCGCTCCATGTTCTTTGGCACCCAGCCGGTCCTCCAGGAGCACCTTCTTCAGCTTGGTGGAGACCCCCATGCAGACACAGGGAGCTTGGCCAAGCTTCCAGCAGTTTAAAGTATCCTAGCTGTTTTCAGCAAAGGTGAGGGGTGCTTCCTGGAGGTGCACTTCTGGGGTCCCATGGTCTTCTCTAAGGACCATTAATTCCATTCCTTTCATAAGACCAGTATACCAAGTTTCAGAAATGATTTCAACAGGGACACAGAGACTAGTGTCCAGTTGTCTCTCCAGGATGGTTTGGTCCTTTTCTCTCATGACTCATGCCTCGAAGTTCTTCTGAGACTTACCAGAAGGTCCATCCCCATCCCAGCAACACGGCTGTCAGAGACAATGGTGTGAAGTCAGTTTCGACTGGGAAACACCTAGCCTAGGAGACTGTTCTGTAGCAGAGCCCCGAATCTGCACATTTTCACAGTTCACTTTTGGGGTGTTTCCATTTGGCGGTGAAATGTCTCCCCATAGGCCTTATGTGTCTGAACTCTTGGTCCCCAGGCAGTGCTGCTGTTTTGAGAGGATGTGGATCTTTTGGGAGGTGGGGCCTGGCTGGGGGAAGTGGGTCACGGGAAGGGTGGGCTTTGAGGCTTCCGGCTCAGTCCTCAACCCTTGCTTTGCTTCCCAACGTACTGAGATGTGCTGTGGATATCTCTCTATATAAATAAAACACTGATGGCCAGTGACCAGGCAGGAAGTAGGTTGCCAGGCAGGAAGTAGGTGGGACAAGGAGAGAAGAGAATTCTGGGAAGCGCAAGGCTGGGGAGAGAGACACTGCAGCCACCGCCAGGAGAAGCAGCATGTAAAGACGCTGGTAAGCCACCAGCCACGTGGCAAGGTATAGATTTATAAAAATGGGTTAATTTAAGATAAAAGAACAGTTAGCAAGAAGCCTGCCACGGCCATACAGTTTATAAGTGAATTGTGGGACTGCGGGGCTTGGGGAACCTGGAGAGAAGCCCTCCAACAACAGAGATGTGAGCAAGGAGCCTCAGGTTCCTGCTGCTGGGAACCACTCCCGACATGTGCCTCCCCAACGTGCTGGCTAGTTTTTGTCACCTTGACACAAATCTAGACATATGTGGGAAGAGGGAATCTTAACTGAGGAATTACCTCCATCACACTGGGCTGAGGGTATGCCAGGAAGGCATTTTCTTGTTTAATGATTGATGTAGGAGGGCCCAGTCCACTGTAGACTGTGCCGCCTCTGGAGGGCTGATCCTGGGTTCTGTAAGAAAGTGGGTTGAGCAAGTCCTGGGGAGCAAGCCAGTAAGCAGCATCCCTCCATGGTTCCTGCCTCTGATTCTGCTTGAGTTCCTGCCTTGACTTCGCTCAGTGATCAATGGTGATTGGGATATTTAAGCCAAATAAGCCCCTCTCTCCCCAAGTTGCTTTTGGTCATGGTGTTTATCACAGCAACGGGAAGCAGACTAGAACATTCCATCATGGAGGACCATACCCTTAAACTGGGAGTCAAAGTCAGCCCTTCTTCCCCTGAATTGCCTCCTCTGAGACAGATGGTCACAGAAAGAAGAGAAAGAATTGGCTTTCTAACCCAACCTCTGCTCTCCGTGCATTTCCCATCTTGTTGTGTAAGACTGATGTCATCCAGGCACTAGCATGGGTGACATTGAGGGGCCATCTGCATCTCAAGCTTGCTTTGTTATTGCTTATTTATTGTTGGAGTTCTGAGGGGGAGATTATGAAACTGGGGGCTCCCAATAGTCTCACAACATAGAAGTTACCTGTGTAACCTCCCAGTTTCTACGAAGTACAGAAGGGTAAAATACACAACTAAGCTGGACACCCCTTGACTCCCAACCTAACCCAAAGACCACCACTGACGTCTCAATGATAAAAAAATTCCTGGACGTCTTGGGACATTTGTCATAGGCATGTACCATGGATATGGGTACATGTCTAGTGGGTACAGATCTTTTTGGTACTTTGATTAAATCCCAGAGTCAAATTTCCTTAAGTATATATTATAGCAAGTCAGGCCATGGGGAGGATCCTGAGGGTGGATTTACAAATCCGTGCAAAGTGGTGGCCATGTTAGGCAGGAGGTGTGTGTGTGGAGGTACGGAAATCCCAGGAGGAAGTGTCAGAATGCCTTTTGGTTATTGGCTTAGACATTTGCTCGACAAAGTGCTTCTGCTTTCCTCTCCCACAGTTCTGTGTCTCACATAGAAACTCGAGCTTGGAAAGTTTTAACAGATGAAATACCTTTGGGCAGAATTTACTTTGCTGATACAATTTGGATGTGTTCTGCTCACGGTGAGCAGCTGGACATTGATCCGATTAGCTGGGAGTTAGGAAAGTTTAGAGTCCCCCTTCTTCTGTCTCCTGAGCAGGGAGAATCATCTGCGATTTCCACAAACTAAATTAACCTTGCTCTGATGAGAGAGGCTGTCTTTTCGAGTTTTGCCTTTGAACAAGTTCAAACTTATCCCGAGGAGTCATTTAATCCATCCATTCATCTGACAATGCGTAATGAGTATGTTAGACATGATTGGAATAAAAAGACAGAACGACATGAAGCCATTACCTAAGTCCACCGTGGTTCAATTGAAAATATTTCATGTGTCCAAGGATCCAAAATAGAAAACAAAAATATCTGGACAACTTAATGGGAAGTTATTCAAAAGGGATATTTGGTTGTATGTAGGGAAAAAAAAAATAGCTGGTAGGTGGAATTTTCTCCTCTCCTGGTGGCAGCACCAGCATCTGAGGTGAAGTGGAGCAGGATGGAATTGTGTGAGGTGGCAGTGGCGGTGGTGGTGGTGGCTGTGGTGGTGGTGGTGGGGGTGGGGGTGGCGATGGTGGTGGTGGCGGCGGCGGCGTGGTGTTAAGGACTTTTTGGTTTTGCTCCTGGTACAAGAAGTCCACAGATCCTATTTCACCCACCCTTTCTCCTGGAAATCCTCTTTCTTACTTGCCATGTCATTTTCCCTGAGAAGGAGGTAAATGGAGGAGAGAGAAAACTTTCAGTGATTGCTGAGATGGGGGCTGTCAGATCTGGGGTGGGACGCGTTATCAGCTGGGCTGTTTGCAGCCGGAACTGCTGGATGAGGGATACACCACCGACAAGGTGGGCCGGGCTGGGTAGGTTTGGGGCACCTTGGAGGCCTTGATAGGAAGGAATGAGAAGAGACGGGAACAAAGAGGGTAGGATCAGATCTCTGGCTGCTGCTTTTTTCACCTGGGCCACTTCCCTCTGGTTCCTTAGAGTCAACTGCCTCTTCCAAGACACCCTTGACCCCAAGGGCACCTGCTAAGTGCCCTGGCATTTGTGTCTCCTCCATTGCAATCCTCCCAGTGAGTCCCTTTAGAGCCTGCCAGCTCTCCGTGGGAAGGGGCCCATCCATCCTGTTTGCCCTCACTGTTCACTGCAACGCTATACTTAGGCTTTGTGCTCATGAATATATGAAAGAATGTCAAATAAATGTCAGCCCCTGATGGATGCTGCTGGAAGAGGCGATGTATCAGCTCTTTCCCTGAGAGAAGACATTGCTACCGCAAGGCTCCAGCCCTGTAAAATTTCGTGTATTAGAGGGCCAGGCCAGACAGCTCCTGGAGGCATCCTCACCCAGGTATTCACTGGCCCGGGGGCGGGGCGGGGGCGGGGCGGGTTGGGGGGGTGGGGCTGCAACTGCAGCAGCAATCTGCACCAGGCCCTTTTCACTGCTCTTGGTTGGATTGCTTCTTCTCAGTTTGCCACCTGGAGCCTTCTGGTTGTTAACAGCAATCCTTAGACATTCGTCAAACTCCGCTCTGTTCCTGCACACAACTTCCCATAACCGGGTCCTGTGGACTTCTCCATAGTGTGTTAAATTAAAAAGCACACACAGGGTGGCCTACACTCCCCTTCCCTGCGACCTCAACCCCAGGACTGGGAAACTGTGACTCAGCCTCTGGGGAAAATGCTCGCTGGTGTCATCAGCAGAAGGGAAGGCACCTCCAGGGCTGGCCCTGGGGATATTAATAAATCCATCAGATCCCATCATCTGCACCACCCGCTCTCTTTTCTTTAGGGAATGAGAATGTTCCAGTGCTTTAAAGTGGAGATAAAACGACCCATGATTCATGTCCCTGTCTTTCTGAAGAGTTTCCTTGAATAAGCTGCAGTAACCTCTGCAGTTACTTGAAGGTTAAAACTATTCTTTACCCCAAAGGAGGAAACGGGTTCTCTGCTTGCTGCTTCCCCCTGCTCCCAAAAAGAGGTGAAGTTTTGCTTCATGTCTTGGCAAGGGAATCTCTTCCTTATCCTCGCTTTTCTGGCACTCTGAGAACTTGGGAGGGGGAGGGGAGGGATGGAAGGAGGGATAGGAGAGGGAGAGAGATATCAAGTCATTTTAAAAAGACTCCAGGAGGCCACCCACCTCCTTTTGTTTGTATTTATTGGATTCTAGACAATTGAACCTCAGATTTGAGCAGTTCAGATCTCAGGATAGCCCCATGCTCTCCTCATTATGCAAAGCTCATTCATGAGAGAAACTACCTTGGACTGTTGGACAGAGAGTTTTTTGTTTTGTTTTTCTTTTTTTCTTTTGTACAAAAACTTTGCTTCTGTTTCCTTATATAAGCCTCCTGTAGCTCTGCAATGGAAAGTTCTAATAGACATCTGGTCTTTCCAGATTGGAGTAAGAGCACCCAAAACCTCAAGGAGGCCCAGAAAGCTGCCCCCCCCCTCTCTCTCTCACACACACACACACACTGCACAAGTTTCAAAAGTTGTTTTTCTACAAAGAAAAAGCCTTCAGAACCACACTGAATAAACTCTATAATGTCTAGGGATGGTTTGGGGTGGGCAATGATAATCTTAGTCTTCAATTGAAGTTATATCTTATATGGTGCCTTAGTTTTGTTTCCTGTTGCTTGGATAAAATATTCTAACAAAAGTAATTTAGGGAAAAAAGGGTTTATTTTAGCTCACAGTTCCAGTTCATCATTGCGGGGAAGTCAGGATGGTAAGAACTTGAAGTAGCTTGTCACGTCCACAGTCACGAGCGGAGAGGAAGCAGTTAACGCAAGCATTCTTGTGCTTAGCCCACTCTCTTGGACCCCTCTTTAGGGAATGGTGTCACCCACAGTGGGCGTCTGCCCATCTCAGTGAACACAATCAAGATATCTTCTCCAGGCATGACCACAGGTCAACCTGATCGAGACAATCTCTCACTGATCCTTTACTCTCTCCCCTGGTGATGGTAGATTGTGCCAAGTTGACAATTAAAACTAACCATCACAATAGCAATGCATTTTATATTCGTATGTATGCATATTATTATGTTTTTATGTAAATGTTAACATGATGATGAGAAGGTTGTCCTCGGGGCATAACATGGCCATTGCCCTCTTGAACTGTCAACAGTTGCTATTCTTTGAAGGAGACCCTCTCAAGATTGGGGCCATTAATTTTACAATATGGAGGTGAAGGGCTCTTGAGGCCCTGTGCTTCCTCAGGAATTTATAGACAACACTAGGGAAGAGAGCTAATGAGGCCCAGGCTCTCTCCAGTATGGATAAGCAGTTAGTACTTGCTAGGGAGAGGGGCTCAGGAGGCCACACCCTTTGCTAAGACAAAGCTGTCCACCATACCTATGCAATATAGTACGTGAAGTTCTAGCTAGAGCAATAAGACAACTAGAGGAAATCAAAGGGACACAAATTGGAAAGGGAGAAGTCAAAGTATTATTATTTACAGATGATATAATATATATATTATATAATTCTACCAGAGAATTCCTACAGCTGAAAAACACCTTTAGCCAAGTAGCTGGTTACAAGATTAACAACAACAACAGCAACAACAAAAATCAGTAGTCCTCCTATATACAAATGATAAACTGGCTGAGAAAGAAATCAGAGAATCGACACCCTTTACAATAGCCTCAAATACTGAAAAGTACCTTGGTGTAACTCTAACCAAGCAATTGAAAGACCTATATGACAAGAACTTCAAAGTTTTGAAGAAAGAAATTGAAGAAAATATCAGAAGACGGAAAGATCTCCCATGCTCATGGATCAGTAGGATTAACATGGTAAAAATGGCCATCTGACCAAAAGTAATCTACAGATTCAATGCCATCCCCATTAGAATCCCAACACAATTCTTTACAGACCTTGAAAAAACAATACTCAACTTCATATGGAAAAACAAAAACCCAGGATAGCTAAAATAATCCTGTATAACAAAAGAACATCCAGAGGTGTCACCATCCCTGACCTCAAGCTCTACTACAGAGCTTGAATAAAAACTGCATGGTATTGGCATAAGAACAGACATGTGGACCAATGGAATCAAATAGAAGACCCAGAAGTAAATTCACATACCTATGAACACCTGATTTTCAACAAAGAAGCCAAAATTATACGATGGAAAAAAGAAAACATCTTCAACAAATGGTGCTGGTCGAACTGGATGCTGGCATGTAGAAGGTTGCAAATAGATCCATATCTATCACTTTGCCTAAAACTCAAGTCCGAGTGGATCAAAGACCTCAACACATAAATTCAGTTACACTGAAACTGATAGAAGAGAAAGTGGGAAATAATCTCAAATGCATTGACACAGGAGAAAGAACATCAATAGCACAGGCACTAAGATCAACAATTAAAAATGGGACCTCATGAAACTGAAAAGTTTCTGTAAAGCAAAAGATACCATCAATAACACAAAAGCACAAGCTTCAAAATGGGAAAAGATCTTCGCCAACTCCACATCTGACAAAGGGTTGATTTCCAAATTATATAAAGAACTCAAGAAACTAGATCTCAACAAACCAAATAATCCAATTTAAAAATGGGGTACAGATTTAAGCAAAGAATCCTCAACAGAAGAATCTCAAATTCTCAAAAGCCGAGAAACACTTAAGGAAATGTTCAAAAGCTTTAGCCATCAGGGAAATGCAAATCAAAATGACTCTGAGATTCCATCTTACATCTGTCAAAATGGATAAGATCAAAAACACCAATGATAGCTTATGTTGGAGAGGATGTGGAGCAAGGGGAACATTCCTCCATTTCTGGTGGGAGTGCAAACTTGTACAGCCATTTTTGAAGTCAGTGTGGTGGCTTCTCAGAAAACTGGGAATCAATCTACCACAACACCCAGCTATACCATTCTTGGGCATATACTCATTCCAATTTTAGTATATGTGCTGCTGAAGCAAGCACTTGGGCATATACTCAAAGGATGCTCAATCATACCATAAGGACACTTGCTCAACTCTGTCATAGCAGGTTTATTTGTAATAGTCAGAACCTGGAAACAACCTAGATGTCCCTCAACCAAGGAATGGATAAAGAAAATGTGGTACATTTATACATTTACACATGGAGTATTACTCATCTGTTAAAAAACAAGGACACCAGGAAGTTTGAAGGCAAATGGATGAAACTAGAAAAAAAAATCATCTTGAGTAAGGTAACCCAGATTGAGAAAGACAAACATGGTATGTACTCACGCATAGGTGGATATTCACTGTAAAATAAAGGATAGCTATGCTACAATCCACAGACCCAGGGAATCTAGGTAACAAGGAGTGTTATGTGGGGGATACCAGATCTCCCTGGGAAGGGGAAATAGAAGAAATGTCATGAATGGGCTGAGGTCTGGTGGGGATGGAAACATGAGTGATCAGATTGCGGGGAATGAAGGGGCAGAGTACTGAAAGAGACACTGGAAAGGGGGGCATTTCATGGCCAGGTAAAAACCTGGCTCAAGGGAGTTTTCCAGGAATCTACAAGGATGACCACAGCTAAGACTCCTAGCAATAGCAGATACGTAGCCTTAACTGGCCATCTTCTGTGACCAGATTGGTGCCTATCCCAATTGTCATCAGGGAGGCTTCATCCAGCATGTGATGGAAACAGATGCAGAGACCCACAGCCAAACATTAGACAAAGTTTGGGAATCCTGCAGAAGAGGGGGAGAAAGGAGTGTAGGAATCAGAGGGGTCACGGACACCACAAGAAAACCCACAAAATCAACTAACCTGGGCTCATAGGGACTCACAGGGACTGAAGTGACAACCAGGGAGCCTGCATGGGACTGACCTAGGCACTCCGCATATATGTGACAGTTGTGTAGCTTGGTCTTCTTGTGGGACTCCTAAGAGCAGGAATGGGGCTGTCTGTGACTCTTTTACAGGCTTTTGAGACACTACTCCCCTTGCCAAGCCTTGATACATGGAGAGAGGCCTAGTCTTACTGCAACTTGATATGCTATGTTTTGTTAATATCCATGGGAGATCTGCTGTTTCCTGAGCAGAAACAGAGGAGGAGTGGATTGGTGGGTGGGAACAGGGGGAGGGGTGGGGAAGGGGCTGGGAGGAGAAGAAGGAGGGGAAACTGTGACCATGATGTAAAATAAAGAAATAAATTTACTTTTTTGAAAAGAATATGTAAATAGTCACCAGTTGCTGGGCTAGAGAGAGAAATTTTTCCGTCGGTGGTACCGCTGGCCGTGAGTTGCCGCTACTCTTGTAATTAACCTCTCACTTATGATCCTGTAACTAATTCTAATTAAACTCATTGCTTCACCAGGCTAGACTGGAGTAGAATCAGTTCTTTAGTCCGTGTCTGATTCCCTATCGGGAGCGAACAGACATTTGTCTGTTTTCCAGGAAATGCTCATACAACAGCATATTACACACTGTTGCTCGAATCCATAAATGGTCTTATAATACAAACCTGGATCCAGATTTTGGGGTAAATGCTGAAAGATCAGAGAGACAAAGGAACAAGGCACTAGAGAAACTTCTCACTACTACCGAATCCTCAGGTCCAATGGAAGGTGAGATCCTATCTCCACAAATCCTCTGACTGAAAGCCTCCGAGTCCTCAGACAAAAGGCTCCAGCTGAAAAGGCTCTAGTTCCTGTCTCCTCACGCCTTATATACCTCTCTCTCTGCACAGCTATTTCACTTCCTTCCTAGTGGTGGGATTAATGGTGTGTGCTTCCCAAATATGGTAGCAAAGGCATGAGATCTCAAGTGCTGGGATTAAAAGGCACGTGGCTCTCAAATACTGGGGTTAGTGGTGTGTGCCACCACTGCCTGGCTCTGTTTCTGTCCTAGACTGAATCGATCTCATGAAGTCCAGGGTGGCTTTGAACTCACAGAGATCCTGAGTGCTAGGATTAAAGGTGTGTGCTACAACTGTCTGGCCTCTATGTTTAACCTAGTGGCTGGCTCTGCCCTCTGATCCTCAGGCAAGCTTTATTTGATACACAATATATCACCAAAATACACCTTACTTCCTTCTTTGTGTTCTGGTATATTTCTTCTTTCATTTTTTTCCCCTTTTGCCACACTGAAGATAGAACTCAGGCCACATAATGCTAAGCTACTAAACAAAATATTTTGACATTGGTCCCTAATTGTTGAAAAATTTGGAAGTTTCCCTGTCTTTTGCTATCAAATGTTACAGTGGGTATCCCCATCAAATTTGTCAATATGTATATGTACAGTTATGAACTGATTTTGTACAGGTGGAATTGTTGGGTTAAAGGGCATGTGCACTTTCAAGTTTGACATACATTGCTGAATTTCACATCCTAAGGAAGCTCTATTACATGGTGTTACCAAGGATTTGGCGTTCTCTTTTGAGTTCTTAGCCTCATTGATAAAAGAATTTAGAAATGGACTCAGGAGGAAGCTTGAGGACAATTTTATTAGAGTTTGAGAGAAAAAGGAATAGAGTGGGCATACTGTAGATCTCAGCAGCTGCCAGGAGGAGGGTATGGAGAGCAAGAAGAGAGAAAGTCATGTGCTTTTCATAGAGTCAAGCTGCTGCATGGTGGACGGTGGGAGAGGGGTGCCTTCAGAGAATGAGTGAGGAAGCCCAGACTGTTGGGAAAGCATGCTTATACCCTTTGGTCAGTATCTGTAAGAAAGAGGCAAAAAGAAGAAGTTCTGAGCAACTCAGAAAGAAAGCAGCTATACAGGGGAAGGGCTTCTGTGAAGGATAAGTACATTATCCCATCAAGGGGATGATTTTTCTTCCCATTGCCTTCACGTGTCTGTAGGGGAATTGGCTTTCCTAGTGATGGTCTCCTGGCCAAGTGACTGACAGACCCAGCTAGATAAACTCTTAAGAGGAGAGAGAATAGTGTATAAATGATGCTCTAATCTTTGGAGGAAGCCAGAATGTCATGTCTCCACTAAAGGCCAGATGTGGAGTTCATTCTTTTGATAGGAGTTCATCTTTTATGGGCCAAGCTGATGTTTCCCTTTCTAGTACTCCTAAGAGAAATAGGAGGTGGGGTCCGAAGCCAACTATGAGGGAAGGGTCCATCTTCAATGGCCTCCAAGGTTACCAGTCCTTATGTAACAGTCTATCATGAGCTGAGACTCTAACATCATTTAGAATACGGAGCAGAGTTGATGACAGAACCCATTTCTACCAGGAGCATCCAGAGATCCAATTCAGAAGCTGTTCACTAGAAGGGATTGATATCTGGGCTGAAATTCAGTCCCACCCCCACTCCAAGCTTCCAAGAAGGGGTGCTCATTCAGAGAAAAGAGATAAGAAACCAGAACTCCCTTCTGGTGTCCTTGGCTTCTGGTCAGGACAAAAATCAAAGCCTTTTTCAGTTTCTGGCCAAGGACAAGAATGAGATTGCTAGCTTTTTAGGTCCTTTACCTTAAAGTGTTTGGTCAATTTCTAGCTTCTATTTTCATCAACTAATATGTTCCTCCACTATGGCAGAGTGTTTCCTCAGCAACATGGTGTTGTCCTGGTTTGACCTCTGGTCTGGTGCAGTAATAAAATATCTGATCAAAAGCAACTCATGGAATGAAAGAGCTTATTTCATCTTTGAAATACATGCAGGAGCCCTCAGCAGAAATGTGTGTGTGTGTGTGTGTGTGTGTGTGTGTGTGTGTGTGTGTGTGTGTGTGTGTTGGGGTGTGTATCTTGTGACCTTCACAGGCCTTCGGAGAGACGATTTGTGGGAGGCAAGAAAGTAGTTTGGTTTAACACAGCTTAGTAGCTAGTGTTGGCTCAAACTTCCAGAGTCTGACCCCAAGCAATTTATTTTAGACATATTTAAGCACATCACAATTTGTTAAGAAAATTTTTGGTGATCATTAACTCTATCCCATGTGCACAACAAAACATAACATAAATCTTTTTTTTTTTTTTTTTTTTGGTTTTTCGAGACAGGGTTTCTCTGTGTAGCTTTGCGCCTTTCCTGGAACTCACTTGGTAGCCCAGGCTGGCCTCGAACTCACAGAGATCTGCCTGGCTCTGCCTCCCGAGTGCTGGGATTAAAGGCGTGCGCCACCACCGCCCGGCAACATAAATCTTTTTGAGGAACAAAGTAAACTAAGTAAGATCAAATGTGACAACTTTGAAACTCTTTGTAAAGTTTGTGTGACACCTGCCATACATTCTATAGACTGAGAAAAACAAGCTTCTGGTAAGGGTCTGGGGGAGGGTCTGGTGTGGTTTCCAGCCACACAGCACAAAGCTCACCAGCTAGAAAGCACACCCACTCCCAGACCTCTGGACAGATAACAGGTCTTGCATTCCTTCCCTTGAAGGAACAACTCGGGGTGCTTAACGTTGCAGGTTCCCCTAGAGCTTATCTGTGAGCGCAAAGATTGCCACCCCCTACAACCCATAAAGGAACTCTGCTTTCTGGCTTGCTCTCTGGTTCACTTTTCTTAAACTGTCGAGGCCTGCCTACCTAGAGACGGTGTCAGCCACCGTGAGTTAGACCCCCTCACACCAACCAGTCAAGACAATCTCACAAGCTTGGCCACAGGTAACTCTTCTGTTAAGGTTCCCTCTGCCTGCATGACTTGAGGTTGTGTCAAGGTGATAATAAAAACTAACTGGATAGCACACTGTTTGATAGCAAGTGTTTGATCTTTCTAAATCTGGTAGGTTTGATAAGTTGCCTTTCATTATTGTTTTAAGTTCGTTTATTCATTTGAAATGCTGTGAGTCCCTTCCCTGTTGGAAGCTATTTGAATTTCTTTCTCTGTGCACTATATTTTCATGATCTTTGTTTTGCTATGAATAATTGGTCTTTTTTTCTTATTGACTAATAAGAGCTCTTTATTGCTGAGAAAATGAGGCAATGATTCATGCTATATAAGTTCATTTTTCTTCTAACAATCAGTTATTGCTCTTATACTATTCCCCCATCACTGTCTTATTATCTCATTATGTATTTGCATTATTTTATTTGTATGTAAAGGCCAAAAGAATAAAAGCCAGTATTGAATGTACCAAAAAAATATTTTACAAGATATCTTTAGAGAAAAATTTGAAGCTGGAAATGCCTTTTACCTGGCAATTATTTAAGTATTGAAAGATGCTTCTTCCTTGGATTGGTTGTTGGCTCTCGGTTTCTTGGTGTTCCTGCTCATTTGCTGTCAATTAATGTCCAGACTCAACAGACTTCTTAGACTGATGTTTATATTATTCCTTTCCTCTTAGCCTTTCTTTCGATTTCCCCCAGAATACTGATCATTCCTTGTCTGTAATCTCTAGGCTCACTCTGAGCTCTTTGTTTGTGCCTGGAGCGGTCCTCTGGTCTCAGAGTCTGCCCTCTCTCACTCCTCTGACTCATTTTCAGAGATGAGACGCCAGGGAGAAGGAGTTCCTCTCTCCATTGGATCCTGCTAGGAACCCACCTTTCCAAATCATGAAAAAAAAGTCCATTTGACTTTAGCTAACATGGTAATGATTTGTGGGGAGCAGCAGAAATTACTCTGTAATTATGCATGATTGATGTGTGATTTCCTAATGAGCTTAAGTGAAGAAATCACCGTTTTGTGATAAATGCTTTATATCTTAAGATGCTAGCAACACATATCTAATAAATTCAGTCAAACCACTCTCATTTCTATAACATTCACCATCATTTAACTAACGTGCTGGCTTTCTCTACTGCCTGACCCCATTGGGTAATGGAAGAGCCTGGAAGTCCCTGTCATAAGCAAGGCGACAAAAACTCATTATGTTGGAATTCTTAATATGATCGGAAATGAATTCACATATACATTTGCGTATTGTTGCACGATAAGCCCCCCTCCTCAGAAAACTTTGTGTTTCTTGGAGTAGTTTGCTAAATAAGGGACGTTTGTCCCTGGAATGAGTGAAGTCATCTTGAGATTGCCATTTGGGCTCCAAACCATTCCAGACAAGTTGAGAAAAATGGCTCAATGATCAGAATGCGATTCCTCTTCATTGAAGTTGTGACAAAGCATGTGAAAAGTCATGAAGTCTAGTGCCATGTCACAGGGCCGCGGTGACAGAAGCCAGCACAGAAAACCTTAGGACATACCGATAAATGTCTCAGTTCAGGAGTCAGAGCCTGAGCTACCATTAGCAACTATATGTCCTTAGACATTCTCTCTAAGCCACAGTTTATTTGTCTGTCAAGTAGAGATTGTACCTACTTCATTGGAAGGAGTAAATTCAATGGACATATAAACGCCCCCACACACTGGTAACACATAACAAAATTTTCAGCCAGCTGCCACTAGTTTAAAAATTGGTATCTTCAAACACTGGTAAATAACAGTGGGCATGAAATTCATAGCTCCCAAGCATTTCTCAGTGTCCTAGACAGCGGCTTGTACCTTTTAAGGAGCAAAGAGGTGCAGTACACTGAAAATGATATAAGGCTTCTTCTGTGTGTGTGTGTGTGTGTGTGTGTGTGTGTGTGTGTGTGTGTGTGTGTGTGTGTAGAAGCTTCTCCTGAGTAGGTTTTCAAGCCCTCGGTCAATCCTCTTTAACTTGAGTCGTGTTAGAATTGGGTGTTCAATAAACAGAACCCTAAACTGGTTTTGAGACTTATATCCAAATTAGCAACAGTAGGTCAAGAGCTGGCAGAATATTCTAGAATCTGTATAGCACTGGCTGCCCTGTGGTCCCTTCTAAAGGGGCTGGGGGCGGTGAACCTAGGATAGGCAGACATCTATTTTTTATACGATGTGACTCTACTTGGCCATGGCTGGTATGCCAAACATAGGCCCTTGACAAGGGCCACATGATAGGCTGTCCACTGGCCAGGGGAAACTAGGCTGAACCAATCATAATTTTTAATTTGTAATTAAAAAACTCTACAGTAATATAATTGCAGTCAAGAGATGGAGCAGACCCTGATGAGATGTATGTAAGCAAGTTAAGTCTAGACAGAAGTTAACAGAGGAGCTGGAGGCAGTGGACAGAGAGCCTTTTCTGGAGAAAGAGGCCAGTGTGAACGGGTCAATTCTGGGTGCTGCTCTGGCCGCTGACCTTCTATGGTCTCCACACACTTTCTCAGGGCCCCTCCCCAGCTGGACAGGAGAGCAGCTCTTCCCATGCTCTCACGTGCAGAGTGAGCTGCTCTCAGGTGGTAGAGGGATGGGCGACAGGATGCAGAGGCAGAGATGTGGAAATCGCCACTCATTGTTCTGCAGGAAACCTTGTCATCCCTTTATCTTGTAGATAATAGGACAGACCTTGTAAATTGCAATGGTATGCTTGGTTTCTGAACACAAATGAATAAAAAGATGCAAATTCTCAAGATATTTGATTCTAATAGAATTCAAAGAACTTCAACTTCCATTCAAATAGAGAACCCCATTGTCTCTTTAGACAATTGGCATGTTCATTGGTTCTTCCAAGGACATTAAATAAAGCTCATCTCAGTGTTCCTTTGTTGGAGCCTGCATAGATTTCACAGTGGCGAACATCCTCCCTAATAAAGAGACATCTTCTCTTCTCCAATTTCTACTGCTGCTGTGATAATTCTACATTATCTTTCACTTGAACAACCTTTTAAAAACACATATTGTGTATATTTAAGATGCACAATGGGATGCTATGGGGTACAGAGAGATAATAAAATGTTTATTATAGTGAAGCAAATGAACTTATCCAGTCTCACATAGTCAGCCATCATATGTGTAGGGCAAGAACAAGGAAAGCTACACATTAGAGACCAAGCCGAGTACAATCCAATACTGTTTACTTTAAAACTCATGTTGTGCATTAGATTTTGTTGCTGTTTGTTTGTTTTTGGCTCTTTTGGAGGGTCTGCCACCCAGCTCCCAAATAAAACACACACAGAAGCTTATTCTTAATTATAAATGCCCGGCCTTAGCTTGGCTTAGTTTCTAGCCAACTTTTCTAAACTTTAAATTATCCCTTCTACCTTTTGCCTCTGGGCTTTTCCCGTTCTCTTACTTCTGTAAATCTTACTCTCACTCCATGGCTTGCTGTGTGGCTGGCCCCTGGAGTCCTCCTCCTTCTCTGGCTCCTAGCTCTTCCTTCACTCCTCCATCTCTTTCCCCCTTCTCTTTCTATAGTCTCTCTGCCTGCCAGCCACACCTATCCTTTCTCCTGCCTCATCATTGGCTGTTCAGCTCTTTATTAGACCATCAGGTGTTTTAGACAGGCACAGTAACACAGCTTCACAGAGTTAAACAAATGCAACATAAATACAAGTAACACACCTAAAAATATTCTATTACAGATTTCTAGACTTATTGGTCCTACATAAATTCTACTTGTGTCTCATGATCTTTGGTGTGGTTTCCTGAAGCTCTGTATGCAGTGGGTACTCCCTAAGTGCTCCCTGAATGCTTCTGTTATTCCCAAACCAACAGCTCCTCAGTAGGGCCAGTGGGCTCAGTGGTTAAATGTACTTCCCACACAACCCTGACAACCCGAGTTCAGTCCCACCCAAGAACCCACCATGAAAGGAGAGGATCAACCCCCCAAAGTTGTCCTCTGACCTCCACGCATGTGCTGTGGCACATGCATGTCTGCATGCAGACGCACAGGAGACACACAGGCATAAATTAAATTAAAAACCCAAACGTTCCATTTCTTTTAAAAACATTTTTTTGCCCTCCTACATATTTACTTCTTCTTTTTCATTCTTCTTGTTACATGCATATGTACTTATAAAGACATCAACACAACCTGCTGCGTGTAGTTAGTGCTGCTCAGATGTGCTGACTGCTTGTTCTTGGATAACCAGCTGGGGTGGCAGTTGAGGTGGCTGGACTTAGATCCCCCAGAAGTCTTGGGAATTTGAATACTTGGTCCCCAGCTGGTGGCTGTTTGGGGAGGGTTAAGAGGTGTGGTCTTGCTGGAGGAAGTGTGCTGCTGGGGGTGGGCTCTGAGGTTTCAAAGGACACCAGCCACCTCCCACTTTGCTCTCTCTGTTTCTTGTTTGTGGGATGAGACGCAAGCTCACAGCTGCCGCTCCAGCCTGTCTGCTGCCGCCATGCTCCTCGCCATGATGGCGATGGACTGACTCTTAGCCCTCTGGAACTATGTGTCTAAAACAAACTCTCTTCTATATAGGTTGGTTGGTCATGGTGTTTTCTTACAGCCACAGAAAAGTGACTATTACAGGGCTCGTCCCTGGGAAGAGGAATTCTCCCTCTCTCGGCTGTCATTAATTGCCTACAGTTCGTCCTCTAGGGCTGAACCCCTGTGAAATGTCCCCCATCCACACTGGCGTGTTGACCTGTGTTGTCAGTGTTGAGGTCTTCTTTAGAAGACCAGATTGTTGAGATTTCATTGCCTTTCTTGTCCTATATAGAAGACACAATCTTGCAGCTGACATTCTGGTCTGAAATTGTGAAAGTTCCTTTTGTTTCCAAAAGGAAACAATTTATCCTTTTTTAAGAGTGTTTTTCTTGGAAAATTTCAATTATACACATAATTAGAGAAAATAGCATGAGAAACTCCCACATACCCACAACACAGATTCTAGAATGATCACCTCAGGACCTATCCTGCTTCCTACATTTCCTTTATTGCCTCTTCCCTCATGCTGATTTGAAACAAATTCAAGATATTATATGACTTCACTTAAGAATATTGCTATGTACTATGTATACTTAAAAAGAATTCTTTTAAGGGTCAATGAGACGGCTCAGCATCTAAAGGTGCCTGCTCCAAACCCTAGTGACCTGAGTATAATCCTTGGGACCCACATGGTGGAAGGAGAACACTTACCTCATGACCTCTACAGACACACCATGGCACATGCATGTGTATACACTCCTCCCCCCAAATAATTTAATTTAAAAAGTAATTATTTAAAAATATAACCAAAGAGTCATCATTAGAGAAAAGAATTGAATAATTTTTTCAAATTCCCCCAATGTCTTATCAGGGTCTTCTTATGATTTTGTTTTGAATCACGGTTCAAACAAGCTCCAGCAGTCACAGCGATGGGTGGATGGTCAGTTCTGTCTTAAGAGTTCACAGTTTCTCCTCGTCTCCTTTCCCCGACTCTCAGCCCTTCCCTGCAGTTTCTATGTTGAGGACTGCTGTCCAGAAGCTGCTCACAGTCTGGGCTCTGCTCACCACATCTCTGCTATTATTTAAAACGTTCCTTTATCTCCTGTATTTTCCCTAAATTGGTTTTTAGATCTAGACTAGACCTTCAATCAGGTTCAGGTTCAACCTCCTGGCAGCTCTGGGTGGGCAAGGTTGCAGGCATGTTCCACCATGCCAGCGCACACCTGCACAGTAATGACACAGAACAGATTTTTGTCTCCTGAGAATGATACCCATGGTTACCAGAGATCACTGCCCAGAAGTTTGATGGTTCAAAGCGTTAATCATGGTGCTGCCTAATTCCACCACTCCACCTCCATACATGAGGCATTTTAACTTTTGGTCAGTTATTTGGTTGTCATAAAGAATGGTTGGTCTCAGAAAGGCAGGCTTAGTTCAAAATTGTTGGTTTTCCAGTATTCATCAAATGTGGTGAATGAGCCTCTCTGTCTCAATCTTTGGATTTAAACCCATTTTAATTGATTGCAGTTATGGTATGATTGTTGCTGTTCTGTTTTGTAAGATTGGGTCTCATCACATAGCCTATGCTTCAGCCTTCCAAGGCTAGGATTCCGGGTATAAGCCACGATGCCTGGCCTGTTGTAGTGTTGATCACATTGCTTGACCTCTGGCCCAGGCATCTTCTACAGTTGGCTTCTGACTTCCGCTGCCTGATTCCTGTGGTCTGAGGTTCTCACTCTCTGTCTGACATAACAAGTCTCTCTCTTTGTTGATATGTTACCCCAGACCTGGAACGATCATTCCCCAGAAAGATCTGCACCCGCCTTTTCAGTGGAAATGGCCTTTAAACGCAAGCAAATGGACACTGGGAGTGATTAGTATAGAGTTGGTTTTCCTTTCTAAGTCTTTTCAGGGACATGGATGGTTTTTAAGACTGTGTTTTAATGTTTTAAAGTTTATTTTGAAGGAGTTTTAGATTCAAAGAGAACTCGTGAAGCAAGGGTTACAGAGGAGCATTGCCACCACATCCAGCTTTTACGCCGGAGCTGGGATCCGAACTCAAGTCCTCACACTTGTGCACAGAGCACATCACCTGCTGAGCCATCTCTCTAGCTTTTCAGGTTTGTTTTTACTTATTTCTTTTGTTTTGTTTTCATTTTGCTTCTGATTCTTTTTCTCTAGAGTAGTGTTTCAAATTGTTAAGTAGTCAGACTTATCAATCTTTTTTTTTCTTTTACTGACTTTATCTTTGTGTCAGTCATGTAAACCTTCCCCACTTCCATTTTAGAAAAGAATTCATCAGTGTTACATTCTGCTGTATCTTTGACTTTGGCTTATTTACATGTAAATTAATGATTCAGTTGAAATACATCTGGTTGTGACTAAATGGATAAAATATTCGAGTTTCTCTTTTCTATACAGTTAATCCAGACTCCCTCATTAACCAGTCTATCTTTCCACAACTTGGTCACATATTATGCTTCAAGTAGTTGGGCCTATTTCTGCACCATGGCTGTCTGATCACGCACTCACATCACATTGTGTGAGCCACAGAAGCTCTAAAACATACCTTTCTCTTTCCAAGTTTTCTAGACTATTCTTGCTATGAAACTTTTGAGTGAGGATCTCTGTCTCTTTCTCTGGGTCTTACTCCAGCTTCCCAAGGCAACACCTCACTGACTTGTGAGAGGGGGCGAGAGGAAAACAAGAGAGCCTCTCTTCTTAAGACTGGAATTGATGAACTGTGGGCCACAGCCACAAGTATTTGTAAATAAAACTTTATTGAACTATGACTATGCTCAAGTGTTTGTTGTCTACAGCTGCTTTCATGCTATAGTGGGAAAGTAGTTGTGGTAAAAGTAGTTGGATGGGGCAGAGCCTACAATACTACGGCACTATCTCTGATCCTTTACAGAAAACACAAAGTTATTACTCACCTTACTGTAACACATTGACATCAAAACATCTTCTGGAGAGAATGCCACCTCCCAACCAGTGTGCATTTCCTGATTTTTGTTTAAAATACAGAGAGAGGGGTAGTGCTATTGGAGGTACTAAAATATAAAGCTTTCCCCTTGCTTCTATGCCTTTCTGTTTGTCACATTTTTTTAATTGTCCAGTCAGTGCCATTCAAGTAAAGAAAATTTTAAAAAAATCTATCTATTAGCATGATTTTACCTTTCATCTTTGCATTGTACAAAACCTCTTTAAATGCAAATATTAGCACTTAACTTGTATACAGAATCACTGAAATCACACAATTCATATTTTTGTGTGATGCAGCTACTTAAAAGAGAACCACACAGCCAGACTTGAAAGTTGTGAAGAAAGAACAGTCCCCCAGCCATGGAATGGGCATGTCCTCAAGCACAGTGACACTCCAGAGGCGGGTGCACATTTTTAGAGAAGGCCCAGATTATTTTGCACAACCCAGGACATGTAACATGATGCATCTGCTCAATTGCCCCCAGCCACTGAACAAACATGACCTTTCCAGGCCAGGGGCAGGAAAGTTACGTGGAGCCACCATGCAAGGACATGTGGCCTTCAAAGGTGCTGTGATCCCTAGCCAGGACTGCTGCACACCTGGGACAGGATTGTAGAACAGAATGGCCAGCAGAGGGGGGCAGGGTGAATGGGCAGATCCGGGACGTGGGCTGTCCCAGAGGGGTGGGGAGGCGGCAGAACTGTTACAGTTGGGGTTTCAACCCCTCACCATATGCTCCATTGTTCAGTTGGAGTTCATACCAAACACCAGGTCAAAAGTCATAAGACTAAGAATTTCAAGAAGGAGACTCGGGACACTGACCACCACATGTGAAGCCCCAGGGATGGCAGCAGTAGTCAGCCAGAGAAACCATTCCTGACTTCAGTCAGTGTTCGCAGGGGTGAAATTGTCTATCAACCCTAGAGTTATAAGGAAAATGATGGGGGAGTGTAGGTATTTGGGGTGCCCTATTCATGCATGGTACTCCACAATGACACCTTAGAAGGTCTTCCATCTGCTTAAGTCTGGAGGTTTTTTATTATCTTCTCACACACCTCTTTTATTGTGGTAATATACACACAATGTAGACCTTAAAATCTTTCCTGTCTTTCACTGTACAGCTCGGTGCTATTAAATACACCTATACTGTTATCTAACCGTGACAATCATCCATCTCCAAACTGCTTCATGCTCTGTAAAGCTGAACCTGTCCCCACGAACCAGTAATACCCTATTCCCCTTCCTTCAGCCCCTAACAACTGCCTTTCTGCCCTCTGTCCCTGCGGATTTGACCACTCTAGGTACCTCATGTGAGGGCAATTGTACAGTGTTTGCCCTTTTATGATGAACTTACTTCACTTAGCAATGTGTGTTCAAGGCTCACCTGTGTTCCAACATGGCTCACCATCGCCATCATTTTAAAGGCTAATAATTGCGCATGCACATCCCATTTGGCTTATCCGTTCCTGCGTGGATGGGCATCTGGGTTGCTTTCACATCTGGACCATCATGAATCACGCTGCTGGGAGAACAGGTGGACCATCTGTGGTCTCCTTAAACTTGGTTCCTACATTACCAAGCGAATGCAGCCCTATGGTGATGCTGTAGCTAGCAGACCTCGGGGACCAGCCCCGGGTGCCTTCTATGCTCCACTGAGTGTTCGGTTTCCAGTCTGCCTAGGCGAGCAGCAGCAGGGAAGCATTTCTTCTCTTCTGGAAGAGAAGCCACTGCAACGTTATTTTTCTTTGTTTCCGGGAAACAACTTGCTTTGTTCTCTCCCATTTGAGTCTTTGTCTTCACCCTATGCAAATGTGATTTATCTTTCCGTGCTGGAGAAGGGCCCTAAATACCATAATTACTCCACCAATCATCCACTTGGCTCCTGGAAATCATCCTTTTAGTGAGGTCGACTGCTGTTGCTTCAGCTCTATACAGACCCCCAGTAATGAGCAAACTTCTTTTCTTAACATGCTAATTAGTCTCGGAAACCGGTGTTGTTTTAAAGGGGTGATTTAATTGGATATTAAGTTTGCAATTGAAAGATTAAATTATGAAATAAACAAACATATCCATCTAATAGGTCTTTGAAAAAAAAATCCAGGCATTCTCTTTTGGTTTCCCTGCTAAGTGCAAATACATTCAGATATGTGTTTATTTCTCTGCCATTTTGCTGAGTTTTGTAGCTCTCAACCTGAATTCTTTCCTGGGCTGATTCCAAAGGAAATGGTCTCAGGAGGCTGAGTAAGCCTGGGATCCTGTGCATACTGGCCCCCAAATAACCTTTTGCTTAAAGACTTTACCTGGATAAATGAAATTCAAGAAATGTTGAGAAACCATTTTGAAATGAATAATACTGAAACAATTCCAAGGGGTATAATTTGGGATGCATTAAAGGTGATGGTGAGAGAATACATTTGCCTCACTGTACGTTTCAAGGAAATCAAAGATCAAAACAGGTGCACGTCGGAGAAGGAAATTAAGAAATGAGCAGTACATCATAGCTGTTCCCAAATCCCAAATGATGCTTTCAGAAAACTATTTCGAGGCAAAGTAATGCATTTTTAAATAGAAATGAATGTAACTCCTCCTCCAGTTTACAAAGTAGGCTTCCTGGGAATGGGGAATGAAGATAAGCAACTCTTCAACTTTATGTTTTAAAAAGGTACAAGAAAGCAACGATTATTTCCCTCACATAAGGACCCATCTGGGAGAGCGGTGATGCAACTGTGATACCAGGGGATCTTTGAACACCGGTGCCCAGGGCTGGGAGACAGAGGGAACATGCACCAGCCCAATCACAGCCTTACAGCACCAGACGAAGCCACCCAATCAGAGCACAGGAGCCAGGGCGCTGACGGAGTTGCCATCGTCATATCTCATGATATCCCAGAAAAATTGAGAGTGGTACCTTACATGGGCATTTTAATATGTATGTATTTTGAACGAATGTGTGCTTCTGTCCAAGTTCCCCCTTTTCGTGTGTGTGTGTGTGTGTGTGTGTGTGTGTGTGTGTGTGTGTGCATGTTTGCATGTGTGTGTGTATGTGCATGTAGAGGCCTGGAGTTGATGTCAAGGAATCATCCTCTAAGGCTTGTCCATTGTATCCACTGAGCTAGTTAAACTCTCAGCCAAACCAGAGCTCACAGTAATGGAGATTCTGCCTTCTGGCCCTGTCTGCCTTCTGAGGCTGGACTTACAGGCAAAGGTGCCATGCCTACCTAGGATTTAGGTGTGTTGTGGGGAAATGAACTCTGGTCTTTACCCTTGTGAGTCAAACATTTTAACCATGGAGCCATCTCCCCAGTCCCTGGGAAATACATTCTTTAATAGCCAGTTTACCCAATAGCCACTGTCACCTCTGCATTAGGTACATGCTAATCCCATAATCTCCTAGGTTTTAAAACTTGGTAATGATGACTGGGGTATAGCTGTGCCACAGCGGATGTTAAGCATGTGGGAAACCCCAAGTTCCACTCCCAACACCAACATGTAATGCAGTCTGGTACCATACAAAACACAGTACAGTAAAATAAAGCTTGATACTAGATTTTTTTTTTATAAAGATGTATTCTGGAAACAGTAAATTAATTGAAATCTACTTTTTTTGGTGTGCAGATGAATGCTCTTTATTTCTAATGAAATTCTGTGACAGCCCTTTATTTACTGTCTACTCATTAGGTCGCTAAGCAATAAACATTAAAATAACAATGAGGCTTTTTATAAAAGCAGGACAGGGAGACCCAGTGGACAGAATAGCCACCCCTGTTTGAAGTATAGCAATTGTCTCCTCATACTGTTAGTTTCTAGATGTGACAATGGTAATACAGCTATGCTTCAAAAAGAGCCTGTGTCTTTTAGAGTTACACATTAAAACATTTTCTGACAAGTATATAATGTAGTCAGAAGGTTTCTCCTGTGTCCTGCCCAGTCCTGCAGCCACTGGGACCCAAGTAAACACACAGAAGCTTATGCTATTTACAAACTGTATAGTCTATGGCAGGCCTCTAGTTAGCTTGCTCTTACATCTTCAGTTAACCCATTTCTATTTATCTGTGTATCACCACATGTTCCGTGGCTTTACCTGTGTCCCATTACATGTTGCTCCTTGGGTGGCAGCTCGCTTCTGTCCCAGACTCCACCTTTCTCTTTCCTGTCTCTGTCCTTTTCCACCTGCCTCTAAGCTACCTTGCCACAGGCCAAAGCAGTCCCTTTATTAACCAATGGGAACTACACACATTCACGGCATACAAAAAGACATCCCTCAACAATATAATGCTTTACATTTGCTGCAAGGGTCACATAGAACACGGGCAGGTGACACACGGTCTATGAGGTGACACCGTGGAAAGGGGCCATGGACACTCAGGGTTTACTGTGCTTGTCTCCTTTTGGTGCATGTGTAAGGCTTTCTGTACCCCTCCCTCTTTTTTTTTCTTAAAAAATATTGTCTTTCTGGACTGGAGGGAGAGCTCAACAAACACAGGGACTTGAGTTCAATACCCAGAACCCGGATAAAATTCTCGTGTGGTGGCGTGCACCTGTAATCCTAGCATTAGGGAGGAAGAGACAGGTGGATCCCTAGGTTAGCCAACCTATCCTGACCAGGGAGGGGAAGGTCCAGGAGGAACTGTTTAAAACTCATAGTGGATAGCACCCGAGGAACAACACCAGGCATGTACGTGTGCACCTGCACACACATGAACACGCAGACACAGACTCATCTTTTTCTTTGACTTTTATTTACCATTTACTTACTGTGGGTGTAGGTGGGTGGGAGGTGATTGTAGGTGCACGTATGCCATGGCATGTGCCTGGGAATCAAGAACAACACATGGAAGTTAGTTCTCTCCTTCCATCACATGGGACCTGGGGGTCAAACTCAACCATTAGTTTTGGCATCGAGCTCCTATATCAGATCTTTTTAGCTCCCAATTTCGTCTTTATAGTACTTTCTCTTATAACACTTCTTGATTTGTCTTTTGTATGTGTATTTTATCTGCATATATAATCACGCTACTGCCATCAAGCTGCATGTACAACATACATCTCCTTTTTCTCCTTTGTTCTGTGTGCATTTGGATCCATAAGCATTTCTTGTCTCCCTACATATGGCCAATCTTTAAGGCAGAAGATAAATGCAAAGGAAAGCCCCCTGCTAAAGGCTTGTTTGTTAAATGTTAAGCAGAGGTAGGCACTTTATGTAAGATATGGCATATAACCCTGCCAGGTGGGGTAATTTTTAAAAAAATCTACTTTACAAAAGAGGAAATTAAGTTGGAGAAATTAATGATTGTGCTGCTCCTCATGGTTTAGAGTACATTTCTTGCAAATTAATTGCATACTGAACTTAAGCGGTTTCAAAGAAAGGAAATTTACTGGCCACATTGACCTGGTGAGGTCCTGGGTCCTAGGGTTCTGAGGTAGCTTTCTTGGGTTTTGGCTCTTGTATCTTCATGGCTTTCTAGACTCGGCCATCTCCCTTGCTCGGGCTCCATACACAGCTTGGCTTCTCTCACAGCAGTAAAAGGTCAGCAACAGCCCTGGGTTTTAGACCAAGGCAACAAGGATCTCATCTCTTCCCAGTGGTGAATGAACCAAGTCCCAACGTTCATTTAGATGGAACTAACTCACTGGACAGGGACACCTCCCTAAACAAGAGAGTGCTTAGTACAGACGGGGGTAGTGATGTAGTTTGAACTAGAGGACTGATGTATTAGTCATTTTTCAGCGCTGTGACAGATACCAGAGAGAAACAACTTCAGAGAAGGGAGGGCTTATGAAAGCTTGTTGGTTCCAAGGTTTTAGCTCCTGCTAACCTGGCTTTATCGCCATGGGTCTCTGGTGAGGTAAAGCCACATGGTGGAGAGAGAATGGCGGAGAAAGGCTGCTCGTTTCATTGTGACCAGAAAAGAGGAAGAAAGACAGGGGGTGACTGGGGACAAAGTATGTCTCTCCATGGAAAGCCACTCATAACCTACTTTCTCCTCATTTCCCCACAATGCCATCATGCTATGAATCTGTCAAGGGATCAATCCATTAATTAGGTCAGAGCTGTCAAGAGCCAATCACTTCCCAATGATTGGACCTACAAGCTGGAGTCCAAGCCTTCAATATTTGAGCTTGTGTGGACAATTTATATCCAAACTGCTCTGTTTCACCCCTTCCTCCAAAGACTCATGTCCAGTTCCTAATACATAGTGTGTTTTGTGCATTTCCAAGAGCTCCTAGTGCTTGTGTGAGTTTGTTGGATTTGGAAAGCCCTGGAAATCTGTTTTCCCCTAAAGGAAGCAGTGATGTTTAGTGATGCACATGACATTTTGTGTATATATGCATGTGTGTTCTGTGTGCCTGTGCAAGCATGCATTGGAAATGTCTAATGCCATTATTTTCCATTGAGTAATGGACCAATTTCCACATGGAGGCAGGGACACTCAGTGACCCGATGCTGATGACCACTGCTGCAGCTGCCATGTGTTAGGTTGTTTTTTTCTTTTGTTTGTGCTCTTGTGTATTCCTTTTGAGTCTGACATCTCCTTTCTCTGTGTGATAAAGGCCCACTCTGAGTTCCCCAGAATTACTTAGTTTCCATTGTGCACACAATGCAGGTGTGTGCTATTTATGAATTGCCTAAGTAACAGAATTGGAGGCGGGTTATTTGTGGAGTCAAAATTTGTTATTTGTTAAACATTAATCAATACCCAAGTCCAGAAGCCAGCAGGAGATGGGATTCTGACTACCCAAGGTTGCTCAGTTTGGAAAATCAATCAAGCGGTACAGTCACATGACGGCTTGTATATAAAATCCCAATAATTTTCTTTCTTTAATTTTTAAGTTTGTAATTATTCATGCATGTGTGTTTGTGTGAGTACGGGTACACATATGCCACGGTGCAGATGTGTGACCGGAGGAGTGCTTTTGGAACTCATTTCTCTCCAGGAGCCATATTTCTTCTTCTACACTTGTCAAGGCAGGGTCTTTATTTTATTTATTATTTTTGTTGTCACCGTTTTGCGTTGGAAACAGGGCCTCACTGTGTGGCCATGGCTAGAAGGCAGGCTCTTTCTTGCTTTTGCCAGGCTGTGTCCTTGAGGTTAGCTAAGGTGGTCTGAGAGCTTCTGGCCAGTTCTTCCATTTCTTGCCCCTACCTTGCTGTAGTAATGTTGTGATGCAGATGTGGGCATCTGCATCCTTTTTTTTTTTTTTTTGGACATTTTTACTTTGAAGCTCTGGTTGGTGTGGTGGTATTGTGTTCCCCAAAATATTGTGTACCCTAATAAACTTATCTGGGGTCAGAGACAGAACAGCCACTATATTAAACATGAGGATAGGCAGTGGTAGCATACGCCTTTAATCCTAGCATTCCAGAGGCAGAAATCCATGTGTTCAAGGATACAGCCAAGCATGGTGACTCATGCCTTTAATCCCAGAAAGCATCTGAGAAAGTGACCCTTTAATCCCAGGGAGTGGTGGTAGAAAGCAGAAAGGTATATAAGGCACGAGGACCAGAAACTAGAAGCATTTGACCTGGTTAAGCTTTCAGGCTTCTAACAGCACAGTTCAGCTGAGACCCATTCTGGATGAGGACTCAGAGGCCTCCAGTCTGAGGAAAGAAGACCAGCTGAGGATCCAGCGAGGTGAGGTAGCTGTGGCTTGTTCTGGTCCTCTGATCTTCCAATTCATCCCAATAACTGGCCTCAGGTTTGATTTTATTAATAAGACTCTTTAAGATTCCTGCTACAGGTTGGCCTTGAACTCAGGATGCTTCCACCTCAGCCCCTCCCCCAAGTGTTTGGATTACAGGATTGGGCTGCTCTCCCGGCTGCACCCAGCTTCTTTATGTAGGTTCTGGAGCTCAAACTCAGCTTGCCAGGCTTTCTCAGCAAGAGGTTTTTACCTGCTTAGCCATCTGGCTGGATCAATTGTTTTCCTTTTTAAATAAAAGTACTTGGAGCCACCAATGGCTCGTATCCTTGTGGTGATTGATATCTAGGGGCTAATGATCACTAATGGACTTGAATTAATAATAGAAGTCAACTTGCATCTCAGTTCCATGGGATTTTAAACTTGGACGAGATCTGGGAACTAATGCAGATTGATTCGTCATTTCCACTGGAGAACAGTGGAGGCCCCGAGGAAGGAGCTTGCTTAAGCCCTCAGAGCAGGGTGAGTGCTGACCAGTCTAATGCCCTCTTCCTGGGCAGAGATGCACAGCCAGAGACAACATACTGGAGTCAGAAAAGGCAGGCTGCTGGAGGCAGGTGCTGCATTCGCTCATGAAATTCCAAGGCAGTTTCAGTCTAAAATGAGGAACTCTTTGTTTTGGTGATCATCCCAAACCTGAATTTATTTCTATATCTTCCTCAGGGTCTACTTCCCAGGTCAGAAGGTCATCTGGGGCTGTAGCTGACAGGTAAGGGACTTGCTTAGCATGCTCGAGTCCTGCAGTTTAGCCCTTAGACCTGCAAAGATCAACTGAATTCAGACACGCAGAGAAGAAAGGAAATGATTCTTCAGTGACTGATAGCCGCTGTACCTGTGTAAAAGCGTTTTTATTGTCCTTTTAAGTTGGGAACCAAGCTCATTTCGCTTCTGGAAATGAAAAACAAGGCGGTGGCCATTTCTGCCATTTCTTCCTCCAGGAGAATGGAATGCTGATGGAGGCCTGGAGGAAGGCTGCTGTGGGATGTCTTTCTGTGTGCTATGAATATATGTTGTGCTGATTGGTTGATAGATAAAGCTACACTGGCCTATGGTAGGGCATGATGGAGCCAGGTGGGAAAATCCAAGAGAGATAGGAGAAAAGAAAGGAGAGTTGGGCAGATGCTGCCCGCCGCTGCCAGGAGAAGCAAGATGTAAAGGTACCGGTGAGCCACAAGCCATGTGGTAAGGTATAGATTCAAAGAAATGGGTTAATTTAAGATATAAGAGCTAGCTAGCAAGAAGCGTGCCACGACCATAGTTTGAAAATAATATAAGCCTCTGTGTGTTTACTTGGGTCTGAGTGGCTACAGGACCTGGCAGGACATAGAAAAACTCCCAAATGCAGAAGGCACCAAAGATCTCTACAAGAGGGATAGAGAGGGATAACGGTGAGAGCACTCTCTTGAGGTCAGGTAAGCCTGCTTCCCCTTGGGACACATATTGACCTTTCTGATGCCCAAATTAGGGACCAAACTGTCTGTGAGGGGAGATCTCTATCGATGCAGATAGGTAGACTGAGGCAACTAGTATCGTAAAATCACTTTATATTTCACTTGCCGGCTCCTGTTACTACCTGCTCTGTCTAGAAGAGAGAGGCTCATAAAATAAATACTGTGATTTGTCTGAGCATTAGACTGGGAATGGTATCTGCAACCCAACCCGGATAGCTTGGTTTTATTTTTGTTGCTATGATAAAATATTCTAACGGAAGCAACTTGGGGGAGAAAAGGTTTATTTTAGCTCAGGATTCCAGGTTAGGATCTGTCATTGAAGGGGAGTCACAAAAACCAGGAACTTGAGACAGCTAGTCTAAGCATACTCACGGTCAAGGGCAGAGAGAAATGAAAGCTGCGTTCTTGCTTGCTGGCCGGCTTTCTTTATTCACACAGTTCAGGGCCTGACCTCGGGAATGGTGCCACTCACAGTGGACTGGGTCTTCCTATATTCATCTCCTTACAGACATGCTCAACTTGATCTAGATAGTTCCTCATTAAGATTCTCTTCCCAAGTGATTTTAGGTTGTGTCAAACTGACACTTAAAACTAGCCAATCCACCAGATTTCTGCTATCAGTGAGGGAGAGGCTGTGCTGATCGTTTCTTTTCCTCCCTCCCTCCCTTCCTGTTCTCTCTGTATGTCTCTGTATGTCTCTGTCTCTCTGTCTCTCTCTGTCTCTCTGTCTCTCTGTCTCTCTCTCTCCCCCTTCTTTTAAAGACAGGATCTCACATAGCTCAGACCGACCTCAAAATTTCTATAAAACTAAGAAAGAGCTTGAATTCCAGCTCTTCCTGCCTCTGCTTCCCAAGTGCTGGGATTTCAGGCATGTGCTACCACACCTGGCTCTGCATTGGTGAATTCAAGCACGTAAAATCATTGTGGGATGATGGGAGGCTGGGAGGAATAGAAAAGGAGGAAGAGGCCATGGAAGAGGTTAACACAGAAAGGAGAGAAAGAATCCTTGGATAAGGCTAGAGGTGACTGCAGTCCTTGCTTGGACCTGGACAGAAGGCAGACAGCCTTCAGAGAGGCAGGCACTGAATTCCACAGACAAGGAAGAGAAATGATTTGTATAGTTTATTAATTTCCATCATTGTAATTGCCCCTGGTGGTACGTAGGGAAGCATGTGTGTGTGTGTGTGGAGGGGCATCCTGTGCACATTCTTCAACCAGGTCTTGATCAGGTGAACAATCACCTTGTTTGGCCTCCGGAAGGTCAGTCATTCAGATAAGGAGGACCAGGGATGACTTCCGAAACTGCCAAGTTGTCTATGTGTCCAAAACCGCGTTAGCAGCCAGGGCCCCAGCTGGGCTTTGGAAGGCCGTAGTGGACATTCCCTCTTCCCTCTTGTGTGTCCCTACCCTATCCACCTATCCGCAGATGTCGCTGAACCGCAGGCTGCAGCTTCTCTCTACGGTGGCCCCTGGAGGAGGCTCTGGTCTGCCCACTTGTCTCTTTGCCCCTCCCTCTCTAACCTTCCTAGCTCACCAAAGCTACTGGAAACTTGGGGTTTGGACACTCTCCCAGGGGTGACATGGAGCAGAAGGAGAGAGCCAGGCATTGTAGCCAACGTATACTTCTTGTTACCTCTTGACCAGCGTATCTCAGGCCCCCAGGCTCCTCTGTGTTGGTGAGACAGGGTGCCCTCGGGAGACTCCTCCACTTCTGCTCCAGCCCATTTTGGAAGCCTTGCCCATGGATGACCATGGTTGGCCATGGTTGGCCCTGCTTTCTCCAAACTCAACTCAGAGATTCTTTCAGCTTGTCGAAACCAAGTCCATTCACATTCCATCTCGTCATTCTGCCTCCTAAAGTCTTCTCAGTTCACAGGTCCTGAGGCTTTGAGGAGGGATGAGTGGTTAGGGGCCTGCTGTGTGTGTTTTCACTTGTACCTAGACTGTCTTGACAGGACGATTTATGCCACATTTTTACCATCCACCAACAGATTTCCTCATTTCCAAGACGTTGAGTTACAGGAAAAAAGTATGTTGTGTGTTAGGTGTCAAAAGAACAGAATTTCAACAAATTGAGCTTTAACGATCTAATGGGCTTTTATTAATGATTTACGAAGCAGGCAGCATCCAGTCTGCAAAACAGACAGGGCTCTGCAGGGCAGAATGGCTAGCTTTTAAGACGTAGCTTGAGCAAGAACAAGGAAAACATAAGGTTACGGTCCCCTTAGCCATGGAAGATGTGTGCCAAGCCCGCCAGATGCCTGATTCCTACATACACTATTTTTTCCTATCCATGTGTATTTATGATACAGTTTGATTACTTAGGCAAGTAAAAGGTTAAGAAGAAAAGTTAATGAAATAGATACATTATAACTACGTGTTGCGACTGTGCACTCTGTCCTTCCCTACTTCCTGTTTGTACTGTAGCAATGCTTGTGAACCTTGTTTGATTGTGAGTAACTGATATGGGAACTAGGAAATGCAGATGAAGGGCAATTGCAGTGCCTGGGGTGTGCTGGGTGGCTTCGTGTCCTTCAGTCACTTACCTTGTTGGGGAACATACACACACATTCACATGTACACACACATTCATACAACCCACATCCCCCCACAACCCCTATACTCACATACATATTCATAACCCAGCCCCCCACACACACTCACACAAAGATGCTAGTGTGTCTTTGAACCTCTCCATGTGAACATGCTGTTGGATTTTTGAGCCTCTTCCATCTATTATGAAGTTGTGATTATCTTTTCACACTGACATCTCACATTTTTTCTTAATTATGGAAAATCTTTATGCCGTTAAATACTGTTTTCCTGCTATATTCACTTTTAGAATTCCTATTAACCATAAGCCTGAACTCCTCAGTGCATTCTCTACAAGCTCCAATTATCGAGTACTGTATCATAGACCACCAACATGTAGCAATGGTTATTTATTATTGTCCTTTCTCGTGGTTCTGTAGGTTGATTGGACTTGCTTGGTCTCTCATGTTGCTGAGGCTAGAGGTCAGCAGAAGCTGTGATCATCTGATGCTTGCTTGGTTTGGATATCCAAGTCAGTTCAGACTCTCCCAAAGTATCAGACAGTTGACGTCAGCCAAAGTAGGAGCTCAGGAGGGACAGTCAATGGGCACAGCCACACATGGGCTCTCCACGTCACATTGTTCCCTGCATTACTTAGTGATCTTTCTCTGTGGCCAAGCTTCTCATGGTATTTTACTTGGCTCTGTTAAGGAATGTTTGAAGGGACCCAGTCAGAAACTGCTGACAACTTTTGAAATATAGCAGTTGAAGACCCAGACATCACCTCTACCACATTCCATGGCCAAGCAAGATACTGAAGCCAGTTCAGATTCCAGGGGAGGTAGAAGTGCCACCTCTTGACTGGAGAGTAATGTGTGTTACTCCAGGTAGAGAACGGATTAGAGGTGACCACCGTTAGAGAAATGCTGTCTCACTGTGTTCCTTAGCGCAGTTTTCACACTATCCTTCAACTCACCAATTATCCTTGGGACTACATCCAATCTAGATTTTATTGCATATACTGATTCTTTCGTTTTAATGATCCTTTTGTTTATGATCTTTGTAATTGGTTCTTTTTCTGTTCACTTAATTCTTCTTAGAGCATTATCTGCTTTTGTTTAATTATTTCTTCTTTTAGTACCTCTTTGAACAACCTAAACATAACATTTTAGCTAAGACAAAGTCATCAACTTGAGAGATATTTGTGTGCTAAAAGTGGTTAAGACTCCCCAGTATTTTAGAGACATTGATGGACTAGGCATGTGGGCAGCTCTTAAGGTTTTTGTGGTTTATTTGGATGGGGATGGAGAATATGGAAGCTGACTGTGCTCGAAGGAGAAAGTTGTGAGTTCTGTCTGAATTCTAGTTAAGACATCTGCACAACATGGTCATTCACAACAATTCTTAGGGTAGAACAACAGAGAGATGTTTTCTATTATAAGGACAGGCTGTAGGGAGGGAGTGAAGTCTTGAATGAATGTGTATGTTGACATGGCCGTGGCCATGTCAAGGACCCTGATGCCTCAGCCTCATGGGAGTGAGAAAACCTACTATGGGTGAGTCTCAGAGGATTGCCAAAACTTTCCTCAGGTTTGAGTGTGAATGTTGACAATATGCAGAAAACGTTCACCATAGCTTACTCCCCCCCCCCATGATTATTGCCTGAAGACTGCTTCCTTGCAGAGACTGCTCCTACAGAGGTGAAGTAAACCTGCCACCTTGTTCTGTCCATATAGTAAGCCCGCCTGCTTGTTTATCTGTATGGAACAGCCCTACTTCATTGTTTGGCCATATGCAATAACCCCATCTCCCTGGACTTCCAAGGGATTGTAGCTTCTCCATCAGAAAGCCCAGACTACCCAATCCCAGCCTTTCTGTTTCTGTGTTCATGTGTCCATCATGCCTTCATTGTCTCGCTGCCCCCAGGGTCCCAGGACCCGAGCTGGGCAAAGATGCATCGTCAGGCTTCAGTTACCAGTCTAAGAGTTACTCACCAGCTGTAACCTTAAGATCTGCCTTTATTTAATTACAGACTTAAAAATTCAAGGCTTCCAGGCTTGAGTGAACAAAAATGCTCTTCACCACTTTGACAATACCTTCAAACTGCCATTAATTATTTCAGAACATCTTTGTCTTCTGCCTAGTATTCTTGGTTCAAGTTCCTGCTCCAGAAATAGTCTTGGGAGAGCAAGTATGGGAAGTGACAGAGAAAGAGACCCATCAGATCCCCAATTCATCTCCACCTATTGCCTTTTCTATTTGGATGAGACAACATCTAATATCTTGTCATCCCCCTCTTTCCTCCTCAGGCTCCTGTAATTCCACCTCTGAGTTAATCTTTCTCTTCTTCCTACCACTCACTGCTCTTACTGCTCAGCCTCATACAGGGACACAGCAAAGGGTACACCAGGAAGTGTGGCTCATCTTCCACTTTTCATGGCATGATGGAGGGGAGGGGACTATCTTGGTGACGAGCACACATGCAGAAGACAATCCTCCCCCAAAGGTACTGCCCTTTGCAAGCATATTGGAGAATTATAGAAAGAGATACTAGCCCACCCACTCCCAGATGAGACTAATGACCTCATAACTGTGACCCAGAAGCTCCGTCATAAATTAATGAAGTGATGAATGTGATGTCTCTTCAAATCACTTGGCAAATATTCCTTGTTGAGTGAAGGAGCAAACAGATGGAGAAAATCTCATGAGCGTTGCCCAGGCGCAGCAATGGACCCAGTCAGTATGGACTATGTGGATTCTTGGTGCTACGGCCCAGAGTACCACGTGAATTTGGAACTTATTGATCCTTATAACAACCTTATTAATGCTTCCTTATCTCTATTTCAGATGGTAGCCCAAGGTTTTGGAGCATGTACATGGCCAGACCTAAGACAGAAGCTTTGGATTTTACATTGCTGTGCACACCACTGTTTCTGTCTGAGAACCCTGCTGAGTTCATAGATACGGACACTCAAACCAGACTTGGCATTAGCCTTTGTGATTTCAGGCACCATTCTATACTAGTTCCCAATGGAGCATGCTAGTCAGCTGTCAGTCAACACTCAGGTAATCAACCTATAAAGAAAATAGGTGGCCTGGTGAGATGGCTGAGATGGCTCAGTGAACAAGGGTACTGACCATAAGCAAGTGATCCCTGGTACCCATATGGTGGAGAGAGAGAGAGAGAGAGAGAGAGAGAGAGAGGAGAGAGAGAACCGACTCTTCCAACTTGTCCTTTGACCTCAACACTCACACTGTGACAAATGCTTCCCCGACTCTATACATACAAAATAAATGAATAAGTTGTAATTGCTTAAAAAGAAGAAAACAGCCGGGCAGTGGTGTATGCCTTTTAATCCCAGCACTCAGGAGGCAGAGGCAGGCGGATCTCTGTGAGTTCAAGGCCATCCTGGTCTACAAAGCGAGTTCCAGGAAAGGCACAAAGCTACACAGAGAAACCCTGTCTCAAAAAACCAAGAAGAAAAAAGGTTGATTTCATCTCAGTTTTAGAGGTTTTATTCCATAATCGATTGGTCCCACGGCTCTTGGGCTTGCTGTGGTGAAAGATGGTGGGAGCATGTAGTGAGGGTAAGCTACTCACCTTGAAGCAGTCAGAAATCAAAGGGCTGAGGAAGAGAAAGCCGTGGTTCCACAGCCCCTTTTGAGAGCATGCCCCTACCAGCCTAAAACGCCCACTAGTCCCACCTGTTACAGCACCTGCCACCTCCCACACTGGGGGCCAAGCCTTTAATGTCGGCCTTTGCAGACAATTGAGATCCAAACTATAGGAACCATAGCAACTCCCAAGGACGTTTCCGAGTGACAGGCATCCTCCGGTTTCAGGCTGCTGCATTTACCTGATCAACGAGTCGCTCTCCCTCTCTCATCAGAGAAAAGCAGAGGCAAGGAGTGCTGAAACTAATTGCTTATTGGCATGCAGGGGGAGAGAGGATGCCTCGAATAGAAATTTCTCTTCATCCATCATCCTGGGAAATGAAATCAATTTTATTCTCTAAAAGTCTCAACAAAAAGCTCGGGCAAAAATCCAGTGCCGGTTGGGAAAGAGGAGGTGGAGGCACACCACCCCTCCCGTTTCACAGGTAGAGAAGTAGGTACAAGGAAGGTAAGGTGTACCTGGTTAACAGAGAGCCTGGCCTAGGCTAGGGGTCCCAAGTCACTTTGTAAAGAGCGCTCCACTATCCCATCTCAGCTCCGGCTTTCTCTAGGTGGCTTTTCTTTCGCATGGTGCTGGTCACTCATTCTTCATTCATTCATTCATTCATTCATTCATTCATTCATTCATTCACCCAAAAACATTGGCTGGTGCTTCCTCTGTGTCAGGCTTTGCTCTCTACTGGGTATAGAGTACCAAAAATTACAGATTTACTTCCTGTGTTCATAGAGGGAGGCAGATCATAGTCAACAAATCAAGAAATAAACAAATAAACAAGGAGAACGAAATTACCAGGAGGGAGACAGGGAAATGTAGTGCAGCCTGGGGCCCAGGGCAGTCCTGGGAGCTGGCTGTAGGCAGAAGGCTGAGGTCATGACTCAAGATGGCTGCTTGGGAAGAACATGAGTGCAGGAACACCTCTGGGAGTGTCTCAAAAACATTTTAAAAGTCAGTGTGTAGAAATGATTGCATGGTTCTTTCTGTGCCAAGTTGCTTGTCCTGTGGATTCTAGGTGCATCTGTAGGGCTATATAAATGTGAAATTCATGTGTGAATCAGTGGACGGGTCAAGTGGATGGCCCTGTGTAGTATGCATGGACATCCTCCAGCCTACCAAGAGCCTGACTAGAACAAAAAGGCAGAAGACGGTGACATGCGGCTCTATAGCTTCCTGGGCCAGGACATACGTCATCTGCCTGTAGATGCAGTTTTATACCCCAGGTCCTGGTTCTAAGGACCTTAGGCCCAAATGTGAGCCTCAGCTTGCAGATGGCAGACCACAGGGCTTTTCAGCACCCAAAAACACAGGAGCCAATTTTTAAAAATGAATCATCTCTCTCTCTCTCTCTCTCTCTCTCTCTCTCTCTCTCTCTCTCTCTCTCTCTCTCTCTCTCTCATATGTGTGTACATATATGCACATATATACAAGACAGTGATAGCAATGTTATCTATAAACACTGATACAATAATTATTATTATTCCCTATCCTCATATTGTTTCTGTTTCTCTGAGGTCTTCTGACTAATGCAGAGGTGATCTAACTTGTTGACCGGAACACATCAAAAAGTTTTACTCTGCTATTAAGAAAGAGTTCTGAAAAGCCATTCAGCCAGCTAGCTGGACACTGATCAAAGTGAGTACGAGCAAGAGCAAGCCATTGCCACAGCTGTGAAACCACACACGGGGCCAGTGGAAGGGGTGAGGAGGCTGGTCAGCATGGTTGTGTAGAGCTGTGGGACTCTGGGTAATTGATTTCTTTTTTGTCTATTGCTTTACTGTTTCTAATTTTCCCTACTATTCTTTATGGCTTAAATTGAAACTGAATATAGAAAAGTAAACTAAGTCTGATGCTGTCCTTTAAAATATGGGCTAGACTTCAGGGTGTTTTCGATTTATCCTGACATACATATTTTTAACTTAAAAATATGAAATGTACATATGGATATAAAAATTGAAGAGTAATATATCAAATATTAAAAACAGCTGTATTTTCCCCATTCACACTCAGTGTCTATTTTCGGGATCTCAAGGGCAAATACTTGCAAGTGTTTGGGGTGTTTTCTGCTGTCCTTTGTGGACTCCACATTCCTAAACAAAATGGTCGGCCTGTCTCCCTGCCTTCCCTCCCTCCCCTCCCCCCCTTCACTCCTCCCCTCCCCCCTTCCCTCCCTCCCTCCCTCCCCTCCCCCACCTTCCCTCCTCCCCTCCCCCTCCCCTCCCTTCCTCCCTCCCCTCCCCTCCCCTCACTCCTCTCCTTCCCTCTCTTCTTCTCTCTCCCCTTTTCCCTTCCCTCCCTCCCCTCCCCCACCTTCCCTCCTCCCCTCCCCCCTCCCCTCCTTCCCTCCCTCCCCTCCCCCACCTTTACTCCTCCCCTCCTCCTCCCCTCCCTTCCTCCCTCCCCTCCCCCACCTTCCCTCCTCCCCTCCCCCCTCCCCTCCTTCCCTCCCTCCCCTCCCCCACCTTTACTCCTCCCCTCCTCCTCCCCTCCCTTCCTCCCTCCCCTCCCCCACCTTTACTCCGCTCCTTCCCTCTCTTCTTCTCTCTCCCCTTCCCCCTCCCCTCCCTTCCCTTCTCAACTGGAAGGCCAGTACACCAGAATAAACACATTTTGGGAATTCATACTATCTCTTCAATAATCTTTCCCTCCTTGACCGTCTGACACCTTTTGACATTCCTGTTGTTTATATTTTGAACCTCTTCAGTGTTATCTCCTTATCTTTTTCTCTGTAATGTCATCTCTAAAAAATTTTGTATCTTGAAGAGGCCTTCAACTTTGTCATACAATAAATACCTCCTATTGAATTTTTAAGTGTTTATTTTGAATTTTGAAGCACTAATTCTTATATTTGATAGACTTTCTCCTGTTTCCTCCATGCACTATTACCCCTCACCTCTCAGCTCCACCTGCAGCTCACTGCCATGGAGTTTTTCTCTTTGCCTCTTCCCTAATTCTCTTCCTTCTTCTCGCATCTGTTCATTCTGCTGCATGACTTTCTCATTGACACCCAGCTCCAAGCTTACATTTAAGATGAGGACATCAAATAGCTGTCTGGAGATTCCTGGTGGAAGAAGCAGGGCTTATGGAGAGGTCAACTTCCTTTTCCAAAAGACAAGTAGTGGGCCCTGGCTGGTTTCCTTGGGGAACTCCCTACAATAGAAGTCCTTCGTGTAGGGGGAGGTGACCAGTCCATTTCTCTGGACTCCCAGTCTCTCTGTGAGTTAGGGTGTGCATGTTGGTTGACTGGCAACACTTAGTCTGTGTGTTACCAGCCAGGTCTGGTATTGCAAGGCCACATCCTCCTCTTTCTCCCACATTCCCCATTCTTTCCTTTTAAATGACAGGTCTCATGTGGTACAGGTTGGTCTCAAACTCTATATTCAATTAAGACTGCCTTCTGGAATTATGGGTGTTCACCATCATGCCTGACAAAGCCAGGTCTTTCTTAACTCAGTTTCTCCACAGAGAAATCTGATTTTTATGGGATGGGGGCGGCGAGGGAGCTACCAGCGGAGTATGTTAGGGGAAGGAATCCAGGTCCGATGACTCCTTCTACAGAATTTAACCCATTTAATTTTCAGCTCTCAGTCTTTGGCTATATGATGCTCCCAAGTTCCAAGGCTCTCCACAGACCTGTGTCTGAATACATTCAGTACTGTGGGCCCTTTTGGTAAGACTTACCAAAGTTCAGAAAACTCAAGCCTAAGATGACAACACTTATCCAAATAATCTAATCTGTTGAGGTACACCATTTATAATATACTGAAAGATAATGTGCTTCACATGGATGTTAAGGCCTGATATGCAAATGAACCCCAGTATCTCTGCCATCCTATTTGAAAAGAAGCACGTGGCTAGTATCAGGAAATGTCTCCTAAGAGAGACTGAGTCCTAGGTGAGTGAATGAGGTCTTTTTTGTTGGTGCCACGGGACTGGCATTTCTTCCTGCCCCTTGTCATCTCTGTCCAAGTCTGTGTCCCCTCACTTTGCCTTCTAGTTCTCTTGGCCTTATTCTCCTATTTTCCAGCTCTTTCCTCTTTATGTTGTCTGAATTTACTTGTCCTCTCCGGCTATTTGAGCAATAGTTTGACGAATGAGTCAGCCGTCCTATTTCTGGGAAAGGAGGTCCCGAGTCCCGCCCATCCTGCATGTTTATTTGACATCTCTAGTTAGCAACCATCCTTTTTCTCTTGTGATCGTAAATATTTTTGATTCCTTTTCTATTATTTGGCAAGGGGCACTTCTAGGAGAAATTCAAGATGTTTAAGGAGCTACTGGGTAGGTGCCTCTTTTAGAACTGCATACTCTTCATAAGGACGTCTAAAATCTCCAACAGAGCTAACTCAGGGAGAATCTGTTGAAACTGACTGGACGCAGATTAAGCCAGGGGAGGTAACCAGGATAACTTTCTCAGAGGTGCTTCGGTAGTCTCTGGAGTTTCTGTAGGCTGCCTTTCCAGGGGCATCTCAGGGACAGGAGCCCATCTGAGGTTTATCTTTAACATTTGCACTTCTTAAGGAAGCTTTAGGAAAGATGTATTAGCCACCACAACTAAAGAGCCTGACCATGTTTGGAGGCAGGGAAAGGCGGAAATGCTTACATTCATTCAGTGCTCGCTGGTTTCTTGTCTTGAAGCAAGATGAACTCTTGTAATAATCACTTTTTATTTCTGACAATTGAGAACCTCTTTACAGTGTGTCACCATGGCTGGTGACCACTGGATAACAATGCAATGGAGAGATAGCATAGTCCTTTGGCCTGATCTTTCTGCGAGCCTACGTCCTGAGTGTGTGACATGTGTAAAAGCATTTCTCTGGAGGAGGTTAGTGTGACTCACTTCACCCCCAGAGTGGCTTTAAATACCAGCCCCTTTGCTGCCCCTACAACTGCCATTTCAGAATCTGCCCAGAGGTCAGTCTAGGCCTTCCCTTCTGCAAGATGGGGTAGAGCCCCACCTGGCAGGGCCCTGCCCTCTTCAGGCGCTGCCCCCTGGGTAGGCTTGCTTTCCTGCCTGACAGATCCTCATGTATCTTAGAGGCACGTCTCTAATGCCCCTTGCATTGTCCTGCTCAGCAGGACTGCAGATGTTAATAACTGTGACATTATCCAGTGCCTTTCATGACTCTAGTCAGTGTTGGTCCCAAAGCCCTCCCAGGACTTCATCTCTTTCATTCGCCTTGTTCCCGGATGGGGCATCTGCTTCCCATGTCAGCCCCTCCCCACTGCTTAGGTAGGCATGAGACTCCAGGCCGTTTCTTGCTGTGCGGTGTGCATGCAGGCCGCTCTCAATCCTAAGGTTGCCAACCTCCACGCCCATCTCCAGAATCTTTCCCCTCAAATTAAAAAGTGACTTGTTACTGCTTATTAGGAAATCGATACATTTTCATGGGTGGAAAAAATTAGAAAAATGCAAATAGGCAAAAAAAGAAGGAGAAAAATCTATACTCCCATCTTCTAGAGAGAAATATTGTTAAGATTTTTATGTTACAACTTTACAGACACTTTCCTGTACAAATAGAAAGACAGGAGAAGATGCTATAGTAATAATGTGAATTATAACTGACATTATTGACAGCTTTGTAAATTTGTTTTCATTTATTTAGTGTGGGAGTGAGAGAGCACAAGAGCAGACAGACAGACAGACAGACAGACAGACAGACAGACACACACACACACACACACACACACACACACAGAGCTATAGAGCACACGTGGGGTCAAAGGACAAGGTCCAGGAGTTAGCTCTCTCCTTCCACTCTGTGGGTCCCAGGGACTGAGTTCAGGTTGGTAGCCTTACAAGCACCTTTAACTGCTGAGCCACCCAGCCCTCCACTGCTTTCTCAGTGTTGACTCAGCGTTCCCATTTCCATGTGTGAATTAACTCACCGGATCCTCTGGAGAAACCCCTGGGGGAGGTTCGTTTCTAGTTCCATTTTGCAGACGAGGAAACTAAAGCATGAGTCCTCCGTGCCACGCACAGTGGCGCACACCATAGTCCTAGCGACTCAGGAGGTTGAAGCAGGAGGATGGCTCAAGTTTAGGAGTTTTAAGAACAGCTTGGGCAACACAGTGAAAATTCCCAGAAAGATAATATGAAAAACATTGTTCGCAGCCTCTCAGCTATCGAGGTGGAAGAGGTAGGAAGTGAACACGTGAGGCTGGCTCAAGGCTCTGAAATCTTCAGTCGTGGGTGGGTTACCCTGTTAACATCCTGCTTTGGGACTTCATAACCTCCTGGTAACCAGCCACTTTCCTCCTAATCTACTGTGTGATGCTGAGTGGTTATGATAGGCTTCCAAAGTATGGGGATGATGACATTTCTTTGAAGAAATGTTAGCTTTCCATTTCTATGTCCCCATCTTAATTTATATTTAATTTTGCTTTTTGCCTTGATAGCAACTATCTGGCTTACGTTTTCATGAGACGACTTCTTCAGGGGCGTGGCTGTGGGAAAAGCGAAGGTTGAATGAAGGACATGAACAACTTTCCATGGCTTTCACACTTGTAAGGCAGACTCAGGATTTGGTTTCATTCACTGTTTCTAGAGTTAACTGGTCTACTTAAAAATGGTTAATGACTATCAAACAGTGTCTGTGTGGCAGGCACATCTTGTCTTCACTGCTGAAGTGCTGATGTTTACTCACAATAAGTCCAGACTCAACATGAGATTCTGGGGCGATCAGAGAGGATGGAGGGAGGAAACCCTTTCGGTGGGAGCTGTTGCTGCTGGTGTTGACTTGCCGCCCAGTGACATCCAGCCAAGGTTCAGTTTTTCCTGTTCTGCCTCCCTCCCTCCCTCCCTCCCCCTCCCACCCTCCCTCTCTAGCTCTTTCTTCTCTATTTCCCTCCCTCCCTCCCTCCCTCCCTCCCTCCCTCCCTCCCTCCCTCCCTCCCTCCCTCCCTCTTTGCCTCCTTTCCTCTCTGTCTCCCTCCTTTTCTCCTGTCTTCCTGTATCTGACTATCCCACCCTTCCCTTCGTCTGGAAACAGCACAGTTAAATACCCAGACACTCTATGGTGGCTTCAGTCTCAGCCCTGTTCTGGAAGGACATGCTGGCATTTCACACTTCATCTCCTTTGACTTACTGCCTGGGTCTACATTTGGCTAGAGTCGTCCACCACGGCAGAGCTTATTTCAATTTTTTTAGCCAATATCTATGCAAAGTTCATTTGGATTGAGTACAGGCAGATAGGATGGACTCCATAAACTTCACAACTTTTGGGAAGGTCCATTTGTCCTTGACTTAGAGTAGGAATTCAGGTTCCACACAAGCCACGTACAGAGTCCAGATTTGTTCTTTTTTGTATGGCATGCAAGGATGCTTGGCACACAGTGGCCATCAGACACACTTGTGAAGTGGAAGGAGAATCCCCCAGGTTGTGTTGCTGCAGGTTAATATGGCTAGTTAGTAGGCTGCAGGTTAACATGACTAGTTAGTAGACTCCAGGTTAGCATGACTAGTTAGTAGTTCTTTGAGTGAAGCAACTGGCTAACCATGTTGCTTCTCAAAGCTGCAAACATCCCAACTCCCTCGTAACTCTGGGTGATCCAGTGAGATCATCCCCACAGGCTTTACTTCCCCTACGGAATTACCGTGCAAGTCCTGTGAGCTTTAACTTTTAAGCAGAAGTCAAATTTTGAAAGAGATGCAACTTCAGTTTCAGGAAATCCTGTAGGACAAGGCATTGTAGCCCCTTTACCTCATTCTGACTTAGTATAAATTTTTTTCATTCCCATGGGTGTTACTTAGGCAAGAGCAGAGTAAAGGAGACTGGGGTTATGTCCACTCAATATCCCTACCCTTTCTTTTCCACTTAAGAAAGCATTCTGGCTGAGACTTTGAAAAATAACCATACCATAAATATGGAGCAATGGGGCAGCTGCTAGGATACCAGCTCAGACATCCATCATGTGTGGATGGGGAACTGGTCCTTAGTTCCTCCCCAAACCTGCAGGGAGAAGTGGGACCCTGAGTGTCCAATCAGAAATCCGTGTGTAGCTGAGGATAGTCAGGAATGTGGCCCAACACAAAATGGTGGACTTGCTGAACCATTAGAATCTTTTTGTAGTGTGTGTGTGTGTGTGTGTGTGTGTGTGTGTGTGTGTGTGTGTATGTAACTCAACTGTGTGATTCTCAAGTGTGAGCTTTGTAGTCATGATATTGTTGGGCTTTGTAGTGCAAAATGTTGGTCATGGCTGAGCAGATTTGTGTCGAGCAAAATGACTGACTCTGGAAAAAATAAAGTTTATTCCTCCCTCTCAGTATGGACAAAACTGGATTCTGAGTGTATTAAAGACCTGTGTACGACAGGGAAAGGCATGAACCACATAGAAAGGGATGTAGTCTTTATGGCTGTCGAGTTTGGAGCAATTTCCTACCTGAGACCCAAACAATAGAAACCTTTAAAGGAAAAATTACTGGCTATACACACTCAAAATTAGAGATTTCAGTTCGGAAGAGTTAACCTACCTGACAGACGGCATTGGAAAAGATGTGTGTAGGGCCTAAAATCAATAAGGATGGGGGGTTTCAAGGGCTCCCACAGACTGGCAAGAGAAAGGTAGGAGCTTCCTCGGGAAAACATGGACACAGGGGCAAGACCGCCTACAGCAGGAGAAACCCAACTGCTGATAAGCATATGAAGAGACACTCATTTCCCGGGTAATCAGAGAAATGCACATTTAAGTTACAATTTGACCCACTTCAAAATCATCAGATTGATACAAATGGAAAATCGTACTATGTATCAAGTGCTGAAGAGAATGTGGAGAAATGAGAGCCCAGCGCTGCCGAGGGTGGAATTTTCCGCACCGCACTTCGGCATCCCTCTCCTGGTGGACTCCAGACACAGGCTTGCACCCCTTGGTGGGGGAGGGTGTATGTCTGTAGAAGGGGTTCCTGTGCAATGACCTGTGTCCCTGCAGGCAGAGGTGGTCTTGGCCAAGATCCCAGGCAAAGCCACCGTGGGGAGGTAGAGTCATCGGCCGCCGTAATCATATTGAACATGACAGGAAGCACGGAAAAGTAAGAAAGATAATGAGAACCATTGTCAATTAAACACGCACACACAAAGCAGTATCATATATTATTCAAGGATAGTCATACATCTGAGTAAACAGAAGTGGGGGAGCTTGAGAAAGTGAAATGGGGGAGGAGGTCAGGCTGTAGATGAGCACACAGTAAAATTCAAGAAGGCCTTGGGCTTAGGAGATATCAGACATGTGGCATTAGAAAGTGGAATTAATTCGGCTCTGTGAATCTCTGGTCCAAAAGAAAGGAAAAGAAGGTAAAATCAAATTGGAATTCAGGTGAGCAGAAGGTATCCTTATATGGTAATGATGCTGAGGTGTTCTGTTTAAGGGCTGCATAATACATCATTGATAAGTTTCAATTCTTCATTATTTGTAATGGATTTCTTGCAACACACTTCCCAGCTGTCGGGGCCCCAGGGTGGAGCCATAGCCAGCACCCAAGAGGCTCAATTCTTTACCTACCTCAAACCTGAAGAAGTGAATATAGCCATAAAGACGGGGTGCGCGTGGGGGGCAGGGGCAGCCTCAATATTCAAGGCACAATTAGGAGAATGACTTGGGAAAGGTCTGCAATTACTATTCCACAAAGACAGAGTCTGAATACCTCTTTATCCATATTTCATTGGCTCCATCTAATATTTAAAGTCTCCCCCCAATATTTGTAGAATGAAAAGCAGAAATCTAAATGGTTCTAACGTTATTTCCCCAGTTCCCACAGGCTGCACTGCTCGGCGTCGGGCTCTGAATTCATAACACAAACGAATGGAAGACAAAAATCATTTGCAGGATTCTGAAAGGGAGGATTTCAACACAGAGAGACGATGGTTAAAATGCGCAAAGCTGGAGAGGAGGCAGCCCTTAAAACCAATCAAGGACGTGGAAAGGGAAGCTTCATGAGCTCCTCTCTCCCTCCGTTCCCATTACCCCCCTCCCACCTCCCTCCACCCCACCCCATTTACACCAAGCTACCTTGTCAATTTCCTCAGAGAAACTCAAATGGATTTTTCTAACCTGCCCCAACTCCAGATTGATCAGTTAATTAAGCCGATCTCTAGGAGGTTGTTGAGGAACCAGCTCCTTTCTCCTTTTATGTTTCACGGTCCCAAATAAACTCTTCAGAGGCACACAGCTCAGGGAGAAGGACACTCCTTGCTGAAATCTTACCCTGCACACAAATACATTTATTTTCAGTGTGACTAGGGATTTTGCTTGTAGAGCATACTTACTGTGAATGCATTTCGGAGCCTCTTGCTTCCAGGCCAGGATCAAGTGGCTTCTTTGCTATTTACTTACTGTTTATTATTTTTAAAAATGCAGTTGTTGTGTTTGCCCAGAATTGCTGTCTATTGCAGTCTCCATTTGCTTTGAGGATTCAGATGGAACTGTAGAGAATGTGTCAATGACTGAAAGGCAGTGTGTGTGGCTCACTGCTGCAGTGTCGCATTGCAAAGTCACTCTGTGGATCTACATGCAGGTGAGCACTGTTAATATCCAGACCTGGCTGAGGAGGGATTGAGGCCAGTGCACGGGCCTCTATCTCTCTGTCTCCAAGGTTCTTCTGGCCACTTGAAGCACATTACCTCATCGGTCCTCAGAATATCCCAATGAGGAAGAAAAGAAGGATGCCGTACAGAACGGAGCTAAGATTGGTGTAGAGTATTCGCTAACTAACCATCACTTCCTCTTCACCCTCCCGACACTAGTCCCCATGGCCCAAGGCAGGGACTGAGACAGAGGGAGCTGAAATTGCAGCCCTAAGATCCCTGGAGAGTCTTCAGACCAAGGAAGGCTTGGGAGGCCTGCAGTGTGGTCCTTTAAAGAAATGCCTAAAGAAGGACTAAAACACACACTTAGACATGGCGGCCGTGGGCGTGAATAGCTGGGAAGGGAGAAACACACTTAGGGGAGTGGTGGGCAGGGGGCCAAGCTAAAGCCAGAGATGGGCTCTTGCTCTCAGAAGTGGCCACTTTGGGGTGCAGCTTGCTCTTCTCCTGACTCAGTGCTCTACTGATAAGAACAATTTAGTTTGGTTCACCTCCTTATATACACACACAATGCTTATTAAACTAACTTCAATTTGGTTTAATTCCTTACATGTATACCAAGGCCTTTCAGTTACTTCTGGAAGAATTGCTTTGATAATGACTTTTCAACCAGAAAGAAGAGGATCTGATTTAACGTGATCAACCTACATCTTATTCGAAAGTGTTTGGAGAGGCACAGAATTCAGTAGTTCTGGATCCTTTCTTTTATTACGCAAGGGTCATCTTAGTGAGAGTCATACATCCCTCACCAGCACAGTGACAGCTCTGAGAAGTCCATGTTATTTTTTAGCTCAATTTCCATGGCCTTTTTGCACCGTGTTCTAGGTTTTGTGAAATTATTTATCTATGGAGGAGCAGTGCTGAGGTCTAGCTGGAAAGATAGGAGGCAGGGGGAGAAAAATCTCCAGATGAAGAACTGTAGGCACGGAGGTGGTTTTATGGCATCCCACCAGGTAGCCCACTTGGGAAAGTCAACACGACTTTGAAACAATTCTTGGAATAAAACTGGTGTTTTGGGCTGGGCTATAACTTGGTTGATAGAGAGCTTACTTGGCATGTGCAAGACTCTGGAGTCAATCTCAAGTACTATGAACAAGAGGTACCTGTTGTTTCCACCTAAGACTTTGTCTCCTGGACATTTTAAAGCTGATGAAAATAAACACATAGGATTCATTTGTTCCTTCCTTCTTCATTTAACAGCCACCAAGGTGATATGATAGCCCTAATATTCAGGAACTCACAGACACACAAATGATCCAAGTGTGGGATGGTAACACTGACCATTCTAGAAGTAGATACAGAACACAGAGGTTTGGGCAGAAATATGGAAACATTCAAGGAATTTAGAGACAAATCAAAATCCAAGGCGACATTCATAAGTCCTAAGTCATAGAAACCAGCAGAGACAATATTTAGTGTCAATAAATACGTGGTAGAGAATAGGCTTTAAAGACTATGGAATGATGGCAGGATCAGGGCCGCCACCACAGGACACAGCAGATCTAGACCTAGATCAAGAGGTCCTGTTGTCCTGTGATCCAGCTGTCACTCCTCTATCAGCATGGACACATTGCATCAGTCTTACACATTTTAATGTCCTCATCTACAAAATGGAAATTAATAATATAATTAATAACAGACCCTACCAGAAAGAGGTGTGGGGGGACTGAGTGAAATGGTACATGTTAGATGCCTAAGGGATTGCTTGGCAAAGAACCAGCACTCAGTAAGAGTTAATGGAGATTTAATAGTAATAATTTACTATTTGCAAAAGACTCTTCCAGAAAGGCAAAATGGAGAGGCCCTAGACCAGCGCATAGTTTTTCTGGTTGTGGTCAGTTTACCACTAACCACCTTGATGGTACACCATTGTCCCCCAGCACAAGAAGCAACAGAAAAATCACGGCTTAAGACTTCACATTTGTCTCAAACAACTTAAGCCACAAGGAAGGCAAATATCTGGAAGGCCTGAGAGAACGCAGGGCCATTGTGTGCTCCTGGGAGGCGCCATCATTGCGAAGAGCCTCCTGTCAGTACAGAGCTCTTTAAAGGAACCACAGTGAGATATGGGGAAGAAATTTGCAAGGCTTTTAAAGAAGCTTCGATGGACTTAATGAGCTCAGAGTTTACAAAGACCTCTGCAGAAAACTGAGAAAAAGCATGAGACCAAGAATGATTGTAAGGGAAGTGTTAGGAAGATGGAAGTCTAAAATAAGCGGAGGCATGTAAAAAAGAAAGTCTTAGGCAAGATGTGGGGAGGGAGAGGCCGACCAGGGGCTGAGTGGATGGTGAACGGATAGCTTCACACGGCGAAGTCAGAGCCCTGTGATTAAATACTTTTGTCTGTTTTCTCCAACAGGAATCATGGCAGAACAGCATTAGGAGGAATAAAGGGCACTGGCAAGTAACAATGGAGCCAGGGAGTCTTTAAGGGGCATCATGGGTGAGCGCACAGTTGGGTGGAGAATGCAGCAGTAAATGAATTATGTACCCAGGCAACTTGCAAATGAGATTCTGTAGTCATTACTGGTTGAAATTGAAAGAATCTCAGAGAATGGAAGATGAGCTGAGAAAGAAACGCTGGTGAGCACATTTGCTTCTTTTCAGAAATGGAGAGGCAGTTGAGCGCCTGGAATTTGCTCTTAGAATAACAGGCAGGGAAGCTGGTGGGTCCACCTAGGGTAGGAACTGGTCGGGAAGGGTAACTGGTGAGCTCCTTGGACTACATGGCAGGCTGCAGGACAAGCCATCACGGGTGGGTCCCGGTTTCTTTCTTTTTCCCTTTCATGTTCTTGGGTCTGGGGTCCCCCGAGGTCAACTGAACTGTGCATCTGGATTTCATGAGGTCTCTCATGCTGCTGTTTTTGCAAGAATGATTAAAACGGGTCTGCGAGAATAACTACGCTTAATGAGAAATGATAATGGGAGATCTTCAGCAGGAAGGGCATTTCTGATGGTTTCTTGCTCTCTCTTTCTTGTCTAGCCTAAATATTTTTTGTATTAATGTTGTTTTACATGCTAGTATTTACTACACACCCACTGTGTGTCAGGACATCTGTTTAAACAACTTTCTCACATGCACAGTTAGATGAAGCCAGAGACTGGCCTTTTAGCTTCCAAATGCCTGTGTCCCAAGCTGCTGCTGTTTACTTACATTGATGGGCTGTGGACAGAGGGCGGATGAGGAAGATACACGCTGAGGTCAGCAGGCTCCAGCATGGTATTTCCAGGGGTACAACTGCAGCAGGAAGCAATTTAACTGAGCAAACTTAAGATCCTGGGGGAAGGTTAACTGTGGGACCCTAGGCGTGTACAGCGTAGGAAGAAATGGAGGAGCTTAGGAGTTTGAGTAAACAAGAACTGGGTGGCAGGAAGCTCAATCTGAGACAATCACGTGACAGGCAAAAGCCAAAACACAAGAAGACAGCCTAGTCCCTTAGCTTTCAGTCAGTTTTAAGAGAATAGCTAGAGATTTGGAGTCATTAGCATTCTTTGATGGATTAGCGCAAGAAGGCAGAATTCCTCACCCAGTTTTTTTGTCTGTCTTATTTTCAGAAAGACATTTAAGATTCAGCCACGGTGGGAGAAAGTCATGAGCAGAGCATGCCGGGAACTGCAATTTCCTGGAGGCCTTCTTTCACAGGGGCAGAGCCTGTGTTTTCAGTGAAAGCATCCAGAACCCACCACCATCCCCGAAACAGAAGCAGCACCCTGCATTTGGCTGGGAAGGGGGAACTTCTGAGACTACTGAGCATTCTTGCTCTTCCCGCATTGGAAAGACCCATCCCACACTGGGGAGATCTATTCCCAGGATGATGCCTTTCAAACTTGACTGTTGCCTACAATAAGAATTGCACTTTTCTTCTCAGTCCAGACTGCACACAAACACCCACAGGCTACTGAAGCAAACATTCCAGAAAAATCATTTGTCTTTAGTGGGTTTAAGTGACTTTGATCTGGTCCATTCTCTTTCATTCTAGTTTATTCTGTCCATTTTTATTCTCTATCAAAGCTACTTAAAAATGCTTATCCAGATCATTCATGAAATGGATTTCCTGCCTCCCTCCCCCCTTTTTTTGGAGTCAGGGTTTCTCTGTGTAGTCTTGGCTGTCCTAGAACTCACTCTGTAGACCAGGTTGTCTCAGAACTCAGAGAGATCCACATGTCTCTGCCTCCCAAGTGCTGGGATTAAAGGTGTGTGCCACCTCCATGCTCAGCTCATTTCCTGGCTTATTAATGGGTTGTGACTCATAGTTTAAAACTCACTGGAGATGGGACAGGCAGGTAGGAGCTGTGTCATGTGGGAGCCTGTGACCATTGCTCCAAGTCAGTGGTTCTCAACCTTTCTAATGTTGCAACCCTTCAATACACTTCCTCATGTTGTGGTGACCCCCCAACCACAACATTACTTCATTGATACTTAATAACTGTAATTTTGTTACTGTTATAAATCAGAATGTAAATATCTTGATATGCAGGAGCTATGATATGTGACACCCCCCCCCCCAGAAGGTTCACGACCCACGGATTGAGAACCACTGCTCCAAGTCCACAGAGAATCTGCAAGCAGACAGGAGATGGCACAGCTTCTTCTGAGAGCTGTGGGTATTCACACTTAGCTGACTTAGCTGAATGAAGGTATGATGGACATGCTGTCAAATGGTGAATCAAGCGTCAGATGGGGACGGCTGGGGATGGTTTTAGTCACTGGTCTATCGCCGTGAAGAGCCACCATGACCACGGCAACTCTTATAAAGGAAAACATTTAATCGGGGCTGGCTTACAGGTCAGAGGTTGAGTCCATTATCATCACAGCAGCATGCAGGCAGACATGGTGCTGGAGAAGGAGCTGAGAGTTCTATATCTTGAGTCACAGGCAGCAGAAGGAGGAACTCCACACTGGGCGTGGCTTGGGCATCTGAGACCTCCAAGCCGCCTTCGCCCTCGCCCCCAGTGTCACACTTCCTCCAATCAGTCCACACCTACTCCAACAAGGCCACACCTCCTAGTAATACCACTCCCTATGGTTCAAGCATTTAGACACTTGAGTCTGTGGGGGCCATACCTATTCAAACCACCTCAGTATGAAACCATCGTGTGTTTCTTTCCATTCCTTAGATGCCCTGGGTTTATTAGTGGAATCGGCTGATGAAAGGTTTCTGCCCTTTTAGGCCCAATTAACAGAAACATCTTGGGAGGGGAAGCAGAGTTCCTCCCAGCCATTCAGATCACATATCTGTATGAGGACTGTCCTAGGAGCATATTTGGAGGTGGGTTTTAAAAGTTTCCCTTTCACACATTCTATAAATCCTGACAGTCATATCTAGACCAAGCCAGGCCCTGGGCAAAGCTTGGGACTTTTAAGTCAACCCAGTCCCTACTGGCTGAAGGTTCCTGTTTGGTGAGAGAATAAACCAGTCAACACATGGTTTTTGAGTGACTGTCAGTTCTGTTTTTAGAGCTGGGCATCTATCAGCAACCAAGACAAAAACTTCCAAACGCGTCTCTGCCTTCATGGAGTTCACACAGCAAGGTCATGGGTAATTTATCAATCCAGATGGTTGTCAGTCCCAGAGCCCAGAGAGAACAGCAGTGTAGCACAAGGACCAGAGGGTGTCCCCGAGAAAGTGACATTACCGCTGAGGGTTGCAGGGAGACTGGGAATGGGGGGGGCAAGAAAAAAAAACTAGTCTGGAAAAAGGAAGCAGTAAACTTGTGAGAGTTGAGAGATGGCTGGACTGATTCTGAAGCGCAAGATGGAGGGAGAAGTCTCAATGCTCAGGAAGTGAGAATTTATCCTGAGAGCAGGCAGGGAGAGGCCAACATGGGAGGGTAGAGACACAAAGAGATGGAACGAGAGAGGGAAGGGTGTGGATAGAGAGAAGAGCCGTGTGAAGGGCAGGGTGAGCATGACTTGGCGTGGCTGGAGAAGAGAGACAGAGATGAATTTATGTTTCTGCATGAGGAACTGCAGGCGGTGGCGGTGGAGGGTAGAGAGAATCTTATCACCTAGGCGAATCGTTCTCTAGAGAGGTAGGAGTAGGAGAGAAAAGGAAGTAAATTTGAGACATTGTTTTTGCTCATGTGGCATCCTTAAAATGCAGTTTCTTAACTGGGCAGCGGTGGTGCACGCCTTTAATCCCAGCACTTGGAAGCCAGAGGCAGGTGGATCTCTGTGAGTTCATATCCAGCTGGTCTACAAAGAGAGTTCCAGGACAGCCAGGGCTGTTGTACAGAGAAACCCTGTCTTCAACAACAACACCTACCCCCACCCCCGCCCAAAAAATGCAGCTTTTTTAGAAGACCACCTTCTCACCTGTCAGGAAAACACCTGCCTGTCCTGCAACACCCATGAAGCCCTTCCCAGACTCCTCTCAAGAGACCTAAGTCCTGCTCATCGCTGGACCCATACCTACAAACTCCCACCACAGCCTTGGAAACTTTGACTATACTTCTCTGCACATGGATGAAGAAGGTGGTGATGATGTTCACTGAAAATCCTGTCCCAGCTGATACTCTGTGAGGGCCCTTGCACAGGCAGCCTCCTTTAATCCAACAACGGCTTTTCAGTGTGAGTCATGTTCCCATTCTCCCTTCTCCAACAGAGCAAACTGAGGCCAAGGCAGGTCAGGCAGTAAACTTAGTGAATGTGGTGTTGCTGCTTTGGACAGAGCTATGACTCAAGCCCCAGGGGTCTGATTCTGGGGGGGTTTGTGATCTTAACCACTGCTTACATCCTAACTAATTGCTTTTACTGGGTGGTGGATCCTTGAAGTTTGGGATCACTTAATATTATTAATGCCATTCCTGTAGGATGCTCTTTCTGTATGCTGTGAATATGTGTTGCTCTCACTGGTTGGTAAATAAAGCTGTTTGGCCAATGGCGAGGCAGAATAAGGTTAGGAGGTGCAATCAAACTAAAGATGGAGGTGAAGAAGGGTGGGGTCAGGGCAGCTACCAGCCAGCTGCTGAGGAAGCAGGACATATAGAAAATGAGGTAACAAGCCAAAAACCACGTGGCAAAGCATAGATAAGAAATATGGGTTAATTTAAATATAAAAGCTAGCTAGTAATAAGCCTGAGCCATTGGCCAAACATTTGTAATTAATATAATCCTCTGATTGGTTATTTGGGAATTGGTGGGCAGGAGAGAACCATCCGTTTACATATGGACCTCCAACATCATGCACCTACATCCACATAAAACCTGAAATAGCTTAAAGAAAAGAGTTCTAGAAAACATAAATGGAGCCAAAAACAGCTTCTTAGTTCTGTCTCTCATGTGGTCTGTGGTACAGAGATGCTGTGGCATGTGGGCTTGAGCTCTAGCATGGCGGGGTCACGCTGTGGTGCACAGAGGCATCTCCTAGCCATGCAGCACACTGCATGATGAATTTAGCTTTTGCTCATACAGAGAAAAAGTGTTAAGAAACACAGTAAAAACAGATTCAGACAGAAAGGCCTCTAAACAGGTCATGGTGTGCTTAAAAGATGTGCTTAGGCTTGATATATATTCCCTAAATTAAAAATAAAGATTTAAAATAATAAAATAAAGTTCTTAAAAAGGGAGTAAAGTAAAATAAATGAGCCACGTTGGGGATGGAAAATACACAGAGAGTCTGGATTATGTATGTTGCTGTGTTTTATTGGGATTTTTTTTTGACTATTAACAAGTTAACTGTTGAAAGACATTTGATTGTTGATTGTTAAGCCAACGTATATATTTAAAAAAATATTTTGATTTCAAAATTTTAGTCTGGGGATATGTTGCTTTGGAAGGAGGTTCTGCTTTTGTTTCCACAGAAGGTGAGAGTCTATGGATTCATTCCAGGTTGGAAGAGATAGGTTTGATCAAGGAAGACCCCCTGAAAATCCTGACTACAGACATGGGAAAATAATCCTAAAGTAACTACAAGACATGTGATGTATATTTTACCTGCTCAAATATAAAACAAAAAATTATCTTCGGATGGCTTATATAAATACACAGTTTATATTTATATTAATACAGTTATGTATGTTACCTTTAAAAGTCAGAACAGGGGGAACAGACATCAATAAAAATGGAAGGCCCAGATGATCCAATGTTTCAATACACCTGTTACAGTTTCCTCTGAGTTCTGCATCCAAAATAGCTTTAAGGCTACTAGCTGAGATGGACCAGTCACACAAAATACCCTAGTCATGACTTTACCATAATTCTAAATTTTCTCAGGGTCCCCATAAGATTACCAGTACCTCCAATCAACAGGAAGTAGTAGTCTAGAGAACTACTTGCAAATTCCCTAAAAATTGTTTATGAATATTTGTTTTCATTTAAGGTTAAATGTTAATTGGTTATGAACTGTTAATGGTCATAGTCAATCTCTTTCTGAAGAAGAAAGGGGGATATGATATAGAAATGATGGGGGAAAGGGTAGATTATTATGATAAAATGATAGATTATTAAATCTACTTTAATAAAAAAAACAACTGTTAATCTCAAAATAGTTTACATTGGTATGGATTTTAGTTTATTGATACAAATTTAAAGTCAATTTGTTATACTGTATGTATGTGTATATATATATATATATATATATATATATACACATATATACTCTTGTTTATGCAGCTCATCTAAAAATGTGTAATTAAAAAATACAGATTAATAGTTAGTTGTCCATAATAGTCAAACTTATAGCCATATTAGTTAGGTTTCCTATATATACAAACATATATTTCAATTAGATAATCTTCAAACACTTCAAAGATCTATAGAATAGATTTAAAATGTTTTAAGAACTTAGACTTTTCTTGACAGTGAGATATGTTGGCTCCTGGCAGTACCAGTTACTTCAAAGGGGATGATGGGCATAAAAGAAACTCCATAGTAGTTTGCTTTCATTATGGCAAGATTAGCCATTTGGGCAAGAAAGTACTCTTGCCTGGACTGCTTAACAGTATGTTGTATAAACTGGACATACAGGACCCATAGGAAAGTGACCACTGAACTTTGCCAAAACCAGGCAGGATGGTCCTTCAGGTTCCTGCTTCATAGAAGAAACTGCCAGATATTCTGCAGGACATAGAGGAAAGTGACTGACAACCTTTGCCAAAATAGGTGAGACAGTCCTTCAAATTCCCTGCTTCATTAAAAAGTCTGCCAGATACTTTGCCTATAGGCTGAAGATGGATGCCCCACCATTACAGAATAACTTTGGGTGACTGTCCAGGCAGCCAGATGTCTTTAATTCTAGAATTTTGGAAGGTACTTGCAATGTACTTCTTGCTTACTCGGGTAATATTATAATCTTCTGGTGTCTTTGATGGAGTTGAAGACTAGATATAATTAGAGTTTTCTTTAATTATGATAAGAGGTAAATTAGATATGAAACTTCAGACTCACAAAGATAGGATAGCTGATAGAGTATTTTCTTTAATTTTGCTGAATACAAATAGACTAGATATTGTAACTGTAATTCTTGCTTAATAACTATTTCGTTATATATAATTTTACTATGTCAAAATTAAAACCTTTCTTTTTGATTAGACAGAAAAGGGGAAATGCTATGGGATGGTTTTTCTATACTCTGTGAATATGTGTTGCTCTCATTGGTTAATAAAGTTGTTTGGCCAATGAGGAGGCAGAATAAAGTTAGGTGGTACAATCAAACTGAAGACAGAGATGAAGAAGGGTGGAGTCAAGACAGCTTCTGGTCAGCCACTGAGGAAGCAAGACGTGTAGAAAATGAGGTAACAAGCCACAAACCACGTGGCACAGCATAGATAAGAAATATGGGTTAATTTAAATGTTAGAGTTAGCTAGTAATAAGTCTGAGCCATTGGCCAAACATTTATAATTAATATAAGCCTCTGAGTGGTTATTCAGGAACTGGTGGATGGGAGAGAACTGTCCATTTACAAGCCATTTTAAATGTTTCTAATGCCCAGTGGAGCTACTAGACTGTAAGAGGTCCTTCCAAAGGTTCGTTAGGGAGAGCTGATGGCATAGTGATATTGCTTAGTTAGAGAAGGCTTAGGATTACTTATGTAACTCTGATGTAGGGGTTGGCAACATTTTTCTGTAAGGAGAGAGTAAATATTTTAGGTCATGCAGGGGCTCTGTTCCTGGAGTGCAAAAGCTGCCAGAGACAACGAATGGGTGTGGCCAAGTCTCAATAAAATTTTATTTATGGATGCAGAAATATGAATCTCATGTAGTTTTATGTCATGAAATCTTCTTAAAATGTGGAAGGGTTTTACACCTTAAAAATGTAAAACCATTTTAAATTGAGAAACTGTTCTTAGCTTACTGGCTATAAAGCAACGTTCTGTTCAGATTCCACCTGAGGGCCATGGTCAGCCGACTCCTGGTATAGACAGCAGCCTGGAACTGGCAGGTGGAAATGCACTGGAATCTCTGAAATTCAGGCAGGTGAGGGAGAGGCACCCATCAGTCCAGGGCTGCTTGACACCCCAGAAGTTTCTCTGATAAGAGCTTTGCAGCCAGGGGCTCAGGCACTGTCTGTGAGGATGCAGGCATGAGGTACGACGGGCGGTGGCACGCCAGGTAACTCAAAAGCCTTTCCTCTACTTCGTAAGATTCTATGCCATCGCTCCCTGGGCTTTAGAGTGGAACTACAAGGGCTGAACTGATTGGAGGGAAGGTCACTCAGAATTAGTAAAAAACGTCTGAGTTATAAAACGGTTTATAAGAAATGATGCTTCATTGCATTCAAGGACATTCGGCAATCAAACGAACACTTAACAAAGGGCTGTCAATAATCCATTTGAATTGCACTTCGCATTTTTCAAAGTGCTTTCCAGTACATTATTCCCATTGATCTGCTCAGGCACCCTAGGAGGCAGACAACCCCATTCTACAGGAGAGGTCACTGCGAACACCTTCACCGGAGGCAATGGCTCGGAACAGCTATGGACTCTGCCCTGCAGCGGCCGTGACCTGATACAAATGGAGACTTCATATTATGAATCTTGCCCATGAAGAATAAGTATCTCTAACTCAAGCTTATTTTTAACCCCTGTGAATCTCCTAGAAATGTGGCCACACACCCAGATTAGCATGAGGAATTCGTTACACTGCACTAATGAAACACCGAGAGAATTCCCTGAAAGTCCTTCCCAAGTCTGAAGGAGGAACGCTATATTTCAAATGATGAGAACAGCTTCACTCCGGCTCAGATTTATTTTTCTTCTGCAAACTTAGTAATTGGGAGAAAGCAGAGCGGGGAGAGGTCTGATACCAGAGGAAGGAACCTCCAACTTCTGTGCCACATGTTCCCTTTTGCCTATCAGAGAAAGTGTGGCCTGGGGGACATGGCATGCCGCCAGCCAGCCAGCCCTAGTGAACTGGGGGACGAGTCTGTTCTTCCTACCTCCCAGCTTGGGGCTCTCATCAGCATTTCTCTGCCAAATTGGGCTTTGGCACACCTAAGGATGCCTTGGCAAACTTTGTTAATTTCCCAAGAGCCACTTCCTGGTTCTTAATTAGGCCTTTTATTCCTAGATGTCTATATTTAACTGCGCTCCGTTAGCGCTGACCTCTTTTGGACAGTGCCAAGAACGTCAGGGAGGTGGCAGTTGAGTCTAGACGGGGCAATTATTCAGATAACTAAGCTCCCCCAACTCATTCTTATAGTGACACCCTAAGAGGAGAGGGCCAGCCACTGAGTGACGCCTTCCTGGGCTCATTAAATAACTGCTCTGTGCTTCCCTTCACTGTGCCCAGGGAGGCAGAGTGTTCACCAAAGGCAGAGTGTGAGCCAGCTGCAGGGTTTCACTGCTGAGCTCAGAGGGACAGAGCATGGAGGGGGATGTGGGGATTGAAAAAAAAAAAAAAGAAGGATTTGAGAAAGGATCTCATCAGTGCAAGGAAACTACAAGTGTATCCATCCCCCTTGTCTGTAAAATTGAAAATAATCTAACTTTCTGTGAGAGGAGAAATGGATCAATAGATTCTGGTGCATTCACACAATGGGACACAATTTAGCAGGAAGAGCATGAATGCGTGAGAATCACATGTATCCAAACAGAGAACTCTAAAAACATCGTTGAGCCTCCAAAGCAAGCCGCATAAGGTACTGAGGATATGAAAACATTTGCCAAAATATAAAATGGCTTGGTAATGATAATGTATCTTATTTATGGGTAGCATGTATATGGTGTATTTTTTTAAGTCATGATCATTAAAAAAAAAACTCCAAAGATGTCCATTTTTTTCTTTTGAGAGAAGAGACAGAACAGTGATAAAAGAAAACATATTTTTTAAGAAAATAAAATGCATGACAATGTCACACGCTGTCACCACAGGAAGGAAGAGAGTGACTCCGAGGAGGGAGACCTGTTTACTAACAGCATTGGTGGGGATGGAGGCACAGCTCCACATTGTTGCCTGGGGAAGCCTGAGAAGTTCTTTTCCAGAGACCTCCACTCAGGCAAAACTGGATCCTTGGCCTCAGCGTGGAAGGGGATTTCATGGTGAACTGGTACAAAGCGGAGGCGGAGACTATGGAAATGGAAAGAGAGGTGTGGACTGTGGTGGGTAGTAGTTTCCTGTCAACTTGACACGGCTAGAGTCATCTGGGGAGAGGGAACCTCAACTGAGAAAATGTCCCCATCAGATTGTCTTATGCGCAATTCTGTGGGGTCATTTTCTTGATTAATGATTGATGTGGGAGCATCCAGCCCACTGTGGGCAGTGCCCATGGATTGGAAAGTGGTCCTAGTTTGTAGAAGAGAGCACATTGAGCAAGCCATGGGGGCAATAAGCAGCCCCCTCCGTGGTCTTTGCTTCAGTTTCTGCCTCGCTTGAGTTCCTTCCTTGGCTTCCCTCAATAAGGAACTGTGATCCTGACATGTAAGCCAAGTAAAACCTTTGCTCCTCAAATCCCTTGTGGTCATAGTGTTTTATCACAGGAACAGAAAGCAAACTGGAACACAGGGAAATGAGGCACACAGAGAGAGAGAGTGTGTGTGGGCTTCTCAAGTGAGAACTGCCCTTCAATGTGTCAAGATGGATGCCATTTGGTGGCTCTTGTGTTCCAACCCAGAGGACCCAAGACACTTTCCCCCCTCCCTCCCTTTGACAAGTGAGATTATCATCACATGGTTCTGGGGTCACCTTAGATGGGATTACCGTAAGCTAAGATAAAACCGGGGACCACTGGGGTTGCACAAGAGAGTTGAGGACTGTCTTGTTACTACAACACAGGTCGTTAGTGACCATCCTGAAAGTTAACAGGGTCACTGCTGAGGAAGGAAAGAGACCTGCGTTCAACGTTAGTTGTGTTGGAATTCTCCATTCTCAGTTGGCAAGAGGCTTCAATGGGACTCACTCAGGGTGGGGGTCCCCTCCCCTCCTATGGCCCCATGGTTTTCTGCCTTTTCTGTTTTGCCCCATTGACTGTTCAGTCTGTAAAGTTTATTTTTTAAGCTGCATGATAAATTCACAGGGTATTATCAATGCTATTGTTGGTCAACATACTATGACTAGCTATCGCCTTCAGTATGTCTGGACTACCTGACAAAAAACCCAAAGGGCAGGCAGTGGAAGGAGAAGTTGGGCCCAGTTTGTTGAGGATGGGTTGAGAAACGCTAAGGAAGTCTTAGGAGAGGATTGCGCAGTCATTGTGGTTGAGAGTGTCTCCTAGAGGCCTTGTGTTGACAGTGCTATTTAGGGGAGATGGTGAACTTTTAGAGGTGGGGCCTCAGGGAACAAAGTTGGGACATTGGAGATGTGTTTCTTCTCCTTCCCATCTCTTTTTTATTTCCAGTCCCAAGGGGAGCAGCTCACTTCATAGAATGCTGCCTGCTGTGAGTGTTCTTCCTTGCCAGGAACCCCCAAAGCTGCTGAGCCTGCCAACCCCATGGCCTGAAGTCTCTGAAACTTGTAGCCCAAGATAAACCTTCCCTCTTTTTGAGCCAATACCGCAAGTATATTGGTACAGTGATCAAGAGCTGACTGATACAGGGGCCTATGACTTTTGTCCTCTGAAGTGGTGAGAGCACTGGGAGCCTGGGTAACACCGGATGGATGTTACAGTCCTAAGTTCGACTCCTACAGGTCTGAAACTCAGCTCGAACCTCTCTGTCGCTGTCTTAAAACACGACTGCTTCTTCATCACCAGTCTCTGATCTTAGCGGCTTTCAATCACCCGGAGGAGGGCAACTTGGCCTAGGAAAAGCAGTCTGCTTCCTCATTCTCCCTGCTTTGTAAGAGTCCGGTTTGAAAAGTCCCTTCCCTTCAATAGCTTGGTTGCTATTTGACGAAACTGCCAGGCACCACAGCATCGCCAAGGAGACACACAAAATGAGCTCACACAAACTATATTACTAGTAGCTATTTCAGATCACACATCTCAAATATGAACGATGAACAATATAGAAATGAACAAAAGCTTGAAAAACAAAGATTAATAAAAAAAATAGAAGGGTTATTTTCCAGACAACTGTTACATTGTTACACTTGATAAACTAACAGTTGTCCTTGATATAATTATATATCAAGGGAAATTAACGCTTAACTTTTCCATTCACTCATAGGTTACAATTTTACAATGTACTAATTTCAGTTAGGCTCCAGCTATGGTCCATACCTGTGATTAGTTAAATAAATGTTTTATATGTTTGAATGCACAGATTTCTCCTAATATTTCTCTCTCTGTTTCTTACAGTTAATTTTAGAATCTCTCCTCGGTCCTTTGGATGATCTGATCCTGGGCTATGCTGGCTGCCTTCCCCTAGTGTCATCCAACATGCTCCTCTGTCCTCTTTCCTATAAATTCATGGTTTGATGAGGCTCAGGGAGAGAGTTTATACCAGGGAGCACCTGGAATCACCTAGGATGGACAGGAGCTTCTGGTGATGCCTGCAGGGATTACCTGGATCAGGTTAGCCTCTGGACAGGTTGTAGAGGATTTTCTTGATTAGATTAACTGCAGGAGGAAGAAGGGCTGGGCCCTGGGCTGAACAAAGAGGACGGCACCCACTGGTCTCTGCTGCCTCACTGCACGTGCAATGTGACCAGCTACCTTTCTGCTCTCTACCAGGATGGAATGTACCCTGGAACTAAACCAAAATATCCCTTTCTTCCTTTGGTTGCTTATATGGGATACATGCGCGCATGCACACACACTTGTTACAGCAAATAGACAAACAACTAATATACCCAGCCAGCCATTTAAAAAAATGTTTTATGTGCACGATTTTTAAGACCCACTGAAGAATTCCTTGTTTGCAAACAAACAAAACAAACAAAATCCACATGCCTCCCTTATTAGCTGAGTGAAACTTAAAATTGCACTGCTGGAATCATTCTGTCTGAATTCTCAATTAAAATGCAAATACTCCTAGGAAAGGAGAAACTTATTAGGCACCCATTCCTCAGTGTGAAAGCTTTGTAGGGGAGGAAAGCGTGTCTTTCCCTCACACTTCACAGAGACACCGCGGGCACCCCATCGCATCAGACTGACAGATTTAGTCAAGGAGGTTTTAGGAGACAGTGAGCCTTTGGGGGTAGATCAAAGATCCAAGGAAAGTCTGAGGAAGAAACGGCCATTCCTTCCTCTGAGACATTGCTCCTCCTCCGCACGGAAGACCTAGTTTCAGAGGAGGTCGTCGGGAGGTTCTTTTACTGACACCTGCCACACAGACAGTGGCAAACGGTCAGAAAGGGACCTTCAAGGTGCCCGCCACATTTTAGGCTCCTTGACCTTCGTCTTGCCACCTCTGTGGAATCCCTTCTGTCCTAGCTAGGACCTCTATTGCTGTGATGAAACACCATGACCAAAATCAAATTGGAGAGAAAAGGATTTGTTTGGCTTACACTTCCACACCATAGTCCATCGTAGACAGAAGTCACGACAGGCACTTAGAGAGGGCAGGAACCTGGAGGCAGGAGCTGATGCAGAGGCCATGGAGGAGTGCTGCCTACTTGCTTGCATTCTTACAGAATCCAGGATCACCAGTCTGTGGGTGACACCATCCACAGTGGCTGGGCCCTCCCATATCAATCATTAATTAAGAAAACGAACTACAGGCTAACCTACAGCCCTGTCTTTCAGAGGCATTTTCTCAGTTGCGGCTCCCTCCTCTCAGATGACGATAGCCTGTGTCAAGTTGACATAAAACTATCCAGCGCATCTTCCCAAGTCAGAGTTTTAGAAAGAGGGAAAGGTAAAGAAATGATGGGGTGGCTGTGTCCCAGGGAGGCATCCACGGCGCAGCGTGGGAAGAGCAGAATCATTGGGGATGGGCTGGCTGGAAAGTCCCTTAGTGATGGGCTATTTAGCACATGCTGACTTCAGGCCATCATGCCATTTAGTTGTCTACGATGAGCATGAGTGCATTCACTCCGGGTGGTAAGGCGGTGGACCCAATCATCTAATAACCCTGGAAGGAAACATATTTATAGCCTTTTTAAAGGTAAAATACAGAGGCTCAATCGGGCTGAAGTCATTCGTTACTGGTCACTCAGCTAATAAGCAGTCTGGCTTCTAGATCTTTCTACCAATAGCTGCTGCTTCCCACACCCCTTCATGATGCTTGCTTGACAAGGGTGATGAGGGATGAAACCCTACTTGGGCAGATTTTCTGTTTTCACTGTAGCCTGATTCGGGACACATTTTAAGTCTTGTGCCCAGAATCTGGCCTCTCAGGGGCAGTCGGGATCACTCTGTGCCCTCGGGGTAGCAAGTCCTCTGCTCATTTCCGACCCTCCCTTTGCCCTTTTCTGGGAACGATGGGAACTTTATCTTTGGAAACTCAGCCTGCTGATTAGACAAAGATGATTTGATAACCTCTATTGAACACCCATGAATCAGCAGTGTCTTTATAAAAAAAAATATGTATTTGTTTCACAGTATATTTACAGTAGGACTATCAGAGGCTTGGGGTGGGGGGAAGGGGTCATCTTCACCAAGAATTCCACCATCCCACTCTATGGCCATCCATGTATCCTTTCCTGTGTCATTGGCCAGAGGCTTTCATAGCGTTCCACGGTAGAGACACTTGTTTCCATTTCTTGTTATTCTTTGTCCCTCTGGCTGGATGCACAGACATCTTCTTTCAGTTCTATTTCTTCCCTGAGCTTGCAAAGCAAAGAGGCAAAGCAGGGGGTGGGGGGACCCTGGTCTCTCTCTGTCCCTTGGATTCCAGGCCATTTTGAAGTCACTCCATTTGGACATTTACTCAGTAAGACTTCACAACCCAGAGCCCACGAGAAGGGCAGCAGGATCCTGTTAATGACAGTAACATCATTTTCTTCTGCTGGCTTCTTAGAGAACACAGCCACGAGCCTTTGGCAGGGGCAGTGGATGGGGGGGAATGCTCTTTCTTTTAAAATGAGGAGTCATGGGGTGAAAACTAACAAAGGTAACTGAGAAAGAAGGAGAACTCTACCAGCTGCAATGCGGATGAGCAATTCTGATCTTAGCAGAGACCACACACATCGCTGCCCCGCCCTCCAGGGCTCTGAACACTGAATGACTAAAGCCAAACTTACTTAGAAGAAATGTACTTCATAGTCAATTTCAACACTTCATAGTCAATTTCAACATAGAAGACAACTTCTAAGACCAAAAACAAAATTGTGAAACCAGTTGCACCATGGTTAATCACGAGCTGTTTGTTACTGATCATCTGCTCCAGGCACTCAGACGTGGGCCACTGCTGACCTTAAGGGACTTCATGTAGACTTAGAGGGTTAAGTTCAGCCAGGCCCCAGTTCCTGCTCTAGCAGGCAAGGGAAAGCTGGAGTGCAGTTACCGCCGTTACTTACAATAAAACCTTTAAGGCATCCCTTAAGAAAAACTCAACAAGGGGGAGAAAGTTAGGTCTTAGAAAGAAGCCATTTGTCTTTAGCCGAATTCAGTGAAGTATGATACAGATTGTTGCAGACATAAAACTGTCTGGAGTCTGGCTTCAGGGTTTAGAATGATAAAATATTCATGAAGTATAATTTTGCATAATTTGTTTAGCTACCAAGTTATAATTTAGTTATTTGGTGCATGAATCCTTCGGAAGGTCTAAAGAAGAGAAAAATGGACTTCATGAAGCTAACTCCAGCTTAGGTGCTGATCCAGGCAAAAAGAAGGCACCCGAGCGCACTGGTTGTTTACTACATAAAAACACATGGTGGAGAACATGTGTGCACACATCTATTTGCACACAGTTAATTTGCAATCTTAACTTAATTAATATTGTAATTAATTTGTTATAACAACATTATTTCCATTTCCTATGGACCCTTGGTGCTGGGCATTTTACATAGATATCTATCTAGTTTTGCTTGGCATGTTAGCACATAGAAGTCCAAAGGAAGCAGCTCAAGACAGTCTTTGATTTCAGCAAGATGCATTTAGATTATAAAACTCCTTGATATAAGGGTTGTAAGATAGCGAATGTGATCATTTATTCATTCCGAGCACAGATATAGCTCATCTGTGTCCAGGACTATGCCAAGGACTAACAGATACATTTGTCAAAAGACTTCTTGTCCCCAAAGGAGATCCAGTCTAGTTGAAAGGAGAATCAGCTATGAGACAAGGCTCTTTGAGATGTCACTTGGGCAGGACAAGTTGGCATGGCCGAGTCCTCTAACTAGGATGCAGCCTAATTACAAGTAGGAGACACTGGGGCTCCTGCCCAGTGGTTACTGCCCTGTGGCACTCCTGACTTCTTTCTCTGGATCACTGTGACATAGGATGACCCACAGCTCTTGTAGGCATTTGTAGGCTTGACCCTTCTGACCCATTTCCCACACTGACACCATAAAGAGTCGTTCTGAAAGCCATCCACTCTGGGGTTTCCCATCTTAAAAGGCCGCAGCAGGGTTGGGGGTGGAGCTCAGTGCTACAGCTTGTTCCTCAAAAGAAAAAGCAAATCCTTCAGCAGCTTCCCATTGACCTTAACAAAAAGCCCCATTAGCGCTACAGAACACAAGCCTGTCTGCTCTCAAAGCATGGACAGGAGTTCTTGCTCTTCCCCCGAGACTCAGCTTCTCCAGACCTCACAGCTGGCTTCTGCTCCATCCAAACCATTCTCATGAAACCTCTTGGGTTTCAGCTTCACCCCTCCACTAGACCTCCAACTCCTGGGGACCAGACCAGTGTCTTCCGTTGTAGTGGAACTTTCCTTCCCTGCCGTTTAGTGTAGGACCTTCTCAGTGTGAATATTCAGGAGGCCACAGTTAGCACTGCTCGGAACCAGATGAGTTTTGAAACCCAGACCCATCATTTGCAGGTTCTGCGGCCTCCAGGAAAATTCGTAACTGTCACTGTGCCACTATTTTCTCATCTGTAACACAAGCGTAATGGCAGAAGCAATGACCTTGGGTCTCTGTGAGAAATGAATGAGATTATATGTGTAAAAGCATTTAGACTGAGGTGGAGCACATTCTCTGTGAATGTTAGCCGCTGTTAGGATAATGATCGCTTGTGAATATAATCAAAACAATTTATTGTCTACACACACACACAGCATACACACAAACACTACATAATCCATGCAGCATATCACTGTTATGCTGTCATAATGACTGGTTAACATCATCCTGAGAATTTCAATACCCTGTTCCCCAGTTGTGTCTAGATCATGGCCCCCCAAAGCGTAGAGATCTGATGATGTGCAGAGGGCAAATGATGTAGGCTGCTGCTGGTCCCAGAGATGACAAATAGCTCTCTAGGCTGGCTTGTGAGCCTTCCCAACATGCTCGCAGAGGATTCTGCTCTCATCTGGGGAGGGGCAGAGGAGCAGCCTGTTCCAGCTGTGATCAGAACTTGGTGTGTGGCGGATATTAAGTAGATACTCTGTGAATGAGTCAGTTGAACTGTGTAAACTTTCTTACAGGAACAGAAGGCTGGACAGAGAACAACGGGAGGAAAGGACTGGGCTTCTCAGAAAGTCAGTGGCAGGAGATGGAGGGAGGACCAGGTACACCTGAATGGGGGTGTACCTGTTTTGAGGCTTGTGCTATGTGGTAAGAATGATCTCCTAGGCACACTGATCACCCACATGTCCAGTAGTGCCTGGCTGGAGGGGACAGCTGGCCTAGCGAGACATTAAAACCAGGGCCATAAAAATAGAGATGGGGAAGAGCAGGAAGGAATTCTTGTTCATAAACACAAGAATCCTACATGTAAGCAAAATAGATTTGATTGCAAAATGACTACCATAAAACTGTAATTTTGTATGAATTTTAAAACCAACCCTTTACAGATTACAACGGTAATACATATTCATGGCAGAGAATTTGAGATATGCAGAAAAGCAGACAAAACATGAAAAGCACCCCAGTCTCACCACCAGAATAACTACACTGATGTGGTTCTGCCTCTCCTTTTTTCTGCTTATACACGTGCACATTATGGAATGTGAAATCATACATTGTTATCTCTCCCCTGTGAGGGGCAAGCCAGTCTAAGCTCCCACCAAGGCCTGGAGTTCCAGTCAGATCATTACAAGAGAGGCCAGAGGGAGGAATTGTATGTTGTTCACTGCCTTTAATGCCTGGCAACGGGCATTTCCCTGCCAGGGCTATCTGAGATCTGACTCTATTGGCTACCATCAGCCTCAGAACTATTTCTTGGCAGCCCCTGGCTGGCATCTTCCATAATCCCAGATGACATTGCTCCTACAGCCCAGGCCTTCTGGGACTCTGCTTGCTGGGGTCAGTGCCTCTCTGAGTCCTAGCTTTTTGGTCACTGGGCTCAATAGTTTTGGTGGGGTTTGTAGGCCTTCCTCTAGATTTTGAAAATGCAGAGTCTGGATATGAAGGTGTGTGTGTGTGTGTGTGTGTGTGTGTGTGTGTGTGTGTATACACAAGTGCACATGTGGGCTCAGTTTTTAGTTCTTGGGTCTTGGCTGGTTTCTGGGGGGTGGGTGGGCATGGAAAGTACCTGCCCTTTCCTGTACAGACTCTACTGCAGGAGGTTGGATAGGGATGAGGTCAGGATCCTGAGCCCGGGACTGGAGTTCACATGGTGACATGATTGTAGGAACAAGGGAGCATCTCAGGTGACACAGCTGGGTAGTAAAATCTGCCCCAGCCTCCCCAGATCTCCCTTGGCTGAAGTCATCCTCCATCCAGAGCCTGGGTGAGGACCAAGCCTGTAGTGGATGCCACGGAGTGAGTCAGACTGTAGACTGAGGGGACAGAATGAAGGACTCAGGGACAGAAGCCTGCCATCCTCAGTAAGACGTCCTTTGAGAAATTACTGTTTCTCAAGACTCGTGGTGTGGCTGGGTTTTCTAAGATCTGGGGTGTAGTTGGGTTGTGGCTTGCCCAAGATACACAAAGCCTTGGGTTCAATCCCCAGCATCTCATAAACTGGGTATGGTGGCACAAGTCTGTAATTCGAGCATCAGGGGGGTGGGGAAGGAGGACTGGGGACTTGAGGTCATCCTCGGCTACACAACAAGTTCAAGGGAAGCCTGGGCTACGTGGGATCCTGTCTCAAAACTTTCTCATCCAAAGCAAGAATGGCACATGCAAATCTCTTGGCGGAAGGTCAGGCAGCACCCACTGGATGGGTCCAGGGACGAGAGCCTCACCCACTTCCTCAACACTTGGAAACTCAGCATGATGGGAAACTTCCACATTTAGCAGAAATGTGTTTCCTAGGTGCATCGCCCAGGTGCTTCGTGGCAGAGGCCGACAGCAGTGCCTTGGCCATGCTAGTACACAGCTGTGGTCATGCAGCACTCCCCACCCCCACCTGCCCCCACCTGCCCCTTCTCCCCTCCAGTCCCCAAGCAGCTTTCTGTCCTCTCCTAGCGTCAGCATGGCAGAGGGAGGGAAGCCCGCAGAGCAAGGCTGAGATAGGCTCCAGCAGCGTTTATCATGCAGGGACCCTAGGGTTTAGGGTTTAGGGACTCTAAGCCTTTCTTAGCAAGTTCTTGCAACAGTAGATTGGGGGGTGGGGGTGGCGGTGAAAAAGAGGCTGGTGTGGGATAAAGCCTGAGTTAAGGCTCAGGCTGATCCAGAGAGACAGAATGCACTTGTCCCTCTGGGTCCTCTGCAGCCCTGCTGGATCAGACAGTTGCTAAAATCAGGAGCGATTCTGTCCCTGCACCAGGCCTAGTAACCGGTTCTTTTTCTACTAAGTCATAATTATGAAATTTCAAGACTCCAGGAGACCTATAAGAGCAGACTTTCTGTCCCTTTATCTTCTAGCAAAACAAAATGATAACATTATCTAGATAATACCATATTTGTCTCAGCCTTCTATTTGTAAGTCAAATATTTTCAGCCGAAGTCTCGGCAAATTTTAACCCATCTTTTTCTTTTGGGGGATGTGGACCCCACAGATTTTAGTCACCGTGGGAATTCAGGCCCAAAGCATGTGACACCCACCTACCTTTTCATCTTTAAGGGTGAAATAACTGGCAGGTGTGGCATTCAATCAAAACCCATTACCTCAATGAAGGGTTTCCTGGGCAGGTCTCGTTCGGTTCTTTTGTAGCAGCATTAAACGGAAAGTGATTTTTGCCCTGCGATTTTTCACACCAGCTTCATAAGCCCTATATGCACCATTCATTGCAATAACACAGATTTAGACTTCAGAAATAGCTTCATACATGAGGCTTGCACAAGATCAAGCCAGTCAATATCTTCACAGAAGGGCTCAGGAGGCTCCACCCTTCGCCAAGAAGCTATAGGCGATTGACGGCTGCTGAGGGAAGGGAGTCAATTTCCTTCATGGATGCGGCAGCTGGTAGGTTGTCCATGCTCATGCAAGTAGCACTGATGATCTCAGTGGGGGGGAAAGGAGGAAGAAGAGAAGGAGGAAGAGGAGGAGGAAGAGGAGGAGGGGATGACCACGATATAGGAAGATGGGAGAAACATACATGCCTGAAGTCCAGAGGGAGTTGAGAGTAGATATGATCAAGATATGTTGATACATGTATGAAATTGTCAAGTAATACTCAAATATTAAGTATATAAAAAGAATTCACATGTATATAAATTTTGGTGTGACTTCTGGGCAATTATTGAAAGCTCCAGCTAGTTATTTCAATTACCTTTCTTATTTTACTAAGAGAAAACTAAAAACACATGGTGTCGAGGACACTTACTTTGGCCTGCACAAAACACGACCTGGGTCCCTACCAAATCTGACCGTGAGTGGGACAAGTCAGAAGCCATCGTCCCTGCAGAAAGAAAGACAGTTCTCACTAGGACAGAAAAGGAACACGTGAATTAAGGATCCAGTGGGTTGGTTTTAGGGAGAGTATTGACAAAGAAGACATAGGCCTCGGACAGGAATGCAGAGCACCCACCCTGGCTGATGAGGAAGATCTTGGTGGATTAAGAGGGCTGAAGGCAGAGGGGTGGTTATGAGGTATGTTAGTTAGGTGTCTTAGGATTTCTGTTGCTGTAATGAAACACCATGACCAAAAAGCAAGTTAGGGAGGAAAGAGTTTATTTGGCTCACACTTCAGCATTGCTGTTCATCACTGAAGAAATTTAGACAGGAGCTCAAACAGGACAGGATCCCAGAGGCAGGAACTGATGCAGAGGCCATGGAGGCAAGTTTCCTACTGTCTTGCTTCCCATGGCCTACTCAGCCCACCCTCCTATAGAACCCAGGACCAATAGCCCAGGGATGGCACCACCCAACTATGGGCTGGGCACTAAACCATTGATCACTACATGAGAAAACGTCTTACAGCTGGATCTCATGGAGGCATTTCCTCAATGAGGCTCCTTCCTCTGATGACTCTAGCTTGCGTCAAGTTGACACACAAAACCAGCCAGTACATTAGGTTACAGGTGAAGTTATAACCAACAGACCCTTGAAGACCCTGGCTTTTATAACGCAGATGAGGCCTTCAGTTCCTTGTTTGGTGTGATTGACTTACAACTGTCAACACTTAGTGAAGGAATCATCTCAGTTCTGTGCACTTTGAGGGTGCCAATTATACCTGAAATTATACCCCTTTCCTCCCCACATAATACTCCAAAAATGGGCGTGTAGGTGACAGTTATGCTTTGTGACCTGTCGGTTCATCGACTCCATCTCTGATGCCTTGTAAAGAGAAGGAAGAGGATGCTGGAAACCAGGCCAAGAGACTTGTTTGCAGATTAAGGCTTGTGGTGATATATTGTTTGTAATAAAGCTTGCCTAAAGATCACAGAAACAAAGAAATAAGCCACAGCCATCTCTCACCTCACCATCTCCTCAGCCAAAAAGACCGAGTTCTTGTCTCTCACCTTATATTCCTTTCTGTGCCCAGCCATATCACTCCCTGTCTCAACCTTCCTAGTGCTGGGATTAAAGGTGTGTGCCGCCACTGCCTGACTGTTTCTCTTTTAGACTGGATTAATCTCGTGTAGCCCAGTGTGGCCTTGAACTCACAGAAATCCAGACAGATCTCTGCCTCTGCCTCTGGAGTGCTAGGATTAAAGGTGTGTGCCACCACTGCCTGGCCTCTGTGTCTAACTCTGTGGCTAGCTCGGTCCTCTGATCTTCAGGCAAGCTTTATTTCTTAGATTACAAATATATCACCGCAAAGGCTAACTTGGATTTGACACCTCTCTCCCAACTCAGATGCTATAGACTGAGTCACAAAGCTACAGAAACAGAGACATGCAAACTAGACCCAAGAGTCATGTGACCCGCTAGACCTCTGTGGGTGGGGCTTAAAGCGGAAGTAAACCCCCTGGAAGAAAGATGCTGGAGAGAGCAGGGGAGTCTTGCTGCCTGAGGTGACCATGATGGCCCATGGTTCATGAGAGCCCGGGGGATGGCAGGGAAGACCTGCAGAGTCATTCAGGGACAGGATGGGTCCAGTTGTGTTGCTGTTTGCTCCTAGGGACACGACTGGAGAGAGTCACGAGTTCGGAGAGGGGTGGGTCAGTAGCGGTGAGATCATGGCAGTGTTGGGGAAACTGGGAGGACAGCTGGTGTGTAGATAGGGTGGAGGGCAAAGGTGGCCCAGGAAGCCTTGGAGCCTCCACCCTGGGAGACGTTTAATAATAGAGGAGGCAGCTGTTGCTGTTGGTCAGGGCGAGGCCCTGTCTGCACCAGGGTGCTCAGCGAAAAGTTCTTCCTGGGTATAAGGTGGGAGAGATTGAAGGCAAAATTGAACGAGAGTGGGAGGCTGAGGGAGAGTGATGAGAAGCTACCCAGCCACCCATGGTCCCAACAAGTATCTGCAACTCCCTTCACTGTGCCTGCGATTCCCTTCACGGAACCCTGACACCTGTAGTGTCCGCTGCAGGTTTCTCCCTGCTCCTTTTAGGAGAGCCCCCATCTTTCCCTTTCCTAAATCTCAAGGGCCGGGAGCCCCCACGCTGGGACCTCTATCCACTCCTATCTTGCATTATAAAATGTGGCCCCTGCGAAAGAGCAGATGGAAAGGTCTGGAAGGTATGAGTTGCCACTAGGCACCGGGAGGAGTGGAGAGAGTTGGGTGTGGAGATAGATGAGAGCATGAGTGGTAAGAGGAAAGCTATTGCAGCTGTAGCCGGTGAGTCCTGAATTGCCAATGGGTTCCTGTTGAGAGCAGTGCACCTGTCTCGAAGTAGGTCAGGCGCTCATGAACACAGTGGCCATGCAGCCCATGTCAGGTTTTCTCAGCTGCTTCTAGTGCTGTCCAGGTGACAGATACTTGTTTTCATCTCCCCACACCATTCCCCTCTTGGTTCCGGGGCTGGGGCCCATGACCTTGTAGGCAAGCAGTCTACCACTGAGCTAAGGCCCAAGCCTGATACTTGTTAAATTCATAACCATTTAGACCTGATGTAACGAGCAAGAGTTGTGTGTTCATCCCGAAAGCACAAGGGGACTCTTATTAAGCACACTCCTCAAAGCTCTCCACACCCCACACCCCAGTCAGAGGCAAAGGTTCTTTCTCTAAGTCCAGACTGTAGGCTGGTGGCCACGTGGGGAAGGATGGTTGGTCGAGGTGCAGGGCCTCCTTGAGCCTTGGTTTCCTCATTTGACTGTGGGGGTAGAGTCGCACTAGATGATATCTAACATATTACCGCATGACAGTCCATGATAATCAAGCAGCTCTTTCCCTAAAGCATTCTCTCTCTCTCTCTCTCTCTCTCTCTCTCTCTCTCTCTATATATATATATATATATATATATATATATATATATATATATATATATATATATATATCCATCCATCTATCTACCTACCTATCTAGCCAGCTGTTATCTATCTATCTAGCCAGCTGTTATCTATCTATCTATCTATCTATCTATCATCTATCTATCTATCTATCATCTATCTATCTATCTATCTATCTATCTATCTATCTATCTATCATCCCTCTCTCTGTCATCTATCTACCTACCTACCCACCTATCTGTCATATCTATCTATCTATCTATCTATCTATCTATCTATCTATCTATCTATCTATCTATCTATCTATCATCTATTTAATCTATCTTCTATCTATCCGTCTGTCTGTCTATCTTTATTATCTATCTATCTATCTATCTATCTATCTATCTATCTATCTATCTATCTATCTATCTATCTATCTATCTATCTATCTCTGTCATCTATCTATCTTCTATCTATCTATCTATCTATCTATCTATCTATCTATCTATCTACTTACCTATCTTCTATCTTTACCTGTCATCTATCTTCCATCTATCTTCTATCTCTGTCATCTATCTTCTGTCTGTCTACCTACCTACCTACCTACCTACCTACCTATCATCTATCTATCATCTGCCTATCTATCTATCTATTTATCTATCTATCTATCTGAGACATTTGAGTTTGCAATTTCCTTTTGAGGCAGCATTGTGTCTTAGTTATGGCTGCTATAGCAAAACATGAACTTATAGTTTTTCCACACTAAAAGGTAACAAGTCCAAGATCAAGGGACCAGCAGATCCAGTGTCTGGTGAAGACTATCTTTCTGGTTTACAGAGGCTAGCTATAGTTGAGTCCTCTTATGATGTAAAGGGTAAACAAGCTCCCTTAGGCCCTCACCAGATGCTGAATCTGTAAATGTTATACTTCACAGCCTCCAGAGATCTGTGAGCAAGAAATTTCTATTTATAAGTTACCCAGTGTAAGTTGTTCAAGAAAATGTACGCGCCCCCATTGTTTGTGGCTTAAGCTCTTGCCCTCAGCTCAACAGATCAGACCAAACCCTAATGGAGTCACTTGTGTTAAGTGTAGGTGAAAATCAACCCCAAACTTTAAAATGCAGGACAATTTCCACACCATTTCCTCAGCTCAGCTCAAGGGACACAATGCGGCCCGATTCTAAGTCATCCCAGTTCTATCTGCTGGGACTTTGCCCTTTGACAAAGTAGCATGTTTTGGCAGCAGGGACAGGCTAAGCATCCTCTGTGGGTTGGGCCGTGACTCCTGTTTTCTTGCTGGCCATCAGCCTGAGTCTCTCTCTTAGAAGTACCCTTAGGCCCTTTCAAAGCAGGCAGCTACTTCTTCCACCCAGCAGCAGGACACCTGCTGCTATTTCTGTCTCTTTGAATGGCCCTCTGCTTAGGTCAGACTCACCCAGAAAAAAAAACGTCACCTTTAATTAACTCAGTGTCTACTGATTTGGAACCTTGATGACATCTGCCATAAATCAGAGACTCTGTTGTGTCTACAGGTCCGGTCTGCACTCCAGGGTAGAAAATTCTATAAGTGAATATCTCAGATAAAAGGGACTTGGGAGTCAGGGTTCTTAGGACCCTACTCAAGGCAGCTTTGAAGGCAGGACTCACAGTCTCAATGCCTACAAGGATCAACAGACATAGTGACCCAGAAAAGGTTCAGCGGTGAGCAACAGGGAACATGGGGGCTTACAGGAACCTGTAGTAGACATTTAATCTCTGATGGGAATACCTTTGACTAAGAACCCAGTGCAGGCAAGCTCGAGAACTGCCAACACAACCCAGAAGTTCTGTGTTTCATGCGAGGATAGCAGTTTCAATTTTCCTAATTAAAAAAATAAATACAGAGGATGTTTGGGACAGTGAAACTATGTAATATGATGGTAGATGCAGCTTATTATACAGTTATCCAAATCACCACATGTACCAAGAGCGAATCTAATGTAAACTATGGACCTTAGGTGAGAATGATTGTCAGTGTATCATGATAGAGGGAGGTGCTGCTATGGGAGAAGATGTATATGTGTTGGGGCTGTGGTATGTGAGGACTGTCTTCAACTTATATTTGCCCTAAACCTAAAATTAGTCTATGAAAGTTCATGTTTTAACTTTGTTTTACTTAATTAAGCCCCCACCATTATGGGTCAGAAGTAAAGTGGATCGGCCAACCACCAATGCGTGTGTTCAGTTTTAGGGAAAGGCAAATCCAGTTGAACACAGTAGCAGACATGTCCTGGCCTGAGGACCCCAGCTCCAAGGACAAAGAAACTCCAGGGAGAATGTGATGCCGTTACTGAACCGGGTCTCCTGTGTGGCAGTGCATTTGAGGAAGCGGAGGCTAGACATAGGAGTCAGCCAGCAGAGATGGGCGGCCAAAGGAGGGAGGAGGGAGTTTCGTGGGGATCACGGGGCTAAAACAGTGTTTACCCCTGAAAAAGGCTTTCAGCCCTCCGATGTGCTTCCATGAGCAGAGTGGCACATCCCCTCACATTTTCTACTACAACACCTTCAATGGCTTGCTAGAAAATTGCTTCCCCAATTACACGTACTTCTGCAAAGGGTACACAGTTGTACTGCACCGCAAGGGCAGGGAAAATGTATTGCAATTGGATACATTGAATAATGTACTGTTTCAACAATACCAGGAAGAATGTTGTATTATTAAAACACCACAGTCGTTTCAAAGAGCAACGCTAAAGTCACCATGAGCAGGCATTAAGATCTGAGAATAACAAATATTGAGTTTTTCTCCAAGCTATGGTAGAGCAAAAATCCTTCAATCTGTTTAAACTTTCAGAGAATAGACAGGCTTTTATAGGCAAGGATGACTGGGGTGAGAAAGAAATCGCTTTGGCTCTCATTCAGTACCGGAATGGCGAATGCATGGGTGTTTAACATCCCTGTAAGCAAGCTACAAGGGCTCAGAGAAGTGGGTTGCTGAGCAACTACCAAAGGGGTGGAATTAGGGCTGAGTGCCAGTCTGGGGTGTAGATGTAACCAACCGTCTTATTAAATAAGAAACACAGAGCCAATACAGAGATGAAAGCCAAGAGGTCAGAGCAATAGCTAAGAGCTAAAAACCTCACCCTTCACTGTCGCCGTGGTCCTACCTCTCTGAAAGAGACCTACTTCCTGTGTGTCTGTCTTTTATAGTGTTTCTGTTCTGCCTTCTCATTGGTTGTAGACCCAACCACATGACCTCCTAGTTACTGCCTGTCTGTACAGACCTCCAGGTCTTCTATGGTTGGTATTGAGATTAAAGGCGTGTGTCTCCAATGCTGGTGGTATCCTTGAACACACAGAGATCTACCTAGCTCTGCCTACCAAGTGCTGGGATTAAAGGCGTGTACCACCACCACCACCACCACCACCACCACCACCACCACCACCACCCAGTTTCTGCTATGGTTTGCTAGTTGCTCTGACCCCTCGGGGCAACTTTATTTATCAATATACAAATCACACTTTAATACAAATAAAATATCACCATATTTCCCCTTTTCTATTTTAATAAAAAGGAAAAAAGTTGTAAGTAATGTAAGAAAAACTATATACAAAAGTACAATAACTATATACCATATATACAAACAATAAATGCCTAAACAATGTCTAGTCCATTTGTATTTGACAAATTCAAAGAAAATAATTCCATTATCTATCCTATTTTGGTAAGTCCAAAATGTACCCAATTCACTTTCTTCCTAACTAATCTTCAACTACTGGGGTATTTGGGCTCCTAAATGCCCTCCTTTCTATGGGGCTAAATGGTGGAAATTTCAGTTCCCTTAATGGCGGTCATTTGCTGCAGATCTGATTAGTAGCTGGGTTCATTATGAATTGCATAAGTTGAACTCAAGTACTTTGAATCACTTCCCATAACCCTCCTCATCCTAGATGATTCTCACAGACTCCCTACTTGTACCTGCTCCCTAGATGATGCTCCTTTTGTATAAACCACCCTACCTACAGCTTATACTTATTTTGGGTGTTACCTAACTTAACTGTGGCCTTCCTGGTCCACGAACAAAACTTGGCCTATTGTAACTTTCCTGGCTGTCCCAGCTAAAGTCATTTGATTGCTGGGGGGGGGAGGGGGAGGATAGCTATTAACACTAGTTTGAGAAAAGAGAGAAATGAAATGGAAAAAAAAAATAAGCAGTTGCATAGTCTTTGTGAGAGGGATGCAAGGTGAGTTTCATCCATCCCTGAAACCAGAGTAGGACCTCTCCCCCCAAAGAAACCAGCACGCTCATTCTTTTGCCCGGAGGCTTTACACATTGGCTGCTCTAGGGAGGTAGCTGTTTAGCTACAGGACATTTTTTTACTTCTTCCTTGTGAGTTTGCTTTAGTCTCCTCCCTGCCACAGCAGAAAATGGCTGCCAACGTAGAACAGGACTGTTGAGGTGGGACGTGAACATCGTAACAGCATTCCTGTAAGACCTATCAGCAGCAAGTCCATGAGAGACTCTAGATCGCAATTCCAGGCTGCGGTGAAGGAAGCAGGCTCAGGTGACTGAAGGAAGCAGGCTCGGGTGACTTCAAGCCCAGCTATAATCTTTATCCACTGTTCTCCTTCCTGTCAATCTCTTATTCATTAAACTTTTCACTGTTTCAGTGCCATGACCCAGGAGGATGGAATGGAGACAGGGTTGGGAAATGGCACCATCTGAAACTGAAGCCTCAAAGCCTTAGCATCTCATGGATGACATCAGCCATCTGCCGCAGAGACAAGTTGAAATAGACTACAGATAAGCTCAGAGAGTCTCCCCAGACTCACCACAAAGACCTTGTCAGAACACAGTTTAATCTAAGGTAAATAGTAATCATGGAAACAGCATCAGATTTATGATAGAAACGACTTTGTGCTCCACCTGCAGTATTAAAAATAAAAATGAGAAGTCTGTGTTGAAGAGTCTTCTCTGGGCCTGTCTGAATGGGTGGGAGTCGTAGCTGGCTCTGGGGGTCCTCTGGCCCATTTGGTAGGTGCCACTCAGCAGGGCAGAGAATTGTTACAGCTTGATGACACCAGCCATTAAAAATCTTCCCATGCCCTGCTCTGTGACCTTGCCTGGAGTCAGTAATTTGGATTTTCAAAAATACTTTGTACTTAAAAAAAAATTGTTCAGCAGCTGCTAGTGTCTCATGAGTTTGATTAGTTTGAACCAATCACCCAGAACCTCAATGAGTTCACAAAATTGAGCTCCTGAACCCTAAGATCTGAAGACCTCTGTGACCTTGTCAAGATGCCAGCCAACCAGCCCCAGTCTCATCTGAATGATTCAAAGGGAAGCCCTCATAGCTTGGGAGAACCATGGGAAGATGCCCGTAACAAAAAAAGAGGCTCAGTCATATCAGCATTCTTTCATCCATCTCAGTATTCTTCCTCCAAACCTATTAGCCAGTTCAGTGGGATGACTTGCCAGTCAGCTGAGAGAGGAGGTGGTCCTGGCTCGCCAGTAGAAGACTCGTGTATGGCAGGCAGAATTCTCAGAGCTCTGTAGGGCCTCAACAAGGGTGGCAACTTCTGTCTGTAGCTATGGCCGGTCTTTTCTGAGGTCTTCCCTGGAGGAGATACCAGAACCTCACCATCTCCTGTAGACTGGGTATGTTGATGCATGGTTATTACCCGCCTTTCTCCATCCCTTCCGTTCTTGTATCAGTCTTTTTAGATAGCTGAAACAACGTGCCATAGACTGAGTTACCTTAAATCACGGGAAGTAATTTCTTCACAGTTCAAGAGGTTGGGAAAGCCAAGATCAAGGCGCTGGAAGATTTGAAGGATTTAGTTCCCTGTGAGGATTGTCCCGACATGCAGATGGCTGCTTCCTCACTGTGTCCTCACAGAGGGAGCATGGTGGGAGGGGGAGAAAAATAACTCTGTGGCGTCTCTTCTCTTAGGACACTGATTCCATCAGACGAGGGCTCTATACCACGATTGAATTCACTTCCAAAGTGCCACCTCCAGATACTCTTTGTTGATCTGGGAAAGATACATATTCAGTGCCCAAAAATTCCTGCTTTTCTCTTTGTAGCTGGTCCTTAACAGCCCAAGTCTCTTGTTGGGTCCTAGGAGCTACTAAGAAGAACCTAGAGGCTGAGGGTTCTGTAAATAAAGGCTCCATTTTCTTTTAGAGATCTATCAGGGCAGTTCATGTAGGTTTGTTGGATAGAACTGGTCCTTTCGTTCTAAAATAAAGATAGGGTCTAGAGAGAGAGAGAGAGAGCTTGGTTATGAGTGCTTGCTGTCCAGTCATGAGGACCAGGGTTTGGAGTACCTACATAACAAGTCAGACATTATTTCATATGTAATTTCAGCTTCTAGAGGTCTCACACTGTCTTCTGACTTCTCTGCATACACAAGTGTGTATACCCCCCAATGCAAAAAGAAATAAAAATAAATAGATACATTGAAGGTGTGATGGCTCAGGGCCATAGCTGAGGTTGAGAAGCCCCCAATGTTATTTGGTTATGCAGAGCTCTCAGGCTGCTTTTGAGGGGTCACTATAATCACCACCTTGCATTTCTATTCTCTATAATATGTAGAGAACAGATTGTAGAACGGTTCCTGGGACATCCTCAAAACTGTCTCCTTAAGCGCTTTGGCGATGGACGTGATCCTTCCCAGGAAGTAAGGCTGCGTTAGTTGGTTCTTTGTTACTGTAAGAGGACGAACAGCCTGGGACAATCAACTTACGAAGAAGGAAGGTTTGCTACATCTCACACGTGTAGAGATTACAGTCCATGGTCAATTCCCCCATTCCTTTCAGGCCTGTGGTGAGGAAAGACATGATGGGAATGTGTGGTGAGCATAGTCGTTTATCTCATAGCCAGGAACTGAGAAAGTGGAGAATTGGGGTCCTACTGCTTGCCTCCAAGAGCACACTCCCGGTGATTAGAAAATCTACGAGGTTCTACCTTTTAAAGCCTCTACCAGCCTCCAGTAGCACAACGCTGATGACCAAGTATTTAACACTTGGGTGTTGAGGGGAGGCTGCAGATCCAAACTCCAGAGAGAATGCTATTGTTTCTCTGACTGGCCTCAGACAACATTCCACTCAATGTGCCATTTACTATAGAAAGCCACGGCCAGGATTATAGCTACAGATGTCACTGGGTTTTTAAGCCTTTTACGTAATGGAAGGAAAATGTTCTGAAGTATTCTGTCCAGGGAGCATACTTCTCTAGTTTTGGCACTTGGGTCTTTTCTCTCTCTTCCTTTTTAGCTAGCATCCTTACCTGTTCTTCCTAGTTGTGCCACATTCAGTACATTCAGGGATCCTCTGGTGTCATTTTCCTTCACATCCATCCTGGCCCACGGCCTGGCCAACCACGCCAACCACACTCTCTGTGCTGAAGTGGCGTCGAGAGGTGACACTGGACTGGCCAATGACGACATAGGCATGGGATGCAAAGCAGCCCAAACGCGGTTGTGAGTAGCTTCTTAGGAAAGACTTAACTTTTCTGTTTGCTCCACAGTCACCTCTGCAAAATCTCCGAGCCTCGGAAACCAGCTCTAGCAGTGAGTGCTGTTGTTGTGTGCGATGGAGGAGATGGAGGAATGAAAGGCAGGGGTGGGAGCGCCGTGGCCAGGCAGGCAGCCTGTCGTTTTAGAGTTACTGGGTCCCCAGAGCTCAGCTCCAGGAATAAGTTCACAATGAGACATTTGTCTCAGAGAGAAGACGGGTAGAGTCAGAGCACAAGGCCCTGTTTCAGGAAGAAAAACAAGCTTAGCAGAAAGGATCCAAGATAAAACTAAAACTTATCAGAAATCCCATTCAAATGCTTTGACTCCTGGACCCTAGGTCTTGCGTCATCACAAGCCTGTCCCTTACTTGGACCAGCACAGCCTGGCCCCACCAGAAATAAGGATGGATGTTAAACCCTGGAACCCAGGACAGTGATTACCCTCATTGTCGGGGTTGAACACAGGGAGCCAGAATGTGGGGGGACTTGAGATGAATCCCAATCCCATCAGCTCAGGGTGAAAAGTGACTCTGGACTTGTACCCCAATGAGGGTAGGTAGCACGTAGTGTGGAATTCCCTTGGCCAAAGCCTGAGCGAACATCCTTGGCCTCTGTCCCCGAGAGGAAATTCTTTCTACAATCCAAATTGCTTGTTTATTAGCAAATGTGAATAATGTACAAATTAAGCCACCTGCTCCTGTTGAATTAATTTAGGTTATACTGGGGCTGGGATGGAGTGGTTGATGGCTAGTTAACACAATCATGCAAATTAACACATGCCTGACTTCTAGGCAGATCCCCACTGTCCACAGCAGGGCCCTAAGGGAAACCAGGCAGCAGACCTTAAAGAAACCAATAATCTTGGCCTTATCTGCCCTGACAGCTTCTTGCTGCTTTCTAGGGGAGCCTTTGGAGGAGAATATTTAGTATCTTTTTTTTTTTTCATTGCCCAATGATGCAGGAAACAAAAACACAATTGTAGAAAGACCAGCTTAATGACTGATGTCCAGCGCCAGTGTCCCTCTTAGGAGCTGATGATGTTGCCCATACATGCCCCTGGGACTCTTCTCTAAGTGATTGAAATGACTCATAGCCAGCTGGGTTATTCAGAACATCCAAGAAAGCACCTTCCCTGATTCCCTTGGTGAATGGCTTCTTCCACTATGCAGGGGACAGGGGCAAAGTTGGACATGTTTCCTCAGAGTCATAGGCACTTTGAGTCTCAGCACAGCCATGGCAGACGAGTGGAGGAAGCCTGGGTTGTAGGGGACACGAACCCACATGCTAGCATACACGTGCGCAAGGACAGACATCAGATGAAGTCGGTTTTCATTATACAACATCAGACGGCTCTGTTGGGGTGAGTAGGTGCCAAGGTGGTGGCCATCCTTGTGATCAGCCTCTCCTACTGGTAGGACCTTCATGCTGAGTGTGACCTGCTGTCACCCCACAGCTGGAAGAGCCAGCTAAATAGAGTCACAGATCGGAGACACAGACTGTTTTGTCAACAGTCTTCAGTAGAGGTCGAGAACATGGTAGCCCCTCACTATGCTGGGAACATGCATGTGCTCCTGGGATGACCAGGTGTCAGGGTGGACAAGCTTTATGAACAACATATTATTTGCTGTGGGATGTCCTGTATGTTGTGAATAAATAAAACTCTGATTGGCCAGTAGCCAGGCAGGAAGGATAGAGTAGGCGGGACAAGAAGAATTCTGGGAGGTGGAAGGCTGAGGCAGAGAGACACAGCCACCGCCATGACAAGCAAGATGTAAGGTACCGGTAAGCCACAAGCCACGTGGCAACTTATAGACTAATAGAAACGGGTTAATTTAAGATTTAAGAACTAGATCACAAGAAGTCTGCTGAGGCCATACAGTTTGTAAGCAATATCAATCTCTGTGTGTTTACTTGGTTGGGTCTGAGCGGCTGCAGGACTGGCGGGTGAGAGAGATTTGTCCTGACCGTGGGCCAGGGAGGACCAGGAAAACTCTAGCTGCAATTATTCTGATTCCGAATAGGCTAGCCAGGAGGGACAGACTGTGGGTGATACACGGGAGGAGCCAAAGCCAGCAGTCCTCACCGCTGCCCCTTGGCACCTTTCTACGGATTCAAGAACACAGGGCCACCATGCTGTCAGAAGAAATAGGGGGAACGATTAAGGTTGAAGTCCTTATTACAGATAAAAGCACAGGTGTAAAGATAACTGTGTGGATACTATTAATTCCCTCTCTCAGCTAAATATTCATGTGTAAAGTTACAAAGTAGTTCCCCTCAGAATGGTATCAAACAGAACATAATTTTGCTTTAAAGTTAGCATCATAGCTGGGCCTAGTGTTGTATGCCCATAATCTTAGCTTCTTGGAAGGCTGAGGCAGGAGGATGACAAATTCCAAAGCAGTCCGAGCAACTTGGTGAGACCTTGTTTTAAGATTACAAGTTACAAAGACTGGGGATGGGGATGGTGAGTTGGTTCAGTGGGTAAAGGTACTGGCTGCCAAGCCTGAGGACTCGAGTTCAATTCCCCAGAACCCACACGGAAAAAGGTAAGAAGTGACTCCTCCAAGTTGTCCTCTGCCCTCCACACCTGCACCTTGGACTGTGTGTGTGTGTACACACACACAAAATAAATAAATAAACATAACTAACAAAAGAGGGCTAACGAAGGTGGAACAGTGCTTATGTAGCATACACGAGGCCCTAGGTTTGATTTTCAGCAACACACACACACACACACACACACACACACACACACACAGTTTACACAATATTCTCTGGGTTTTTGTGTGTCACATCACACATATGGGAGGTTGCATGTAGTATTAATTAATTTTTGTTAAACACCTTGAGAGGCCTTAACTCCACCTCCAGCTGCTAAGTTGGTGAATTATGTCTGTGTGTAGATCTACTCAGTGTGTGTACACAAACAAACAGATCTAATTTAAAGTTGACGTCCCCCAACTGGTAATAGATGTCACAGCACAGTATCCGTGGAGGCAGAATGATTTTTTTAAACAGTCTTCTGAAATGTTCTGTCCTTCCTCATGGGTAATTTGTCTGTCACTTTCTGACGTGCCTCTGCCCTCCTGGCTCTGTGAGCGGCTTCAAAGCCTGAATTTCCCTGCAGGCAAAGGCATAGAACAATAATTCTGCACAGAAACAGCTGCTTTGTTATGCTTGAGGTAGGAATTGTGACGATGGGCAATGTAAACTAAACAACTCTCCCGCTGCATTTGAGGAGATCTTGACAGCTCAAGTCTCACAGGTCTCTCTTTTGTTCCTTGAAGAAGCCACACTGTGAAGAACCCGTACTATGAGCATATTGGTTTCCTGGGAAAGTGTCTCGGTTTGGAGACTTAAGCAATGGAAATGTAGTGCTTCCTGGTTCTGAAGGTTGGAACGCCAGGATCACGGTGTCACCAGGGCCGGTTTCTTCAAGGGCCTCGCTCTTTGGTTTGCAGACAGCTCCAGTTCCTTCTCCTGTGTCTGCTTGTGGTCGTCCCTCAGCATGTGTCCTGTGTCCTTCATATAGCCACACCAGTCACTTGCAATTGGGGCTTCTTAATGACCTTGTCTTACTCAGTTACTTCTTTAAAAACCTGTCTTCAAATATAGTCACATTCTGAAGTTCTGGGAATTAGGATCTCAGTATGTGACTTTATACTTGGTTCTGAAATGTCCCCCAAGGGCCCTTGTACTTGGTACTTTTTTTTAACAATGATAAAAAAATTCTTATGTGCATTGATGTTTTGTCATGGAACTGGAGTTACAGACAGTTATGAGTGGACATGTGGGTGCTGGGAATTGAACCCCAGACCTCTGGAAGAGCATTCAGTGCTCTTAACCTCAGCCATCTCTCCAGAGGTAAAAAATTCTTTAGTTGATATAGTTCTCTCTCTCTCTCTCTCTCTCTCTCTCTCTCTCTCTCTCTCTCTCTTCCTGGTTAGAGGTAAACTTACTTTAGTACATTCTTCCACTACAATATGCTGATCTACCCTAAGCCTAAACACCAACTGGCCAAGACTAGAAACCTTCAAAATTGTAAGCCTGAGTAAACCTTGTGTGTATGTGTGTGTGTGAGAGAGAGAGAGGGCGGGGGAGGGAGAGGGAGAGAGAGGGGGGGGGAAGGGAGAGAGAGAGGGAGAGAGGGGGAGAGAGAGAGGGGGGGAGAGAGGAAGAGAGGGAAAGGGAGAGAGAGAGAATGTAGGTGTGCCATGTTGGAATCCTGGGCCTTGAGCAAGCCAAGCACATGTCCCATACTAAGTTATATTCCTAGTTCCCTTTTGCTTTATAATTTGATTTATCTCAGGTGTTTGTACAGTACCTAAAAACTAACATATGCATTGGGGGACATAATTCAGTCCATAACAGTGGTGTTCTTGGCATAAGATATCTGTTCATCGGGTGAAAACCTCTTTTGTAGTCTTCCAAATAGAAGCTTTATCCTGAAGCTTATATTTTTCATTCTCACTTAATTTCCAAAGCCAGTTCTCAGTTTCCCTTGAGGCTGGCTCTGGTGGAACAGAAGAGTGCTAAAGACCATAAAGAGGTCATGCCTGGCCTCAGTTCATACTAGTGATGGAGGCCCTAGAAAATGGTAAATAACCCCAACCATAACTCAACTATCATGCCCGTGTGATGGCTTCCAGGCCCCTAGAACAATAGAACATTGTGTGTGGTGGGAATATTCTATATCTGTCCTGTACACTTACTTCTCACCCCATATGACTAGTATACCTGCGGGACTGAATTTCTAATTTTAAGTCATTGTAATATAAAGGCTACTGTTACACATAGATAGATGATGTTTTGGTTAGGGCTTCAATTGCCGTGGAGAGACACCATGACCACAACAACTCTTATAAAGGAAAACACTTAACTGGGGTAGGGGCATGACTTACAATTTCAGAAGTTCAGTCCATTATCTGCATGGCAGGACATGACAGCATGCAGGCAGACACGGTGCTGGAGAAGAACTGAGATTCCCACAGCTTGATCCGCAGGCAACAGGACTCCGTCTCGCTGGATATGACTTGAGCATATATGAAACCTCAAAGTCCACTCCCACAGCGACACCCTTCCTCCAACAAGGCCACACCTACTCCAACAAAGCCACATCTTCTAATAGTGCTACTCTCTTTGGGGCCATTTTCTTTCAAACCACCACAGATGGTATCACCTTGGACAGCACAGTCCTAGAGCCAGGAGAAGCAGACACCTCCTGGTACTTGTGGATCCTGTAGAACTGGAGCACCACACTACCACCCCTCTTACTATGCCCACTCCACGTCCTCTGCTCTTAGCTGGAAGCAGCCTTTGGAGAAAGGTGCTGCCGCAAAGGTGGCTCCAGTATGTAGTCCCTGCCACCGGCTTCAAGTTGGGGGCACCCATAATGAGCTGGCTAGGTTTATTGCTTTGCATATACAAGTCTCCAAGAGACCAGATGAGCAAAGCTAGGAATGTTCTTAGCCGCAGTGGAAAAGTTCCTGGCTACAAAATGTATCTCTGGGGAAATATTAATCTGGAAGATTGGTTGAAAGCAATTTTGAGCCACCATGGACACCTTTTCAGGTGCTTCTCTGAGAATGCAAGCTAGCGAGCTCAGTTGGAATAAGACCTGGGTTAAAATAGATGGTATCCACATTGCCTATTCATTTTTTTTTTTTCAGCGTGAGTCCCATAATATAAGCAGTTAAGTTCTTTGGAGAATCAAGTCACTTTTGCTCACTCTTATTGTGCCCCAGGCTCTGTGAAGCTCAGGTAGGGACCAATTTGGGGTGCTACCATTTTTATTTGTTATTTCACAGAGGTAAGCAGGGTGGGAGTTACCCAAGACAATGAAGGTAGCCATTACCCTTTGTCAGGCTAAGTATATAATTTCCCCAGTGATCCTCTGAGTAATAACAAAAACTTATGTGAGGTACATGTAGTGTTATATTCCCTGGGGCTTAATATGGCTCTCGGTAAAATTGATTTTCTGAAATCTTGCAATATACCTCATCAAACTAAATGAAACCTGCACTGCTTTTATAAGAAGTGATTGGATTTCATGTGATAAATTAACCCTCGCCATCAGAGAGGTGCTGGGTAATAGGATGGTTCATTTTAGCCCCCGTAGAGGCCATCCGGGATTTTAATTTTTCTACAGGACTTGATTTAATTCCCTCTGTGATTGGAAGGAGGTTGCACCCAACCAAGGAGCTCCCAGGGCTTAGCTGGCATGGCTGAAAAGACTTTCTCCCAAGATAGAGATCTATCTGTCTTCGTGGTGACCTCCAAGGTCAGAGGACAGAGGTGAGGCCACACAGGGAATCCCAGAGAATTTGTAGGGAAGTAGGTCTTGTGAAAAGGCAGAAGGCAGCTTTATTTAAGAGCAAGATTGCCTCTCTCCCCTACTGTGCAGCCAGCTTTGTTGGGAGGTGTGTGGCATCTCCTGACCTGCTTTTTAAGCTTTATATATTGTGTATACATTCATAACACTTCTTGGGTGGCTGAAATCAACTTTGCAAGTCTGAGAGAAAATGACCGGCTATCTGAAACAGAGCATTCCCTCTGTAAATAAGCATGGGAACCATGCCTTAAGCGACCCAAGGGAGACATCTTCCTTTGGAAGGGAAAAGTAAGTATGATTGGGCTTTGATTCAATCCATCCCTAGGAGATGGTTCCTAAGGTAATATAGCCTGAGAAAAATCACTCCAAGCAAATCCAGAGGGATGACAGGGTACTCCTCTGTGGGAGTGACCAGAGTCCATTAGGCACAGGAACACAGCTTTCTATGACAATATTGAAACTCAAGGGCCATTATGTACCATGGGCCTGGACAATCCATAGCAGCCTTGTTCACTGGGCAGCACCCTACATGCAGGCAGCATGCTGCTCAAAAATTAACTCCCTTCACTGTGGTGGATTTGGCAAGAGCAGATGAACCCTCTAAGGGTAGAAATAGAAAGGGCTTGCCCAGTCTGACCAAGGGTCACTTCCTCTACACTCAATCCAGCTCAGAGCATATTGATTCTAGGTCCACATGTACTTATGCCATAAGTATGTATATGAAGGTCCGAGGACAACCTTATGGAGTTGATTCTCTCCTTTCCATGGGTTCTGGGGGTCAAACTCAGGTCATCAGGCCCCAAAAATGGCTTTACCCACTTAGCCATCTAGCAAGCTCCAGTATTTTCTTTATTTCAATAATAATCAAAAGATGGTGGTATGCAGTTGTTCTGGTCTGACTCCTTTCTTATTTACCTGCATTCTTAGTGCACAACCTGGGTGCTGAGCATACTAAGTTGTGATGACTATTCTTGGTTTTCAACTTGACTGTATCTGGAATGAACTATAGTCCAGAAATGGAGGGCACACTTATGATCCAGATCTTGAGGCTGGAAGACACAGGCTTTTGATCCAGATCTTGAGGTGGGAAGACACACCTTTAATCTGGGCCACACCTTCTGATGGAATCCCGTATAATAAGAACAATAGATGAAGGAAGCGATGGTTTGTTCTTGTCTGCTCGCCCTCTCCTTGTCAGCACATCATTCCTTCTCTGGCATTGGAGCCTGTTTCTTCGGGACTCCAGCATTTACAGAAGATCAGCTGAGACACCCAGCCTCGTGGGACTGAGCAACTGCTAGATTCTTGGACTTTCCATTCACGGGTAGCCATTGTTGGACTGCAGCCTCTAAGTCATGCCAATAAATTCATATATATATATATATATATATATATATATATAGAGAGAGAGAGAGAGAGAGAGAGATGCATTCCTTAATTCTGTGACTCTAGAGAGTCCTGACTAATACAGAAGTGCTCAGTAAAAGCTTGTCAAAAGAGAGGATGACAGAGTTCACTGAGGCCACCCAAGAAGCAAACGGCTGCCCTGAGTAGTTTAGGTGGACAGCTGGGACAGATTCCTAGCTGGGTCTCCGGGCCATGTCACTGTGTCCCTTCTCTGTAGCATCTCTCCCATATGCTCCTGAGCCATGATCGTTTTCTGTTTGTCGAGATCTGGAACATGAAGCCCTGAGCCTGAGCAAGCTTGGTACAGATCCTAGTTTCACTTGAGCGCCGTCTTTCATCTCTAAATAGAGAAAATGGAGCTGGGGTAGCAACTCAGTCAGTGAGGTTCTTGCTTCCCAAGAATAAGGACCTGATGGCCTCCAACTCGCCCCCCACAAAAGGCAGCATGGAAACACACAGACTTGTAATTCCAATGCAGAGGAGGCTGAGATGGGGGGGATCCTTGGGTTTGCTGACCAGCTGGCCTATCTTATTCAGTGGACTCCAGGCCAATGAGAGACCCTGTCTCCAAATAATGGTGGGTAGTACCTGAAGAATGACATTTGAGGTTGGCACAGGGGCACTCATGCACCCCCCCCCCGCCACTATAAAGTGGAGACAATGGGTAGGGAGCTGCTGTGAGCCAGGACCAGCAATCTGTTTATGGTTTTGCTTTGACCTCAGGATGCTGAGGTATACAGGTGTGTGTGTGTGTGTGTGTGTGTGTGTGTGTGTGTGTGTGTGTGTGCATATGGGGGGTGAGGAAAAGAGGGAAGGAGGGAGGGAGGAAGAGAGAGGGAGGGAGGGAGGGAGAGAAAGAGAGAGAGAGAGGGAGAGAGAGAGAGAGAGAGAGAGAGAGAGAGAGAGAGAGAGAGAGAGAGAGAGACTAAACCTGAACACAGTCCCTTTCTCTGTGCTGGCAAGGGCACCTTTCAAGGGAGCTCTGACCCTTCCATAACATGCTAAATGCTCATTTTTAATTAGTTTCTACTTTCTTCATATTGCAGCAAGCAATCCTGGTTTCCAACTTTCATCTCTATAAATAAGGGTATTTAACAGAATTGCAGGGTATTTATATCCTCCCTACCTTCTGTTCTATCTCACAAGAGCACATTATACCAGGAGATGCCTGTGCTCCCATGTTACTCCAGAAAGTGAAAAGAGAGAGAGAGAGAGAGAGAGAGAGAGAGAGAGAGAGAGAGAGAGAGGTGTGTCCTGGCACTCAGGGCTTCCTAGAGTTGAATGTCCACTTCTGAGACACTGCTCAGCCCAGATGTGGCCAGATGGGTTGTCTGTTATGCCCTTATGCCTTGCTGAGCTGATTTCAGAGACACACTCTGTGGGCTGTCACTGGGACTATGAGGATCTGACAAGGGTCCTCAAGTACCTGTTTCCCAGATCTGCTGCTGCATCTGTAGATTTAAGACCTTCCCAGGGAAACTTACTGGGGAGGGAGTGAATAGATGCCTCGTGCTTTCCAGGTCCCGCCTCTGACTTGGATGTGTTTTCTTCTTTTAAACACAACGAAGAAAGGACTAGGAAAACAGCTCTTCCTGCAGCTTCGGTCCTGTTCTGGCTTTTGAAGGAACCGTGAGACCTGTATTTCTCCTGCTAGAACAGGCCATGTGTCTAAAATATTAATGGGAGGGGAAAGGAAAAGGGCCAGAGCAGAGGCAACTGCCGCACAGGAACCACTGTCCTTGGTCCTGAACACAAACGTCAGGTCCTCGGATGGGATGCTGCTGTCTCCCAGGAGACTGATTCCAGGAACAGTGTGCCCAGGAAGGAAGGATAGAGATGGCAGAGGATGAGAGAGGTCTCAAGGAAGACAAGTGAAGAAAACATTTTTAATTTTAGCAATATAAAGGCTTTATTTGACAAGAGTTCACAGTTTCTCTTTCTGAAGGGCTGATTTTAAAAGGAAAATTGCAATTTTTGCTTCGCTGTTGAAGAAATATGGCTGTGACTTATGTTTTACTGTATGGCTTATGCTATACAACATTTCTTAACTTTGTATAGATTTGACAGCGACAAGTAATTTTCCTTTGCTGGGGTGTGTGTGAGGGTGTCACAGGTAACTGTGCCCCACCCCCTTCACTGGGCTCCATCAACCCAAGTCAGTAAGGTTGAGTTGTTCCCTTACGCTGGTTGGTGTGACTTGCTGCAAACAGTATTCATCAGCTAGTGCCAATTCTTAGCCAATATCAAGAACTTCAGCCCTGCTGTCTATGTCCTCTGAGATGTGTTCTCTGTTCACCCCTGTTCCTGGAAACCCTCCCCCTAAGTTTCTATAAGCGTCTTTCATCCCACCACAATCTTTTGGCCTTGGAAAGGGTTCCTCACAAAGGAGAGAAGACAAGAATAGCATCCAGGAGTCTCATGCCACAGCTGATAACTCTAGGTGTTTCCGAGAACAGTGTTTTTCAGATGGAAGCCAAACCCAAGGCATTTTCAAATCACTGGCCGCCTGTTTCCACCTCGACTTTTCCATGCAAGGAAGTGGAAGGAGCCTATTTACAACTACTGCAGAATGTAAAGGCAAACGATTTTATTGCTATGTCTATTTCTGGTAAATTGAGAAAATTATTCCATTTAGCCATGAGTAAAACCTCTGAGATTTTTCTTCTCATTTCTCTGAATGTCTGGGGAAGCAGGCCGCAGTAAACAATCATGTTGGATTTTGTTTCTAGTTAAATGAATTATCATAATAATAATTACCAGTCAAAACATCTGGTTTTGGCACAGCTTGACACAGGAATTTCTCAGTGCAAAATCTGAGCTTTCCTCTAATTTCCTAACCCTTGCTCAGCTTCCCAGCTCCTTGGACTGACCTCTACACCGAGTTGAACACATACCCTTGGAAGGTGGCATCTCCGTCAAATTTTGACAAGCAATCCTAAGAGACAGTTATTGTTATACAGGGTACCATTTTTGTGTGTTTTACGGCTTGGTTAGTTTTCTAGAGAAACCATATCTATGAAACCAGAGTTTGGTTGCTTGTATCTGTTTCTGTTACTTCTCTCCATGTGGCTACTACCTAGGAGAGTCACCCGGTCACTATGGCATTTATCAGGATGCTGCTGTGAGGCATTCCTGTCTGGGGGTTGATAGGATGAATCTACAGTAGAACTTGATAACATAAGTTTGAACCACCTTTATGCCCTAAACACACACACACACACACACACACACACACACACACACACACACACACACACAGAGAGAGAGAGAGAGAGAGAGAGAGAGAGAGAGAGAGAGAGAGAGAGAGAGAGAGAGAGAGAGGAGACAAAGGAACCATTCCTGGATCATACCTATTTGGCACCCATCTTTGTAGGAAACTCCCCCAAAGCACACTGAAGCTAGAGAACAGCTCAGAATATACAGACGTTTGTCAAAGCCAATAACCTTAGCCCCAGGACTTTCGGCCTGATACCTGGATCTGACTAAAAACACTGGAGTTTGCTTAATGTAACTAATGCTGACGCATGTGTTCTGACATCCAGGTGTGTTTCTGGCCTCGCACACTGAGAGCTGGTTAAGCACAGCACTGTGCTGAAGCCCAACTTGTCAGTCAGCAGAAGGAAGTCAGAATGACCCACTCGGTGACACCGACAGAGTTCACGGGTCACAAATCAGGAGATTTGGTTCTATCATTATCAAATGCTCAACCTCGGCCATGGCAGTTTGTGAGAGCGTCCGATAAATCCATAAAGTGACGTGACCGGGCTGATGGTTTTCATTCCAGCTGTCCTCAGAACCCCAGGCTCCCCGGAGGCCCGGAGAGCAGTTCAAGGCCAGTGTGCCCACTCCAGTCAAAGAAGCTCAGCTTACATCTCTTGCCTACTCAAACCTCTCAAAAGGCCGCTTTTTAAAAACCTGGGTCTGATGCTTCAAATCGAGAAAAAGCAAAGACAAACACTGGGACTGGATGATCTGTAAGTACGCTCTTGGCACTGTGATTTCAAGATCTTTTTTCTTTTTCCTTTTTTTTTTAGTGGCTTGCTGAGGAAAACACATTTTCCTCTTTTTAAAACAGGCTTGTGTAAGACTACATCAACTGTTTTGCATGTCAGAGCCATCTTACAAAATGCTAATTTAACATTTGCAGTTTAAAAATAAGTCAAGGATAGAGAAGCTCCCATTGTCCCTTAAGAAGCATATATAAACTTTAGGACGTATCTATCAAACAGGAGTTTGGGTTTCCCAGTCTGAGACACTTTAGGAATAGTTAGTGGTAATAGACGGATTCCTAGCACTGTTAGGATTTTGCCTCAAGAAAAGCAGCAGGGGTGGATGAAGTCTAGGGTGTTTGAGGAAGCTGGCGAGGATGCTGTGATTGAGGCTTGGGATGTATGCAGTCCTAGACCCCCTGCCTGGGCTTTCTCCACACTAACAAAGGGCAACCAAGAGTTCGTTGCTCACTGAGAATATCTGCTCAGGACTCTTTTTCTATCTTACCACACAGACTGGAGCTCAGAGTTAGCTGCAGAGGGAGAGGACTGGCCAAGCGCCCATCCATCCAGGGCTGAGTTGAGACAGCCAGGCAAAGTGATATACTCACCTGAGAAGCAAAGACTTGTGACCAAGAGCACCTCATGTTAGGAAGTATTTTGAAAGCCCATGAGTTGCCATAGCAAAGTACTACTGACCATGTGGTTCAAAGAGCGGAAGTCTATTTTCTCATCATTTTTGGGGCCAGCAGGCTAAGATGAAGGCACACTCTTCCAATACCCCTCCTTGGCTGCTGTTTCTCCGTGTCTTCATGTAGTGCCCACGTTCCTGTACCTGCCTTGTCTCTGACTCTCTGTCTGTTTGTCCTAATCACCTCTTCTTATAAGGGCAGTGATCAAATTAGATTAGGATACACCCCAGTGACCTCATTTTAACTCAATTAATACAGTCACACTCTGAGGTCCTGGGTATTAGGGCTTTCCCATGTGAATTTGTGGGAGGGCACAATTTAGCTCGTAATTGTGCTAATAAAGACAGGAGATTTTTGAGCTGAACGTAATAACACTATTATTATCATTAGGTTATGACTACTTGGCATGCATTTTTCTCCTCATGATTAATTTCTGGTCAGGCCATTTGAAATGCTGCTCTTTAGTGTCCTGCACAGAACTGACCAGTTCTGGCCAGAGCTGGATATTAAGGATATGAGGGTGTCTAGGTTGTAAGACGCATCTTACATAGCGTTCCGTATACCCTCCATGTCCTGATTTTGATCTAAGGTGTTTAATGATGAGACCATTTTGATTTGTTTTGAGACAGGGGAATGGTTCATTTTTTAAAGCTACCAAACAAGCAGTCATGGCTGTGAAGAAACACATGGTTACGCAGGAACAGGATTTTAACAGTGGGACAGTATGCCACATTTTGAGTCATATGGGAAGGATAAAAATAGCTCAACAACAATGGGAATTATGAAAAGCTCCTACTGAGCAGTTGCTAAAACCCTGTAGGGCCGTAAAGGGAAGTAAACGTTCATCTAGGGGCGACCTCCTACACTCATTTGTGAGTGAAGCTTTTCCTGGGGTGACAACTACCAGGGTTCCATAAATACTGGGTGATTGATTAATAGGAAAAAAAGAAGCCGACCTAGAACTGCCGTCCCAGACATGCTTTTAATATTTGAAGAAGTCTGAAGTTAAATCTTCCAGTGTTTCAGGAGCTTAACTCTGGAGGAGGAAGATGATTCCTCCCAGCACTCATGAAGGGATTCAGAATGAATGGGGACTCGGTGAATAATAGGCATGGCTGGCTTGCCTGTCCAGTCTTAGGTGGCAGACACGTGTCTACATCAATTAAACACCCCCTAGCACCCCTTTCGACTCTAATATGGGGATTGTCTTGGCAGTGCATCAGCAAATGAGCTTGGGCAGTCTCGAGTGCTTTTCCTGGGTCGGTCTTTTTCAAGATGGGGCTGGGATAGTCTGCTTCCCCAAACTTCGCTGCTGTGACACATAAAGAAAATGATGATTCTGTGGAACACTGTAATGACCAGACATGTCCATCAGAAGTCATTCAAGCCGCTGTAGCTGGGAGAGCTGAATATGGGGACTTGGTTAATAGACATCAGAGCTGAGAAGGTGTGGGACTCAGAAGTTATTTAATGAAAGGCCTTGAAGATGCTATTTCCAGGCTGGGGAGAGAGAAGGGAAAATGAGTGGGAGCCTGGATAAGTTTTTAGGGACCCATGGCCAATCTTCTGAAGCTTGCTGACTGGGGACTTACGGAACCATCAGAGTTTGGAGAAGAGGCCCGGAAACTCTGGAGTCCACTCTTGGAAGTGTATTGTCCGGTAGGTGGCAAAAGCTGGAAACTGGGCTCCACCCCACTGCAGGGCTGAAGAATCAGTAAGCAGGAAATAACCAATTGGTTTTTCCTCTTCCTGCCTCCAGTCTCCTGTTATGCCCTCCCCGGGGCCCTCTCGGGCAGGTCCTCTGCAGAAGGAAAGATGCATATGAAGCTTTCTAACACTGGCCTCCGGGAGTAGAAGGTGGGCCTGGCACTGGGATGCCATAAGTGACTAGTTGGCACCCTAGACTGTCAGTACAAGGTGTCTTCTGCCACTGTTAGGCACAACCCCATTGCCACCCAGGGCACTGAGGGGTGCCGAAGGACATCAGCTCATCTACAGCCCAGTATGGGCAGGTCTGTCAGGAAGTACTGGTTTAGTCAGGAGCAGATGAGCTAGTATTGTGGGGTGAGGATGTCACGTGAGAAATGGAAGAGCTCTCAGATGTCGGAAGGGAAGAAGAGTGGCCACAGGTTGGGAAGGGAACACAAAGACCCCAGACATGGGCTCTGGAGACATCATACTAGTAGTGCTGAATGCCCGTTCTACCTTTAAGCTCCCCTGGCCTGGGGGCCAGCTACTTAACCTTCTAAGCTTCATGGAGCTGCTGTGAGGATTCAATGGGGGTAATCCTGGTAAAGTGCTTAGCCAGGTATTTGCTGCAGGGTGATCATTCAGTAAGTGTTTCTATTATTGGAAAAATATGTGGAACTCATTCACCCACTCCAACCCAGAGAGGCTCCTGCAAATGCACCTGATGACTTCCTTCCTTCCTCATCCTGGCAGGTCTGTGCTGCCCAAAGTCTGCATGGGATGCCACCTGATCTTGACGGGCCACCTGGCTCCTTTGTCCTCCATTGCAAATCTGGAGTAGTGGGGTGTCCTGGCTGGTTATTTTGCCACCGTGTGACACATGTTAGAATCGTTTGGAAAGAGGGAACCTCAACTGAGAAAATGTGCCCCCCCTCAGATTGGTCTGTGGGCAAGCCCATGGGGGCATTTTCTTGGCTGTTGATTAATGTGGGTGGATCCAGTCCATTGTGGGCAGTGCCAATCCTGGGCAGGTGGTTCTGGATGTTACAAGAAAGCAGGCCGAGCAAATCATGAGGAGCAAGCCAGTAAGCAGCTCTCCTCTATACCTCAGCTTCAGTTTCTGCCTCCAGTTCCCTCCTTGAGCTCCTGCCTTGATGTCCCTCGATGATCTACTACAAGCTATAAGCTGAAATAAGCCCTTTGGTCCCCAAGCTGTATTGGTCATGGAGTTTTATCATAGAAATAGAAACCCTAACTGAGACAGGAGAGCTGTGTCATCTCTTGCTCTACTGACCAGTGTGATCTAGGTCCATGTGACAGTCACTGCCTTGCGATCTGGGAGTGTTGTTTGCTCTGTGGTTGGAATCTGAACAACAGTTCTTTATTATGAACGTCGATGTTAGAGCAGCTAGAATCGGTTGCTTATTCGTGGTGACTGCGGGTACTCCACCAGATGTTCTATCATATACAAGAGTGGCTTCACAGTACACTTGGAGGAGTACCAGACTCAAAGGCCATGCACTGTGTTTAAGGTGCTCTAGGGCCAAACGTACCACTTCTGTCTACAAGATCATCTCATACTTCCACACTGAGCCTGCTACTGGATCCATCCCTGCTGTTGAAGTAGGACTTGAGGCTTCAGCTCTAGCCTGGATAGCCAGCATTACTATTTTTAAAATATATATACATAATTTAGAAAACATGTGTATATGTGTGTGCTTCTGTATGGGTATGTGCAGAGGCCATATGAGGGTGTTAGATCCCCTGAAGCTGGAGTTATTGGCAAAACTAGCCTTCCAACATGGGTGCTGGGAACTGGACTTAGGGCCTCTGTAAGAGTAACATGTGTTCTTAACTGCTGAGCTGTCTCTCCAGCTTTGGGTGTTACCTTTAAAACAGTTTTGGGGGGCAGGAACTTTATTGTGGTGAACTTTATTGATGGTGTTCAAGAGACTAGGCCTCTCCAAGTTCCGCCCCTTCTTCTTGCGGTCTAGGATGGAATCTATGAGGGGAATGCTCAGTACTGGGTACCGAGTTGGGACAGGGACTCTCAGCAGCCAAGGGCTTCTCTTTCTCTTGTGTTCTTATTGGAGCCGGCGGTCCAGAGTTTCTTACTCCTTAGAGTCCATCTAGGCCATGAGGTCCATCACCCTGTTGCTTTCACGCTATTCATTGTTATACCAGGAAATGAGCTTTATAAAGTTGTCATTGAAGGCAATGCCAGCGCAGCATCAATGGCAAAAGAGTGAGCATCACTGCAAAAGTCCAAGGAGATAACTTGGTCCTCAGTGTAGTCTAGGATGCCCTTCAGTGGGGCCCTCTGATGCTTCACCATTTTCATGATGTCGTCATACTTGGCAGCTTTCTCTCGGCAGCATGTCAGATCCATGATGGACATATTGGCGGTAGGAACATGGAAGGCCATGCCAGTGAGTTTCCTTTTCAGCTCTAGAATGACCTTGCCCACAGCCTTGGCAGTGCCAGTGGATGAAAGGATGATGTTTTTGGCAGCTCCAAGGCCATCACACCACAATTTCCCTGAGGGGCCATCTACAGTCTCCTGGATGACTGTGATGATATGGACTGTGATCATGAGTCTTTCCACGATGCCAAAGTTATCATAAATGACCTTGGCTGGGGAGAGGGGCTAAGCAGTTGGTGATTCAGGAAGCATTGCTGACAATCTTGAGTGGGTTGTCATATTTCTCGTGGTTCACACCCATCACAACCATGGGGCATCAGTAGAAGGGGCAGAGATGATGACCTTTTGGCTCCACACTTTAAGTGGGACCCAGTCTTCTTCTTAGTGATAAAGATGCCAGTAGATTCCACAACATATTCAGCACCAGCATCACCCTATTTGATGTTGGCAGGATCTCACTCTTGGAAGATGGAGATGGCCTTCCCATTGGTAACAAGTTTTCCATTCTCAGCCTTGATTGTGCCATGGAATTTGCCATGGGTAGAGTCATACTGGAACACATAGACCATGTAGTTGAGTTCAGTGAAGGGATTATTGATAACACCAATATCTACTCTGCCAGAATTGAAGGCAGCCCGGATAGCCAGACAGCCAAAAAAAAAAAAAAAAAAAAAAAAAAAAAAAAGGCCAAATCTGTTCTCTCTGACCTTCACCATTGTGTTCCAAGGATGAGGCTGGCGTTGTATGAAAAGAAATGCTGTCTCTGGAATGGGGAGGAGCAGAGAGCCGCCATTAATATGTTTTGTCTTAATTGCATGTATTTATTTTGTGTGCATGTAGAGGGGGAACATGATGGTGCCATTATGTGCAGGCAGAAGTCCGAGGACAACCTACAGGAGCCAGTGCTCTCTTTCTAACCTGAGCCCTAGGGACTGAACCCCAGTGAGTTTGGCTTGACGGCAAGTGCCTTTATCTGCAGAGTCATCCCACCTGCTCTGATGTAGCCTTTCAGATCCTGTATTAACTAACATGGGGAAAGGGAGGTGCCTGTGTGGGATGATGTTCCTTGTTTATTTGACACCTGAAATCTCTCCAGTGTAACACATCACCTCAGTGGCAAGTTCCAACACCCACCAACCACCAACCAACAAAAACAATATTGCCTTTATCCAAAGGACCGAGGATCTTTAGAGCTTGGCCTGTTAACAGTTCCACCTGGAAAGGCAGAAGAGTTTCTTGCTGGAAGCAATTGGGAAACAATGGGTTAACTGATGAAGGTTTAAATAATGTTTCCTAGTTTAGGTTCTTGGCCCAGCTGTTAGGCTACTGGTGTTAGCCGGTGAACCTGCAAGGAGAGGACACGGCAGGTTTTCAAGGCTCTGTAATTATCAACTGGCTTTTTGAAGGAAAAGCTTTTGGGACCGGGAAATGATCTTGATGTCTTCTGTTTAAATCAAACACTTCTAGGAGGAAGTATCTATCAACTCACTATGGCTTAGGGGAATTAGTCCCACTCTTTCCAGAACTATGGAATGCTCCTTTGCAAGACGCTTGCATCAGCCTCAGCCTTTCTGTCTGGTAGTGACTGTCTGCCCAGGTGTGGTCTGGCTGACTATAGAAAAAGCTGGGAGCAGACAGGGCTGACGGAGGAAGCTTGGCTCCGGAAGCACTTCAGTTTTTAACCCTCTGCAATCTGCTTTGTTTTGCTTCCTGGGTCACCCAAGTCCTGCCTTTTGCTGCTTGTGTCTCCCCATGTTCTACAACTCAGCTCGACTGCTACAAAGATGAGCTACATTGGCTTTCCACCTGTCCTGCCTCTTGGCGTCCCCTGCCTTCTCAGGTCAGTTTGCACAGTTTAGGTTAAATCAGCAGAGGAGGTCGAGGAGGCATTAGTGATGCAGGGACCCATCAGGATGGTCAGCATGGCCAACGCGTTATTCACAAGAAAGAATGACTAGTTCCTGTCAGTGGTCCACACTCCCAGGCTGGCTCTCCCCTCGCAAACTTCAGAAGCGTGTCTCTGAACCTGGTCCCCCAAAGGCCACCCGAAGAAGTATGTAGGTCCCTCCAGGTTACACGCAGACAGAGATCTGGGAAACAGAGTTAGGCTGTGAGTGGAACCGGAGAGTGGTCATCTTGGAGATGCATTTGCTGCCTACTTCTACCCTAAGCCTTACTGGGTCCGACTGCCAAAGCACACATCTCTCTCTCTTTTCCCCACAGGAGTTTTCAAAGGGAAACTGGCTTTAAAACCAAGGGACATTTAAAGGAATACACCATTAAAACACCCCCCCCCCCAAATAATGTAGGTACCCCAAACAATAATGAGGAAAGAGTTGGGGACCCAAAGAGGTCATCTTCCCTAGTGCTCATCTGCTCCCTTGAGTGAGGCGAGCTAAGATGTCTCTGATTGACAGGACCCCTCCTCTGAATGAGGACCTGGTATCTCACCACCCCTGACACCTACTCCATTACTGATTTTAAAGCTTCCAGCCTCCTTATGGGGCCCCTTTGACAGTAACGTCTCCCTCTTTGGTCTGGGTCCAAGGCAAACCAATACTGGACTCAGTGCTGCTCTGGGGTGGCCCTGTCTCCATTCTCCACATGCTGCTTTAGCTCCCGGCACATCCTTCCTGCAACCCAGGAATCTACAGCCAGCCACCACTCGCGTCCATTCCGGGGCCCTGATTCTTAGACACTGCCTCTTGTTTCTCTGGCAACCTGGCTCCTGCGTGTCTAAGTCTGGCCTGTGACCTTGGCTCTCTAAAGGACCTTGATATTAAAAACTCTTCCCAAGCTCTAGTCCAGGTTCAGGACTCTGCTGCCTTTGTGTTGACAGTGAAGAGAGGCTGCAGAAATAGGCTCTTGGGAACTAGGCATGGAGCCCTCGTATTATACTCACAAACACCATCTCTCTGGCTGAAACAAACATATTATAAGTCGAGGGCTGGGAATGTAGCTCAGTGGTAGAGAACTTGCCTTGAGGGCACAAAGGCCCCGGGTTTGAGCCTCAGCATTGTCAAAGAATAAAACCAACAAAATGTAAGTTTACAAAGGTAAAAGGAGTGGAGAACCCATGGGAAACCAAAATGGCAAGGCTGTTTGTGTGGTGGGTATTTACAAATAATTATAACAACAGACGCTTATTAAGCAATGGAAATGTTTTGGGTGCTGTGAGTTCTGGGTGCTGAGGGCTTATGGGTGGACACAGCAGCATCTCTGTTTTCATGGGGCCGATAATGTAGTGGGAGGGAACAACGAGCATGAATAATGAGAAAGTTGATTGGCGTACAGGGAGGAGAGTGCGAGGGAAATCAGTAGAGCAGACAGAGGTGATAGGACACAGAGGGGTGGCCAGAGGCTTAAAGAAGGCATCAGGAAAGACCTCTTGGAGATGACGTCAAGGAAATAAAGTCGTGATCTAATCAGAAATCTAGAACAGGCAAGAGTGATCCAGGAAGAAAGGGTGTCCTTTGCAAAGGCCTTTAGGTGTTTGAGCAATAACAAGGAAGCCAATGTGCCTGGAACTGAGCACCTGAAGGTGGAGCAGAGAAAAGAAGGTCCAAGTCATAGAAGATGCTATGGGCACTGCAGCGTCTGAGGCTCTGAGAAAGATCAGGAGCCCAAGTTTGGTTTTGAACAAACAAATGATGTGATCTGATGAATAACTATACTTAAACTTTAATTATCATCATCATTATTATTTACTAGTGTGTGTGAGAGAGAGGGAGAGAGGGGAGAGAGAGAGAGAGAGAGAGAGAGAGAGAGAGAGAGAGAGAGAGAGAGAGAGAGAGAGCGAGCATACTGTAGCACTCGTATGAAGATGTATGAAGGCCAGAGGAAAGCTTTGTTAAATCAGTTTCCTCCCCCCTGCCCACCGCTTCTGGGGATGGAACTCAGGTCACCAGGCTTGCACAGCCAGTGCCTTTACCCACGGAGCCATCTCGCCATGTTTTGAAAGAGCTGAATCTTCATTTATTGAGCACTTGAGATGATGCCAGGAATTATGCTAATTAGTGCACATGAACTGCCCCTTCAAATCTGTGCGCGGGGGAGATTCCATTATTATATTTAAATGGTAAGAATCGAGGAAATGGAGGCTCAGAGAGCCAGGACACCACAGGCCCTCGGATAGTGACCAGGCCTAGAAGCCTGGAGCTCAGACTCACAGCTCCCTCCCAAGCTTTGGGTGGCTCTTCTGGTCTTGTTGAACCTTGTAGACTAGCCCCAACCTCAGTAGCCAGGCCGTCTCTACAGAGGCCCAGGCTGGCAGGGGAATTGGTCCTCTTGTTTCATTTAGCTGTCCTTGCACAGTGAACAGTTTATCCCTGGCTTCCCTGAATTGAAATCTTTCTCCACATATGACATCCTGTAGTTCAAAGACCACACTCATAAGATCTATCCCAATAAAATCTGTGCTCCAGCAAGGACAACTGGAACTGAGCCTTGGATGCTGTTCAATGAAGCATCTCTTTAACCTCTGCCTGAAGTGGAGTTAGGCCTCTGCTATACACACGGCTGTCCAGTCTCTATCTGAGCAATACCAGGACTGTATCCCAGGCCTCTTTCAGAGTTCCACCCCCTCCCCCCTCCCCCAGAGAGAACAACACATCCTCAATCTCTGGACAACCATGGGGCCCAAATAGGGCCCTAGCATCCTCAAAAGATGGGAATCTAAAACCTAGACCGTTCGGGTACCCTTAGCCCATCATCTAAGCCATCATGTGTGTCTGAGGAGTGCAGGCATACATGGAGTTGGGGATCTGATGCAAAGGGTTAGGACGAAAGTTGACGGTCCTGTTGGAGAATAAATTTCCCAACAGCTGTTTAGAAGGCGGGAAACCACCCTGATGTGTGTGTGGAGGCCCCAGTTTGGGGCCTGCTCTACTGGACTGTCCCATTGATAGAGGCTTTCCAGCAGCTTTGAGAGTACAATCGCTAAACTCAGTTGTTTAAAGTGGCAGGTACCTCACTAGAAGAAGGAGTCGGTAGAACCCCAATCTATGTCCTTACAGGCTACCTCAGAAAGGTAGACTTCTGCCATGGAGTGAGGCAGAGTGTCCCTCCAGAGACACGAGGCTGGAGGGTGGGGCTCTGTCTTCTGCTTTCTGTCAGCAGTGCACTCAGGCACGGTCAAAGTCCCCACTGCGGGTCCTGGAAGGGCAGTTGGTGCTTCTGAGGAGGCTCTCATGGTCCATGACCTTTTCCTCAGCACAGGAGGCTGGTCCAAGCACACACTTTCTCCCTGGAGATGGCTTTGCCTGGCTTTTGTGATGAAGCACATTTGGCTAGCAGGCAAATGCCAGATCCCTGTGAAGAGCACTAACCTACGAGCCCCTGGTAGACAGGCAAAGCTGGAATGCCATTCTTCTAACCTGTGTGTGGGCAGCTCTGTTTATAAAAAAAAAAAAAAAAAGTCCACACTGTGGTGAAGAACAGAGCAGGTGTGGTCCAAATGGCTTTTCCTTTGTGTCTCTGCTTTCAGAGGTGCGGAGATGAGATGGGTGACGTCTCTGAGTAAAGCTGGAAGGGGCCAGACTCTTGGACACGGTGGAAAGCAAAAGGGAGCCATGTGAAGGAAGGTACGGCTGGGGGATGGAAGGGGTGGCCGGGGAGTGCCTGTGAACATAGACACTGTCACACTCCTGAACTCAAGAATCACTGCAATGGGGCAGTGCATCCCACCGTTAAAAAGTGGTCAGGCCCCCTCAGAAAGCAGAACTCTGAAACCATTTGCTCTTCATTGTTGTTGTTGTTGTTGTTTTTCTCCCTTGCCCTGATGATCCACTCGGAACCAGGCATAGAGATGAAAACAGGCAGTCTGGTTTCCTCATCGAGGACTTCACAGTTCAGAGCAGAGCTGACCAACCTGCTTTTTGAGGGCTAGAGAGCTATGGCACAATCTGCACCATGTCTGTGGCAGAGGCTCCACGGGGGGCTATGAAACACTGCGTTTGCGGGAAAAGGTAACACACTGAATTTTACATGATGTAAACTGTAAATTATACATGCTATGATAAAATCAAAATTGATTAGCGTCTGCACAGCCCCATGCAGTCACTGAATTAGACAATCACAGGGTTAGGGGAGCATTGATTCCTGTGCTGAGAGTCTTAGAAGACACAATCCGAGATGAGCGCGTCTAGAGATGGTGTGGTCTGGGCTGGGCTGGTCCAGTGCCACCGTCAAGGGCTCAGATGTGCTCCAGCTTTACATTTCGTTTCTTCCTTAAGCTTGCCCTCTCCGAGTCACAGGTAGTCACAGCCACAGCAGCAAGCATTTCTTAGAAGCCCCACTGCCCCTCCCCCCAGCACACTTTCTTCCCACTTCACAGAAGCATTGGTGTCACATGGCTTTCTTGAACTGAACGCATGCTTTGTCCCGAGAAGGCACGCAAGGCTCACACTTCGGGCACGGGAAGGCTGAGCGCTCCCGAAGCTCTGAATGTGGGCTGACGCTGAACCAAGCTGGACTATGCTGCCAAAAGAAGGGAGTACCAGGGGGTGTTGAGTAGACAGCCGCAGAACCAGACCAGCAGGGATTCCAACATGTATGCAATTCTAGCACATGGAAAACATAAGGCTACACCAGAGGTGTGAATCAAGGGCTCTGAGAAAATCTTCTTGGGAGATTTAGAAGTGTCAGAGAAAACAGAGGCTTTGAGCAGAGCCTCGGAGAGAAAGATTAAGAACAGTCACACACACACACACACACACACACACACACACACACACACACACACACACGCTGCTTTGCCTGTGAATGAGCATGTTTTACAGACTTCCCTAGCAGATGTGGAATTGTTCAAGCTGCCATGACTTCAGAGAGAGGACTGCACCATTTCCATTGCCTTTTCAAGCTAGCTGTAGTTTCCTTCCTCCCTAAAGACATAAAGGGAGAGGTCCATTGAGGCACACACTCCTACTTTTTGCTCTGTTTTGCCACTACCTTTCAACTGAGCCACCTACCCACACCCTTAGTCCTTCTCTGCTTTATCTTAGTAATCTTAGAAAGCCAGATCTGGGTGGGTGGGCGGGGATCTGCACGAGAGGCAGTTTGCAGAATAAACATGGGAGCTGAGACACAGCATACATACCATCCAAGACTCAATGCCCTCCAAGGGTCCCTGATGATCCGTGACGGCGCCACAGATGCAGCCCAATTAAGCCAATGCTGGGCAAGTCAGGAAGGTTGTAGTAAAGGCACACCAATAACAGCAACAGTAGTGGTATCACCGTCCTCTTCTTCCTTCCAGCTCCTGTCTTGGCAACACTCCATTCCATGACTCCCTGGGGCTGTCTCTGATGGGTGCACCCGGGGGCCAGCCTCCAGGAAGCCAGAAGCTGGTTCCATGAGCCTGCGTCTCTCCCTCATGGAAACTGACCAGGGAAATGGCATGTGCTCCCCTCAGCCGCAGCATCCCACAAGTCCATCGTTCTCCTGGCCTACAGCGAGGGAGGTCTCATTGATAAATGAGATACTCGGGGGTAAAGGGGGTTCATAAAGGTCATCTGCATAATGTGAGACATTTCCCCCACTGAAGCACACACCTACGCACACAGCGACGCACACAGCGACGCACACAGGGCACAAGTGCTTGTTTGTGGAAAAATGCCCTTCACAGCACTTTGTTCCCCCCATTCACTAAATTTTGCTGAGAAAACATGGATGACTGGAAGAAAGAGTTAAGCGAGCTGATGGGAAGTAGCTATTATGCCAACACAGTGTTGAGCCTTCTAATTTTTAGCCAATTGTTTAAAAGACGACAGACGGTAATGTTTATGAGATGTATAATTCAAGGCAAATCTGTCCAGATAGAGAGGATAAACGTCTTTTACTCGGCTAACAAATGTCGGGCAGCATCTAGATAAACAAAATCAACAGAACCCAAAGCACATAATTGCAACTTTGGAGAGATGGGGAAACCATTTTTCTTCAAAAAAGAAAGGAAGGGAGAAAAGAACTGTGTGCGCTTGAATAAGGAGTTGAGATTTTTCTATCCTTCAGGGCCGATCAAATGCATTATCAGTCACAGGTGAAAACAGGACAGATCCCAAGGTTGGGGGAGCGGGAGGCCTGTGTGCTGTCTCCAGGTCATGCTGCCTGCCAGCTTTGCAGTTTCCCCCAACTTTTGTTTTGAGCCAGATAGCATGATCTTTGTTTCATTAATATTTAAGAGTAATTTCGATTGTGCCAGATGATCTTAAAGCTCATTTAAATCAGCTTGGAGATAATATGAAGCTTTCTCCCAGCATAATCTACTGCCATAAGTGACGGCGTCATCTGCATATAAATGACGGCCGGATATGATAATGAATAAGTAAGATGATCAATAAAGAATGACAACTGCTTTTGATTTCAGATCAATCTCCCAGAGACCCCTTCTTCAGTTTGCAGAGCTAGAGATGCATTGTCTTTTTGTTCCTAAATTTTCTAAAGAAAACACAAAAGGTTTTTGTGTGTGTGTGTGTGTGTGTGTGTGTATGTGTGTTTGTGAAATGAATCCTTTATTGTGTTAGAAAGAAGGGGGGGTGATGTCCACAAATTATACACACATTGTTTTGCAAATACAATAATTAGAGTTTGCACAGATTGTTGCTTTGTTGGATTGAGCAAATGTCTCTTGGCAATTTCTGCTTTTCCTCTTTTACTTTTCCTTTTTCTCTTCCTGCTCTTTCTTTTCCTCCTCTTCCGTCTTCTCCTCCAGATACCAACAAGCTGTTTCACTTGGGACTGGTTTGAACACTTGGTCAAACTGCTACAGGTTTTTGGGATTCCTGTCCACACTGCTTTACAGAGGATGTCTTTCTGTACTGAAAAAAAAAGTAATTTAATAAACTACATCTTCCTTGTTCATTAACCTCAGGCTTACTGGAGTCTCTTATTTGAATAAAATTAACTTTGGATAACTGTGTATTAAGTGGGATTTTTAAGAATTAAATTAATGACACCCTTTCCTTTCCTAGGACAGATACCTTTCACTGTCAAGAGAAAAAATAAAATGAGAAGAAATGAAGAAATAGACAAAAAGAAAAGTTAGCACCAGTACACATGTATCGATCTGCGTGTGGTTGGAGGTACAAGCATGTCACAAATGCAGCCATTTTTCACTTTCTTATCAGCTGCTGAGCCGTTACATGATGCTCGCTGTTCTTCCGGCCTTCCTGCCCCTCCCTCCTTCCATTTTCTCCAGAGCCTTGTCTGGACTCTTTCAACACACGGGGCTTCTGAATCACAGGGGTTGGGAGGTGCAGTCTTGACATTTACAGCTGGAAATCGGAGGGAAGCCTTCCCTTGACCTAGAAGAGGCGGTTTCCTGCCTTTCCCAGGCAGAGGGGCCTTGCAGAAACATCGTGTTTGGGTGTGGCTGGTCATCAGAGGCTCAGGTCCTGGAAGGTGAGGCCCAGGTGGATAGAGAGAAGGCAGAACCTTTAGGACCTGAACCTGTCTCTCAGCCCCAAGCAGGTCTCCTGGGATTGGATTGGTAGCATGAGAGAGAGCTGTGACCATCTCAGTTCTTGCTTCCTCTCTCACCCTGTGACTGCCATCTTGTGATGGCACACCTGGCTCACAGCTTTTACACATGCTCCCGCTGTGAGACGCCGTCTGCCATGCAGTGCCATAATCCACAGGCCTCACCAGAGGCTGACCGGATGGGGCTGCCTCATCTTGGACTTCTGGCCTCCCAGAATGGGAGCTGTATAAACCATGTTTCTTTATAAAGTGTCTAGTCTCAGGACTCCTATCAAAGCAGGACAAGATAAGTCACGTGCCCTGGAAGAGGCCATAAGCACCCAGGGTGCACTTTGTGCTGTCTGGTCTGTCCACAGGTCTCTCACAGCACAGGGCATGGAAAGCTGGATGTGTGCTAACTGAAAGAGGAAGTCTATGGCAGAAGACCCAGCTCTCATCCCCACCAAGGAAAGCATTCCCCTGAGCAAATTGGCCTTCTCTTTGTGGGAACTCTCCCCCAACTCTGGGGAAAGTCTCCTTGACTTTCCAGGTCTTTGAGATAAAAGAAAGCCTAGTGAGATGGAGGCTTCCAGGGAGGTTGGGTAGGGGGAATCTAAGAGGATTTCAGGTGCCGTCGAGAGATGTAGGGAAAAGTGAAGTCACATTACTTAGCAAAAATTACCCCACCTGGGGGCTCCATGTCTTGGCCTAGAGTCTTCATATCTTGGCTTGGGATCTCCATGTTTTGACCTGGGGTCTCCATGTCTTGGCCTGGGGTCTCTACATCTTGGTCTGGGGTCTCCATGTCTTGGCCTGGGGTCTCTACATCTTGGTCTGGGGTCTTCCTGTCTTGGCCTGAGGTTTCCATGTATTGGCTTGGGGTCTTCACATCTATGTTTTAATTAAAAATTAGTTTGGGCTTAAGCTCCTTTCCTCGTGGAATCATTTGGGCAGGCTAGAGAGCAGTAAATCATTGTGCCCAGTGGGGTAGGAAGTGGTAGTAGGCATAGGGAGGTTTCATAGAGGATAAGCTAAAGACCAAGACGACCTCCTTGCTGTGTTACCTCTGCCTGGGTGGGAAGGGAGCAGATGTGCACAGGTAATAGAGGGTGGTTTCTAGACAGGCAGTGATGGTGGCTGAGGTAAGATACATCTGTCTGCCTGCTAATGTAATCCACACAGCTTCCTTGAAGGCCACTGTGTTCTTTCCTACCAACTGTTAGAGCCACACATTGCCTTAAGACCATTTACCTTCTTGGGTAGAAATGATGAGAAGGTAGCCATTTGTGGAGAAGACTCAGAGGTTGCCACAGCCCTGATAGCTCATGTGGCATTTGCTGGGCTGCTCTGGGAATTTGAAGTTCATGGAAGGCCATTGTCTTCCTGGAATCCAGGGCCCTTGTGACAGTGATGGAGGGGACTTCCCAGGGAGATGGGCATACTGTGTGATGAACTGTATTTTTAGTGGCCCTGCCTAACTAAAACCAGAACTTTCCTGTCTACATCTGAGCAATGAGGTCCAGAAATCTAGTCAAAAGTCCACCAGGCGGAGTCAGCAGCTAAGTGAAAGAGGCCGAGTGGGACCTGATCACCTCCTGGTGGCTGGGCTGTGAGGCACCAGGACGAAGGTAGCACTAAGGTAAGGTCATGTGGGACACTTGACCCTGAATGCTCTCTGAGCTCACTGTCCTCAGTCGTACACAGGAGGAGGACTCCAGCCCAGCTATGAAACAACCGCAGCTCATTTCCTATTGACAACTAGTGAAGTAGTGGAATACAAGTCTATATTCTCCATAGGTTCTCTCTAAGCGCATATTCCATGGCTCTCCACTGAGGATGTATCAGGCTCTGCATGACACCATCTGTGCCTTACAGTGTCCTCACATGTGACGGTGGTGGACAACATGACCTTTGATTTTCATCCCATCTCTGGTTATTATTTTATGGTACATAGTGAGGAAACTGGGCCAGAGCTGAAATGACCTCTGGCAGAAGAATGGGGATTTGAACTTGAGAAGCTGGACCCTTGGCTGATCACAGTATTGGCTTCCATGGTTCTCGAGTAAAGCTGCTTGATTACATCACAAGCCCTGGAGGTCAGACCCTTCTCCACTGGGGGCCCTGCTTCCATGACTGGTTCTCAGAGCTTAGCACACATGCTCTAAGTTGGAGGGGGGGCTGGCGTTGCAGGTCTAGCATTAGTCTGGGGGTGGTGCTGTTGGGGAACACGCTTGTCCTGTGACTCCTCCTTGTCCTTGTCTCCTAACCCTGGGGGTCACATGCTCTTTTGCAGACTAAGCACCTGCAGATGACAAGAGACTGTCCGTGCTGAGAGGCCTGCTGGACCCTCCAACTGGCTGCTTCACTTTGTTTTCTTCTTTGCCTCTACTTTTACCTTAGCAAGGAAAACGCACACGGGCTGCTTGAGAAATGGCCAGGAGTTTTCATCCCTTAGGGACTGCTCTAAAAAGAGTTCATCAGTTTCCATCTCAGCCATGTTGGGTGGCCCACATGAGGGGAAGGGCCTGTTTGACTGAGAACTTGTATACCAAAGGGGAAGGAGTTGTGGGCCCAGCGTGACCATAGCTGAGGTTCTGACTTCAGGCAGTGCAAGGCATACCTGAGAGATTTCTAAACACCTCTATGCCCAGACAACTTCCAGAACTATTAAAATAGAATGGGAGAGGGGCCCAGGTGGCACACCTTTTAAAGATCCTCATGGCACTCAATTTCGAGCTTCAGGTGTCCGTACCACATTTCTTTTCAATGCAGTAGACTGGTGTAGCTCCAATCCAACTCTTTCCAAGGAGCGAGGTGTGTGTCTACAGTAAAATACAGTGTGGCCTGCAGATCACATGTGAATTCTCAGGAAGGGCTTAGTTCCTCCCAGTCCCTTACTTTTGGTCTTGCAGTATCTGATAGCCTGGGTGATTAGTTATCTATCATGAATGACAAATGGCCCCCTACTTAGTGACTTAAACAGTATCTACTTACGATTTCACAGAGTCTGTGAGAGTGCCTTGCTGGGACGTTCTGGATCAGAGCCTATCTAGTTGTGTTACTGGGAGGCCTCGAGTGTCCTCTGCTCTCCAGCCCAGCAGCAGCCTTGGCTCTGGAAAGAGAAGAATTCAAACAGGACATAGCAATAGATACAGCAGTTAAGAGACTAATTAGGGTATTCAGAAAGCAAGAACATTGTCTTCAGAAAAAGCATGTTGAGCAAGCAGCAATGCCCTTAACCCTGGCAGACATGGGCTTTATATTAACTTTCCCTGTTATCTCCACACTGTGTCCCCCCCAGGGAGGGCACTTTCGGAAAAGGACATGCTTTTCTTAGAAGTCTATTTTATCCAGAATTCAGTCTGTTGTAAGTACGTGTATAAGATGCGAGACTATGTATGGAGTTCAAGTACTCCTAGAGTTTAAAAGTTTACTAGGGGAAAGGGTAAAACATTCTGCACATAGTCCCCTGACCTAGACCTACACATGCTCCAGCTGACAAGATAGAGTCAACTAATGCTATCGATTGTTTTTATGTCCTGTTTTGGGGCCCTACGCTGGTCCAGCTGGAGAGACTACATGACTACACCCATTATCTCCATGGCCCAACTGGAGCCAACCGACATTAAGTATTGTTATTTGCATCCTGTTCAGGGAAGCCCAACTTGAAGACATGAGGGTGGGGCTTGGTTGGACAGGACTCTGAGGGTGTATTTCCAAGATGAATCATGTACTTGATTGTTGGCAGAAGGGTTTGGCTCCACCCCTTCACAGGCTCCTGTAAGACTGCTTGAGCATCCTCATGACATGGCAGCTGACTTTTCTGGAGGACATGGCTTAAGAGAGAAAAGAAGAAGGAAGCCACATTGCTCTTGCTGTTCTAGTTCCCAAGGTCTTTGTAGCAGCACTGACAGTCACTGTCGCGACCACCACATTCACGTCTTTATAAATAAGTAATGAAATACAGTGTACAAGTTGAGAGAAGAAGCAGATCCTACCCTCTAAAGGATTCATGGACCTGTTTTTAAATGACCACGAAGGGCATCAGAGAATCATTGCTTTCCTAGGGACCTTTGCACTCCATTCAGAGGTAGACCATGAAGCCACGTGCAAAGCTGGCACACAGTGAATCCTGGGTCAGTGTCATTATCTCAACTTTCTCTCCTTTTCAACCTGGTCCTTAATCATTTTGCTACAGCCTGCTGCTTACTGGGTTGCTCCTTGTGGTTTGCTCAGCCTGCTTTCTTACAGCACCCAGGGCCACCCACCCAGGGGTGGCCCCCACCCACAATGGACTGGGCCTTCCTACATCAATCACTAATTGAGAAGTGCCATATAAATTTGCCTATGGGCCAATGTTACAGAGGCATCTTTCCAATCGAGAGTCCCTCTTCTCAGATGACTCTAGCTTGTGTCAAGATGACAGAAAACTAACCAGAGCAAAAGGCTTGATATCCAGCTAGGAGTATTGGGAAATAATGGAAACCTTAATAAGTTGGGATGAATGGAATGTCTTCAGGTCACTGGAGGTATGACCTTGGAGGGCATTATGACATTCTAGCTCCCCTTGTCTTTTACTTCCTGGCCATGAGGTGAGTAATTCAGCTCCCTATGTACTCCTGTCATGATAAATTGCATCACTCAGAGGAACACAGGCAAGGCACATACTGAAGCCCCCTCAAGTGTAAGCCAAACCAACCTCTTCTTTGTGTAAGCTGGTCATCTCAGGTAGCTTATAATAGAGACAGATGCTGACTAGCACATATGAGAGACCACATGCTCATGGACTCTACGATATCTTATTCTGTTGTATCACTAGGTATTATTATTAATCTCTTATTTCCCTTGGTTGTAGGTGTGCTTGCAGAAGGAAGTGCAGTGTATGTATGAGGGCTCAGCTCAGCCTGCTGTTTCACACATCCATGGTGGATCTCGGAACACATTCCTCTCTGACCAGGGAGCACCACTTAGGGTGAGAGAATATTTTTCTTGTTGCCAGATTGGATTGATATCATATAAAGTCTAGATTTGAGCTCTTGGAAATTAGTCATGGTGGGAGAAATTGATTTTGTTTGTCACATTTTAAAACTGGATTTTAAATTAATTAGATGCAATTTACTTCACTTAAGGCACAGGTTTTACAAGTATGTTCTGAGGAACCTGACTCTATGGAGATCTTTCGGGCATTTTGTGAATCTTTGATTTAAAAATGCTATATGCTGGCCGGGCGGTGGTGGCGCACGCCTTTAATCCCAGCACTCGGGAGGCAGAGCCAGGCGGATCTCTGTGAGTTTGAGGCCAGCCTGGGCTACCAAGTGAGTCCCATGAAAGGCGCAAAGCTACACAGAGAAACCCTGTCTCGAAAACCAAAAAAAAAAAAAAAAAATGCTATATGCTATTAAATGTAAATCAAGAACTTATATTTAACAATCAGTATGTTGGCTTTACCTACTGCTCTAGCTTTATGTATGTGAGCCCAGATATTGTAATGTTTTCCCTGCTACCACTAGTAAGGGAAAACTATCTTGAGTTTGAAAAACAAAAAATGAAAAAAGAAAGTTAAACTGTTACGTCTGTAGTTACTCATCTGTAGGAATGAGACTTCCCTCTGTATCACACAATCAAAGCTAGATATAAAGTACATTGGATGCTTGGACTGGTACAGTTTCAATTTACATCTCTAAATCCCATTTCAAATGGTGTCTCGATGATTCTATTATTATCTCACTTGATGCCTCATAAATAAAAGTTATGAATTAAAGCCTATAAAAATAAATGCTTAAAAATAATTCATCAATGTTAACCCATTTTATGTGTCACTCTACCGATGTGCTTACTGCTTCAAAATTCAGGAAACCTATCTCAAAATGGCTGAAGAAGGGTTTGTCATGGCTCATGAAAAGAAATATCAGAGCTGGTAAATTTGCTGGTACAGCAACATCAGAGAAGACCCAGATTCCTCTCGATTCCTATTTTGCCTTTCTTGGTTATTATCTTTGGGTTAACTGTTGTTGAGGTGGCAAGATGGCCACCACAATTCCCGGCATCCTTGAATGCATGGAAACAGCCAATGAGAGAAGGTAAAATATCTCTTCTTAGCAGGCAAGGAATTTTCCCAGAAGTCCTTGAGCAAGGGTTCCCTGACACTTCGCTTTGCAGAACTGTACCTCATGTGTGCCTACACTCTGGCAAAGAACCACCTTAGTCCACTTTCCCAAATTATAGGGTGAGGAAGACACAGACCGTGAATAAACTTGGGCTCTGCCAACGGGAATATTGGGGAGAAAGGTTGGTACTCCACTCACAATGTTTACTAGAATTTAGGTTCCTTGTATGAATCAACTGAAACCATTTTCTTCTTGAAAAACAAAATTTAGCCGGAGAGCTGGAGTGTTGGCTCAGCGGTTTAGAGCATCTCCAGAGGAACTCAGTTCAGTTCCTAGCTCCCATGCTGGGCAGCTCGTAACTACCTGTAATTCAATTCCAGAGGTTCCGACATCGTCTAGCTCACACAGGCACTCCAGATGTGTGCACACAGCCCCTCGTACATATGAGTTAGGGCAAAAGCTGAGTCTCTAAAGAATAATTGCTGTTTTGGGGCTGGCCCCATTGGGCTGATAAAACAGTGGGAAAGTGTGTCTGGAGGAGCGAGGAGGTCTTTGAGAATGACAGGTTTTCCTCCCTCAGGTGTGCATACCTTAGAGACTAGGAGCTGGACAAATCAACAGCCACCAGCACCCCGAGTGGCTTCTAGGTCCTTTGTCTCGAGAACTTAAAGAATGAATTTCACAGACAGCAAGAGGGAAATTTAGAAAGGAGTTTATTACAGGATTGTAAGTGGGAACTCAAGAGGAAGGCAGCATGCAGGTCTCAGAGGATGGGGTCCATCGGAATGCTAGTCTAGGGTCTTTTATAAGATGTACTGTAGAAACCAGGGTGTGGCATGGAGGACTTTCAGTCTAGCTGACCCACCTACGAAGCATCCAGGTGAAGCCTCTTGGCTTTGGTCATATCCTCACTATAGCCCTAGGTGGTGGGGCTCACTTAGGTGGTGGAAACGGAGAAGGAAGATGGCAGAAATCAGAGCTTCCCCCCACGCCCCCAGCATTTCTGACCTCTGGTCAGGACAGAACAAAGGCAGTTTGGACTAAGGATAATCATCAAGGCCCTTTGTATACACAAACCCATGTAAGCCTCTAACTATGGGATTATCTTGGGCTGCAAAATCTTGTTGCTCATTGGTCATCTGGGGGAATCCCTTTAGGAAAAACAGTCAGTCACAGGTCTCACTCTGCCCCTACTGACCTCGAGTCTCCTAAGGTAGGAGAAAGTTTCAAGTTTGGGGTTCCAGATGGACCCTGAGACAGGTTGTCTGCTGCTAGGGGTAGCCAGGGAGTGGTGAGTGGAAGGTTCTCAGGGACTGGACGGGTGTCTCTCCTGGTTGACCTCACCTGGAGTCAGACTGCATGGGAGGCAAGAATCTAGAGATGCAAACTTACTTGAGTTCCACAAACCATTTTACTTCACCTTTCAGAATCGCCACAGGTCCGCCAAAATGGAGGAGCTTTACAGAATGGCATGGCCCTGGCAGCTGGTAGGATCTGAGGATTTAGTTTTTCAAAAAGCAACTTGGATAGACTTGCTGCGTCAGGAAGCTGTGACCTTTGGCCATGGCTGAAGACAAGGCTGCAGATGTGGACAGGGGTCAGGTTACCTTTGGGCCCCCAGCCCAGGACTTGGCCTTTTTCCTGACTAGAAACCATCAGATAAACACTATTGTAATGGCTCTTCTGGTACATGGCTGACAGACAAGGGATGGGCATTAATCAGAGCAGTTGGGATGGAAGAGGGGACGGAGCGGGACAGAGGCCAAGAGAATCAATGAACAGGACTTGATTTCTAATTAAATCGAAAGACAGATCCGAAGTGACTCCTAGGTGTCTACCTTGGGTGACTGTCCCTCAGCAGGTCACTTCTCTGTTATGGTATTCTGACTTGAGAAAGGCAGCTTGCAGGACTGAAAGACCTCTACTTGTCCAGCCCAGTTGCCTCTTAACTAACCTATTCTTCCATACCTTCCTTATGCCCTCTGTTCTTGAACTTTCCAAGATTGCCCGCTCTCATCATTTTCTAGCCTGCCCTCGCCACTGCCACAGTTCAACCCAGCAGTTCACTTTTCATCAGAGAAGCCTCATCAGAAATACCCAGGCTTCCCCTGAACTTGACCTGGCGGCTTCTGTTCTGCAGCCGAGTGGAATAAGGCGAGTCAATGGATCTGGAGGGAAACATCCCCAGCAAGGAGAGGGCTGTCCAGCTGGGTGGGGTTTGAATGCAATGTTAGTGATTAAATGAGGAAGACAAAGAGAAATGCATCATCTAGACTTGGACTAGGATGAGCCCAGAAGATGGGTGATGGGTGAATTCTCTGATTGTTCTTTTTGCCTGCTCAAATTTGTTCCATTACGTTGTGTCACAAGTAAAATGAATTCTGATGTTTTGTTAAAACACTATTGGGAACCAAGTGATCAGTAGGAGGAGGTTGAAATGAAAATCCTTGACGTTCATGCACTTTGGGTGATTGAAGAAACAGTCCTTTTAAAACTACCCAGGAGCCGGGCTGTGGTGGCATATGCCTTTAATCCTGGCACTTGGGAGGCAGAGGCAGGCAGATCTCTGTGAGTTTGAGGCCAGCCTGGTCTACAGAGTGAGATCCAGGACAGCCAGGGCTACATAGAGAAACCCTGTTTCAAAAATCAAACAAAACAAAAAAACAAAATAAGCAATAAAAGTACCCAGGAAGCACTATGATAGAATTATCTCCCCTCCCCCATCCAGGAAGCGTTTGAACGCTTTTGTTCCTTCCAAGATGGCAAGGTCAACACAAGCTCTATTTTCCCACATAAACACCCTTCCTTACATGCTCCCCTCATTGCTCTACTCCCTGGAATCATGACTTGTAATTAGTTACGTCAAACACAGGAAACCTACTTCCTGGCCACAAAGTAAAACACATGAAAAGAAATCGTTTTATGAGTACAGGAATGAAGGATGAAGTCCAACATCTCATTCACTGAAAAGTAGGCAGGAACAGTGTTAACAATAAACACATTTGGGGGGTGTTTTTTCTTTTAAGTGGCCTGTTGAATTTTTTATTATTATTCAACAATAAAAAAATAAGCTGCTATGTGGATACACCACAATGCATGGATGAATTTTGAAACAATTTTGAAGAGGATATATAGTGCGCGATTCCCTTTTTATAAAAGTTTACATAATGTAAACTAACCCCTATGGTCCAATCACAGCAAACCAGAAACATCAGTGGTTGTGTAGGCTGGTGGGCAGGAAGAACCAACCAGAAATGAGAGCAGGGGGTGACTGACCCACTCAGGATCTGACTGCTGTGGAGGTTTCACAAGTGTGTCTATATGTCACAGCTCATCTTATTGTGCGAACCATTGTGTTTGAGTCTATGTAAATAAGAAGCACAGCAGAAGAAAGGAGATTGATTCTTTGTTCGGCGGAAACTTTCCACGTAGAGTACTAATTACCTCTGGAGCGACATTTCTTTGTCATTTTACAGCTATTTTTGCAGGTTTCAGTTTCCATGTAAGTCATGTCAGGAGGTTCTGTTTACCAGGCATTTGGGCATAACAAGGCTTCCAGAGGCACAGGCAGAAAAGGATGTGAAATTCATCTTTTCTGTGTGGCTCGGTTCTCCTTGGAGCTGTTCCAGCCCATGAGGCAGCATTTAACCCAGGGGGGGCCTCCCTCTGCCCGCGCCTCGCCATGTCTCGCTGCCCTTTCTTCTGCCCTTGCTCCTTCCTCCGGTGCTTGAAGTTCTGTGGAACAGAGAGGCTGACAGCAGCCGTGGGGGGAGAAGCAGCGAGAGTTCAGATGATGGGGAGGAGACGAGGTCCTCAGCAAAGAGAGGAAGCTGCCAGCAGACCAAGGCCCCAGCGGCATCAGAGGCGGAAGGGAATCACAAACGAGAAACCGGATCAGGGAGGGGTGTGCACACAGCCTGCAGAGAGAGGGCTGCAGGGGAGGGCAGGTGGAGGTGGGCGGAGAGGCCCTCCTCCCTCCTTGTGTTGTCCTGCTCTCCACTACTAGACAGTAGAACTTTGGCATCTACAGTAACGACACCTGAGCTATCCAGGAGCAACCCTGCTCGGTGTGGACCTCAGGACTGACCCAGAGTAGTCCCCCCTTTTCCATGGTTTTCTTTCCATAGCTGAGGTGCCAGGGGTCAACAGATCAGAAATACTGAATGGAAAGTTCCAGAAACAAACAACTTGTAAGTTTTAAATGGCATACTGTTCTGAGTAGCATGATGAAATATTTTGTTTGTTTTGGGGACAGAACCTTCCTGCTTCTGTATCCCAGGCTGGCCTCAAACTCATGATCCTCCTGCCCCAGCAGCTAAGTGCCAGGATTGCCTATGTGCACTGCCATGCCTACCCAGTACATGATGAAATTTTATAATGTCCACTCCAGCCCAGGACGTGAGTCACCTATGTCCAGGGTGTCCATATTGTTTGTTACCCAAATGTCAGTCATGTAGTAGCTCCAACAGTTATCAAATCACCTGCTGTGAGTGCGGCAGTTAATCAGAAGGTGCAAAGCTTTGCTACAGTTATTCTTTTTATTATGAACCATTGTTGCCAAGCTCTTGCTGGGACTCATTTATGAGTTAGACACCATCGTGGGAATGTACAGTATGTATAGGGAAAGACAGCATGTTTGATTTGATATTGCTTGCAGTTTTAGGGTGCAGTGGGAGTTACAGAATACATACCCCTAAGATAATCAATTATTGTCATTTCTGAAGAGTAGGCAGACGTTTGTGCCTTGGGGAGACTAGAAATCACAGCTCGGAGCACTCAGCCTTGCTTCTGTGAGGCTGCAGGTCTAGAAGGAGGACAAGGCAGCAAGAACAGGAAGCGAGCGGCTGACATCACAGCTGCTTTGACCAGGACTGGCTGTGGTTCTATGCATTGATAACACCCATGGGAACTCACAGAGAGGCTATTAAGTCTTAACACTACACTCAGGGGCTGGGGAGATGGCTCAGCGGTTAAGAGCACTGGCTGCTCTTCCAGAGGACCCGGGTTCAATTCCTAGCACTGTCGTGGCAGCTCACAACTATCTATGACTCCAGATCTGGCATCCTCACACAGACATGTGTGCAGGCAAAACACCAGTGCACATAAAATAAAAATAAATAAACTAAAAAAAAACTGCATTCACTCATATCCATTTGGATCCACATTGTACCCTGTATGGAAGTGTGAGCCACATTCTACATATGAGGACAGTGAAGCTCTTAGGAGCAGAGGGACTTCTTCTGAACCTGTCCAGCTACAGCTACTGGGATTTGAACTCAGATATGCCAAGCTCAAATCTCTCTCTTTCTTCTACAGCTCCCTGGCCCTCCCCTGGGTAATGTTGTGTGTGTGCTCCAAGCCAAGGCTCTGCATGCCCAGTCTTATAATGGATTGTCAAGAACCATGTTGGCCAATGAAGGATTTAGATACAGCACTACCATGTTTGGAACAGAAACAAATAAATTAATAATAATAATAAACAAAAAAAGCCCAGGCCTTGGCAAATGATTCTGGGAGGCTTGAGAGGTGAGCTGTGTGCTCTTGGCCCTCTGAATCTCCCTTTGTTCCTAGTAGAAATTGCTTACCTCCATGTCCCCTCTTAAAGCTACCCAAGATCAAGAACAGACAGGTGACCCCAGAGCAGGGCGCCTCCAGGGTTCCGCACACACTGAGGCGCCTCTCTGTGTATGGTGCCAGCGGATGGTGTCTGACCTTGCCAGGGCCCCTGCCGTTCATTTGCAAACCTTCTCTAGTCTTCCAGGGGCTGTCGGTGGGTGTCCTCTGATGAAAGGCCAGGGGGGATGGAGTGCAGGATGGACAAACAAGAGGAAATGGAAGCTCTTTGGGGAAAGGCGACTGTGACAAATTGAAAGGCAGAAAGGAAATATTAGCTCGCAGCAGAGAAGCAGAGTGGACCAGGGGAGAGGAAGCAAAGCTCTCTGCAGCCCCTGGACCAGCAGAGTGCTCGCTGATTTGTTTTCTATGAAGAGAGATGTGTTATCCGCCCCCCCTCCCCCGTGTCAGATGATGGCAGAGAAGGATGGCTGCAGAACCTGCCGAAATGGAATAGTCTGCAGGGGTACTCGTAGTGAATGAAATGTGCTCTCAGATATCTTCTCATGTTCCCCACCAACTTGTTTTTATTTCAAATTGCCTACAACAGGTGCCAGGGTCTGGGCAAAGTATAATATTGTACCTTGCAACAGCTGGGTGCAGAGGAGGCATAGACAGTAAAGAAAGGTTACACATCATGACTGGTCTCGTATGGCTCGGGGCAGCTCTAGAATTTAAAACATTTCCTTGTCTTCCAGTTAAATTGGGCCCCGTGGTATGTGTTCTGTAACTTAATATGAAAAGCTGCTGATGGATGTGTTGTTCCTGTGGCCACCAAAGCTGGGCGGCCGAGCACCTGCAGGGACACGTGCACCCTGGAGGGGACAAAACTCTGCAAAGACAGCCCTGTCAAGTCAGGGTTTGGCTCAGTGTGTGCTGGTAGTCCTCGCCCCTCCCAGCATGGAATGATTCCCAAAGCTTCTATGCAAATGCTCGCCACACTGTGACCTGCCTCAAGCTACAGCCCAGACAGAATAAACCCTCATCCATGAAGCACTCCATAGCATCATCATGCTGCTTTCTCTCCTGTCCAGAGAACACATTTGGATCAAATGAGTGATGCAATGCATTGTATCTGTTCATATTTGATAGAAAAAAAATGAAACGCCTGTATTTCTATTCTTTCTTTGTGACAGGCTGGTGAAGGCAGTGTGTATGTACCTGCCCTATAGCTGATCACTAATGGCTCAAGGGACTTTCTTTTTATTTGTTTATTTATTTTTTTTACTTTATTTTATGTGTATATGTGAGTGCCTGCATGTATACCATGAACACATCTGGTGCTTGAAGAGGCCAGGAGAGGGCATGGGTTACAGATGGTTGAGTCACCATGTGGGTACTAGGGATCAAATCTGTGTCCTCTGGAAGAGCAAAATGTGCTCTTAACCAAGAGCCATCTCCCCAGCCCCTGAAAGGACTTTCTTAATTGGATACCATGCCCTTACCATATAAACACAACACAGTCCCCGCTCCATCCCCAGCTTCTTCCGTACGTGACTTAGGATGGTACAGAATGTTCTCATTGGGCAGAAACCTGAGTGTCAGTCAGGATTCTGCGCTGCCAGCAACAGAAAGAGTGATTTTAGCTTGAAAAGATGTATTGAAAGGATAAAGCATAGGTCACACACTTGATAGGGCCTTACAGGGCTGCACCTTTGGAACAATATCCCACTATAATATTAGCTGTAGAGTTTGCCTAGTGAAAGAACCTGCTCTACTAGGTAGTCCCTGATTCTCAGATGCTGTGGTTGGTCACATTCAACCATGGGATGGGGTGGGAGGACATCTCTGCCAGACCAGAAACAGCATCTTTTTACAAACCCTGTCACTAGCAGAGGGCATGTATGCATGCATACAGCCTTAGACAACTAGCCAAGTGGAAGGCATTGGTTGGAACACTAGGACATGTCTGGTGGGTGACATTTAATGAAGAATGTCAGTAGGTAATCTGGCATCTTGGTAAATTGTGGAAGGACCACCATGTTCCCTGGGCAAACCTCTGTCCCCAGATCCTAGCATAATGCCCGGTACTTAGAAGGGCTTAATAAGCATTTGTTGAAATGAATTGAAATTGAATTTTAAATTTAGAAGCACCCTTAACCAGGGGCAGGTTGCCAGTCACTATTGCAAATTAGTTGTAGTAAATCAAAGTCAATTAGCAATGCAATCAGACCCAAACTCCTGCAGTCTAGTGGTGCTATGCTCTCCATATCTACCACAGCATTTGCCCTTAGGTCTCTGAGTTTAGTGGCTTCTTTTCTAAGCCCAATGACAGCTTTGCTTTCTTTAGCAGTGACTGTATATGTGTGTGTATGTGTCTGTGTGTATCTATGCCTGTGTATTGCTATGCGCATTGAGCCCGAAGAGCTCCTGTGTGCTTTTGTGAGGCAGAGTAATAGTGATGCCCTGGATCGCTGACTTTGGCCTGGAACTGGGGATGTAGAGCAAGCTTGCCTTGCTCTCAGTATCACCTCCTGCCTTTGCCTCCCAAGTGCTGGGATGACAGGTGTGAGCCACTCTGCTTGGCTGTGAAGATTATTTTTTGACCAAAAAAGGAAAGCATCATTAACTTTCACTTGGAGGTCAGTTTCCAGAGTATTTGCTTTTGCTTTGTGAGTCTTCTCCTTGACAGGGGAAGGGGAGGCTCTTTCCCTGTGTGATGGGGGTTTTTAAAGGCTGATTTGCAGCAGGAGGACCGTTATAACAATGAAATGTTCACACTCAATTCCTACTGAATGATCTCAGATATCATTTCCTCCTGGATGTTTACAGGATTCCCAAGGTCGAGGCTGGGGAGTAGAGAGTACTGTAGCTCATTCCTCCAGCAGATTCAGCAAGAGAGTCCCTGTTCACACATAATTACTCAGCGGATGTTGAATTGCTCTAGAAGTCTGCAGTATGGATTATGTTCCAAAATATTTATGCCAAAAAAGTTTTAATGGATTCTGCATGAGTCATAAACATGTAGTCCTTTAAAATTTAGAAGTCCAAGATGTCAAGACATCCAGATTTGGAGAACTCTCTTCTTGAGCTTAGATGCCCATCTCCTCCTGCCTTCCAGCCTCAGAGGTGGGGAGGCTGGGTCTTCTGACTATGGGAATTGTACCTATAGCCCCTTTCCTCCCTACAACCCAGTTCTGAGGTCTTGCACCCAAGCTGAACTACCAGCTGTCTTATTTTCACCAGCTTGCAAGTGGCACACCTTGGCCTCCATAACTGCACAAGTCACTTTCCACACCAAATACCCTCTTACCTACATCTATACCTCCATCTGCACATGATCTACTGGTCATGCCTCTCTAGACATTCCTAGCTAACACAGAGTCTGACGCTTTAAAACAAGCATGGATCAGGGTCTATATGTTTTTAAGTTCAGGTAGATTGAAGTCTGAATGTGCCTATTCTCTGTGGTACAAAATTATATTCTCAAAGTGGAAGGGCTGGTTTTGGTGTTAATTTGTATGGGAAATTTCCTTAAGTTATTTGTTTCCCTCATTGGTACAGAAATTATTTTATAAGTGGTTTTTCTCTTTAGTTTTGCAGAGGGTAGCATCTTGATGCTCATATTTAAAGTAAGTATATGTAAACTGAAAAAAATTGGTAATATTTTGAAAATTATATCTGAGTGGGATAATTATTGGCTACTTATTTTTCCTGTGGTTTTCAGTTTTCCAGTAATGAACATGCCATGCTTTTATGATCAGAAGAAAATATATGTCATAGGCATTTCTTATCTATCTTGCCCTTCGTGAGTTCTGAAAAATCATGCAGCAAAAGTAACGGTTCTTATGGGGAAAATAGAATTGGGACAAGTCAGTCAGGCCCATAAAGTTTGAAACCAGAACACTTATAAAAAGTCACAAACAAACCTAATAAAAAAATACTGGCATAAGTAAAGACCTGGGGCTAGTATTTTCTTTTGAAATGTATCTTGTAGGACATCTGTTCTGATGGAGAATTTCCATTAGAATTAAAATGTGTACCTTTCTTCATGAGGTTGTTTAGTGTAGGGTTCGGTGTCTTCTTTATCTGGACTCTTAGTCTGTCCTGTGGCTTTAGGTTTTGTTTGTTTTTGTGTGAGCTTGATGTAGTTAGGGCTATCTGGGAAAAGGGGATCTCGACTGAGAAAATGCCTCCATCAGACTGGCCTGCACGTAAGTCTGTGGACCATCTTCTTGATGAATGGCTGGCGTGGGAGGGAGTAGGAGGTGCTCCTCCATGGTCTGTGCTTCAGTTCCTGCCTCCAGGTTCCTGCCTAGCGCTCCTGCCCTAACTTCACTGTTGTATGATATTTTGTTTATGTTCTGACAAATAAAGCTTGTCTGGAGATCAGATGGTGAAGCTAACTACTAGTTAGTCATAGAGGCTGGACAGTGGTGGTGCAAACCTTTAATCCCAGCACTTGGGAGGCTCGTCTTTTTTTTTTTTTAATTATTTATTATGTATACAGTGTTCTGCCTGCATGTATGCCTGCAGAATGCCAGATCTCATTACAGATGGTTGTGAGCCACCATATGGTTGCTGGGAATTGAACTCAGGACCTCTGGAAGAACAGTCAGTGCCCTTAACAGCTGAGCCATCTCACCAGCTCATGTCTTTGATCCAGCACTTGGGAGGCTCATGCCTTTGATCCCAGCACTTGAGAGACTAAGGCCTTTGATCCCAGCACACTCGGGAGGTGGAAAGAGCAACATAAGGCAGGTGGAGACAGGATCTAGGGGACCTTTCATTCTGAGGATCCGGAGATGTAAGAAGTCACTGATGGCTGCTCTGCTTCTCTACTCTTTCAGGTTATAACCCCCAAATCTAACTCCTGGTTTTTATTGATAAGACTAATTAGGATCATGCATCACTTCCCTTCACAATGAACTGTGGCATGGAAGTGAAAACCAAATAAATCCTTTCTGTGCCAGGTTGCTTTGGGTCAGTGTTTTATCATAGCAACAGAGGAGCAAACTAAAACAACAGAGAACACAAGCCATGGACCCCAGCACTGTTTACAAGACCATATATAGTCCTTTCCAGTTTTCTCCCCCGAAGTTTCCTATATGTTTTAAGACCTGAGGCTTTGGGAACCCTTGCTTCAGCTGGCATGCTGGGAGAAGCTGTATTAGAACAGCACACTGCTGCGTGATGCTGGCCTCATCCTTTGTTGCTGACCTTCATGAGCTAATCGGTACAAAGAAACAAGTGTGGCCACAGAATAGACCATCTTCAGAAGTCTAGGATCACCAGTCTAGAACACACATGGCAGGAAACAGTGAGAAAAAAAAGAGGAAAACCATGGTGAACCATAAATTAAATATTTTCTCAAACCAGAGAGGAACCGAGGTTGCAAGAGCAGCCACATAGTCTGGAATGTAAGGAGAGGCTGCTCTTCCTAGAGAGATAAGCCACACATGGACTCATCCAGGGCAGTGTATCAGGAGAGATGTCTGTGCCCTATTCATGGATGCAGAATTCCCCGAAATGAACTGCAAACTTGGCCAGGCCAGAGTGACCATATAGAATTCACAGGCACAGGGCCTTTTATATACTCCCAGGTTCTTCTCCAGTCTCCTTTCTAGGTGTTGACGAGTGAGATTGGAATTAAAGTGGAAGATTAGAGGGAGCAGGGACCCAGAAGAACCACGAAAACAGGGGAAATCCCCATACACCATCTATCTCTGTGGGAGAGGCAAGGTGCATCATCGGGTCCTCTACAATACTCAGAGGGGTTCTCTAATGCCAGGAGAGAGTAGGAAGCTTTCTTCTCAAGAGCTGCCAAAGATGCAAAGCAGAGTTTGGTTGCCATAGTGAGGAGGGACAGGAACCCTGAGAAAGTCCAACACAGACCCAAGACTCAGAGCTTACCTATGACTGAAGATAAGTCAGGAGAAGAGATACCACACCTTTCCCCTTCTACTACCAGACTATCAGACCCCAGGAACAAGTCCCAGGTGACTGGAGCTTCCAGGCTCAGGAACACTGAAGGAGACCTCTTGCAGGTACAGATGAGGCAGACAAGCAGAGTGAAGAGTTAAGCAATCTTGGACTCCACTTGTTTTGGGACAACCCTCCTCTTATCTTTTTTTTTTTTTTATTTTTTTTTTTAAACATTTTTTAAAGATTTATTTATTTATTATGTATATGAAAGAGGGCACCAGATCTCATTACAGATGGTTGTGAGCCACCGTGTGGGTGCTGGGAATTGAACTCAGGACCTCTGGAAGAGCAGTCGGTGCTCTTAACCTCTGAGCCATCTCTCCAGCCCCCCCTCCTCTTATCTTAATAATGCACTTGGCAACCTAAAACCTGCCCCCATCTTTATGTAGTATGAAGGGACATCAGCACTGCCTAGTGATGCACCAAGCAACCTAAGACCCCACCTACACACACCTGCATGAAGTTGCATGTACACCCCATGCCAGATGACAGAGGAAGTTTCTCTGTCTCCAGCAACCATTGGTGGCTTCCTTTTTACAGACAGTTTCTATTCAAATATATTCCTAGATGCATAGGCTGAGAAATGATGGAGGGTCAGGATCGTTGAGAATCAACCTCTAGAGTCCTATTAGCTGAGTCCACCCCCTATGCAGACATAATTCAATAGACAATGCCTTCTCAGGCCTTGTCATGGTAATGCATTGGACCATATGATTATTTGCTGTAGGGCTCCTGGTACATTGTGATATGATCATCAGTAACCCAGAACAACAGCCCCCGTCTCTTCCCACTAGATTCTAGCATCCCTTTCTTCTCAGGTGTGAAACAAAAAATGTCTCCAGTCATTGTCAAATGTCCAGGTACATCATAGGAATCTGAAGGCAGTTGTGAACTAAACCATGTTGTAAGAATAGTAAAACCAAATTCAACTTCTGTTTCTGATCAACTATATCTCCACCTAAAGGCCTGGCATGCTTGTTTCCAATCCTAAGTAACATTTGTCTTGGGCTCTACTATTCTTCACACAATGCCTGTTGCTCCACAAAACAGACAAACAAACAAAAATTATAAAACAAAGAAGCAAGAGAAGCAAACTGGTTGTTAAGGGTGAAGTCACCAGCTGGTTCTTGTCAGCCTCAGCTGCTTGAGAGGCCGAGGAAGGAGGACCGCATGTTCAAGGTCAGCAATCCTTAGCGCTGGGAGGAGAAAAGGAAAGCTAAACAGGTGAGATTTGGAATAGAACCAAACTCCAGGAGGACCTGGAAATGAGTAGACACACACAGTAAATAACTGTTGTGAACATCAAAGTGTCAGTCAGTAGATAGTGTGCGTGAATAGATGGGAGAGCTGATCAAAGAGATGGAAACCATGAGTGGAACTCAAACAAAACACCAAGAGTTCAACAAGAACAAGGTAACAGAGACAAAGGCATAGTGTAATCCTGGCTCACAGGAAGTGGAGGAGAGAGAAGCCAGTTTGAGGCCAGGCTGGGCTCTACAGTGAGTGAGATCCTGTGTCAAAAACCAGGAAGTAGAGAGAGAAGAGGAGAAGGAGGGAAAGGAGATGAGAGGAAGAGAGGGGAGTGGAAGGGAGGAGATGGGAAAAGGGGAGGCTGTGAGGACTCACAACTAGAATTAACACCGCTGACAGTCAGTGAACTTGGAAACAAGTCAACACGGATTATTCAAACTGTGGGGCTGAGGACGTAGCTCAGTGGTAGAACACTTGCCCATTGTGTGCAAGGCTCTGGTTTTTTCCACCAACACAGGAAAAAGTACTGCAACTGAAATATAAAAAGAGGGGGCTGGAGAGATGGATCAGAGGTTAAGAGCACTGGTTGCTGCTCTTCCAGAGGTCCTGAGTTCAATTCCCAGCAACCACATGGTGGCTCACAATCATCTATAATGAGATCTGGTACCCTCTTCTGGCCTGCAGGCATACATGGTGTATAATAAATAAATAAATAAATAAATAAATAAATAAATAAATAAATAAATAAATAAATAAATAAATAAAGAAGGAAAGAAAGACAGAAAGACAGAAAGAAAGAAAGAAAGAAAAAAAGAAAGAAAGAAAGAAAGAAAGAAAGGAAGGAAGGAAGGAAGGAAGGAAGGAAGGAAGAAAGAAAGAAAGAAAGAAAGAAAGAAAGAAAGAAAGAAAGAAAGAAAGAAAGAAAGAAATTAATTCAGAGGTGCAGGGCGATATCAAATGCTCGAATGTACCTGGAATTGAAATCCTCCATGGTAGGAGAGAGAATGGGCGGGTGGAACTATGTGAAGGTAAAGGTCCTAGAGAACAAGGCAGGGAGATGATGAGGACAGGAGCTGCACACACTCCACACTTCTAGAAACAGAAGAGAAGGCCGGGCGGTGGTGGCGAACACCTTTAATCCCAGCACTCGGGAGGCAGAGGCAGGCCGATCTCTGAGAGTTCGAGGCCAGCCTGGGCTACCAAGTGAATTCCAGGAAAGGCGCAAAGCTACACAGAGAAACCCTGTCTCGAAAAACCAAAAAAAAAAAAAAAAAAGAGGAGACACAAGAAAACGGCAAAAAAGTGTAACTGATTTCTATTCTGAACCTGAACCATCTAGAAGACAGCAAAGTGAAAATGTGAAAACAAAACTGTCAGCTCAGCCAGAACGTATTTCCAAATGGAGGAAGAAAATGCAGCGGGAGATAAGTGAAAGTTGAGAGAATTCATGACCACAACTGTCCACCCGAAGAAACGTTAGAGAGCTCCTTGGCAGAGGGGAGGTGACGTCCACGGAAACTTAGTTCTGCACACACAAAATAAGGATCTCTGGAAATGGTTAAAATGGAGGTCAAGATATCAAAAAATAATTTTTAGTCAATCTGTAAAACAAAAGATAGTTACCCAAAACAAAATAATAGGAATGTGTTATGTATTTAATATATTTAAAAATGCATAGGACAATGGGACAAAGGTCTAGAGGGTCTGAAATTTTACTCTTGTGACATTTATGCATAAAGCCTTATACTATTTGAGGGTAGACTGTAATTAATTATGGTACTATAAATTCTGAAGCGTCCATTAAAATTTTTAAAAGTAAAATAAGTCAATGCTAGAGAATAAGATAGAATAAAAACAATCCATTGGCAGGAAATAAAGGGGGCAAAGACACAACAGACAGAGCAAGAGGAAACAGAGAGTTTTAGGTTCAACCAGATCATTAGTTAAACAACTACACATTGTATTCAATTTAAACATATTCAGTTGAACATTGAATGGCAGAAATTGTTGAAATGGCTAAAACATAAGATCCAACTTGATACATCTGATAAAACAAATTTACAATAAGAAGAGTGCAAGGCATTAGACTTAATAAAATAACTAAAATAGACACACTAGATAAATGCCAATGAAAAGACCATGATCCAAATATATTTATATAAAAGTAGGTTTTATATAGGGGAGGTTTAAGATGATGTATCATGAGTCAGGTGACACATAACTATGATAGTAGTGTTCAAGATACTGAGGCAGGAGGATTGTGAATTTTAGTCCAGCCTAGGCCACATAGCAAAACCTTGACTCCAGAAGAAGGTGGCCTAACAACCCTAAAGAAATACCCACTTAGCTTGGCGGTGGTGGCACAAACCTTTAATCCCAGCACTTGGGAGACAGAGGCAGAAGGCTCTCTGAGTTCTAAGCTGGCCTGGTCTATAAAGCAAGTTCCAGGACAGCCAAGGCTATACAGAGAAACCTTATCTCAAAAAAAGCCACCACCCCCCCCACCAAAAAAAAGAAAAGAAACACATACTTAGGAATACCACTTCACAACACAAGAAGCAAAAACTAGTAAAATTGAAAAGAGAAATAAATAATTGTAATTAGAGATTTCAACACTCCTATCTCAGCATCAACTAGGTCAGACAAATACACAGCAAAATCAGTGAGGAGACACAAGCCACCTTGTCCTGAGTGATCTCCACAGGCTGTTCCACCCAGCAATAGCATACCATCCATTCTCATCAAATACACTTAGAACACAGACAAGATGGACCATTCTGTACTCTGGGGACCCGATGTTGACTAAACATTTTAAGAATAAGTCAGTGTAATTCTCCATATAAGCAGACTATAGAAGAAAAACTCTGTGATCATCTCAGCAGACAGAGAGCATTTAAAAATCCACACATGATAAAAATAGTAGAGTAAATAAAATCGTCAATAGACTAGATTTCTCCATCTGTATAGGCGTGGTGAAAAAGCCTGCAGCCAACAGGATGCTTAGTGGTGAATGACTAAGCAAGTTCCCCCAAGACAGAGAACAAGCGTGGAAAGCTGGTTCCCACTATTTAAATTGTCCTAGACAGTATGGGGTAAGACAAGAAAAAATTACATGTAGTTTAGAAAGCAAAAAGTAAAGCAGTCTCTACTTGTATCGGCATACCAATCCACATAGAAATCTCACATTTAGGAGCAAGCAGTACAGCAAAGCAGGATCATTTCTGTGTGAAAGCAATCAACATTTACCATTGAAATTCAATAAACGCACTCTCGATTAAAGTGTCATTTTATAATAGCATCTCAGAGCATTAAATGTGTCTTAAAAGTTGTGAGTTGTGTGTAAGATCTGTGTTTTTTAACTGTAAAATCTTGATGAAAGAAAGCTGAAGAAGAAGATGAGAGAGCCACTGTGTCTACAGACAGGGAGCTTCCCCAGGATGAAGACGTCAGCTCTTCTCCAACTTGTTGGCCACCTCACTGTGACTTCCTCCTGCAGAAATGAAGCTAATTCTGAAACCACTATCATTGGTGAAATTGTTAAGGCCACTCCACGTAGTTAAAAGGGAGGTTTATTTTGTGGGGTAACTTATAAGTGAAGGGATAGGTTACAGGGTCTGGGAAAGGTGTAGCGCAGTCTGGCGGTGTTCTCTGGAGAACTCTGCTCAATCTACCTCCAGCATCCAGGGCCCAGGAACCAAGAGAGCTCCCCCATCCGGATCTCGGGTCTTCCGGGGTCCTCTCTCGGCCCTGCCTTGTAGGCGTGACAGTTACCGAAGCCTCAAAGTGGGTGGTATTTCCAGGTCAAAGCTGGAACACTACACCACTGTGAAAATTGACATAGGGAAACAATCAATGAGAGAAGGCCCGTGTTGAAGATCCATGTTCTCTTATTCCCAGGCTTTTATCACAGTAACAACGATAACCATGCTGCTGACAGGATAGACATCTAGCTCAGTTGAGCTGAGTAGAGAGTCCAGAAAATAGCTGTGTGTATACCATCCATGGACTTGGGACAGAGGGAAGGACAGACTGCTGAGCATGTTGTGGGCAGAGTCACACAGACACGACATAGAAGAGGAGAGGACCGCATTGATGCAGATGGCTAGAAAACTCACAGGAGAAAAATCCGTGTGATTCCGACTTAGGCAGTGAGTTCTTGGATACGAGCCAAGGAGATTATCTAACTGATAAACTGGACTTCACCAAAATGGAAAACTTTTGCTTTCTGCCAGAAGGTGATGAGAAAAAAAAATTTTTTTTTAAATAAAGGGAATGGGAAAGGGAAACAACAACAACAACAAAAGAGAATTAGAAAAATAACAGACTGGGGGAAGCATCTGTAAATCACATATCTGGGAAATGGCTTGTGTGTAGATGGAGCCCTCACAGTTCAGTAGTAAGTAAAAACCAAACTGCTCTATAAAATATGGGCAGACTGTCTTAACAGATGTGTTATCAGAGCAGCCGTATAGATGGTAAGTATGCCTGCAGAAAGGTTTGCCATCAGTGTCAGTACACAGTGAAATACAGCTAACTGCTCATGGAAGCGGCAAAGGGAGAAGGAACCCCAGCAACATCAGGAATGATCCAGTGCTGCTGGTTAGAAGAAATTACAGTCGTTTTTGGAAAACGGTTTCACAGTTGCTTTACAAAGTTAAGCGTGCTCTGATTACATACCAAACAATCTGACTCAGGTTATTTACCGGAATGATAACTTCCAATCACACAAAAAACCTGCATTTGGATATACGCTCCAACTTTATTCATAATCACCCCAAACTGGAAACAATCCGAACCTCCCTCAGCCGGTGAGTGGGTAAAGTATACCGGCACGCTTCCTATCTGTGAAAAAAGGAACAGGTTACAGATGCAGGCATGAACCACGCTAAGTGAAAGAAGCTGGTCCTGAAAAGCCACACACCCACTGTATGATTCTATTTTTGTGCCATTCTGGAGAAGAGCAAAACCACAGGGGCGGAAAATAGATCAGTGGCTGCCTGGAGCTGAGGGGTCAGGATTGATTAAAAGGGGACATTGGGGGGACTTCTGGGGACTGTAGAAATGTTTTGTCTTCATTGTGATACTGCTTATACGAAAGCGTGCATTAATAAGAAATGAAAGAATAGTATATAAAAAAGGCTGATTTCAGCAAAGCACATAAATCTTATCCCAATGAAATATGAGTGAAAACAAAAAACAAAAAAAAAATCTAAAATGTTGCATTTAGCAAACTAGTCTCCCAGCAGCTTGCGGAGGGATCCAATGACCACAGTTTTTGAAGTGGGTTATGCTCTTTGCTAGGTGAGAAAATGTCGGAAGTTCAAAAAGCTACTTAGTGTGCCTGTGAGCGGGGGAGGTGAAGGGTGGGCTTTTCAGGGTGTGGTGATGTCTATACTGCCTGTGCCCTGTTGCCTTTGGACCACCATGCTGGGGGAGCTGAGTAATCTGCAGGTCCAGCAGTTTGCCTAATGGGAGTTTAGGGGCAGGCATTCACAGGGTGCCTCCCAGTCTCTTCTGCACTTGGCATCTTGTCGTCCTTGAGGTACGGTCCTTGAGGTGAACCCTCTCCCTGAGTGACAGAGTTCTTGTTCCTGCCCTGGGTGTTTTGGAGAGACTGTTAAACTTGTGCTTTCAGGGACCCAGGCCAGGAGCGGAGACTCCTGTCGTTCATGGTCACTTTATCCTCTCCACCCACTCCACAGAGCCTGGCAGGAAGGCCATCCAGAGCAGCAGGTCAACAGATGTACAGGGCTTGCTGAGCTGAGGCCCAGCAGGGAGGATTAAGCGGCTGAAAGGCCTGTCTGCCCAGACCTTGAATCTCCCAGTTCCTGGGGCTTAAAGCATAGGCCTGGTGTGCCGTGGGGCTCCTCTTCCCTTACACACGTAGGCCTGAACTCGGGCACTGATTCTTTAAGTACCCAGGTAGCCAGCGAGGGCTAAAAGGATAACCTTTCATTTGAAGGCTGTACTCAAAGAAATTGCCTGTCTGCCTGCCTGCCTAAGGTTCTGGGAAGGTCACAATGAGGAGAGAAAGGAAGGGACCGTGAAGCCACTCACTGACTGAAAGGATGAGCCGCCCTGAGCCACAGATCTGGGTTTCTGTGCTCTGTTCAGAGCCCTCCGGCCCCGGCATGGCTAAAATTATTTTGACCTCTTTCAAGTCACCCTTTCAGAAGTCAGCCTGGACACTCAGACGGCGGTGAGGGGAAATGGGCCGTTCAAGAGGCCCGCACTTTGGGGAATAAGGTGCGCTTTTAACCTCACGCTGCTTCCCCATTTCTGCATGGTCAGAGGATCTCAGAAAAGACTTCCTGAGCTCTCCACCAAAAAAAAAAAAACCTGTTGGCAAGGCCAAGACCACCTGGCCCGGAGCCAGGCTCGGGAGCAGAGCGGCTGCCTTGGAGAGACACGGCAGCGTTTGTGCAGGCTCTGGTACCTGGAACAAAAATATGCCGAGCAGCAAATTACGGCTTTCAGATGTCACCGCCGCCATCTGACACGGCATTTTCAGCGGCTCATGTCTTCATTACCGGGCGGTAGCCTCCAGTTCAGGCTGTTCCTGCGTGGGAGACAGATTTATGCTGCGTGGGCTACTGTATACCAGAGCAACAGTGCTCCTCAGGGTTGTCAGGCTGATGACCAACCCCCTGTGGTGGAGAAGCCTGAGCCTCAGGGTTGCTTTGCAGGTGCCCATGTGGGTCCGGGGCCCACGTGCCCACTCCTCTGTGCGGCATCTTGTAGCAGCTTTAGGGACCTGGCCTCCTGCCTGCAGGACGGTGCTCTGTGTTTTTCTCATCTCCCCCCGCTTCCGTGGGGCCTCCCCCTGGCCCATCTGCTGGATCCTCCCTCTCCTCCACCTCTCTGTCTTTGAGGCGGTAACTAGACCAACACAACGATCACAGCAATGCCCTTGCGGCCCTTTTCAGTTTCTCAGCCTCGCTCAGACTAATGGAACAGAAACATGTGCTTGCATCGAATGCCAGTAATCATATCCTGAGTGACCACAGAAAGAGAGATTAAGCAGAGGTCTCTGCAGTCCCTGGGGGTCCAGTTACAGGAAGAAAGCCTTGTTTACAGCAGCCGCTCTGCCTAGCTTCCGCCGACCTCCTCCAGCCCCGGCTTTCTTAAGCCCCTTGAATATTTCCCATTCGATTGATCAAGGAATGGGTTTTGAGCTGCACTCTGTTCTGTCCTCCTGGCTGTGAAGTAAACACATTTCCGGATCTTTATTTGCTGCAATCCCGAGTCTCTGCTTTGAAGTGTGTTTTGTAGCACTAGAAGCATGGTAGTGGCTGTGATGACCCGGGCGCGGCTAGAGAAACTTAGAGAACCAGGGAAAGAGGGGGAAAGTGGGTGCACCTGGCTAGGAGAACCCAGGAAGACTTCCAGGAAGAAGTGGCATTTGAGGTGAGCCTTGAAGGAAAGACGGGATGCTGACAGGTGCAAATAAAAGAAATGGCATTCCTGAGAAACTTCCTGTTTGACAAAGTCCAGGGATGGGAAGCCATGGACTCTTAGGAGGTCAGTAGGAGTTTAAAAGGCACTGAAGATTGCGTCCATAAAGAGAAAGGGGAAGAGAACCTCGGATTAGGAAGCGTTTAAGGCCAGGCTCAGCAGCAGGGAGTTTATCAGCAATGGGAGTTACTGCAGGTTTTAGAGCGAGACAGTGACAAACTAGTGTCTCAGGAGCAAACCCTCAGAGGATGACAGGGTGTAGAGTGCAGGGGAGAGGTGTGGGGGGCGGGGGCAGGAGCCAGGAGACTTCAGATGCCACAGCAATGGTCTGCAAGAACAGACGTGAAGCATTCTAGAGGACTGGAGAGAGGGTGGTACGGCGAAGAAAGGATTAGGCAATTGGTTGAATTTGGAACACGAGGCCCGGGCCCGTAGTCTCCCAGGGATGATGCTGAATTTGGGAACGGAATATGGAGGAGGGACAGACTTGGGGCAGAGAGGGCCCAGCTCATTTGGGGTGCTGGTGAAGGAGACACCTGGGTCAAGATGCCCCTGGGGAGCTGAAGGTCGGGGCTGATAATCATGGAAAGGTGGCTCAGAGGTCCCTCTTCCTGGAGGCCCCAGAACGGGTGAGGCAGGATGAGGCACCCTGGAAGTGGGCAGAACTGAGTGCAGCTCCCCAGGGCGAGATATCTTAAAAAAAGAGAAAACGCCGAGTGCTTCCTGCCAGGAAGCTGAGGGAGGACAGATTCCTGTCACATGCTGAGGTGGCTGAGGAGGCCCCTGGGCTCTTTCCTGAGGCTCCCTCAGGACAGAGGTGGGTGGAACAAGATGAGAAGCCTGTACAGAGTAGAGGGAGTGGGTGGGGAGGAAGAGGAGGTAGGTTTGTTTCCTGAGAGCTTAAAAAAAAAATGGGGTGGAGGCTCCTCCTTTGAGGATGGCTTAAGGGCCTTCAGTCTGGCATCCTGGGGCTGGGCTATGGAGGCTGCAAGGGGCCAAAGGCCAGGCCAGGTCTCTCTTGTCAGTGCCCACCTGTTTTTTGTGGCAGCCAGAAATGCCAGCAGCTCCTCACAACAGCAGGTGAGGAACCGGCTGCATTTGTATATCAGAACGTGCTTGTTAACGTCACGAACTTGACCTCTCCTGCAATAAGGCCCACAAATCGGTTGTGGTGGTTTCTAGATTGTTCCGCATCTCATTTTAGGGGCTACCCTAGGGTGACTGTGAAGGAAACATTGGTTTTACAACCTTGATAGAAGGAGCATGAAGAACATGAAGAACGTACCAGCGCCTCTTCTCCGTTCCTCAGAAGAAAAAAAGAGCCTGTCCTTTTGAAGGCAGAATCGAGGCTCATTGATGTCTCCTCAGGAGAGGCCGCCAAAGAGAAACAAATCCCATAAGTACTGTAACAGTGTTCTGGGAAGCAGCTGCGTGTTCTGCCTTAGCAAAGCAGAGCCCTGGGGTCTTGACTACCTCCCCTGGAAATGCCCCCCGTCCCCACCCTCATCCCATCGACTCTTCACAGGTAACCCTCATGACCCACCATCACAGGCTTCTCCATCACCTTTGACAGTTGGGCCTCCGGGATGTTGGCTACTTCTGCCTGTGTGTGTTTGAAAAACATGTATACTGGCTGTGACCGGGCCCGGCAGAGGAATGAATATCTGGAGTCCAGTGGGGGAGTGTGGATAAGTTACCTGTTGTCTGATGAAGTGAGGGAGCCTCTATCAGTATTTGGGAAAGGGGCTGAGGTACTGTTCAGCTGTTCACGGAGAGTGTCTGTTTCTAGCACCCAGTCCCTCTGTAATTCCGGAGGAATTCCCCGCGTGTATAGTTTTAAAGGTCTCAATTTGTTCTTTCCTGCTGCGGAAGTGGAAAGCTGCTGGCTGGGGAAGTGGGGTGTGGCCCGGTGACTCAGCCTCCGTTCATCCCCTGGGATGCTGAATATTTCAGGAGAGACAGAAAGCAGCAAGAACACTTTATAAATTATTGACCGTTATTGAAAGCCTCCGAGAGAGCATTGAGTGTCCAGCATAGGGATATCTTGCCACAGTATCACTTCCTCCCATGGTGACCAGGGTCTGGGCCAGCTCGCTGACCTTCTTGGTTTTTTTTTTTGTGTTTCCTACGCCCATGCTGGCCCTCCAGCCTCTCTGCCCACAGTGAATTTACCTTTTACTCAGGTCAAATTGCATTCTGGAGCATGGGATGTTGTAAATATACAGCAGCTGTATGATAGGACCTGAGCGATGGGCTCAGCTGGATCCAGGGAGCAAACACGTCATACTCTTGACTCAGAATGCCTCTCTTCTTTCTGGTGGGAGAGACAGAGGATAAAGACATCAGTGCACAAACACACACACACACACACAAAGACAGAAAGAGAAGAGATCTAACTGGAGTACTGAGTGAAAGGCTCGGTTTTTTTTTTTTTGTTTTTTGTTTTTTCACATATGTGGTCAAGGAAGACCGCCCTGAGGAGGCAGCAGTGGGCAGAGGCCTGGAGCGATAAAGCAGCCAGGTGTCTTTCAGGCAGAGCGGACTCCAAGTTGACAGCTTGGGAGGCACAATAAAAACAAAGCCACTTCTCTTTGTCTTCTGGTTTCCAGGACTCCGCCTGTTTTGATAACTGCGTCTGCACCGTAGGTGTGGAGGACATTTGGATCACAGATGTGTGTTAATGAAACAGTGAAGGAACCCGCACCTGGCCATTGGCCCATCATTCACAGTTGCGGGAGGGTAGATGGAAGAAAACAAGCTCTCCGGGGATGGGGTTAGGACCGGGGCCCTAGAGGACACAGTAGGTCACCTTAGCCACCTCCTGACACCCAATACAGGCTGCATGCAGCTCAGCAGGATCAAGTTAGTTAGTGTCTGTAGAGGCCTTAGCACCATGGACTCAGAGGAAGAGCTGGAAGTTGGCTGTCACTAATGTGACTGTTCTTATTAATCAATAATCAATTGAAAATCTATATCCTGTGCCCTCTTGGGCTTTGCCTATTATTTCCTTGTGTTGAATTTATGAACCACCAGGCAGATATTCATGTTACATTTCTGCCGAGGAACAAACACAGGTCAGCTGCCGTTCAGCATTTGGTTCTCTTTTTGTTTCCCTGGTGGGACCCTCCAACCTCTGCTTGTTTTTCTTGGCTCACAAGGGAGAGGGTGGTCTCCAGTACTTGTTTATTTTCCTGTGCGTTCTCCTTGTCCCCAGTCATTAAAGCTAGGGATAAGGACACAGGTTGGAAGGGAACTCCACAGGCCCTGCTTCTAGACTCTTCCTCCTCTACTCCCTCATGGCCACCCCCTTTTTCTTCCTTGTCTTCCTCCTCTCACACTGTTACCACAACTTTTCTGTTCTTCTCCATCCTGCCATGCAACTGTCTTGATTGGTTGGAACCATCTCCCGAGGAAATGGCCCATAGAGGAGCTTTGAGTGACCATCCCGGGTTGCTCCCCTCACATTTGGCTTTAGGTGAAGGTCAAGGGAAAACAAATCCGCTCCTAGAGGCTTTGACCTCACTTGCCTTTGTCAGATGACCCTCAGGTAAACTGACTCTGCAACTGCCTTCTCTCTAGACGGCAGATCAGTTCTCACATGCTTGGGAGGTGTGACTCCCACACCTGGTGTCCAGGGCAAGCTGGGATGCTTGCTATTTCGTCTTTTCAGGGTCTTCTCCAATGCCAGTGGCCCCATTTTCTCTTTGAAATAACTTGCACAGGCTTCCCAGGGTGGCTTCTCCATAGTCATCATTTGCAAGTGTTTACATTGGTACAACAGACTTTTGGATGGCTATTTGGGCCATAGATGAAAAACTTAAAATGTAGATTCCCTTGACCCAATAATGCCAACCCTGGGAAATGTTTTTAGAAAATCATCAGAGAGACAGCCAAAAGTGTGTGTATAAGAATATTTATTTCAGTGCTAGGTATAATAGTAAAGAAAATAAGGAAACAATCCACAGGAATGGCTTCAATAATTCATGGCCACACCAAGCAGTCACCACCACCCCTCTGTGTGTGTGTGTGTGTGTGTGTGTGTGTGTGTGTGCATGTGCTTGATATGTGTGTCAGTCAGCTTTCTGTGCTTGCAACATATACCCAAGATAACTGATCTGTGACAAAGAAAGATGTATTTTGGTTCATGGTTTCAGAGCTTTCAAACCATGATTGACAGGCCCTGTTGCTTTGCCTGGGGATGGGCATATCACAGTCACAGCCAGGGGTGGAGCAAAACCATTCACCTCATTCTTGGGATGTGGAAAAGAGGGGAAGATGAGGGAACTGGGGTCTCACAGTTCTCTTCAAAGGCAAGAGAGTGGCTGGGGGGTGGGGGGCGTGTGCCAGAGATGAGGCCTGCAACAGTGTAAGGGGTCTTCAGACGCTGCCTGTGCTGGCTAGCCATCTGTCAGTTTGACACAAGCTGTAGTCATCGGGAAGGAGGAAACTTCACCTGAGAAATTGCCTTCATAAGATTGGACTGTAGCAAGCCTTTGGAGCATTTTCTTGATTGATGATTGACATGGGAAGGCCCAGCTCACTGTGGGTGGTGCCAAGCCTGGGCAGGTGGCCCTGGGTGCTATAAGAAAACAGGCTGAACAAGGCATGAGAAGCAAGTCAGTCAGCAGTGTTCCTCCTTGGCTTCTACTTCAGTTCCTGCCTTCAGGTTCCTGCCTTGATTTCCCTGAATGATAGATTAAAACAATACGCTGAAATAACCACTTTTATCCCCAAGTTGCTTTTGGTCATGGTGTTTTATCATAGCAATAGAAACCCCAAGATACCTCCATTCAAGTGAGGCCTGGAGTATTGGCTTCACGTTAGAAAAGAATTTCAGGATGAGTGGATATAAAACAGAGTAGAAGATATTAGAGAGATTTTAATGCAGATTTAAGCATGGGGGAAGGAAAGTGCTTAGGGAAATGATAAGGAACAACTAAACAGGCCTTTTTTGTGAGAGGTTCATGCTTAGTTGTCTGTGGAGGCCCACAAAAGTTTCCTAGTGAGATCTGAGCTTGCTTTACCCAGCAGGCTTGCATTAGAGGATGGCTTGACCATGTGTTTGGTTACCAGGTGATTGGAAGGCTCTACACTTGGCTGTGCTGGGGCGGGGGGTCTTTTGCTCCTCCTCTTGGCATTCCTATCAAAGGCCCTCTAGAAGAGACAGAAGGGGCCAGTGGATAAGGATCCAGGCCCTCCCGAGGCTATCCTGTGTTTCTATCTGTTTCTCTCCCCTCTATCCATCTATCTAAATATTTTTCATCGCCTTTAATCCCAGCACTCGGGAGGCAGAGCCAGGTGGATCTCTGTGAGTTCGAGGCCAGCCTGGGCTACCAAGTGAGTTCCAGGAAAGGCGCAAAGCTACACAGAGAAACCCTGTCTTGAAAAACCAAAAAAAAAAAAAATTTTTTTTTTCACTTCTCCCTTCTCAAGAGCACCCTGGGGAAAAAGTGGGAGCCGGCCTCCCTCAGAGACATAGGTAAGGTCATCCCACAGTTATCTTTACAATTGCCATATATATATATGAGTTTTGTGTGCTCTGAAGTTGTGAGGGCTGCCAGCAAGTATAGGGGGTAGTTTAGTGACCCAGGACTCTATTGGATTTAGTTGTGTACACACACACACCCCTTTCTTGAGATAATGCACTTGGCAGCCTAGTTCCTTTACCTGCACATACTACACACAGATACCCCCTCCCAACAAGGCACCTAGCAACTTTAGAACCCCTCCGAACCTCATATGAATTGGGCTACATATACCTCTCTCTGAAGAGTTGTCTAAGTTTCTCTGCCACTGAACTGATCAAATGAGTATTCAGGAGTATTCATGATGTATCCTAAATGATGGAAATTTAAAGGTCCTATTTAGCCTATTTAAGAGAACTCTCAGGGCAGAACCCCTACTTACCATCTTATGACTATGCATGCATAATTAGGGTTGCATATGGTTAAAATGAGATACATTATGGGAAGGGACATGCACCAAAGGAAAAGTGAATATATGACTTAATTTATCAATCAAAGTAGAGGGCCACCTAAACCACACACCTTAGTAACCAGTTCTTCCTGTCCTTAGATTTTAAAAAAAAAAGAAAAGAAAAACAACAACAACAAAACAAAACAACAACAACAAAACAAACAACAACAACAAAAAAAAAAAAAAAACCAGGCTGTGTGATCTGGGGCCCTTGAGAACCTTCTCTCATGTGGCCTGCTGTCAACTCTTGACAATGTTTCCCTCTCAGGTCCACATTCTGAATAACGTTCTCTTGCTCCTTTTGGAAATCTGCGTAGCCCTTATCTTCAGTTCTCTGGGAAAGAGACTGAGAACCCAGAAACATCCAACCCCACAACTGACTTCAGGTCACTGGTAACAAAGATGGGTTGCTGAGGGATTTAAATGTGATCTTAGGCTAGCTCCTGAGTGAGCTAGCTTTATAGCTGACATGTGAGCACCCTCGGACGGCTCCAGGGAGTGAAGACATTTCAACTGTAATCAACAGTCAATGGTCTTGTTTGTGAGATTCCCTGGAAATATCTGGGGAAGATGGACAGGCCAAACTCAAAGTCATATATCCTATGGCCTTATTGCTATTTGCACATTCTTATTTTAAAATATCTCTCTATGAAAGAAGTATGGTCTCTATGTCAGCAAACCTACAGTAGATGTCGCGCTGGGATGATTGATTCTCAGCTGGAGAAAGGCTTTAGCCAGATTCCCAGAGCAAGGGGCTCCAGTCCGTTCCCATGTTGTTCCTCTAATCTTCCCTCTTCCCACCCTGCCTTACACACAGCAATGGTTAGACCTCCCATGGAGCCCCACCTCTAAAGGTTTCTACCACCTCTCAATAGTGCCGAGCTGGGACAAAGCTTTTAACACATGGGTCTTTGGAACACATTCTAAATGTCTCTCTTGCCACCTTGATTCATTCTCCATCCTCCAGAACTCAGCCCTCTGACTACCTTTTTTGTTTTTCGTTTTTGTCCAATGGGAGGTCCAGCAAGAAGGCATCAGAAGGGTTTTCATTTCTGGCTACTTTTCCACTTACAGCCATAGACTTTACCAGGCCTCCCCTTCCAAGTCACCTTGGGGCTCTGGTAACTGCTCCCTTCTCCACACTCAGGTTTAGCAATGGGAAGCTTCCCACGGTGTTTAGTTCAGGTTCACTTCAACTATTCTCTGTTGTAGAATATTATTTTAAGATGTGTTACATTTGTTTATGCTGTGGAACATTTGTTTTAATGATGCAAAGATGTGTTGCATTCTTTTATGTTGCATTTGTTTAACTCTGTGAAGCTGTGTGACTTTGCCTGTCTAAAACACCTGATGGTCTAATTAAGAGCCAAACAGCCAATAGCAAGGCAGGAGAAAGGATAGGCAGGGCTGTCAGGCAGAGAGAATAAATGGAAGGAGAAATCTGGGAGGAAAAGAAGAAGGAGCAAGAAAAGAGGGAGGAGGACATCAGGGTCCATCCACCCAGCCATGCAGCAAGACATGGGGTAAGAAGTAAAGAAAAGAGCATATACAGCCAACAACAGTTCTGTTGTCCCTCAACAGGCCCTCAGGAGGCCAATGGAAAATAAAGCCTGTTTTCTGCTAGGACTCTACATTATGCAATGCAGGAAAAAAAAAACCTGCTTACAATATAAGGTGAAGTGACAGAATAAGGCTAGAAGCTACAATCTCAACTTGTACATAAATAAATATATTTAGAAGAAGAAAACATTTATATACAGAGGGAAAAAAAGAGTAGAAAAAAACATTGAGGGTCTGTCACCGTGTCTGGGCTGCAAGATCACAGGCTGTTTTTCTTGTCTCTATACAACTCTATATTGTGTGCTTTTTGGCTTTTTGGTTGCTTATTTTGAGGCATGGTCTTACTATGTAGCCCAGACTGGCCTAAAACTTGTGGCTGTTCTACTTTGACCTCTCAAGCACTGGGATTCCAGCCTATGGTGCACATTCTTTGAAATAACTATATATGCCCTTTAAAATGAAAAAAAAAAAAAAGATCTATGTTTAAAAACATAACTGAAAATGAAATTGGCTATCTATAAATAATAGATCATAGATTTTGAGTAAATACATAACACACATACATATTTATGATATTGTGTAGTGTAGAAAGAAATATAAGTATTTCTGTAGGAGTTTTCATTAGGTCTCAACTCTTATCAATCACATCTTACCCAAGGCTGAGATATTTCCCTAAGCCTGCCTGTTGTTGCTTGGATTGTAATGGCTCCTTCAGGGGAGGGGGTGAGAAGGCGTGGTGTCAACGACACAGACACTGGGAGTAGGTTGAAGGCAAATAATGAACTCATTTATTCAGTAACAGGGAAGGCCTTACATACCCTCCTCCCAGTGCCCAGTCTGTGGGGTCTTCCCTCATTGGCTGGGTGTGATCGGGAACTCTGACAACAACTGGGAACTCTGACAGCTCCTGTTGCTAGGCCCTCGGGCCGACTGCAGGTTGGCTCTTAAGGAGTATGCTATGTGCAAGCCTTGGCAACCCGTCTGAGCCAATTTCCTCAACCCTATGGGCCTGTCCTACTACAGCCTGTCACTTACTATAACTTCTAGGGTTAAAACCTTGTCCCAGCTCTGGCTTTGGCCTCAAGTTCAGTTGTGTTTGAGGTAGGGTGGGAATGAGGGAGAGGGGGCCTCAGTCCAGATGACAGATCAGGCTGAGCAAGCCAGTGAGGTTGTACTGACAGCTCTCTGAAGTATGTCCTTGGAGCACTTCATGCTACGTGTTGGATATATCAAGCAATCTAGCTTTTTATTAGCAAAAATCATGTCTCTGTGCTGAGAATCAGGAACTTGCTACAAGCAACAAACATAACAGTTCAGCTTGTTAAAACTAACACTTGGACTTCTTTAACATTTATTTGTTTATTTATGTATTTATGTATTTATGTATTTATTTATTTATTTATTTATTTATTTATTTATTTATTTATTTATTCAGGTGTGGTAGTTTGAATGTAATTGCCCCCATAAGCTCACAGGGAGTGGCACTATTAGGAGGTATGGCTTTGTTGGAGGAAGTGTGTCGCTGTGGGGGTGGGCTTTGAGGTCTCATATATGCTCAAGCTACACTCAGTGTGGTAGATAATTCACTTCCTGTTGCCTGTGGGTCAAAAACCTAAGACCTCTCAGCTCTTCCAGTACCATGTCTACCTGCATGCTGCCTTGCTTCCTGTTGTGAGGATAATGGACTTAACCTCTGAACTATAAGTGAGCCACCCCAATTCAATGTTTTATAACAGTTGCCATGGTCATGGTGTCTCTTCACAGCAATAGAAATTCTAACCAAGACAGAAGTGTCTCACTATGTAGCTCTGACTAGCCTGTAACTTGGTATGAGAGCCAGGCTGGCCTCAAACTCAGAGAGATCCACCTGCCTCTGTCTTCCAAGTGTGGCATCAAAGGTATATGACACCACACCATACTTAAAATGGCCTCTCATTCACAGTTTTTTCAATACCCCTAAATAGAGATAACTGGCTGGCTACTTACTCACGTAAGATAAAAGCAATACATGGGCATGGTTATCAAGACTTATTCAAAATGTTTGAAAATTGAGCAGGGATGTTCAAGGCTCAAAGTTTTGTTTGTTTGATTTTTGCCTTTACGGGGTAGGGTGGGGTGCAATTTCATGTCAGTAGATCTTTTCTATCAGGCTTGATTTTGTTCAGGTGTCTTTTGTATCTTCTAAATCAGATAGCTCCTTCATAGGTAGTATGAGAGGGTTGCATTTTTTAAAAAGAACACCACTCCCTTGAACATAAGGCAGCACTTACTATGCCATGATTGCTTTGCAAGCTTCATCTCTGGGGGCCCACCTTTCAGGCCGCAGGTAGAGCCTGGCAAAGCCCCAGAGCACTGCTTGAGCTAATGGCAGAAACGATAAGGAACTCTGAATCTTAATATAGCCATTGCAGTGTGCAGGGATGGGTTCCAAGAACTTTCTGCACTCACTTAATCTTCCAACCTGGCCCTTGGGCTGGGGGTTGTCCTCACTGGCTTTCCATTGCTGTGACAAGAGGCTGACCAAAACCAGCTTGGGAGAGGAAAATGTTTAATTGGCTTACACACCTCAGCCTCAGTCCATCACTGAAGGAACTCCGGGCAGGAACTCAAGCAGAGAGCAGGAGGCTTGGAGGAGCTGGGCTAACTGACTTGTTCTGGCTTACCCAGCTTGCTTTATTTTATGCAACCCAGGCCTGCCTGCCGGGGTGGTTAAGTTCAGCTTTTCTACATCAATTAGCAATTAAGAAAATGTCTCTTGCAGAGGACCCACGTGGTGGCTCACAACTATCTGAAACACCAGTTTGAGTGATCTTTTGCCCGGGAATAGGGGGATGAGGGGATGATGGGAGTGGGGGGTCTCTGTGACCACCACAGCCAGCAGAGTAACGATCCACAGGAGGCAAGAAGGCAGTTGTGTTTAACACGACTAAGTAGCCAGTGTTGGTTCAAACTTCAGGGGTCTAACCCTGGGTAGTTTATTTTAGGCATATTTAAGCACAGCATACTTTGGTGAAAACTTCCTGTGTGCACAATAAAGTACAAAGTAAGCTAGATAAATACCAGACTACATCGAATTTTTGTGAAGAACATGTGACACCTTCCACAAAGATGGATTCTATTGATGGATGCGGAAGAGCAAAACCAGCCCACCATAAGGGTTGGGGAGGATTGGGTGTGGTCTCAGCCACACAGATGGCTATTAACCGCCTTTGCCCCTAGTCTTCCGGGCAGATAACAGGTTCTGCATCCCTTCCAGTTCAGGAAGAACTCTGTGTGTTTAACATTGCTGGCTCCCCTAGTGCACAAGGGCCTCCATGCCTCCTGCAGGACCCAGTGCCCTCCTCTGGCCTCCGCAGGGACTAGATATGTACATGGTGTGCATACATATACTCAAGCAAAACACTCACATACGTAAAATGAATTCTTTTTTAAAAGAAAGAAAAGAAAAGGCCCCACAGACATAGTCACAGGCCTATTTGATGGAGGCCATTCCTCAATTGAAGTTCCTTCTTCCAGGTGACTCTAGTTTGTGTCCAGTTGACAAATTAACTGGCACGGGGGTGAGTGTGCTAAGCATACACGCGGTCCTGGGTTCAATCCCCTATACGCACAATCTAGCCTTGTTATAATCCTCATTTTATGGATAAGCTTATCAAGCATAGGAGTGAAAGAACTTGCCTCTGGTCACAGGCCCTGTGGATCAGCAGAGTACAGTTCTGAATCCCGCAGGCTGACACCAAAACAGACTCCAAACTCCCTAGACCTTTCTAGACTCTTCACCGAAGACACTGGGTGGAGTTTCACGTCTCCAGTCCTATGAGCAGCCATGCACGGGAGCCTCAGTTCACTGACACCGCACTGGGGTTTATTCCCATCATCTCTCGGCATTCCTCAGAGATGGGTAACTGGGACAGCTGCCCAGCTCCTCTGGACCTAAATCTGGCTTTGCCAGGCATCCAAGTGGCTCTCATCATGGTGCATCACAAAGGCTGCCTCCGTGCTCAGACGAGCTGCATGCGGTTGTTCCCTGAGCCATGGGTTCCTGCACAGTCTTGTTGTCTGAAAGAGAAAACAGTGTCTGAATCACGAGGTATCCTTCGTAATGACCAGTGTCCTCCCAGGGAGTTAGAAGTTATCCTGCAACCAGACTCCTCAATGCCCTCAACTCTAGAGGCGAGCCTGGTCTAATTACCTTCATCTGCAAAGAGCCAGGGCCTCAGAGCAGCCGGCCACAGCAGGACTCTTGAAAAACCTGCTGCAGGTTAAAAAGCAGACCTGCCTTCAATTTATTAAAAGCCTTGGCATTTTTTTTCTCCCACTGAGCATTTTAAAATGCAATTAGACAAAATGGAATAATAATCAGGCAAAGGGATTCTGGAGTCTTCATGTGGGGCAATCCTTGCTTATGTGTTTCTGTTGTGACAGTGTGCCCATAGGACATACTGACAGCCTGTTTCAGTCCATGTCCACATTCCTGAGGACCTGGATGCCCTGTAACCAACCACTGGGTTATCACAATACCCTTTCTTGATGCCAAGGACCCATCATTCTAACACCCTAGTCTACCAGTCAGTCTCCATGTGTAGATACTGGATCAAATTTCCCCACAGCACAAGCTTGGTCATCTGAACTTTTAAACAAGTTCCCAAGGTAACTGTAAGGTACAGTGGCATTTTCAAGCCACTACACGACTGGGAAGCAGATCCATATCCACATTCTATGACAACTGAACCCTTGGCCCAACACATAGACTACAGCATGAAAGACCATGATGCTTCACTGGATGATTAGATGCAATTTCATGGGACAAGCTGGGGACTTTGTGGGATATAGAAGGAAAGAATGGTCCTCCCCACTCCTTAAGTGAGAAATACAGGAAACGGTGCTCCATCTGTCAAGAATCTGATAATTTTAATTATTTTAATTTTGTTAGTACACAGGGGTTTGGCAGCATGCATAACATATACCAGGGGAGTTCCCGTGTACCTCACAATGAGAAATGAAACAGCATCCTTAATGGCCTGTCACCACTGGCACAGCCGTAACAGAAAGATCTAGACAGGGCAAGACTCTGCTCATGAGGCTGTGGTCCACGCTACAAATTCCTGAAGAGGTGATGGATAGCTGATGCTTTGGAATGATAGCACATGCACCCTCTGATGTGCCCACAGGGTGGTGGCCCCTGTGCACAGCAGAACATGCCACCTTCATGAAAGTGGGCTGTGTTAGTCAGTTTTCCATCCTGCGACAAAAACACCTTAGGTCAACAACTTCAAAGAGGGAAGGAGTTACTTTGGTTCATAGCTTCAGGCCATGGCTAGTTACCACCATTGCCTTTGCTCATCGGGAGCCCATGGTAGAGGAGACTGCTCAGCTCAGAAAACAAAGAGAGAGACGGACGTGATCAAGGTCCCACCATCCCCTTCAAAGGCATGCTCTCAATGACGTAACTTCCTCTTCTCAAGGACCTAACTTCCTGTTCCTAGGCAGCTCCCCTGAAAGTTTTCACCATCTCCTGATGGTGCTAGGAGTTAGGCACCAGGCCTTCAACACATGGGACCCTTGGGGACATTCTAAATCCAAACTGCAGCTGTGGACTGTGTTTTACCGTCCCGGGATTTATTAGCAGATCAGTGAATACAAACACGTGTGAACCACACTGGGGCAGCAGTCCCCACTCGGCCAGCCTCTGTCTGTGCTCTTCCCTCACTCACCCAGCCTTCCTCTATGGTTTAATGTGCAGGTAACCAACGAATTTGAAAAGGTTTGCAATGAATTTCTGAGCCCGAGCAGGACATTTCATATTGAAAGGGGGAAAGCACTGGCCGGCCTTGGTTTCCTTCCCTCTTTCCTTCCCCCTTCTTTATCCCCTCCCTTCTTTCCTGTGGTCCAAATTTCCGGCCTCCACACACGTGCTGCATCTGAAGCAGGCCCACAGTCCCTGCCATTTTTGCAGCAGGCCCCAGATCAACAGCTCTGTGTTCAACTCATAAAAAATGTAAAGGGAAATCATCACCTAGGCAGCTTGTTTGGATTTCGAAACCTCCTGGTATTTTCCCTGTCCCTACACTCTTCTCCACTGGAAAGCCCATCAATTCACTGTCCCTGGCCTATGCCAAGGCTTGGCCATTTGGGCATGCAAATTAGCTTCCCACGCTGCACGGATATTGCCGTTCATGAATATTGCAATGCTTATTCAGCCACGCACCCCATCCAGCTTTGTCTCAGCTTGCTCATGCACCTGTAGCTCCAAGTTGCTTCAAGTTCTTGGCTCTTAGTGGGCTGATAATTCTAACATGCCTGGGATAAGAAGGACCGTGGGTTTGACCTTCTGGCTTTTTACTTCCAAGGCCTGGAGATCGGAGAGGCTGCCTATTGCAGTGACCATTCATACAATCATCAAAAAATGCTCTCTTGATGCCACGGGCATGTGCCAGGCAATGTGTAGGGTCCACTGGCATGCTGCCCAGCCACATGCCCAGGAGCAGACAAAAGGCACATGAAATTAGTTGGCCTATGCAATATGCAAATGTAGTCCTCACCAGAAAGGCCACAGATCCAAGAAGACACAACTGTGTGGACATTTGAGTTGGAGCATGGTTCACAAGCCATCTCGTCTTGTGGTCCTGTAGTCGTCCAGGGCCAGTCTTGGCTGAGAGTCCAGGAGTCCTTGGCTTTCCTTTCCTCCTCCACCTGCTCATTCCTGCCCGGTGCTCACTCTCAGCTATGGAGATTGATGTTTGGGTCTCTAGGACAAGAGTATCATAGAATAGAGCCTCCTGAGCCTTCCCTTTGCAGGGAGGCTCCATGACACAAACCACCTTGCTGTTGACACGTTGGTATGCTGAAGGACCACCCTCCTCATAGGAGGCGAGGGAGCCATGGAGGGTAATTGAAGAGACCAGTGGAGGGCTGGCCAATGAAACATAGAGGTGCTCGATTCCATGTTGTACTAAGGCGGACACTAAAATCTTAGTGTCATCATATTTATCTGAAAATCAAATTTACCTGGGTATCTATTATTTTCATTTCTTAAACCTGGCAGCCCTACCAAGGAAGTCCACGTTCAATTCAGGAGCACTCCTTCCCCCTGCCACCTCGGGTAACTCTCACAGGACTCCAGATCAGCACTGTTTAAAACCAAAGGAAGTGGTCCTTTGAAAAGTGACTTTTATTTAGCCCCCCACCCAGTCTCCCCACCCCCCACCCCCCCTGCCCCCGGGCTGGCTAACTGTTAGCTTGCAGACTCATGGTGGACTGAACAGGTCAGTGTTCTCCCCAGAGCAGGAGACTTTTCCCTTCTTTCGCTGGGCAGAATTTTCTGTGCATTCCTTCCCTAGGGCTCCCTTAACTAACCACTACCTCACAAGAAGCTATTGTCTTCATTTCTGAGCTTACAGTATGGCTAACATTGATTCCTTCTGAGGCTTTGTGGGACAGTCCGTTCCAGGTTCTTCCCTTAGCTTCGGATTGGTCCCTGGTGATCTTCGGTGTTCCTCCACTTCTGAGAGAATGGCCTCCATCTCCGCCTTCATCTCTGTAAGCCATTCTCTCTGTGTGGCTTGGTGTCCTGCTCCCTCTTTTTGTAAAGACACAAATCATATTAAATAAGGGCCCTGACCCCAGGACCTCATTTTAATTTGATTACTTCTGTTAAGAGTTGGTCTCCAAATAAGGTCACATTCTGTGCTACTTGGGAGTTAGAACTCCAACATCTTGATTCCGGGATATGGTTCAGTCCATAACAATGTGTACCTCAGTGCCACCTGTATTTACAATCACCAGGAAGGTTAGGGGGCGTGGTAGGGGCTCCTGCAGCATGGGGGCCAGGGGATTGGTGGTGTATGCTGGCATTGGGGGTGAGGATGATTTAAGGGCTTAGAGTAATGGAAGATAAACTGCTTGTCACTGCCCACCCCGTGTTCCAGAAGATTGCATTTCCGTGTGAGGCCGCCCCAGCATTGCCCTGCAAACAGCTTTTCCATTATGCTAAGAGCTAGTGGTGATAGGCGCCATTACAATTCAGCCCTTTGGCCTCCACTGGTTCCCATTCCCTCTGCCCTAAGCACTTCCCAGTGACCTTCCAAGAGGTAACATCAGAGTTATTCTCCCCAGGAGACCTCTGCAATTACTTGCCTGTGTGTGGGGGGGGGGCAGGGGGTCAGGGAGACTCCATGATGCTTTGCTTGGAACAAGAGCAAGAGGGAGACCCAAAGGAGAAAGAAGCTTGTGGGCCCCACCCCCACTTCCAATCCTGTATTAGAATAAGTTGTGTGTGTTTGGGGGGTCGGGGGGAGACAAGAGAACGGGTCTCTTGCCATTGTCTGCTCTCCCTCCTCCAGGCAGATGCTGGGAGAACAAGATAAAATTCCTTGTCAGCTGGGGCTCTAAATTCACATTCATTTATTAGGAAATGATCGCTTTCTCCAAGAAGCCATCTGTCTTGTTTTTCTGGGCACTGGCCATTAGGAAAGAGACAAAGGGAGGGGAAAGATGGCCTTTTTGGTCATGGGGTTTTTTTGGTGCCTCTTCAATGTCTTTATCACCAGGGAGATTTTTTTTTAAGTTTGATTAGGAAATGTGATTTTAAGAACAGCCTGCTCATCTGAGCTGCTTCAGGGCTGACTGGTTTGATAAAGGGGTTGGCATGATGCCCCGAATGCTGACGCAGTGACTGTGGACGTGGCTCCGTGAAGTTGCTGGGGTGACCATAACAAAGCACCCGGCTTTAACAACAGAACTCTCTCATGTGTCCTCCCAGTTCTTCGGGGGAAGAGGTCCAAGGTAAAGATACTGGCTCTTCCTCCCAAGGCCTCTTTCTTGGTTAATAAATGGCCACCTTCTTGCTCTCTCCTTACACACCATCTTCCCTCCTTCTGGGTCAAATTTCAACTTCTTACAAGGACAGAGACCGATTGAGGCCCACCCAATGACCGCCTTTAACCTTAGTTCCATGAAGACCTGTCTCCAAGTACAGCTACAATCTGAGGTCCTGGGTTTGGCAACGAATAATTGGGGACCAATTCATTCCTGAAGAGTGCCTCTGTATAGATGTCTCAGGGCCCAAATTTGGCTCTGCCTCTGAGTAGTGGCCTTTGGGAGGACTGTGGGTTAGGGATTTGGGTTCCCAGAAACCGAAAATAATTCAGGCTCACCTGCGGATCCAGGGACTTGAATAGGGTGCTATGGAAAACACAGTGTGGTGAGAGGCCACTGAAGAGGTCGTAACTTTGACAGGTGTAGCGTGGAAATGAGAGACCCAGGAACTTCTCTGTGATGGAGAACATTAGTCAGGGTCACTGAGATGAGGAGCTCAGGAGTCCCAGGGGGCATTGGCCCTTATTGTTTATAACATGAGTGGTTCAGATCCTCCCCCCCCCCCCCCGTTCCCTCTGCCGTAAGCAGTAAAGGGAGTCAGGGTCCAAGGCTCACCTATCTCCTAGCTCACCCAGAGACAGGGATGATGGTTCAACAGAGCATGGGCAGCTATGAAAGAAGAGTAGGTATCAGGAGACCAGATCCACGGCAAATGCTTGTCATATAGTTTTCTTACTTGGAAGAAAAGGAGACTCTGAGTGGGACCACCTCTGAGCTGGACCACGTCTGCAATGTGGTCTGAAACCTCTGACACTGCCTTCACAAGCTCTCTCCCACTTCTTTCTCCAGTCCTTTGCCTCTTCATATCAGAGAAGAGCCGAGGTCTCTGCTCACAGATTTTTTTGCTGTTGTACTCACTCGGCATGTCCTCTCAGTGGATACTGGTCTCTGTCTGCCCAGGAAGGTCACTAGCCTTGTGTCACTATATAAAAAATCGGAGTGAACAGCTTTCTGGACTGCTCAGTTTATTAATGTCTTCTTTGTGATTTGTACTGGTTGTAAATATTATATCCATTATAAATAATGATCCAGCCTGTCATTCTTTCTCTGGTCCTTGGTTACCTGGCCTATAAAACTAGAGGGCTGAATTAAATGATTATTAAGGTCTCTGCAGCTCTAACTCTGATGGATTCCTTGAAAATTAAACTCCTGTGAGTAGACAGGAGACACTCTTGCCAGAGTGAGGTATCCCCAAGAACTTGGAAATGGGAAATACGATTTCCCTCGGAGAGAAAAATTATAAAACCAGCCAGGACCAGAAAAAGGAGATATATTTAAAGTCTTCTTAAATGGGTGGGATAGATTTCAGACCAGAGCTGTCTGGACCTGACAGTCTAAACATTCTGAGGGGCAGAGATTCTCTCAGATAGATGAAACACCATACAAACAGGAAGAGGGTGCTGGGGATGGCATCTCTAGGTCCACTCTGGCTGCGATGAGGTTGGGATATAAGTAGCTCTGGGGCTCCTCCCAGCCCTGTCTCTGCTACAGTAGGCTGTCATGACTGCATGCCCAAAGGCACAGACAAGATTCACTATATTTAACAGTCAGTCCATCTAACATGGGGCCTCAGGCAGCAAGAGGGGCTTCAGCCGCAGCTGGAGTGGGAATCCAGGGTACCTACTGCAGCCAACGCCTGCCTTCTCTTGTCTGAAAAGTGTGGGTGTCTCCGGCATGGGGAGCTCTTTGTAGACACAATGGGAAACTCAGGATAGATGCCACCCGCTATCAGTTCCCAATCAGCTCAGAGTATTTTCATACATCAATAACTGAACACTTTTAAGTCATCCAGTTCATTCTCTCTCTCTCTCTCTCTCTCTCTCTCTCTCTCTGTCTCTCTCTGAGTGTAATCTCCCATGTGAGTCTGTGAAGAAAGAGTAGCCTGGCTGTGGCCTGGGAGGCAGGGGCATCTACGAAGGACGCAGAGGTCAGAGGGGGTAACAGGAAGATGACTCTGCTCTTCAGGGCCAGCAGAGTGACTCCAGTCCCTTGGGAGCCTGCTCATAGCCATCAGTGTGAGCTTGCCCCGGTGAGAGAAACGCACTCTGGGCTTGCTGACAAAGTCAGGTGCTTCAGCTCAAGGAAAGAAGCCCTCAACACCCTCGCAAAAATACTTCTTGGAAGCAGCCAGCCAGTCCTTCGTTCAAACTTAGAATCCGTGGTGCAACGGAATCTTCAGTAGTTTTCCATGGGCTCAGGGCTCGCTGGCTGAATCTCCACAGCGTGTGGAATTTCAACTATAGGCAGGACAGCATGATACAGCAATTTCTCTCTCTCTCTCTCTCTCTCTCTCTCTCTCTCTCTCTCTCTCTCTCTCTCTCCCTTCCCCAGTCCTTCCCTCCCTCTCTCTCTTCCTCCCTCCCCCGCCTCTCTCAGTATGCACAGTCCTATGCTTGTCAGGCAGCTCCACTTGGACATCTAATAGGCTCCTCAATCATATTATGTCCAAAACCGTACCCGTGGTATCTGCCCTTCTCTGTGCCCGCCTCCTCCAATGTTCCCTTGGCTCTCAGGCCTAAAATCGTAAAGCGCACTATCCCTAGGTCCCTTCTCCTCAGATGCCTGCTTCCACCTGTGGCATCCATTTAGGATACCCTCCCTTCCAAGCTATAAGAGCAGAGAGAGTCCTTCCCGGTCAAAGCAGGTACCAGATGTGGTTTAGTATACACACACATCCTTATAGTCTGCTTGCTCCCTTCCAGTCTTTCCCAGTCTCTTCCACACCTATGATCCTCTCTGGTTTCATATGTAATTTTGGCAGAAACAGGTGAATGAGGCTCTTTGTGAGCTTCGGCTCTCCAGCCCTGGGAAAACACAAGGCAGGTTGGAGCCTGATGGGACTGAGGTCGCTTTGTCTTGAACCTAGGAGGGAAACACAGACTAGAGTGCTGGTAGACTCCAACCAGGTGATGTCCCTGACCCCAGGAAAGAAGCAATACCAGCAGGTGAGAGGCCCGGGCTGGCCTGAGCTGGAGCTGGCTGTGAGCCCCGAGGCTTGGCCCTCACTTTTTCTGTAAGGTATCCCGGACAAATGCCACAGCTGGAAGAGGCCCCAAATGCTGCAGTCCTTTGCTTATCCTTAACCTTGTCTCAAAGCCAAAGGGAAGGCTTTGAGATGTTTAGATGCGTGGGTAGTATTCTCGGGCAGCTCCTTACATCTCCCTAAGGAGTTTCGGCTCAGCCTCCTCGGCAGGCTGATGCTGGCCACAGACAGGAAGGCAGGGACATCCATGAAGGACACAGAGGCAAAAGGGGGTGATCCAGATAGAGCGCATCTGAGTCCCCACGGTAGTCTGAGAAGACACATCTCCACAGCTCCTCAGAGGCCACAGAGCCAACCTTATGGGAAACGCTCCCAGGCACCACCATGATGCCTCAGTAGTGGGGTATCAGCAATGGTAATCTGGAGTGAACATCAATGGAAAAGTAGATAATGCCTCTTCCATTCCATGGCTGCATCTTTTTCATAACATTCACCCACTATCCCCCAGAATAAAACCAATTCCACCACACTTTGTCCTTGTCAGGGAACAAGACAAGCTCCAGGACTGCATTCTGGGTCCTGGGGTTTATTTAGTGGGTGACATATTATCTTAGCCAAGTCATCTCCACCTTTAAAAAAAACTTTAGATTCATTCCCCATGATTTACAATTTTAGTTTGTTAATGCCCACTGTAGTTCAGGCCTGTTCCAGGATCTAAAGAGTAGTGCCAAACAATTAAACAAAATGTACATTTCTTGTAGTGTTATGGGAAGAATTCCCCTCTAGCCGAGAGTTCAAGCAAGCAAGCAAGCCCTCAGACAGATCAGGATAAAGTCTTTATTTCTCTATTAGCTCGTAGAATGATCTCAGCTAAATCTTGAGACCCCCCCCCAACACCAGAAATATTTCATTGCTTATAAAGGGTAGAGAGTATTGTCATAATCTTGTCTATGTGACCATCCTAGGGTGGTCTTTTTATCCCCGTCCCAGTTAGAGAACAGTAGTTCATATCCGCTAACCTTCAGGCAGGTCCTAGATCCCCCGTTTTATAGCTGAGGCAGTGGTGGTCCCCTTTAGAACATTCAGGTTACTACGGAAGGCTCCTGTGGCTGATTCATCTCCTCCAAGTGCAAACCCACCTTCTCTGGGAGCCTCTGCCCACGGGGAGTGCTCAGGGGAGGACGGGAGACCAGAAGAGAATGGGCTTGCTTCCTCTGGGCCTGCGTGGCCTCACCGTGCTTCCGGTCTGTAAGCAGGGCACAGGCCGGCTGCTTCTACCGGAGCAGAGCCTACATCCACTGGGTGGTTTTCCCAGCACTCTAGACACAGCTTCTGTGTGTCCCTTGGGAGATTCCAGTGCGAGCTGAACATTGTCCCCTCAGAGAGAGCTCCAGGGGCTCTCCAGTGTCCCCCGTCTGCCTGCCGAAGCCGAGGCCTTTCATGCTGCCTTAGCGTTCTTGCTCTTGGTTCCCCTCAACTGTGTCTTCATTCAAAATCCTCTTGGGTAATGTCCCTGCTGGGGTCCCCGTCTGCTGCCTGGACCCCGCCTGACGGCCTCTGTGGTGATATAGATGAGGGAAGGGCAGATCTGGACCCTGGCACTGGCCCAGATGGTCCTACAGCCTTAGCTGAGGGCATCTGGTTCCCATGGATTAGTGGGAGCTGGGGCTACCTCTGATCCCCGGGCCCCCTCGGGAGGCCTGGCTCCCTGTTTCTCAGGAGAGAGGAAGACAGTGGTCACACACCCCATGGAGGCCCACTCGCTGAAAATCACGACTGTTTGTGGTGGTTCTGTGCCTGCTCATAACCCTGCCCAGGGCAGCTGGTGGCAGAATCCACTCAGAACCTGGCCTGCGAATAGTATTTGGATCAGGCAAAGATCTCCTGGCTTCAGATGAAGTGGCATCCCCTCTGTGTCCAGGGGATAAGCCATGGTTGTTCTAAGTCAGCCATGGTTGCTTCCCTCCCTCAATGCCAGTGACTCCTCACTGGACTGTGCTATAGCCAGAAAAAATATCAAGTGAGTCCACAAGGGCTTCCCACCAGTGAGAGACAAGTGATTCTCCTATCCCTTCCCTCTAGGCTGGCGCTCCAGCAGCCATCTTGGAGCCATGAGACGACCATCCGAAGATTCAAAATCCATAGATAGCTCAGGGCAGCAAAGACATAAAGAGCCAGCATTCTTCATGGCATTCCACAGGCCTAGTCTTGGCGGTTTGTAACTAAAGTGCTCCCACTGAGTCCAAAACAGCCATTCCTAAGGACACAGCAACACCATGCTTACTTAGCACCTGTCAACCCTATGCCTGCTGCAAGTGTAGGGCTGTCTCCCAGGACAGCAGACCCCACCCTGACAGCTGGGGCCTGCGTGTACTCTGCGGTGAGGCTCCCAGCCCTCCACAGGCATACTGTTGTCTGAGGCCGGGCTTCAGCAGCCTCTGGAGGGGAGGGTGTATAAACACAAGGCTTTGTGTTTTATAGGGTAGTCAATATTTATTCAGCCTGACAGAGCAATGCACAGGAAACAGCAGAGAGAGCATAAAATGTCTCCAGGACCGAGGCCTGACTGGGGTCATGCAGCCTAAGAGGCATCTCCCTGCTCTGCTTGCTAGGCCATGCTCAGCAGAGCTGAGATTAGAGGGCCTGGGGAAGGCGGGACCAGGGCTGGTCAGCAAGGACAGCATGAAAGCCAACCCAGCACACTTAGAAATTCAGGGTTCTCAGAGCATCTTTCTGGCAGTCTTGGTCACGAGTGGTTTGTCTCAAAGGCAGGGCAAGAAACAATGTCCTTTTGTCTCCTCCCTTAGGCAACCTCGTGGCAGAGTCCATAGTTAAAAAGGCAGCATCTGTGGAGACTTTACCAAGTCTCTGAAAGTGCATGGGTGCAGGTAATATGCATGTGCATGTATGCAGATGATGTGTGCCCTTGTCTGATGGGTGCATGCAGGTGATATGTGCCCTTGTCTGATGGGTGCATGCAGGTGATATGTGCCCTTGTCTGATGGGTGCATGCATGCAGTTGGTGCACACCCGGAGTCTGGTAGAAGGTGCATTTCCTCAGGTGCTCGGCTTCTCATTCATCCCATACTGATCCCTGCCTTGTATCATCACCTCCTGCTCTGTGGATTTGGTCTCTCTGTGTTTGAGCCTCTCATCTGGATGGCTGTGTTCCTTCTCATTTCCTCATTTTCCCTCTCTCTCTCTTACTCTGTGTCTCAGTCTATTCATACGACTCTAAGAAAATATTTAAAACTGAGTGGCTGAGATTTATTGCTGACAGTTCTGGATGCTGAGGAGCCCTGGATCAAGGTACTGCAGAGCCCATGTTTGGTGGGGGCCCTCCTCCTTGCAGAGGGTACCATCTTACTGTGTCCTTATAGGATGCGAGGGAAGCTAGATCTCTGGGTCCCTTTTACAAGGGCATCAATACCGTTCATGAGGGCTCTACTCCCCTTGGGGATTGGCATTTGACATAGGTGGTAGAAAGAATCATGCCTCCAAACTGTAGTACTCAGTCTTAATATAGCAGTCTGCTGTTTCCTTTGGTCAAGGTAGTGCAATTTTCTTCTTTTCAAAACTCTCAAAACTCTGCCAGGACTACTGGATCAGGCTCTGAACCTGCTGCCTGGCACCTACAGCCCCTCCGCTCATTTCCAGCCCGACCTTGATTTCTCCCTTGCAGGCCTGTGTGCAAACCTAAGCAAATCCATCAAAGCTCAGCTCAAATGTCTCCTCCCTTTCTTTTAATCTCCAGGCTTCTTTATTGCTTTCCTCGGTGAGAGAGCGCTTCCCTGCCTGTGGGTCACTGTAACCATTTGTATTCACTGCATTGCCATCACTAGAATTCTCTACTTTATGTGTATTTCTCCCCTTTCACTTCTATAATAGATCAGCCATTTTCAACCGGGCCAGGGCGGATCTGGCAATGTTTACAGACATTCCTGGTTGTCACTGCTGTCGCAGGTGGAGGTCAAGGATGATGCTATCAATATCCCACAATGCACAGGACAGCTCCTCACTGCAAAGAAATAACCAGTCCCAAACACCAATGATCCAAGGTCAAGACATCCTAGATTAGGTCTTAAGCTTCTAGAATTAGAAACCATGCTTCCTGTTCTCTCTATTCTGCACAGTAGATAGCTTTGAAATAGCATCTTCTTGAATCACTCTAAATGAATGACTATGTGCAATATGCATCTACATATCATGGTTTAAACCTGTATATAGATGCCTGTTGTCCCAAGTGATGTCTCATTGTCCCAAGTGATAACTACTACTCCCCATTTGTCATCACCCCTGGTGTCTCTGAGGGTGGATGATCTATGTAGCCCTTCATCCATGGTATTCTCGGAGGCTCCCCTTCACTGTTAGACCCTATAAAGCAAAGTCCCAACTCATAGTCTCTGGGATGCTCAGCTAGCCCTTCACTAAGCCATGCTTTAGTATATTATATCTTTTGTCTTTATAGAGGGTCAACAAAAGTAGCACTCCATTGCTGTGTCCCTGACCCTTTTGTGGCAATCTAGTTAGTACTATTTCATGCACTCGTGACACTACAAGGTGACCTTAGTGTCGTCCCTCATTTTGCAAATGAGGTGAGTAAAGCTCTCCGGGGCACTCCTTGCTCTTTAGCCGAGGATCCACAGGATGAATTCCTACCTAGGTTTAATTCCAGGGAAACATTTTGTCTCTATAGATGAATATGTATTCCCTATACTGTCAGAACACACAAATCTATGCAATCCAATATGTTTCTCTTTTCGGTTTAGCTGCCAGGAAAGTTAGAGACCAAATTAAATGCCCGGGTGTGAATATCTGCCTCCTTCAGGTGTCTGAAATTATTTCCTTTGCTCTCATCAGCAAGAGTGTTATCCTCAGATGCCTTCTCCTGCACCATGCTTTCATCTCTAAGCTGTCTCAAGTCTTTTGGAAGTTGGTGGGATCAAATCTTAACTAAAAAACAAACAAACAAATCTGAAATCTTGTTGCCACTGTTTTTCCCAGGCATCTTTGGCTGTGGCCATGCAGAGCCAAGGCTCTGGGTGGAGATGAACTGGCCTGGGACTCTGGCTCTGCCATTTGTCATCTGTGTGACCTTGGCTCTGTTTCTTAACCTCTTGAAATCATTGTAGCTGTATCGAAGGTTTGTTGAAAGGATCAAATGAGAGATGATGCATCAATGGGGGGCGGGCACCTTTTTGTCAGCTCTATACGAGACAGATGCTTCCCATTCCAATACCCAGCCTTGTCTCTGAAGTCCAAGGCTTCACATCGGTTCTGGGCAGCGCCACTCTTGGGTAATAGTAGCAAAATGTTCACTTTAAGGGAGATTCTTACAGCTCTTGTTTGCCTCCTCCTCTAGAGGTAATGCAATCCACCTGAAGCTGTCACTCTGTTCCTGTGATTTTAATTGCCTAGGCGAGTTATATAAACAACAGCAAAATATTCCATTTTGTGGGGTAGCCCTGCCGGCCTCTGATTGGCTGCTCCAGCTGCTATTTTCAGATTTTGGCACTGAGTGGCTTCTGCCACCTCGGCTATGGTTGGCCTTGAGGTTTTCCATTGTGAATCTAGAGAATATGGGCAAAAAGCCAACTTGCCTTTTCTTTTTGCCCAAGGATGGGATGGATTTAGAAACTGGCGAAGGACTTGGAATGTTCTATATCTTTATCGTGAAATGGTTTGCTTTTATTCAGAAGTCACGAGTCATGAGGCCTGAGAGAAAGTCAAAGGGAAAGAATGGTCTTATTTGCAAAGAATCTCAAAGTTTTAGAGTGTCTCATTCCCTTGGGAGGAAGACAGAAGAACAGAGGCTCACAGGGACACCCAGACTCCCCATCAATTAGAACATCCCAGGCTGGCTCCAGTTCTCACCGGATTGGGCTCTTTACCTGCTCCCTATGTTACTGAAGCAAGGACCCCACACCCAGGGATAGTGAGATTCTTGTGAATGTATGTGTGTGCAAGTTGTACACACAGTGTATATGCAGGTATGTGCGTGCCACAGGCACGCTTGCAGAGACAGAGAACAACCTTGGTGTGCAACTCCTCACCTTCCTTCTTGAGACAGGATCTTGTGCTGTGTTTACCAGGTCAGCTGACTCAGGAGCTTCTAGTTTCTCTTGTGTCCACCCCTCATGTCCCCACAAGAGTGCCAGGAATACAAATGCTCCCTGCTACCACATCTGACATTTATATGGGTTCTGGAGATTTGAACTCGGGTCCTCTTACTTATGAAGGAAGCATTTTATTTTCCCCACTGAACTGTCTCCAGTGGTGGCATTATTCACCTAGTAGAGAAGGTAAGGGTTAAAGTAGGTAAACATATCAGAGCTGGACTGTCCAGGTGGGTCACTACCAGCCACACGAGGCTCTGTCAAATGAAAATCTAGTTGATGGAAATATGATCTTAAAATGCAGCCCATCTGTCACACTGGCTGGAGGCGGGTCTATGGGACAGCTCAGAGGTGGGGCGCGTTCTTTGCTGCACAAAAGTCTATTTTATGTTGTTCTAGACCATTTCTCTAACCTGGACAGAGACTGAGACAAAATAATGGCATGATTGCAGGCCAGTCATCCCTTACAACTCAGGGAAGTGTTCTTCGCGGGGGACCAACATTTGTCCGGGGTTCCAGTGGGCGGCCTGCCACAGCCCTGCTGTTCCGGTGTGTGCCCAGCTTGCATTCCAAACCTCTCATACAGTTATAGAGAGCTGGATCCCCCAGGCAGCCGGAGGCCTGGGCAGAGTGTGTGGACACCGGGAATTATGATTCAGTCACAGGGCAGGGTCTGATGACCTTAAACTCATGGAAGAAGACAACACCGCTCTTGAAGCATTCTCTTTCAGCAAGGCAAGATGTCCCGGATCTACTTCCGTACTGGAGGGGCAAAGGGTCATCTGGCTCCTGGGAGGCCCTGCTAGCTCTGTATTTGACTGTTGGAATACTGACGGAGAGAAACGGACGTGGGCAAACAGGGCGTTAGTGCTAATGCAGTGCTGGAGTTGCCAGGGAGCTTCTGCTTGATGGCTCTTGGATCGTACAAACAGACAAGATGTTCTCATGGTTATCTCTCCTAGTCTCTGGATCCAGAGTCTCCTAGCTGACCTTGACTTTCCTTCCTTCTGCTTCTCGGGAGGCGCTGGCTCAGGGACAATTCCTTCACTGAAGCACCGACGTGGTACCTTTGAAGCTTACAATGTTCTTTTTTCCTGGTCCCAAAATAGTTCCTCTGAGATTACCCCTGGTGCCCAGGCTGTTATTATCCCAGGGTCCTGGCTCTGCTCCCCTTGTTCAGAGAAGCCTGGCACACGGAAGGTTATAGCTTTCTTTTTCCTCTAACTTCACACTTTTCCCCCCCACGTGTATTTTTAATAATATCATCACCATCACCACCCACTGAGTTCTTAGCAAGCTCCAGAAACTCAGGAGCGCTTTACAGGTGTTCCCTGCAACCAACCTGCTTCCTCAGGCATCACCTTGCTCCAAAGGGTCCACTCCCCTGGACCCTTGCAAAAGCTGACTGACAGCTCTCTCTTCTGCCCTGCCTCCCGTCCTCTCGTCTCCACAGTGAGGCCAGAAAGATTCTATTAAAACGTGAAATAGGTCATGTTCTTCCCCTGCCTCAGCATCCTCTCCTCTGACTCAGTAAAAAGCCGAGCTTCTGTGGCAGTCTCTGATACTCTGTGTAATCTGCTCTGCCTGCCGACAGACATCCTGTCAGCTCCATTTCTTCCCAACTCCCCTCCGCTCTCTCCTCACTGCGACTCAACCACACTGACCTCAGGGCCTTTGCCCCTGTGGTGGTGGTGGTGGTGTTGGTGTGTGTGTGTTACACATATGTGTGTGCATGCGAATGCACCAGTCAGTACTCTCACATAAGTGTGTGTGTGGAAGCTAGAAGTAGACGTTGGGTATCTTTTTTTCATGCTCTTTCTCCCTCCCTCCCTCCCTCCCTCCCTCCCTCCCTCCCTCCCTCCCTCCCTCTTCTCCTCCCTCCCTCCCTCCCTCCCTCCCTCCCTCCCTCCCTCCCTCCCTCCCTCCCTCCCTTCTTTCTTTCTTTCTTTCTTTCTTTCTTTCTTTCTTTCTTTTTTTCTTCCTTCTTTTTTGAGGCAGGGTCCCTTACTGAACTTTAAGTTTTCCATTTCAGCCAGCGAGCCCAGGACCCATCTGTTTCCATTTCCAGTTCTAGGGTTACAACCGCTGGAGCCACACCACATCTGGCTTTTACAGGGATGCTGGGGATCTGAACACACGTCTTCGTGCTTGCACGGGGAGCGCTTGACCCACCGAGCTGTTGCTCCAGCCCTGCACTTGTGTCCTCTCAGCCAGGTGTCTGCATGGCTTGCTCCTCTGCCTCTTTCAAGTCTGTTTTTATTCAGAAGTTGCTTCTTCAGGGATTTCTTTGGTCACCTCATTTTGAAACATATTAATGAGTGCATGTGTGCACACACAGTGTGTCTACAGAGCAGCATTAACATGTTATATACTTCACTTATTTATTTATTTATTTATTTATTTGATTCTTTTATGTGTCTGAGTCTTTTGCCTGTATGAACATCTGTGCGCCACATGTGTGCCTGGTGTCCTCTGGGGCCAGAAGAGACTTCAGATCCCCTGGCACTGGAATTACAGGCAGTCAGTTGTGATCTGCCTCATGGGTGCTGGGATTCCAACTCAGGTCCTCTGCAAGAGCAACAAGCGCTCTTAACCACTGAGCCATCTCTCCAGCTCTTATTTATTAACATTCTGCCCCAGCTCAAAGCCCTGGCTCTGTGAGAAGAGGGATTTTTGTCTGTTTGATTTGCTGGTGAGTTTCCAGAACTGAGCACAATGCCCAGCACAAGATGAGTTCAATACACATTTTTTTTTTTTTTTTTTTTTTGGTGGGGAGCAGGAAACAAGTGAATAATTGTCTCACGGATCCTAAGATTATGGGCAGGTCCTGCTTTATAGGCAGGAAAACTGAAGTTTAGGGCTAAGCATCCTTGCCTGAGATCACACAGCTGTTCCCTCAGATCTCACGGGTGTCACCCAATACAAGCTCCCATCCATGGCGATAGCCACCATTCAGCTTAGCATCCACTGGAGAGTCACCCAGAGTCGTCACTTATCACATGTCCCACAGCCTACTGGCATCTCAGGGATTTGGGTCACAACTTGACAAGAGTAACCAATAGGTGCCTACGACCTCTCTACCAGACAAAGTTAGAATGGCCCAGTACACCTCTCACTTTACTTAAATTCTAAGTCTTAGAAGAAGGATGAAGGCGCTAATAAACAGAGACGGGGCTTCTGGTATATCTTTATCTGCAGTAATTAGAATGCAGCTGTGTGCATATGTGTGTGGCGGTCAGAACCTGGTATTGGGTATCATCCTGTCTTCTTCCCCACCTTCCACATTGAGGCAGGATCTCTGGTTGAACCCAGAGCTTGCTGATTCGGCTAGTTTGGCTAGCCAGCTAGCTCCAGGGATCACATCACCTCCTGTGTGCTGGGATTCCTGGCAGACTGCTGCTTCTGCCCAACATTTTATGTGAGAGAAGGATATTCAAACTCTGGTCTTCATAGTTGTGGGGCAAGCACTTTAATCCCGAGCCGTCTCCCCAGCCTCACCGCTGGATCTGTTTTTTAATATGAAAGTGCAGTTATTACACTTCACCTTCTCACCCAGGGTTAATGCTTTCGTAATGACCAATACTTAGGCAAACATCAAATGTTTCAACTGGTGCTTTGGAATATAATAAAGAACTTCTCCCAACTATAAGATGATACCATGTGTAAGTGAAAATGAATCCACCTATGTTTTAAACAAATATTTCCTTTATATTTTGAGATTATAATTGCCTCATTTTACCCTTCACTTTCCTCCCTCAAAGCCCTCTCATACATTCTTCTTTGCTCTCATTCAAACTCATGGTCTCTTTTTTCATTAATTTTTATTACACACACACACACACACACACACACACACACACACACACACACACACACACACATTCCTAAACACAAATACAACCTGATCAGTCTGTATAATGTTACTTACATGTATACTTTCAGGGTTGAGCATTTGGTACTGGATACCCAGTTGGTGTGCTTGTCTCTGGGGAAGGCAATTTCTCCTGATTTTAGTATTCCTTAGTTGCCTGTTATGTGTAGGGCTGAGGCCTGATGGGCTTTCCCTCATCCACGCTAGCATGCCTATTAGCTTTGTTTTTGTTCAGATCATGTTTAGGCAGTCATGTTGGTGAGACTTTACGGATGTACTGACATAATCCTTAACTAATTCTAAGCGTGCATCCTTATGCCCACAGGTAAATGTAATCTTCACTACTCATCAAGAAACTTCTTTTGCAACAGATGGAAACCATTTCAGAAAACCACAACCAATCGAAGTGCAGAGTTCTGGAGCCTAGTCCCAACTGATACATGAACAACACAATTCCCGCACCTAAAGTTCAGGGATCATTGCAGAAGAGGGGGTGAGGAGATTGTAAGAGCCAGAGGAACAGGAAGTCTGCTGTGAGTCTATGTCTTCTAGGAATGCTATTGTAGCTACTTTTAGGTGTGCAGAGCAGTAGCATAATGTATCTCCCCTTGGTTGTGCAATTGATGCTCAGAACTTTCTCATTTGGCAAAAATGCCTCTCTGTACCATTACACACCAATGTTCCATCTCCTCCTCCGAGCCACACAGCTACTGTTCTATCATCTCTCTGAGTCTGGGCAGTATCGGCTCCCACCTCACACACGCACACTGTGATACATCTTTTTGTGATTGTTCTGTTCCACTCAGTGTGGTGTCTTGGAGTGTCACGCAAGTCATAACATCGGCTGCTTCTTTTGAAAACTGATTTCTGTATATGCTTCATTTGATTGTGTTAGATGTAATGGTGGCAAGGAGGGGGCTGTTTTTAAAGATGTTTATTTTCTCACAATCAGTTTGTCTGCATTTATGATATTTCAAAGAGCACTTTGTTCACAGCCTGCTCAGTGAGGCTTGCTGCAGAGTGATGCTCTCCTATTTAATTATATCCTTTCCATTAGAATAAAATCATTTATTAAAACAGTTAATCACCCATAAACAGAGAACAGTATCTAAGCAAGGTGGCAGTTTGGCACATGTGGAAACCACGGTTGCCAGGCTGTCTCTCGGAATCCAGGGTCCTCAGGAATGCATCAGAGCCGCTGAGGGGGGCTAGGTAAGGGGAGAGGATTCCAATCCCACCTTCTCCCTTAGCTTTAGCCAGGCTAGGTCCAGCTAACAGCTCACACTGTGGGTACTGCGTGGTATTTTACTTGAAGTAAAATAGTGTTTGTCCCATTATTGGAATGTTTGTCTGTCAAATATGGATTTATGCCTCTCACAGACACAGGGTAGTGTTGTGCATCCTGACTCCACTGACCAGATAAGGTCATGGGACTTACTTTGGCCAATGAGCATATTCTTCTGTGACAAATTTAGTTGCTCATACAAGCCCCCCTGCACCCCTCTCTTGTGTGGGGTGTGTGTATGTATGTGTGGTGTCTGTGTACGCACTTGTCCAGATGTGTATGTAGCTGCATGTGTGTTAGACGTTGACATCAGTGTCTTGCTCTATCACTCTCCACTTTCCTTTTTTGCACTGGATTTCTTACCGAACCTACTGGTTCAATTAAGCTGGCCAGCCAGTGAGCTCCAGGGATTCCGTTCTCTCGCCACAGCGCTGGAATTGCAAGCATGTGTGGCCATGTCTGACTTCTTATGTGGGGGCTGGGGAATCCCAACTCAAGTCCTCAAGCTCACACAGCAAGCATGTTACCAATTCAGCCACTTTCTCAGACTCCTCTATTTTCTTTTCCCTGGGCGATGTTTCTGTAGTGGCCACTCTATCAACCTGGTTGCCAGGGTGACCATGATAAAAATGATACAGAGACCCAAGTGTTCAGACCAGCATGAAGGAGGGAGAAGCCTGTGCTGTCTGAAGCTACTGAGTTTTAGGGACTGGTTTGTCCCTGCAGTGTGGCCCAGCCTCTCCTGACTGACACACAAGGTTGTCAAGGGTGGACTTGGGAGAGCAGTGACATACCACCAAGTCTTCCTAATCCTTCATTCTGCTGCAGGAGTGCTTGAATCAGATCCACTTTCCACGGCCCCTGTTGGACTGGGATTTGTGTACCTCCCCCACAGCCCCATGCTTAGCCTCCGGGCTTGCACAGGACCCAGGGACTCTCAATAGTGAGCTTCCTGGCTGCTCTGCGGCTGCAGACTGAGCCTGTTTTAGGAAAGAAGGCCTGTGACTGTCAGCGGTTTTCTCATTTGAACTAGCAATGCTCTGTAATCCTTCTTCCTTTACGCTACTTCACCCTGACTGTTTACATGAGGCAAACAATTGCACTCCTTTTCCTCTCCGGCTTCCCAGCTGAGCCCGACTGGGGAGAGAGAGACAGACAGAGGCAGAGGCTACGGGGGACAGGAAGACGGAGGTGGAAGAGAAGGGGGCAGCAGGCTGAGTAACCACAGACTTCTAGAAGGTGCTTAGCCAAGGGGGCCCTGATGCATCATGTCACCCGTCTTGGGGCAGCCTTGTTAAAATGCCACGCTGGCTATGAACATCACGTGATTCCCCAGGATGCTAAAGTGGACAAACTGCTGTAAACCAGTTTGCAACTTCCCTCTTTGGTCTTATGGCGTCAAAAACATTCTGCACGTAATATTAGAAGATACCGCTTACTCCAGTCTAGTCTCAGTACCCAAACTTTGTGTTAAAAGCATGTCACTTAATGTTCAGCCAACTTCTGAACTCACCTTTTCGCAGATGGAAACGGAGTGTGTCAATATTTTGATGTAGAAAAAAAGATGGTAACACTCATCTTTTATACATCTTCCATTTAAATCCTTTAAACTGTCTCCTAAAGAGAAAGCAAGAGAAAAGCTCAATGATTGATGGAGATGAAGTCAGATGAAGAGGATGAGCCAAATCCTGGGCCCCAGGGTTGCTATAGAAACAAGCAGTGGCAGTGGACACTGATGACCAACATGTCCAACACTTGAAATGCAAATCTCATATATTCCCGGCAACTGCACCTGAGGGAGGGATAATCGTCACTTTATGTATAGTTGAACTAGGCTCAAACAGGTCAAGTGGTTGCCCCAAACCACTTTACTGGGCCTGATTTACAACTCAAAGTGGCTGGGTTTCAAAATCCACATTCTCATATCAAGCTATTTTGTCCCTTTGAGGAACCGAGACAGGCAAGCAAGCACACCAGAAAAAATGGAGGGGAAACTGAGGCAGAGTGGAAGCTATGTTCAGAAGCATGTGTCTCATGCACTAGTGATAATTAATTTACAAGACTGACTGCAGATTATAGTGCAAAAAATATGGAAAGACTCAACTCTAGACCAGCCTTTGCTCTGAAGAGGATTTGCCTGTTTAGGGGGGAAAAAAAACACCCTTCCAATATGAACTTGATGTCATTCCATCGAAGTAGGCCAGAGGAGCTGGCAGAATCCTAGCTGGTCCTTTATTGAACCTGTGTTTGAGGAAATTAAAGCAAGAGGGGACAGCACAATGAAGCCACGGTGTTTCTGTCACCGGGGCAATATCAAGACTGTCGCAGCAGGGACATGCATCGTTTCTATGCGAGCTGTCAGCAGGCTGGTGGACCAACACCATCTGCATGGAGACATCTCTGTACACACTGCATCACTCGTCATGCTGCAGGAGTGCGGAGGACAGCGGGCTGCTGACGAGAGGGCTGCTGTTCTCGCCCACGGTCATGGTCAGCAGAAGGTGCACATTCATTCTCGCTTCACTCCCCGGAAGCTCCCAGGACTTCCGGGTCATGTCACTTGCGTGTACGTACTCAATGCTTTTTAATACTTCTTTATTTGGACTTTAATTTCGCTGAATGTAGAGCGCTCGTCCATGTCTTCATCCTCTTTGGCAAGGTGTCCTCCAGTGCGGTGGGAGCCTCGCGGACACTGCTTCAAAACAATCATGGCTTTCCGTCATGAGTTCTCTATGCGTGTTCTAGGTTGTCATTGGCAGCAAAATGCTCCACAATAACATGTGTCCACCTTGGACTGAAAAAACTCATGTGAGGTGCCTGCCAAGAGCTGTTCTGGGGTAGCTTTTCTCCCCAGCACTGATTTGGGAAAATTGACCCATACTTAGGACAAATGGCCATAGAGTCCCCAAGGCCTTCAAGGCCTGTAGGTTGAATCCCAACTCGGAGGCTTTGGTACTTGGCGTCTGAAGGGGCTTCGCCTCCATCTACTTCGGAAACTTCTGCTGTGGTGAATGCTTAGCCTGCAAAACATAAATCTCTCAAATTCTTCACAATAGTTTACACTTTGTTTCCTCGCAGCAAGGTAACGGTAATTGGAGACCTCTACTGTACTGTTTAATGCCCTGAGACTTCTGGGCATTCCACACAAGCCATCAAACACCCACTGATGCTAGATGTTTGCTCTGCAGAAGGAGTTCTTGCCTCAGGCCCCCAGTTTTCAAAAACTCATACCTAGGTGAACTTATTCCTTGGGTGTGCCCCGAGCTGCAAGAAGTGTTCCTGGTCTGAATTCTGCCGAGCTTTGTGGCCTTTTCACCTTCTCCAAAGAAACCTATGCGTCTCTGAGTTAGTTTCCTCACAGGCTTCCCTTGGCTGCTGAGATGCAGCTTTCTGACGTGCAGGAGAGGGTTGGAGGCTGAGATGAGACCAACACAGAGGTAGGCACTTATGGGACTCCAGGAGAAGAAAAGCAAGAAACCATTGCTTAAATTCTCCCAAACCACCAGCACGACTACAAAGCAAACCATGGAGATGGCGTGAAAAGTAACAGTGAATGGAAATATTAGATCCGTCAGGTCCTTTCTGGTCCTAAGCTGGGCCTGAACTCAGCGCGCCTCCCTAAGCCCAAGCTTTCCTGCAGTACAAAAACGTCAGTGTGGAGCACCCCATGAAAACCAATATTGTGTGTATCACCCTTCCAAGGAAATAAATGACCCTAGCAGAAGAAGGGAACCAACTCCCCAGGAGCATAAATAACCACTCTGGGCATCTCTGCATGACTGCCAGGTATTGGATCCAGATGCTGACCAAACCTTAGGAAGATTTGTAAATGGTGAGGCCGGAGAGGGGAACCAGCAACCCCACATTTATTTTACTGTTGTTAAATGGAGTCTTTAACCTTTGCTTTCTGGAATAAGAAAATGCATGGCCCGGTGGGCCGTCATGCTCTCTGGATGCAGATGGGGCACTTGCAGGGTAGCCATGGGCCCGGGTCTTGCTAGGATTGTTGCTATAGAGGGTGGCCCCTCCCAGTGGGAGGACAGGGCATGGAAGAACAAATGATTTAGCCAGGTCCGGCCCCCAGGCTCTTGTGAAGAGCCTCAGAGTGTGAGAAAAGCAAGAAGAAAAGGTGTGAGAACAGCCGTTAGAGGGTTCAGGCTGGTTAGACTAATGCAGGGTACCTCTTAGACAAGTCATCCAGGCTGGGGCCTTTCTTTCTTTCCCTCCCTTCCCTGATTTTCTTTCTTTCCCTGATAGTGACCATCCATCAGAGTTGACCGAACTTCAGTGTGCCTGTCTCCATTTGTCCACAGCACATCTGGCCTGGAGACAGGGCTTTTCCCTTGAGCCATCTCTGCACTCCAGCAACTGACTTTCGGAATGGAATTCATTTTTCTTCTCTGAGAAACACCAGAAAAATCATGCCTCCACTAGCCACAGTCTCTCTTTGGCTCACATACTTATACATGCTTGTGTTAGCCAAACAATGTTAGTAACTAGCATGCTGGCTACCAATGCTGTGACTAAACACATGAGAAAATCAGCTTCAAGGAGGAAAAGACCACATTTTGGCTCATGATTTTGGAGGTCTCAACCCACAGTCAGTTGCTCTGTTGGTTTGGGTCTTTGGTGACACATGGTGTGTATGGTATACAAGAGTGCTCACTTCATAGCAGTTATGAAAAAAAAATTAAAAAGAAGGGGCCAGGTCTCAATATCCCCTTGAAGGTGATGCCCTTGGTGACCTAACTTCTTCCCACAAAGTCCTACATCCTAAAGGTTCTATCACACCCCCCAACAACACCCTAGACTGGGGTCACATCTTCTAATCATAAGACTTTAGGAAGCATATCAGGTCTAAAGCATGACAATGCTCACAAAATATTCACTAAGTGAGTGAAGGGCAATGGCTGGGAACAGAAGCATGGCTCACCCAGCTGGAAATGTAGGAACAACACAGAGGAGGAAAGACACAGCTCTAAAATATGTTTAAAGTCTACCTGTGCTTTAGTTGATCTTGTCAGTTGTCTGTCCCATTAATTCAAAAAGAGCATCAAGTGACTAGGTGTACTAGCAAGGGTTTCTATTGCTGTGATAAAGAACCACAGCCAAGAGCAACTTGGGGAGGAAAGGGTCTATTTCCTCTTACACTTCCAAGTAACAGTCCACCCTTGCGGGGATTCAGGACAGGAACTCAAGTAGGGCAGGAACCTGAAGGCAGGAATTGACATAGGCCACAGAAGAACACTTCTCCCTAGCTTATTCTCCAAGCTCAGCTTGCTTTCTTCTGCAACATAGGACCACCTACCCAGGGGTAGCACCATCTCCAGTGGGTTGGGTCCTCTTATGTCAATCATTAATCAAGAAAATGCCCTACTGACTTGCCTACAGGTAGTCCACTGGAGGCACTTTCTCTGTTTCTCAACTGAGCTTCCTTTCCTCAGCTAACTGGAGCTTGCGTCAAATTGACAGACAACAATGACAACCAGAACAACTGGCTCCTTGTCAATTTGCCATACCAACACATTGCTATGAAACCATAACCCTTCCCTGTGTATCGCTAAGATGTCACGTTAGTATCAATATCACAATATAAAATATTTCAACTTTTAAAAAAAGTCCCACCGTTTTTAAAAAGTCAAAGACTTTAAAAATGTGGTCTCTTTAAAATGTCCAAAGTCTCTTTCAAAGTGCAAAGCCTTTCTAAAACATCCAAGAAGTCTCTCTAAAATTGCAAAGTCTCTTAACTGTGGGCTCCTATAAAATCAAAAATAAGTTACGTATTTCTTATTTAAAAAAGGAAGAGCCGGGGCGCAATCAGATAAAAGCAAAACCAGAGACCAACAGTATAAAAAGCCCAGTGTTGGACATCTGGGATTCACTCATTGTCTTCTAGGAAACAAAGGGTTTGGGCAAGTCTACCTTTCAGGCTCTGTCATTCACAGCACACACAGCTTGTCTTGTAGGCTCAGGACAGCTCCACTGCACATTGGCTGCTGTCCTTGGTAGTTGTCCCATGGCGTTGGCATCTCAAAAAAATGCCTGGGTCTCCACTGCAACTGGGCTGCACCTTCACCAACAGCCTCCCTTGGGCTCTCACAGTGCCAAGCCTCAGGTGCTTCATGACTCCTTCATGCCCTCAAAACCAGTGTCATCTAAGAAGCTCTTACACATCCCCATGTTCAGCTGCCAGCACATAGTAAAACCTTGGCCCTTGTGGACCACAGTTTATGTGTTCTGACCTCGAGGAAACATTTCCCAAGAGATTTTGCCCCAATGATGATTGTGTCTCCTTAATCACCATGTGTTTCTCAGCTCCAGCTAACCAACATCAATTGTCCCAGGAGATGAAAGGTTTTTCTTTAGTGGTTTTGGCCTCTTCTTAATCACAGCCAATTCTCCAGCCCCAAATGATGAGAACCAAAATCTTAGTACAAAATAGCACAGCTAGTATGATCTTTGCTCTCCTCTGAAACTGCACAAGCCAGTTTGTTGTCATTGCTCTCATCATAGTTATGTTCCAGGCTCCTACAGAACAGCCCACTGAGCTCGGAGTTCTCAATAGCTTTTCCAACCCGAAGTTAAATGTCACCACAACCCTCCGGAAACTCATGATCAGGTCTGTCGCAGCAAATCCCCATGACCTGGTACCAAAGGTTTCCATTGCTGTGATCAAACACCATGACCAACAGCCATGTGAGGAGAGGAGGGTTTGTTCAGCTTTACAGTTACAATCCAACGTGAGGGGAAGTCAGGGCAGGAACTCAAGGCAGGAACCTGGAGGCAGGAACCGAAGCAGAGGCCATGGAGGAGTGCTGCTTACCAGCTTGCTCCCTATGGCTTGCTCAGTCTGCTTTCTTAAAGCATCCTTGACCACCTGCCCAAGGGTGGCACTGAACTCAGTGAGGTGGGCCCTATCAATCATTAATCAAAAAAAAAAAAAAAAGAAAAGAAAAGAAAAGAAAAAAGCCCTACTGATTTTCTTACAGAAGCATTTTCTCAGTTGAGATTCTTTCTTCCTAGATATGTCTAGGTTTGTGTTAAATTGGCATAAAACAAGAACAATCAACCAACCAACCCAGCACACTAATTATAATGGTTGGAAAACAGGCCCCTAACCCATGGAGATGCTGATATGCTAAGAAACCAACACTATGAGGTCTTCAGAAATGTCATAAAGTCAGCTATCGTAGTATGTCTAGTAACATTGAAATGATATTTGTTTACTGTTGAATAATAGAAAAAAGTAAGTGAAAGAACTGAAAATCACAAGTGGTTCTTTTCCAAGCAAATGCTATAATGGTCTTTAGTATTTACATTTTCCATTCTCTTATAAATACATAAATATCTGTTTAAAATTACTTGTTGGGTGGTGGGAGAGATACCCGAACCACTGTCAATGCTGGCTATCCTGTAGAGAATCTGAGTTCGGTCCCCAGCACCCACAGCAGGGGCCTCACAACCTCCTGTAACTCCCGCTCCAAGGACATAACACTCTCTTCTGGCCTCCATGGGTCCCCACACACATGTGCATGCACTCACATGTGCATGCCATACACATAAATAAAAATCTTAAATGAACAATTATCCTTCCTTTGTCCCTCTTCTCTCTCCCTCCCTCCCCCTTCCTCACTTGCCTTCTCTGCCTACCTCTCACTCATCTTCTCTCCCTTTTCCTTCTACTTCCTGTTTTTCCTTCTTCTATCTCTATTGAGGCAAAATTAAGATCACACTATGCACAGTTTGGCAACCCAATATTTTTTTTTTTCATTTAAAAACATATTTTGAACACCTTTCCAGATAGATGTCTACAATTTGGTGTTTTGAAATGAATTTCTAGTTTTCCATCAGGATGCAATTTTCTCTTTGGGGTCAAATACTGGATAGTTAACAAACCCACAGCTTTCAGAAAACGCTTTTACATAAGACATTTAAAAGAGAACTATCAAATTCCCTTCATTCCCACCTCCCTTCCAAATAAATGAAAAGTTAAAATTTTCTACAAACAGAAAATTGAGATGACATGTTTAAATGTCATCTCATTTCTACTGAAGGGATGTTTCTGGGAAGAAGGGAGCTTTTGGGCTCTATGAAAGGTACACTTTTTTTTTTCTTCACAGAGGCCTTTTTCTCCATTGGAATGATCCCACAGTAGGGAAAGCTGTTCTTTCTTCCTCAGGAGCTGCAGGGACTCTCTGACAGACCATCCTCTCAGGAGGCTGAGCTGGGATTTTATTGCAAAAGGATCTTGGGTTGGCACTGCTGGGGTCTCATGCAAACAGCTGTACCTCCAGCAGCAGGTCATCACTGCCTCCCTGAGCAAAGCTCCCTGAAGGAGACAGCATCAGTCAGAGCTCCTTATCAACTGATAGCCTCCGTTGATGGTTCATGACACCAGGAAATGGGGACTTGCCATGGAAGGAAGTCAGAAGATACTTACAGACCTCAGAGATGAAGAATGGGCCCATTCTGTTCTGTGCCATTACACAGAGCCCTCAAGCCAAAACAGGACAAGAAAGGGTAGAAGGGACCACATCATGTGCTGTTTTCAGTTCCAACTACCTTCTGAAGTCTCACCAACATTTTGGCAGAGGCTAGGTCACCTTGATATCTTTGAAGACTTCCTGTATGGTTACCCAGACAAGCTGCATGCCAGCATCCAAGGTCACTTGGGTCATGCCTTGTCTCTGAAAAGCAGCTACCACTATTCTGAACAATGTCTGAGAAAGAAGATCATTCACTTCCAGCTGCTCATACTCCCAATCCTTGCTGTTTCTGAGCAACACTGCCTGGCCTGGGCTTCAGTGGAGCTGTGGCCTTTTTAAAATTCCTTTCTGTGCCCTTAACTCAAGCATCCTTGTCCTTGGCAAGGGATGGCTTAAATACAGGAGACAGAAACATGATGTGAAGAAATAGTGAGTATTGAGATCGAGGGCTACCTTACAAAATCCAAGGACAGAAATGCATCTGCATCTGATGCGGACATAGAGTTTATAACACATACATTAGAAATGGGTTGGTTGTACGCAACCAAAATCAAATAACAATATATCAAGAAGACAAAAACAAAAACAGTAATATTATTAGCTTAAGTCATCAAAAGCCTTATTTTTGTCATGAAAAATTCAAAATTAGGCATTTTGTCCATATCATTATAAATCCAAGGGTGGACTCTGTTTTTATAGTCATGGTTGTAAGCTGGCCTCCATGTTCAATTCCTGAAGAAGGGTCCTGAAGGAAAAGGAATGCTGTACACATCTAACCTTTTGGAAAGCTCCCCTCCCTCACTCTCCCTCACTGACCAAAGTTTAGTCTAATTGTCACCTCCAGCCCAAAGGATGAGAAGGTACATCGCTGTCCAGAGCACATTGGATTTATGTTTGCAAAAGAGTGGAAAGATGCTGGGGCCAACTTGTCTCCTGTTGTTGATCAGATAACGCCAGCACTTTGTTTTCTCCTGACTCGGTGGGTCAGGAGCGCTGCAAGACTAAGGATGACTGGAACATCTCTGTTCCACCATGGCTGGCACTGCCTCAGGAACGCCTTAAACATCTTGGTTAGGCTGGCCAGGCTATGGCCTTGGGTTGGCAGGTTGGGCCCTTTGATTCTCTCCATGAACTCGTGGTCCACATTCTTTGCCTCTTAGTAACCTAGCCCTGTTGTTTTTGATGCTCATCAGCTTCCTGGAGGGTGAAAGTAGAAATTTCAATATCTCTTGGATCTGCAAGTACCAGATCACCACCCAGCAATATGTTTCTTTGGTTAAAGCAAGCCATTAGGCCAGCAGGATCCCAAGTGTGATGTGTAAACTCCACCTCTCAAGGGACTGAGCACACGATCACCGGAATGGAAGAATCCTAGCTGCTGTCATCTTTGCTGAAGATCTTGGTAGCTGACCACTGAAGTTGAGGTTCCTTTCTTCCTCTAGGCCACTAGTTCTTTGTCTGTTCCTGTCTCTATGGGGCTGTTCACTCTTTCTCAGCTTTCTCTTTTTCTATGAGCACAAGTTCAGAAAGAATATCAGTCCTGAAGCCTCCTTATGACTGAGAGTCTGTTTGGTATGTTGTAACAAAAAAGAGCAAGCAGCAACTTACTTCTCTTCTAGGGGCTGGAAGTCCAAGTTCAAGGGGCCTGTAGAGGACCACCACATAGTCATCAATGGCTGTTTCCTCACAGTGTCTTCATATAGTGGACACACACACACACACACACACACACACACACACCATGCTCTGTTACCAAGTGGAGGCCTGTTGGGATAATCTTTTTGTACATTGTATAAAGATGTCTCTCTGTTTAACCTCACCTGCCTAAGGCACCTTCTGATTGGTTTAATAAAGAGTTGAATGGCCAATAGCTAGGCAGGAGAGGATAAGCGAGACTTCTGGGCAGAGGTAGGAACTCTGGGAAAGAGTCCAAGGCAGTAGATTTGCCAACCAGACACAGAGTAAGTCAGACACACAGTTCTGAGGAGAAGTAAGGAGTAATGAGCCACATGACAGAATGTAGATTAATATAAACGGGTTAATTTAAGTTTTAAGAGCTGGCTGGGAACAAGCTTAAGCTAAGGCCAAGCTTTCATACTTAATAAGAAGTCTCCATATCATTATTTGGGAGCTGGCAGTCCAAAGAAAGCTTGGCTACAGAGGCCCTATCCTCTATTCTTCTGTCAAAAAGTCCTTCCAGAGTGAGGGGCTTGGTATGGAGAGCCAGGGTCTTCCCAATGTTTTCCGGGTGTCTTCGTGGACACAGTGGCAGAGACCTGGACTCTGCTTACATTTACAAAAATTTCAAGTAGGAGCTCTTCACCTGAAGCTCAGGGAATGCAGGAACTCATTTGGCAGCTATAAATAGAGACCCCCACCGAACAGCTAAAGCCTACTGAGAAGCATTTCCCTGTGTCACTGGGCCTGCTTGTGTCCCATGGTGCGGCTCACGAGGAGCAGAAAGTTGTTGGATGCTACAAGGAGCGTTCCCCCTGCCCTGTCACCAAACTTCCTCCTGTCCCCTGTCCCAGGAGTTCCTGGGTAAACACCCTCTCGCCCGGGCAGGCCATGCTACTCTCCTCATGGCAGCCTTCTTTCTGCTCTAGGCCCTCCTGGTGCTGAGTGTCAACCCTGGCTGGCATCTTCTGGAGGAGGGCTGCATCTCAGCTGGGTGTCCCTGGTCCTTTGCTCACTCCTCTGCCACTTCCATGTCCAAGGTGGAGCTTGGTGACGTTTGAGCAAGTGGCCCCAGCAAAGCTGCCAGAGGCAGGCTACCTCAGAGGCGTCCCAAGGGCCCAGACTGGCAGAGAATCCCCTCTCCTGACCGCTCTTCCTCTGAGCACCTGCCCTGTCTCTCGTCCACAACCAGTTTCCACAAGGTAAACAGCAAGGACGCTCGTCAATTTCCTGTCAACTGTGGTGGCTCCTGCAGTGCCCAGGCTGTATTCACACACGCAAATGCCTCGTCTAAACAGCACTTTTCTCATTTAGAGCCCCTTGAATGCTCACTTGGTCACTTGCTTGTTCTCTGGAGCAGAGAGCTCCCTGATACAAGCCAGTGGGAACGTCCTCTGCAGCTGCAGGGAGGCACATCAAAGCCCCCCCCCCCCACCCGGGAGGACGCGGGGCACCAACTCACTTCGGGGACAGAAATCAGTGCAGAAATGCGGGTTTTGAAGATGTAAAATAAAGAGCACATTTGCAACCTCACCCGAATCTCAGAGAGTTTTTTGTTTGTTTGTTTGTTTTTTGTTTTGTTTTGTTTGTTTTTTTTTGTTTTTTTCGAGACAGGGTTTCTTTGTGTAGCTTTGCGCCTTTCCTGGAACTCACTTGGTAGACCAGGCTGGCCTCGAACTCACAGAGATCCGCCTGCCTCTGCCTCCCGAGTGCTGGGATTAAAGGCGTGCGCCACCACCGCCCGGCTCAGAGAGTTATTTTTAATGACACAGAAACTTTCTTTTTTTTCCCTAAAGGGGCACTTGCCTGCCCACACCTTTAGGGTGAGGTCTTGAACTCCAGTCTGGGATACTGTTTCAGGCAACTAAGTCTCAGGAAGTCACTTGCCAGGCCCCCTTACTGTCTTGGTATGTATGTATGTATGTATGTATGTATGTATGTATGTATGTATGTATGTATGTATTTTTATGAGAGCATATCCATTTTACAAAATAATGGGCTTTACCATGGCATTTTCATATATGTACATATACATATGATATATATATATATATCATAGATTTTGATCCTATCCATCCCTGTTAACTTCTCTGCCCCCCATTTCTCACCTATGGGTTCACTTCCTCTTCCAAAATAGCCCCACTTTGCCTTCACGTTGTAGATGTACGTGTGTATAAATTTGCATATTTTGGTGTGTGCACGTGCGTGTGTTTGGAGGCCAGAGAATAGCCCTGAGTGTTGTTCCTCAGAAGCCGTCCACCTGTGTGTGAAAGTCTGAGACAGGATCTCTCATTGGCCTGAGCACCCTGAGCAGGCTAGATGAGCTGGCCAGGCCTCCCATTGCCGGCTCCCCAGTGACGGGGTTACAGATGTGCCCCACTGTGCTGAAATGTTTGACTGGATTCTGAGGGTCGAACCCAGGTCTTTATCCTTGCACAACCAACGTCCCCCACAGAGATGTCTCCACAGCACACATCTTCAAGTCTAGATTTTTATCAGTGAAACATGTTTGTCTTTCTGAGTTTCTGGGTCTGGCTTGTTTTGCGTAACACAACATCTTTAGTTCTGTCCATTCTCCTGAGAGTAACACAATTTTGTTCTTCTTTATGGGTGAATAGAACCCCATTGAGCATGTGTGTCACATTTTTTTTTTCCTACTCACTCTTCTGTCCATGGACACCTAGGCCCGTTCCATAAGTTGGTTATCATGAGTAGCACCATAATACACACGGCTGGTCACCTGCCCCTTTGCAGCCCTGCCTGGCTCACTGGGTACAAGCATCCCTATGGCGGGCCCACAGATAGATATTCCTGTAGATAATTCTTCCCAGGGTGCCGCTCTTCAGTAACAGAGGATCAGAGAAGGTGAGGTACCTACAGAAGGTCACACAGCTAGGAGAGGGCCACAGCTGGAGTCCGGTGTACAGTCTGCTGCTCCCCAAGGTAGGCGCACTCTCGGGCACTGATGTGGAATTTAGCTTTTCTGAACAGCCAGGATGGGAGAATCCTGTTCTCCATTGTTCCTCTGGCCTTGGCTAGCTGCACCACATTCTTTAGTGTCTCGGCCCCCAGAGGGAATCCATGGCAGTGAGGAGAGTGTTCTGAGACTTAATTAACTAAAGTCTTTAACATTCAACTGCTTTGGGCAAAGGCTTCTATACTACAATATTCTCAGAAAATTCTATGGACAGAGATTCTAGCTTTTCAATTGCAAAAGTGCTTTATTAAAAAGGGGATGGGGTGGGATGAGGGAGATCTCATTGGCAGCCTGGGGGCGGGGGTGGGGGGAGGATAGGTATCTCTTGGCATCTGAGAGCACCATGCATGAGTGATGCAGATGTACCCCCCACTTCCTCTGGAGGCAGGGGCAGGGGTTCTCAAATCACCACATGACTGTGGGTGACCTTGATCTAGATGCTTGTTTTCTCATTTTACAACATTTCTCTGCAGGGCCAGCCGGGTCCCCTGGGATCTGATGTCTTAGCCTCTGTGATAAACAAGGCTAAACAAATTAGTAAAGAAAAAAAATTAATTGAATTTTAGAGAGATTGTTTCCCTTATCTCTCTGCTGCTAACAAGGCTGAGACAATTCTGGTGTTGTCCTGGGTTTTTTCATCCTTTTCTTTTTCTTTTTTCTTTTCTTTTCTTTTTTTCTTTTCCTTTCTTTCTTTCTTTTTTTTTTTTTTTTTTTTTTTTTTTTTACAAATCTCAGGTGATTCATGGTGCTGGGAGACACCCAGGCAGGAGCTTACACTGTAGATCACATACTGAAGCCTCAGCAGAGACCCGTTTTTTTTTTTTTTTTATTATTTGTTACCCAGGCTGGGGGATTAAGTTGATACCTGGTCATGTGGCTGAGCATCACTTCTCAGCAGAATCTTGACTCACTGATAAAAAAGATGGGACTTGGGGTCACCGGAGACAAGACCAACAAATCACGCCTGTGCCAAAGGGCCACACTCAGGCACCCAGAGTCCCAAATGCTCAGAGGGGAGCAGGGCAGGCACTTCAGTGTAGACTGGGTTTGTCCCACAGCGGATGGGCTCACTTGCTTAGAGAACCTTTGGTGGCCTGTAGTGGTCCCTTGTCAGTCCTGTGGGCTGCAAGAGATGCACTGGTGCATCCTACCCCAGCCACAGGCCACAGACCACTCTGAGGGGACACTGGCCCAGGAGCCTGGTTGCCTCAGTTTTGGGGGTATTGGTGTGAGCAGGACTGTGATTTCGGGTCATAATTTTTCTTGTTTTCATTTAGTCACTGAAGAGAGTGCCTGAGATGGCAGAGAGAAGGAGGGAGGGAGGGAGGGAGGGAGGGAGGGAGGGAGGGAGGGAGGGAGAGAGAGAGAGAGAGAGAGAGAGAGAGAGAGAGAGAGAGAGAGAAAGAGAGAGTTCTGTTCTGGGTTCTTAGGGCCCCATTTAGCACACCTATCTGCCAGTCTACGGGGCAGTTAGAGTGGTTAGAACTGTCACAAATCACTCTTAGTAGCGCTGGGAGTCAGGACCCAGGAAGAGCAATGAGATGGAGGGGATAAGGGTTTGTCTAAGGAAACCCCAGAGTGGCTGCTGAGGGGTTGAATGTGCGATCCAGGGAATTGGCTAAGACTGGCAGCCTGTCTTTTCCAAGGATCAAATTCTGGTCCCCAGGACTCGGGGATGGAGAGGGGATCCAGCCCCTGAAACTGACCACCTCCCTCCCTCTTCATCAGATGGCATCTGGGAGTTGGAGGGTTTTCTCACTCACCTATGTCCTATGTCCCCTTCCCCGTCTTGGGTCTTCTGCAGGGAGCAGGACTTTTTTGATGGCAGGGAGGGTGGGTTTTGTGTTTGTTTTTGAGCACAGTACTTCTTGACTGTGACCAGTCAGAGAAAACCAAGGTCCTTGAAATTCTAGTCCCAGTCCTTCAGGCTGGTCAAAGTTGTCGATGAGGGGACTGGATGTGTGTGGAGGGGGCCTCACAGGAATAGATCCTGAGCCCAGGAGGCCTGTGTGTGCAGGCACATGCTCTCTCTCTCTCTCTCTCTCTCTCTCTCTCTCTCTCTCTCTCTCTCTCTCTCTCTCTCTCTCCCTCTCTGTCTCCACATTCTCATCCATCAGAAGTAACTGCTAAGCCCTGGTTACTCACCCTCTTTAAGTCATTTTAGATTGATTGTGTGGAGCTGGCAGGCAGGATTAGGCCATGCCACTCAGGACTGGCTAGGGAAAACTTGTTGGAAACACTAAAGACTGTGAGGTCAGGGTCGGTCCGGCTCACCGAACCCACACAATCAGCAGAGCTGTGGGCTGGGGCACCCTGAAGTTCCTAATATCCCCCAAGGCGAGGACAGCATTGGCAGCGTGCTAAATACAGCCCTACTGAGGGACCACTCAGTCACCGTGCCTCTCAGTCCTCTGCATAGCTACAGGAAGTACACACTGTCATTTACTTCCTGTCTGCCAGGACACACTGGGCACACGGAGGTCGAGGGTCTTTCTCATGACTCTCCTGTTAGTAGTTGGCAAAATCAAAATTTGGATCCAGAAGTCTAGTTTCAGAGCCGGGAGGCTGTAAGAAAAGGCCTGTGGAAGAGTGGGCAGCGGGAAGAACGCTGAGGACAAATGTGGTACGGAGAAGCACCAAACTCCTGAGAGACCCGAGACTCACGTTACCTCTCTGAGTTGCATGATGAAGACCTTTGAAAAGGCCTCTTCTATCTCTAAAATATAAAGAGTAGCAACTGGATGGTCATCGAAATCTAATGAGTCAGTCACGTGTGATGCTCCTATAACTTTACCTACATGGGGGCTGAGGAAGGATTTCTTGAGCCCAGGAACTTGAAAACTGTAAGTCAGCCTGTTTCAGCCATGAAGTATCCTATCTGTCCACTGCCCCAAGTGCCTGTGAAGTGACAAGTAGACTTGGTTAAAGTGAAACACACCCCTGTTTCCTCTTGAGAACTTGGGAACAATGGTGGCTCCACGCGTGGAGTCCCCCAGCAACACCACACGTGGAGGAGTCATCTGAGTGAACGATCAAAACCAGTTACGCACAGGAGTGCTTTGAAAATATAAATGTCTATGACAGCAGCAGGTAATATCAATATTATAAACTGAGAGGGATATTTACACTTCAAAGGGATCATTTGCCTTTACAAAGAGAGTTCTTAACATTCTTAACACTTAAAGTGCTTACATTACTTAGAGAAAATTAATTGGGAGTGAGGCCAGAGGAATGCGTGATTAAGGCGTTCAAGGGAGAATTAGAGGTGGCGGTTCCTGAGATGAGCATCCGAGCCAATAGATTGATCGTTTCTCAACTCAATTCCATCTACCCATCGCAGGAAGGAAGCGGCAGCTTCCAGTGTGTCTTCTTCATAGTTCTTATACATAAAACCAGACGTCCCCCAGCTGTTGTTTTGGGGGTGTAGAGTTATTTCATTTTTGCCTTTCCCCAAAATCTGCTTTAAGAGAGTCTCTCTCCAAGCGACCTTCCTGGCCAATAGATATGTGGAAGAGCTGGCGCCCTGCATCACTGGAGCTGAGAGCTATCAGTTGCAGCCCTCCCAGAAAAATGAGGGCCAGAAGTGTTGAAAAGGAGCTTTTGGCAGAGCCCCAACAGGGCATCTCAGATGCTCCATGCAGAAGAGCACAGAGCAAAGCCCATTCCCTCGAGGGCTTACTGCACAAGGACCACAAAATCCTAACATAAACACAGACAGTCCATGCACGTCAAATGACAAAATAAATCTATTTAAGAGACAGCTCCGATAACTTCGCTTACTATGGAGTCTGTGATGGGAAGAAAGAAAACAAGGACCATCCAGGGGTGGGATCTGTAAGGAGTTTCTGAGGGAGAGAGGGAGAGCTGAGCTGTGGAGAAAGGGAAAAGGAAACAAATGTGACCAAGACTGGGGGGCGGGGGGCAACTCCAAGGTTCAAAGGCCTGCAGGGACTCATTTAAAGCCAGTGGGCTCGGCCAGCAGTGCGTGTGGCCCGAAAGACCTGTTCATTCTTCTAGTTCACTTATTCTCTCTCCTCGGCCATTGTTTCCATGCGTCAGGAGGCCCCTCCACCATCTTTCCCCCTTCTCCCCTGCGGCAGACATCACTAATCAAGCATGGCCCTCCGTCCTGAAACTCCAGGATCCTTCTTAACAGTGCATTCCAAGTAGCCCAGGATAGACCTTCACAGCTTTTCCATTCATGTATACCTACCTTACATGCTCTAAAGATGCCCATCTTAGTTAGGGTTTCTTTTGCTGTGACCAAACATGACCAAAAAGCAAGTTGGGGAGGAAAGGGTTTATTTGGCTTACACTTCCACGTCACTGTTCATCACTGAAGGCAGTCAGGACAGGAACTCAAACAGGGCAGGAACCTGGAGGCAGGAGCTGATGTTGAAGCCATAGAGGGGTGCTGCTTACTGGCTTGCTTACCTTGACTTTCTCAGCCTGCTTTCTTATGGAACCCAGGACCACCAGCCCAGGCGTGGTACCACCCACAATAGCTCCCCTCCCCCATCAATCACTAATTAAGAAAATGCTGAAACGACGACCTCCCTGGACTGAGTCTACCAAGTTGATCACAGTCCTCGGGGGAGGACTTGTCCTGGAGGAGGTGGGAATGGAGGGTGGGCTGGGGGTAAGGGGAGGGCGTGGGAGGGGGGAGAATAGGGGAACCCATCGCTGATATGTAGAACTGAATGGTATTGTAAAATAAAAAATATATATCACAAAAAAAAGAAAAAAAAAATGCCAGACAGACAGATCTTCTGGAGGCCTTTTCTCAATTGAGGCTCCCTCCTTTCAGGTGGCTCTAGCTTGTGTCAAGTTGACATAAGATTAGCCAGCACAATGCCCATTTCTCATACTGTCTTTGCCATAGCAAAACACATGCCTAGGAACAAGAATTTTAGCCTACTATCCTGGCCTGACCCCGGGGCGGGGGGGGGGGGGGGCAGGCAAAAGGACTGAAGACTTCTATGCCAGTTACTCTGGTCCCTGCACAGGTCTGTTTCCCTGTGAGAGTCTAGTTCACCCACCTAGGTTCCAGTTCAACCTTTTTCAGGTTGTACCCCTTCCCCAGTTCACATCCATCTTAACTTCCAATTTGTGTCTTGCAGATTTGGGGCTCAAGCACAAAGCAGAAACAACAGCTTCACATAAATTGGGTGCAGCTAGTGAGGTCTCTTTAAAAAATAAATACCAAGCTGTGCATGATAGTTAACACCTTAATCTCAGCACTCGGGAGGCAGAGGCAGGCAGATCTCCATAAGCTGAAGGCCAGCTTGACCCACACATAGAGTCTCAAACCAGACAGCTGCAGAGTGAGGCCTTGTCTCAGGAAATAAATAAATACCATCTGCCACCTATTTATCTGTCTATTGTCTATCAAACTATCACCCGTCATCTATAAATCACCTACCACTAATCTGTAATCTATCAATAATCAATCAACTCATCTATTCACTTGTCATCTCTGATTTCTCTTGCTGTGATAAATCCCTAAGTGAACCAATTTAAAGATGGTTTTGTTTGGCTTCGTGGAGTCACAGGTTTCAGGCTATAGTTGGCTACCTTCATTACTATGACTTGAAGTGAGAAGGAACATCATGGCGCCAGGAATGTGTAACAAGGTCTGTCTACCTTACGGCAGCCAGGAGTCTGAGAGACAGAGACGGGGGCATTTGACGAGATAACATCCTTCAGAGATATGTGTCCAATGACAAACTTCCTCATGTTTCCGTCACCTCTGATGGTGTCCTCAAACTCAAATCAGCTGATGAATCAATACTTTCATAAAGTCAGAGTTCCCAGGATCCAATCACCTCTCAGAAGCTCCATGTCTTGACACTACTGCATTGGGGACTGCCTTTAGCACTAAGCCTTGTGGGAGATGCTTTATATTTAAACCAGAACAGCCTATTACCTCTCCACCTGTCTGTCTGTCTGTCTGTCTGTCTGTCTTCTGTCTATCCATCCCACCTTCCTATCCACCTGCCTGTCTGCACAGTTTTTCTTTCATTACCAAACCGATTGATGTTGTCATCTTCTAGGAATAACCTCCAGCTTCAGGCAGCAAGACATCCAGCTCCATACCCAATGCCTGGCTTACATAAGGATGTAAAGGCCTGGTCTTTTTGCTTTGAAAGTGTACGCTCCTCACACACACTTCTCCACCGGCTCTTATGTACTGGACCCAAACTTGAGAATGATTTTGAACTTCTCATCCCCACACCTCCACCTACAGAGTTCTAGAACTGCAGGTGTGCCACCATGCAGTGCTTTCTAGATTGGCCTTGAACTAGATTGAACTAGATTGGCCTTGTGTGTGCTAGGCAAAGACTCTTCCCAGCCCAAGGCAAGCCAACTCAAAGAGACTGTCCAGTTCTCGAGTTCACTCTATTGGTCCTGGAAGTCTCTTCATGGCTGCCATACTTCAACTTCTCCTTATTCTCCATCTTGTTTCCTTTACCCCGTCTTCACCTTAACAGGGATAGGTCCCCAGGGAACTGACAGTAACTTCCTGTAGTCCCACCATCTCTGAGACTGATTCTTGGGGAATCTGAGGCACAGCTCAGTGTCATTCATTTGACAAACTGACTTAGTACGTGCTTGGGGCAGCATGTTGTACAAATGCTGAAGTGGAGATAATCTGTCATATCATATGCATGGCTATGAGCAGGTGTAGGCAAGTCCCTGGAGTACCCAGAAAGCGGCAGTGACATTATTTAGCAATAAAACGTTTGCTTTCCTGTCTTTCCCAAGTCTGGGATGAATAAATATTCACTAGGCGGGTTGGGACACACTCTCTAGACAGAGGGGCCAGGGTGTATAAGGACAGAAGGTCAAGGTCCTAAATGAGAATGGACAGTATACCTTGGTGTCACTAGAGAGTCAAGAGTGACAGGCTGTGACGATATGGTGAGAGAGGAGCAATCCAAGTCCTTAATGTGGATGTGTGTGGTCAGCAGAAGCATGATGCAATCTGGGCTTCAGACCCATCACTCTGGTGTTACCCGGCAGAAGAATCTGCTCAAGATTTGAACAATGGCAGAAAACCCATGCTCCTGCTGATGGTGAGTGGCTCATGAAGGTAGAAATAACTACAAGTAGATTAATTACTTTCTTCTAGATTGATACTAGACCTGGTTGGTTGGAAGTCAGCTGTACTGATTATACTAAAAACATATGGTCCTCATCAGTAAGTAGATCCATACGGGAAAAGTCAAACTATGTCTACAAAGCGTCAGCATCATGCTGCTGTGATGCCTCAAAGCCAAAATGATATTTGGATGCAAAGTGAAATTTTAGTTGTCGTAGAAGACGTATGATTAGAGATGTTGATCCAACAATTATGTGGAGCCCGTGGAATCCAGTTGTTATAAAGAATGTGGACCCATAAAATGACGTCCGAGATGAAGAATGGGCTTTCAAAGTATTCTGAGGTGAAGGATCGTGGAGTAGAGTCCAAGAATAATTGTGATTAGTAGGGCTTGATTTATAGGGTTTCATTTTCCTTCTATTAGACTGTGCTGAGCTCATGTGATTGGGATTCCTGATATTAGTAGGACTAATGTATTAAGTAGTGGGACTTCGAGGGGATTAAGAGGAGCGATTCTTACAGGTGGCTATCAGCCTTCTAAGTCTTGTGTAGGTACAAGCCTGGAGTGGTAGAAAGCTCAGAAGCCCAAAGTGAAGAAGACTTCCAGACACAATAAATAAGATTATTTCATAGCAGAGGCCTTTTTGGACGACAGGTGGCCTTGGTAGATGCCTTCTCAGATAATGTCTCATCATTATTGATACACGGTGAGGGTATTTGCTAATAATCCTAAAGATAGGAGGGTAAATGAGTTGTAGTGAAATCATATCACCAAGCCGGGGTTAGTAGAAAAGTGCAAGAAGCTCCAGTAAGAGGTGTACCGGCTCACGAAGATGCTGGATGCTGGTGTACCGGCTCACGAAGGTTCTGGATGCTCCTGTGGCTGGCGTACCGGCTCATGAAGGTGCTGGATGCTGGTGTACCGGCTCACGAAGGTGCTGGACGCTCCTGAGGCTGGCATACCCGCTCATAAAGGTGCTGGATGCTCCCTGCAGCTGGCGTACTGGCTCACGAAGGTGCTGGACGCACCTGTGGCTGGCGTACCGGCTCATGAAGATGCTGGATGCTCCTGAGGCTGGTGTACCCACTCACGAAGGTGCTGGATGCTCCTGCTGCTAGTGTCCTGGCTCATGAAGATGCTGGGTGCTCCCGCGGCTGGTGTACCCACTCACGAAGATGCTGGATGCTCCCGCGGCTGGCATACCGGCTCACGAAGGTGCTGGATGCTCCTGCGGCTGGTGTGCTGGCTCATGAAGATGCTGGACTTTTCTGTTATGGCTTTATGACCATGGTTGCTTCTAATTGTGGCTGTTTCCTAAATGTCATCGTGGGCCAATCATCCTGGTATCCCAATACTGATGGGAAGTGTGATCCTGGAGCCGAAACATCGCTTCTCTCTTAGGCTAGAAGCTACCTGCTTTGCAAGGGGCAGCAGGGCCCTTGCATCCATGACCTGTAATGTACCTTTCAAAGCCACTTTGGAAATCTCAACCTGCTTCACTGGCCTTTCCAATAACTGCACAGGCCATTTACCACCTTACCACATTGCCTTCCACTTACATGGAGAGAGTGGAGTTGGTTCTCAGCAGCTGAGTCCTGATCAGAACAAAGCTCAGGAGAGGCTTGTTAAAAGCCATCCAGAGCTTTCACTGTATGATAAAGAGGAATGTGAGGAGAGAAGAAGGGCCACGTTAGGAAAGCACTTGGGAGGTAAAATTAGCAGTACTTGGTGATTAATTGGATGTCAGGGATGGGAAGTAACAGAGAAGTAATTGCTAGGATGACTCAGTTTTCTGTGCAAATAACACAGACTGAATATCTCAGGAGCATCCAGCTTGGAAGAAGCAAAATGATAAGTTTAGGGGCCCAAAGGTATCCAAGCAATGTCGCTTTCTTTTCATAGCAAAAGCAGCTAACTTCGTAACTGTGTGCCTGTTTATGTCCACCTCTTCTCTGAATCTGTTAAGCCCTTAAGCAGACACGTGTCTCTGTCCCCACCTTGAACACATGCCTCTGTTCCTACACAGTCCCCAGCACAGCGTATTTTAGGTGCTTGATAGACATTTGTTGACTGTTGAATAAGTGAGTTCGGATAATAAAAATCGTCATGATCATATTCATCGTTTGCCGGATGAGCGGTCTCTCAAACTGCTGCTGGAGATGGTGATTAAACACTCGGCAAGATTGTGTTTTGATGATGATGATGACAGTGACGATGATGATGATGGTGATGGTGTATCTGGGTGAAAATATGTCTCAAGTTGGGAAATTGAGCCAGAGGTTGGGTAATTCTATCAGCATCCATCCACACAAGCAAACTGGTAAGAGCCCCCTAACTTCTATCCATTGTACTTCTGTTACACATAGTCATTAGGTGATGATCATCTGGTGGTCTATTAGGACGTTTGCCCAGGTGTTTTGCAAATGGAATGACTTCTGTTGATTTGTCATACGCAGCTGCCAAGCCCTTACACCACAGCCAAAGCTGACTCTAGCTAGACCTAGGAGCAACGCATGCCTGCAGCTAGACTGATTCCTTGCAGCTGCTCCAAGGGCACCCAAACCCGATCATTATTGGCAACGTGGTGATTAAACTGGATTGTGACGGTGGCTAGCTTTGTCTAGCTGGTTTTACTCACTCTCTTTGCACGGTGGGTTTGCTGTGCACAAGGAGTAATCCTGAGAGTAGCAGACCCAGTACCCCTTTCCCAAACAAATGCTTACTGTGTTCCCCGGGGTGGTTTGGATGAGAATGGCCCCTACACGTTCATATATTTGAATACTTGATCCCCAGTTGGCGGGACTGTTAGGGAAGGACTAGGAGGCGTGGCCTTGTTGGAGGAGGTGTGTTGCTGGGGGGTGGGCTCTGAGGTCTCCAAAGCCCATACCGTTCCCAGTTTGTTCTCTCTGCCTCATGCTTATGGATCGGGATGTCAGTTCTCAATTGCTGCTCCAGCACCAAGTCTGCCTGCTGCTGTGCCCTCCAACATGACTCACCACCTGAACCTGTAAGCCCCAAAGAAACGCTTTCTTCTGTCAGTTGCCTTGGTTATGGTGTCTGTTCACAGGAATAGAAAACTAACTACGACACTCCCCAGTCTTCCTGGCATGAAATCCACATGTGCATTTATAATTCAAACACTGTTTAAGAGAACACAAATTTCAGTATGCACATGACCACATCCCCAGGCCTGGAAGAGTGTTCAGATGCTCATATCCAAGTGACACCCCATGAATGTGACAGCTATGAATATGGATGAGCACAGTACAACCGTAAAAGATCCTCTATAAAGTTCCAAACCAAATACAAGACTATCTTCCCTTGATTTACAGAGTGGTTATATGTTAACCCGATGATAAACTTAAACAACTTCCTGAACAAATAAAACCTCCAAGTTTGTGTTGCAGTTGTAGATGATTAAAGACAGGCTTTCGGCCAAATTACTATCCAGCAGGACGGAGCTGTGTGGGACTTATTTCTTCATCCTGGGAACTGTTCTGAACAGTGGTCCACCAGCACCCAGTGACTGTGACCACTGGAAAACTGTTTTCTCGGGTCTTCAGGTACCTCTGGGGAGTCCTGACACCTCCCACCCCCTTCAGGAAAGCCACATAATTTCATAGCATTGTCTTCCATGGGACCGGAAATCTGTGTAACCCTGACTTGCTTCAGTAGTAACAAGAGGGAGCCACAAAGCCATTACCTGCTTCCCCGTGCAGCTAGGACAGTCCTGTCTCTTTTGTTTGTGTTTCTTTTGACCATAAATTATGCCATCATTATGGTCTGTTGGCATTTGTGTGTATAAGTTCTGATTTTTTTTATTTTGGAGTTCTAATCCAAGTCCTCATGAAAGCTTTATCACTGAGCTGCTCCTGAGCTCCCAGGATGCTTTTATTTTTATATTTTTGCACATTATTGGAAGTAAATGATACAATAGGCTATTATCTCTAAATATGTATTCATGGCATATCCATCTTTTTCTTATTTTTTGTATATCTAGGCTGTAAGGCTTATCTGTAAGTTTTTAAATCTAATCTTCTCTTCCTCAAAGTTATCTGCCTGTAAGTGCACAAGAGCAGTTATGGTCCATGTTGCTCCAAAGTCACCTGTATTCATTATTTTAAAATGTATTTTTTATGTGTATGTGTGTATATCTGTGTCATGTGTTGGGTATCTGCGGAGGCCAGAAGAGGGGGCGAGATCCTCTGGAGCTACAGTTACAAGCAGTTGTTGGCTGCCTGAAGTGGGAGCTAGGAACCCAACCCAGGTCCTCTGCAAGAGCCATGTGGCACTCTTAACCGTGAAGCCATCTCTCCAGCCTGGGTCATCTGTATTCTTAGGGATGCCTATGTCAAAGTAAGATTGGAGGACCCAAGTGCAACCTGGGTAGAACTGAGCAATAGCTGTTTGATCACATTCATCTTCATTACCAGGTATAAGATATCCCAGGCATGGGATAGAACATCTGTCCCATGAGGGTCTTCAGAAGGTGACCTCTCTGCTGTTTTCTGCAATGCCAAAGTGCCACATATGAGGCTTGCATGTCTTGAACTCCATCACTACTGTGATTGACCCAAGCCCTCTAGAATGTGACACCCAGCATATGCTTTCTTGAAAGCTGACCTTCGCCAAGGTTGCAAGTTGGATGACCTAGAGTCTAGGCAAGCACTAACATTTCCTAGGAGGCAGAAGACAGAACCTGGAAAATAGCACACAGGGACTAAGTGGTCTTATCTCCTTGAGAACAGGGTTCATGAGAGATGGTATGCAGGCAGCACGACAAGACAAGATCTCCTTGGCTTGTAGCCTCAGCTAGTCAAGGGTAGATGCATCCAGTTCAGGTTCAAGCAATATGATGTGAGTTTTTATATCACATAGCTCTTGACTTACGTCGTCTTGGGGAGAACAGAGCCATGAAAGGGCAGTTGGAGCTGGCTGGCTGGAGTAGAATCTGGCTTTTAGGAATGACTGTGTATCCTTGGGCAGGTTACCAACTGCCCTGGTCCTCAGTTTATTAATCTATAAAATGAAAAAATAGGCCGGGCGGTGGTGGCGCATGCCTTTAATCCCAGCACTGGGGAGGCAGAGCCAGGCGGATCTCTGTGAGTTCGAGGCCAGCCTGGGCTACCAAGTGAGCTCCAGGAAAGGCACAAAGCTACGCAGAGAAACCCTGTCTCGAAAAACCAAAATAAATAAATAAATAAATAAATAAATAAAAATGAAGAAATAGAAATAAGCAGGTCTCAGGTCTCAGGATTGTTAATGCTCTTAGCAGTCCTGAACTCTCTAAGTCCGAAGCAGTATGATGAAGCTAATACAATGTACCCATATGCCAAGGAACTCTAGTAGGCTTGTAGTCCTTAGACCTTTCTATAGCAAGGAAATCACTTTCTAGAGCTTTTTTATTTTTAAAATAATGTTTTCCTTTTTAATCAATGCAGTTTTTTTTTTTTTCAAGACAGGGTTTCTCTGTGTAGCTTTGCGCCTTTCCTAGAACTCACTTGGTAGCCCAGGCTGGCCTCGAACTCACAGAGATACGCCTGCCTCTGCCTCCCGAGTGCTGGGATTAAAGGCGTGCACCACCACCGCCCGGCCAATGCAGTTTTGTTTAAAACAAAACCAAGACTTTCCTTCCCATCCTACTCTTCTCTGTCCTGGTAGGTAATCTTTTTCACCAGTTCCTTATTTATCCTTTTAACTTCTCTACATCCTAGTACTTAGAGTATCAATAATATTTTTAACTCTTCTGCTTTCCTCTACAGAATATAGCATCTAAGACATACTGTCATTTGCTTGCTTGCCTCAGTTCAGAAAACACATCTCATGTCAGCACTCAAAGACAAATTATTCTCTTTCACTGATGTGTAGTATTCCATTGTACATGGTACTGTAATTTATTTAAATAGCCCCATCAGTGAATATTTGGATCACTTCCAGTCTGTTGCTATGGCATGGCTATGATGAATAAACTCTTAAGAACACCAGGCAAATTGAACAGAATCCCAGAAGCGGGATTGTTGGGTGACTGGAATAATGCTGCCAGCATCTTGGGGCCTGTTTACAGGCTCTCCATGATGGAGGGGCACCATGCTGCATTCTCAGGGAATTGTGGGAGGCTGCCTGCTTCCCACAGTACAGTATGGAGACAAGCCTGGGGATGTGAGCTGATCCGAGGACCCAGAAACCCTGTGTTCCTGTGCCTTTCCATTTGCATTTGTGTCCTTGCCAGTGAGGCCAAGCACCTTCCCATTTATTTAAGGATCATTTGCATTTTGCCTTAATATCACGTCCTTGGCTCATTCCTTTCTATTAATTTTTTAATGCTCCTTATCACCGAGATTAATGAGCTGAAAATATTCTAATCTTTTTTTCTTTTATCTTCTTTTTTGTGATTTTGGAATTCTTTTGCAGAACTAATTATTATTGAAGTCATTTATTTAATAAGTAAATATATTGAATTCTACTTATAAATGTATTTACTTGGTAAATACACTGGAAATATTAGAGGACATTCAATACATAAATATATTGAATACATTAAAATATGTTCCATAAGTAAATATAGTGAATGCCCTGCCAGCTGTTGATGATGGAAATGAATAATTTAAGGGACTTTCCTTGCAGTAGGGGCAGCTGTAATTCTTGCTAGGTATGAGGAATAAAAATAGCATCTGACATTTGAATAGCCCTTTATCATTTATAAATCACTTTCACAGTGATTATTTTTGGTACCACAGATAGATTTTTAAAGATCGTATTTGTTAGGTTTTGAATTAGCAGTAGGGACAAAAAGCTTACAGTAGCATTTCCTCAAGCAAAACACAATTTCCCTGCCCTGTGTAAGTCTGAGGCTGGGCTCCATGGTGCCAGAAACATGAGTTCTTCACATTTGCAGAGACATCGTGGCCACTGTAGAGATAACTGGACAGGGGAGCAGGAAGGTAAGAGACAAAGCTGCATGCTTAGTGTCTCCCAGAGACAGTTCCAGCTGTCGCAGGACCCTCCCATTGATGCCCATAGGCTAGAACCCGAGTCCTGCGGCCACATCTTGTTGCAAGGGAGCTTAAGTCACTCCAGGTTGTCACATGCGCCACTGAAAAGTGGCAGGGAGGATGATCATATAACAGATGAAGGAGAACTCTCTTCAACCAGAACTCTGCCAGAAAAATAAAAAGCTGTCATTGTATGCACTATAAAGGGGGAAATGGTACAGCAACCCCGAGGATCTATCTGTGTCCAACCCCCTGGCTGTAGGACAGCAGACATGCACCACTATGCCTGAACGTTTTTTCATGGGTTCTGTGATTTGAACTCGGGTCCCATACTCTTAAATACCTCACCAACTAAACTGAACTTCACAACCCACTTTCCATATGTTGAACCAATCTTTCAAACCAACCTTGCATGCCTAGGATAAACCCCACTTGGCCATGGAATAGTCTCTGTGATGTTCCCTTTCATTTAGCTTGCTGGCTTTGTTGAAGATCTTCTCTCATGGAGTTTATCAGAGATATTCACAGGTGCGTTTTATTTTCTAATATCCTTGTCTAGCTTTGGTATCAGTGAAATATTGGTGTCATGAAATTAGTTTAGAAATGTTTCCTCTTCCAGTTTTTGGGAGAGTTTGAGAAGGTTTGATATTCACTCTTTAAATTTTTGGTAGAATCCAGCAGTTAAGCCAAGAAGTCCAGTTATTTTCTTCAGTGGGAGACTTTGTTACTGTTCCAATCTCCTTTTTTGTTATAATTTGTTCAGATTTTCTGGTTCTTCCTGATGCAGTCTTTGTGAGTTAGGTGTTTCTCATTATTTATTTGTTTTAGATTTTCTGTTTTGTTGACCTAGAACTGTTCATAGTAGTTATGATCCTTGGTATTTCTGTTGTATTGCAACGTTCCATGTTCTGACTGGTTGCTCCCCACCCCCTTTTAAAGTTTCATCATGTAACTATTTTCTTCAAATTGAAACATTCTTCCTGGAGGGAGAATAGACATTCATAAGACTTGGGAAGTAAGGAGAAGTTACAGAACTCAGAGAGACTGCCCACAAGGTTGTGAGGACCGTGAACACCAGCAGAAGAGACTTTTTCTAATGGAATTGTGTACAGATAGGCCAGGGAGTTCCATGAATGCAGCTTTCCTGAGGAATCACTCACAATGGGGTCCTTATGCTCCTTAAGGGAGGCCCTGACCCTTGCTCCAGCAAGAGATTCAGGAAGTTCATTGGTCCACCAAACTGGTCTTGGGCGGAATCACCAAAGATTGGTTCAATATATGGGATCTACAAATGTGATACGCTACTTAGCAGAATGAAAGAGAAAAATCTATATGTATGCTTCACTCCCTACTTAAATGTGTGTTTGTGTACAATCGTTTGGAAAATTTTGACATCCTTTCATAATTAACACAAAAGAAAAGAGAAAACACTTGGGTTACTGGGTAAAGAACACTTTCTGTACAAGTATGAGAACCTGAGTTTAAATCCACAGTATCCATGTAAAGCCAGGTATGTGTGCACCTGCCTGTAACCCCAGTGATGAGGAGAGAGGGTATAGCCAGGAGGATCACCAAGGCTTGCTGGCTACTAATCAACCTCCAGAATCAGTGAGAGACCCTGCTTCAAAGTAAGAAGGCAGAGAGTGACATGATGTCCTTCCTATGTGTATGTGTATCTGCATACACATATGCACACGGCACACATACACACAAACAAAAATAAAGTCTTCAACAAATTGCATATAGAAAGAATATCCCTTAGCACAATAAAGGCCATATTTACTATCATAAAAGGTCCCATTGTAACCAAAGCAATTTCCTTACAGATTTGATGCAATCTTTATCAAAGTGATATTCTTCAGAGAAAAAAATCTCAAAATCATAAAGAAGCACAAAAGACCACTGATAGCAAAAGTATCTGTGTTTTGGGGTAATCTTTTTGTATACTGTGAAAATGTGTCTCTGCCTAAGGCACCTGATTGGCTTAATAAAGAGCTGAATGGCCAATGATTATGCAGGAGAGGTTATGCAGGACTTCTGGGGAGAGAGATATTTTTAAGCTGGCAATACATGTTATGATAGAAAGTGATTCAGGTACAAAACTTTAGACTCACCAAGATAGGATTAGATAATAGAGTACTTTCTCCAAATCTGCCAAATACAAATGGACTGGACATTATAAATGTAATTCTTACCTGATAATTATTCTTATCCTATATAGCTTTACTTGTGTTGGAGTTAAAATCTTTCCTTTTTATTTAGTCAAAAAGGGGAAAATGTTAGTCATCTAAAACAATGAAATTTGTGGCAGTGTTAGGTATGTTTTCAAGGTCAAGCAGAGAAATTTTAGGTATGTAGATGGTCTTCAAACACTTCAGAGACCTACAGAATATGCCATTTAAGATGTTTTATTAACATAAGGCTATTTGTTACAATAAGACATGTCTACTCTTGGCAGTACCAACTTACTTCAAAAAAGGATGATGGATGCCAAATGTAGTTGGACTTTCTTGGGGACTGCCAGTCCCCAAATAATGACGTAAAGACTTATTGGTTATGAAAGCTTGGCCTTTAGCTTGGGCTTATTCCTAACTAGCTCTTATAGCTTAATTAACCTGTTTCTATTAATCTATGTTTTGTCACATAGCTAGTTACTTATCTTCCATAATGTATGTCTGGCTTCCTCAGTGTCTCATTGGTGTCTCTTACATGCCTAGATTCTTCCTCAGTTCCCCTCTCTCCCCTGAAGTTCCACATAACCTCTCCCACCTAACTATTGGAATTCAGTTCTTTATGAAACCAATCAGGTGCCTTAGGCAGAGACACATCTTCACAGTATACAAAATGATTATCCCACAACATTTCCAAATTGGACAAGCAGGACATACAAAAAGGCGACTGGTGAACTTTGTCAAGACAAGGTAGGACAGTCCTTCAAAATTTACTGTTTGGCAAAAAGAAGTCTGTCAGATATTGTAGGCCTATAGGCTAAAGATGGCAGTTCCAATGTTGCAGAGGAACCTGGGGTAACTGTCCAGGTAGGCAGATGTCTCTGTCGTTTCTGTAGTTTTGGAAGCTGTTTGCTCTGCACTTCCTGTTTACTCAGGTGAGATCTCTTTCTTGGGTCTTTGATGAGGACGGTTAGCAGAGCTGGTTTGGAAAACAATATAAATTAGACTAGAATTATCTTGTGATCTAGCAGTTCCACTTTTGTGTACACCCAAAGGAAATTAAGTCAATGTTCACTGCAGCATTATTCATAACATGCGCCTTTCCTGGAACTCACTTGGTAGCCCAGGCTGGCCTCGAACTCACAGAGATCTGCCTGCGAGAAAGAAACCATGTCATTTGGGACAACATGGATGAGTATAGAAGGCATTGTATTTAGTATATTTAGTGAAATGAACCAGGCATGGAAAGACGAAACTGCTTTATCCCATTTACTTGAGACATCTATATGGTTTTAACTGAGGAAAGTAGAGAGAAAAATGGGGTGAGGGTGAGGCTATGGGGGAACCAAGAAGATGGGAGTCCAAGGATACATATTTTCAGCCAGATGCAAGAAGTTCAAGAGATCTTGTACAACATATTGACAACAGTTGGGACTGTGTTCTTGAAAATTGCAGAGACTGGACTTCATGCTCCCTGCCCCCCACCCACTCACATACAAATAAGTATGCAAAGTAGTCAACTAATCCAATTTAGCCATTTCACAATCTATACATATTGACAACATCAAATTGTACATTAGAAATAAATATAGTTTTTATTTGTCAATTAAAACAAATTAGAGAAACAGACATCTACATCAAATACACAGACATATTTTCACAATCCCAGTCCTAAAACAAGTGAGAACTTTTCAGAGGAAAGCTATTCTCATGGTGCAACTGGGGCTTCCACATCTGAAATAATCCTAAGTTTATTGTGAAGAATAAACTAACCAACGTAAACAAAAGTACTTAAAATTGTCACCGGTGCACAGAAGTAAATGTCGAACAGCAAGCCACAGCAAATAAGAAGACATGCACCGTTTTCTTTAAATTTCATCAGATGTCTGCAAAACCTTCCATACTACCTTTAAACCTGTCTCATCTCAAGAAGCCACTATTTGTAGTAGACGGAGACTAACAAAGAAACCTACAACTGGAGCATGTGCAGAGAATAAGAAACTGGGGAGTGATCAGCCCTAACTCATACCCCTTCTTCCCAAGGCTCGGGGATTGTTTGGAAGAGAGGGTGGAAAGAGTGTAAGAGCCACCGGCAGTGGAGTTTGACGCCAGAGCGGTTTCACGTAAGAACGCATGGAGGTTGTGACAGTCTGCACTAAACCTGTGTAAGCCGAGACCCGACAAAATGCCAGCATAGAGTGGGGAGAGGGACGTGAAGTCCAGCCCCTGGCTCAGGAGGTTGACCGGCTATTGACACCTTCCTGGAGAGGGAGACTGGCAATTGATCTCTCCCTGGAGAGGGAGAGGAACTTTTCCTTACTTTTTCCTTGGTGACTTGACCATGCTCCAGTGGTACGCCACATACCCAAGAATATACGGGCAGCATGAGCTGGACTGGGCATGTGTTAAAAGAAAAGAGAATATGAAGCTGAGCGGGTAGGAAAAAGGAGCGGGGTCTGTGAGGATTTAGGAGAGGGGGTGTATATGACCAAAACTCATTGTACAAAATTCACAACAAACTAATAAAATATTTTAAAATCCTAAATAAAAAGGAAAACAGTAATGGTAATAATTTGTCTCATATGTGTACAATAAATGCTCTTGGGATGCAAAAGTCTCTTATTTTGTGGAGACTGTTAATGTTTAATATTTAATTTCATCTTTTCTGCATTTTCTGACTATGCTAATCATATCCCTCTCATTCCAATGTTATAATACTGATATTTTAGTTTATAGTTGCTGTTGGTATTTAACTTTTAGGTATTTCCTACTCCTAATGGTACAGAGAAAAAGCTTGTTATGCACCATAAAAACAAAATCCAGATAGTCATGAACATTCAGCCAGTGCAGTGTTACTGGCCTGTCAGAGCAAGGGAAAGAGCTTAGGATGGGATCCAGCCTTGCAGGCTTTCCAGCCAACGCAGCACTCATTCTCAAGAATTCAAGAGCAGGAAAAAAAGGGGGGACTTTAAGGTTTTCAGGATGCTTCCTGGGCTTTTTGTACCCCCTGCTCCAGAAGAACTCCATGGCTAACTGTTACTTTCAAAGCTATCATGAGAATTGGAGAGCATCCAGCAAGAAGCTCTGGTTGCCGTGTTGAGATTGTTTACTTTCTGGTTCTGGCTGGTTCCCTGCACATTGCTACAGGAGTGAGGGATAAGAGTCAGTGGTAAGAGAAACATGAATGAGGCCCCAACCAAATTCAAGGGCATACCCATTGCCTCCAAGAGGAGGTGGGGGAAGAGGAAGATTAGAAGGGGGGGTGTTAATTAATCAGAAACCAAGAAAAAAATCCTCAGAAATAAAAAGTAATGTCATGGGGGGGGGGGGTTGGAGAGGTGGCTCAGCAGTTCTAGAGAACCCGATTGGGTTCCCAGCCCTTGTATCACGTGACTCACAGCTGCTGTGTCTTCAGCTCCAGGGGTCCTGACACTGCCGGCCTCTGTGGACACCTGCACGCAGATGCACATACCCATTTGCAGGCACACACATACACATAATTAAAAATAAATCATTTAAAATTACGATTAGAAAATTAGGAGAGCCATAGAAATGATGGAATGTGAAGTCGAGGGAAAGTTTTCAGAACACAGAGGGAGGATGGAAATGCAAAGGAACGGAGCATAGACAATCATAATCATGGCGCTGGCTGGTGGGGGTTCCAAAGAGAAAAAGGAAAACCAACAGGGATTCAAACCAAAGGGAATAGGGAAGAAGGGAGGCTGGAAGCTTTCAAAACACCAGCCTACCAAACCCCTTAGCAAGGAACTCCGTCCGATGTACTGTGGAGTTTCAGAACTGGGGGCCAGAAGATTCTACACCACTTGAAAGAGAAGTCAGTCCCTGAAAGGAAAGAGAATCCATAGCCACACCCCACTGTGCAGAAAAACTATCTTCAAAAGTTCTAAGAAGAGAGTGTTTGGAAACTAGAATTCTCTATCAAACTAAACAAGTGCGTAAAGGTAGGCATAATTCAGAATTCAGACCCCAATAGTTAAGAATGAGTTTATGTTTTCATTTTCCTTCCCAAGAAGCTGAGTGTACAGATTTCAGCAAGACAAATTTAAACTCCCAGGGAAGGAAAACCTTTTTAATATAAGAGATGATTAAATTTACCCAGGAAATTCCTGGATGCCAGTTGTCAGCTGACCTAAAAGAGATTCGTTTGAATGAAAACATAATATCAGCAGGTTACAAGAGCAATACTTTTAAAGAAGACTGGACTCCATTCCTAGGAATAAATGAACACGAATAAAAGTTGCCTGTGCAGATGAAGGAAAAACCACTTACCAACAAGAAAAAAAAAGAAGCAAACAGAAACTCTAGGAAAAACAAAAGGTTCATAACTAAGTCATAATCAAAATAGATAATGAAGTGTAGTAGCCTTATTTCCAGCCCCTCAGATGAACACGAGAAAGATTGTGTTGGATACTAACCGTGGTTTGCTCTGAGTTGCACACAGGTCATGACATTGAAACTAGAGAGAAGAAACGTAATCATGGCATGCTACTTGCTCTGTACTTAACATTAACAATATTTACATAGTTGTAATGTAAGTAAAGCTCTATTCTCTGGTTTTTGGTTTTTAGAATCAACCCTATAAACAAAGCTGGGGAAATTTAATTGTGGTTACAGAGTAGGCAGGCCTTGGAGGGAGGGAGAAGTAGAGAACACAGCCAGGGTGCTCTTCATCTTGCGTAAAAAGAAGTCAAATGTATCACTGATTCTCGATGCGGTAGAAATTAAAGGATTTTCTATCATTACAGTAGTCACAGGGAAAAAAAAACTGAAATGGCAAAAACTTTGAAAACCCTGGAGGGAGTGGGAGATGTGAATCACAACTTCTCCATGGAAGGAAGCAGATAGATGATGTCTGCTAAGGTGGGTCGTCAAGACACAGCAGTGTAAACATATCATTTGGAGATGAGAAGAAGCCACAAGATCTAAACCCAGCAATTGGCTACAAGGCTGTCATCTGCGGGGAAACAGAAGAGGCTGGGTCCGGGTGCAGAGGACTGTTCTTTATATTATAAAGCCTCTGGATAGGTGTTGCTCTAGTCAGGTTGAATGTCACTCCTAGAAAGGTGGTACACTGCCATGCCATCAAAATACCAAAAATGACAAAATACATAAAACACCATGGCAGGAAGTGGGGGCAGAATAGGTGAATTATCTCAGTTCACACTAGAGGGTCATGGCTGACAAAGGACAGAGCTGGGATTTGAACTCAGCTCGTCTCACACCAGTCACATGCTCACGGGGACTTCCTTGGGCAGGATGATGTGGGTTCCTAAGAGCAGGAAGGTGACCAGTGGGTCACAGACCGCTATGTAAATGTACTGCGTAGCTTGACCTGTGCCCTTTGCCTAAGGCAGCCCCAGAAAGAGCTCGGTCACTTCAAATACTGTTGTAGACTTGGATGGGATCTAAATAAAAATGGAACTAGACAGAAACTAGCCCATCTGACTGACAAGTGCATGACGCACACGTTTGGAATATACTCAGTATCATTTCTACAAAAGACATTGAACATGTGCTAATATTTCAAATGAGCGAGAGGCCTTTTCTATAGCAGAATGGGTAGTCCTTTGGCCAAAGTTGCTCTGGTGTCTAGATCCCTTTGTGCTTGGAATGTGCTTTCTGGAACTGTTTTTGGCTCACCCCACCACACAAGACCCAGTTCAATGGAGCAGAGGCAGACAACAGGCCCCCTGAAGGTCCTGCCCCAGGATCCTTTCCTGCCCGATCCTCATCATCCTTTGTGTCTTAGGTCTCTGGCTCTTTCTGGATCCTCTCAGATCTTATTTCTGTTCTTTGGTCTGGTTTGGTGTCCTCAGCACAAGACCCTCCCAGAACTATTATTCTTAGGTCTGGGGCTAGAGCTCAGTGCTAGAGCACTTGCCTAGCATGCATGAAGCCGTGGACCACATCCCTAGCACTGAAAACTAGTTGTTCTTTACTAATGGTTGTAGGCCTACCAGGCTAGCTGCCGCTGGGCTAGCTACAAAGACTCTATCTTTGCTCACTAAGGATTTGGGTTTTAGCACACAAAGACCTTTCCTTTGCTGCATAGTGGCTCCAGGCAAGGGTCTGAAGTACCTCATTCAGCCCTGGACAACACACAACCCAAACCTCTTTCCTGGCTAGAGAGGACAAGCTGTTCATGGCAGGCAGTCGTCAGCTTCCTAGTCACCCTTAGGTCGTTCTGCCTATCAAAGGGAAAGACCATTCCCATCTTGGATAAAGCATCTTATCTGAATTCATCGCTCCTTGGTCAAGTAAGAGAGACTAGAATATTGAATTATCTACTGCCAAATGCTGGAGCCTGACAAAGAGCGGTAAAGACTACAACCAGGGAACATACATCAAACAGCTTAGACCATATCCACCTCCAGGAAGCCATTATGGAAGAAATATGTGGTTTTTGTTTGTTTGTTTTTTACTGGGGTATAGCATGCTGAGAATTGAGAAAAGAATAGAGGCTGATAAGGTCAAGTTCAGAGGTGAAGGGGACCAAGTTGAAGAAGCCCTTGCTGGCTTCTCTTCTGAGACTATGCCGGATCTTGGTGTAGCTTTGGATGTTGGATTCATCTCAATCAGATAAGCTTTAGGGAAGTTAGCCTTGCCAGAGGTGAGAGAAGGTCTGAATTACAGACAAGATGATATGGCCTATGAGCCTGGGTGGGTAGGAAGGGGAGAGGTGGGAAACTAAGACTTCTACCCAGTCCTCTCAGGTTCTTGTCACCATCAGAGAAAGAATTCAGAAACAGGTAAAGCAATCAATCGGGAGAGTTTTACTATAGGGCAAAAGTATTCACCCAGGGGAGAGTGTGGGGGGGGGGGGGGTTGCATCTGCTGGTTTTGAATGCCTCCTTTTAAGACAAACTTGAATGGTGGACCAAGTGTGTGTATGTGTGTGTGTGTGTGTGTGTGTGTGTGTGTGTGTGTGTGTGTGAGAGAGAGAGAGAGAGAGAGAGAGAGAGAGAGAGAGAGAGAGAGGAGGGAGGGAGGGAGGGAGGGAGGGAGGGGGAAAGAGGGAGGGAGTGAGGGAGAGAGAGAGAGGAGAGAGAGAGAGAGAGAGAGAGAGAGAGAGAGAGAGAGAGAGAGAGAGAGAGGCATTTCAGGAATCCATGAGGAATTGTTTGAAATAAGGTTTTTCTCCCCTTTGCTGTCCTCATAAAGGTGTTTGGAGGACAGGGAGTTTGTTTTATTTTAACATGTCATGGCATCAGGACTATGATAGCAGCAGTTGCTTCTGAAGGCTATTGGTGGGTGCGGCATTATAACGAAGCAAAGTGAGCGGTGGTGCTCCCAGTCAGCCATGTTGGTCTCAGCTGGTTTGGAGCGGTCTTATGTCTTTCTGGTTTCAGTGGTCACATGATGTCCTGCTGTGGTATGCTCTGCAGACACTTCAACCTCCAATCACCATGAAGACTGTCTCCTCTGCCTTATTTCTTTTTCGTAGGCTCAGGCAGAATTCTTTGCAATCATCGGTGGGTATAGAGGAGGGTGCATACGGCATTTATCTAGCATTGTGTTAATCCTGACTGGGAAACCGGTTTTCTTGAAGATCTCTCTAGAGGAGCCTCCCAGTTGCTATTAGAAGCACTCAAAGATGAGGAATGTTCTCGTTACTGGACTCCCATTCTTTGGGAAGCAAAAGTTTTCACAATGTGTGATGTCTGTATATGCAAAGAATCCATGGATTCTAGACTGAATGAGAAGCCGATTCACACAAATAAAAATTACTTAATGTCCCTGTGTGTGCAGGCACTGTTCTGATGAATAAGTATAGATAATTTGAACGTATTTCCAGTTGACAGTAACTAGCATCATGTGGAGACAAGGACATTAAAAACACAATCATGGGATAATGATACGTTGTATGTATGAAGGGAATTTTCAAATACTTAATTAAAGTATTATACATGTTTATAAATACAGCCCTAGCCTTCTCTCTGGGTCACCCACTTCAGTTAGGTCTCTATAGATCTCAAATTCCCTCCAGGGCATGCAACTCAGTTTATGGTAGTAATTCTATGTGCAATGCCATTTTTATATCTGTATCTCCCAGCAGATTATCAGCTCTGTGAGGACAAATGGTAAAGGGACTCTAGCCAGCCTGTGCCTGGCAAGCATAGCTCTGGCAGGCCTTGCCCTTCTCTCCCATTCCGTCTGCCTTGCTTAAAAAGAACAAACAGACAGACAGACAGACAATAAAATGTTAGATTAGATTCCATTCTTAAAGGTCTAGTTCCTTATTTGGCTACTTCCTCCTCTTGAGGTTGATGACCAAGGTTCAGCTAGCAAAGTATTGAAGCCCAGCTATCAAAATCCCCCTTTGACTCACCTAATTAACATAACCAATTAGACACCTCATCCTAACATGGTTTCCCCTTTTACCTTTATAAACTACCATTTTCCTATGGGCCGTATCTGTCTCCTCTCTATTCAGAGGCGGTCTTTTGTCCCTCTCTCCCCTGGGACAAATATCCTTTCCCCATCTCCCTTGTTCCCTTCCCCTTCTCCCTCTTCCTTTATCTCCTGTCTTTGTCTCTTATTCCCTGCCCTCTGTCCCTCTGGGGCAAATAAATCTCATTTGCTCTGAGAACCTGGTCTTGGGGATCCTGAGCCAATCCTTTCCTTTCAAGTCTAGCCTCAGGTTTCCTCAGAAGTAATAACCCTAACTCCTGCTAGAATGCTTTACACACCATAAGGGCTCCACAAAACTTCAAACCAATGAGTGAGCTAGTGGAGATAGGATAGGAAATTATTTGGAGAAGATGGCAGTATCGTGTTGTGGAATATTAGTTTAAGACATATTACATTCATTCATGCTGTGGAATGTTTGTTTAGTGATTCAAGGATGTGTTGAATTCTTTTATGTTACATTTGCTTAACTCTGTGAAGCTGTGTTACTTTGCCTGCCTAAAACACCTGATTGGTCTAACAAAGAGCTGAACGGCCAATAGCTAGGCATGAGAGAAAACTAGGTGGGGCTGGTGGGCAGAAAGAATAAATAGGAGGAGAAATCTAGGCTAGAGAAGAAGGAAGAGACAAGTGAGAAAAGGAGAAGGAGAGGAGGATGCCAGAGACCAGCCACTCATCCACACAGCCACACAGCCAGCCACAGTGTAAGAAGGAAAGGAAGATATATAGAATAAAGAAAGGGTAAAAAAAAAAAAAAGCCCAGAGGCAAAATATAGTTAAAGAGAAATGGGATAATTTAAGTCAGAAAATCTGGCTAGAACAAGCCAGGCTCAGGCCGGGCATTCATAAGTAAGAATACATCTCTGTGTATTTATTTGGGAGCTGGGTGGCGGGCCCCTAAAGAGTAAAAACATCAACTGCAGTAAGGTGTCACATGAAGCAGCCTTTTGTAACCTCTCCGACACGTCAGTCATCACAGAGGTAGGTCACTCCACGTCATCAGTGTGGGGTCCTGTGGAAGTCAGAAGGCAGCTTGTCAGAGTCAGTTCTCTCCTTCCACCATGTGGGTCCTGGGGATCCAACTTAGGTCAGCTAGGCTTGATGGCAAACCCTCTTCTCTGCTGAGCTATCTCGCTGGACAGTCTGTTTTATGTTTTGGACAGTTTTAAGACAGGGCTTTGCTGTGGAGCCCAAGCTGACCTCAAACTTACGATCTTCCGGTCTCAGCCTCCTGAGTGCTGGAATTACAGGGGTAGGCCACCATATCTGGCTTTGGACTTTATTTTTCTAGTGGTTAAAAGTCTGAAGGTTGAATCTGACTCATGTCATAACATCACTAACTTCACATGTTCTGGTCTGGACTTGGCAGCAAGCCGCAGCTGCGCACCTTGAGGACAGGGGTCTGAACCAAGGTCTCATTGTCTACACAGCTGTCTAATGCAGGCACAGTCACTATCACTGGCCTGAAAATCCATGTCATTTGGGATGCCAGATACTCAAAACAGTTGCCTTTGGCATTTCTTAAAACGGCCCTTTAGACACCTCGATGTTAACACCAGCTTCCACACCACACAGCTCTGTGGCTCTTATGCCAAGCTGTACGTGGGACAGTTGCTCGTGTGTGCACTGGTACAGCAAAAGTGTGCCCGAGAAGATGAGCTGTCAAATAAAAGCCCATTTTGGTGATGAAAGGAACTTTGTATCTTTAGCCCTAGCATAAAATTCTCAAAACAACACCATGAATCTGGGTTGGGAGGAGAAAAGTCATCATGCGGAGAAAACATTTGGAGAAGCAACCAAACACATAAACTTCCTAATGCTTCAAAATGAAGCTGAAATTAAATGCCACTGCTTTAGAAGTGACTAATGCATAGCTTGGTCAAACCCAAAGCTTTTCAGTGTATAAAACTTTACAAATGAATCTATTCCATCAACAGGCCAAGTGTAAGCAGAACCCATCTAGATGGATGGTCTAATTTCTGCTCAGGTCTGTTAAGTAAATATGTGGCTGTATACCGGTTAGGAATCTTGCTCCATTAAAGGAACAGAAAGGTTGTTTTGGTTTTCAGGGGAGAGCTTTTGGGAAGGAAAAATCCAGGAAAGGAGCAAAAACCTGTTATGTAACTGAAACCCAGAAAGGCCAAGAGACTCAGGAAGAGGCGTGTTGACTAATTGGGGAGATGGAGGCAGTGTCGGCCCAGGGGTTTCTGGCATCATCGTCAGTGTCTCTGGTACTGGGAAGGACCCAAGGCTTGTCAAGTGGATGCTCAGCTTCTGTGATGATCACAACCTGAAGGACAGGTCCTCTGCCCGGGGACTAGTTCATGTAGCATCTTTTAAATCAGTACTTTCTCGGGGTAACTAAAAGTCTATCCTTAGTCCTCTGGGGTACAGGATGGTGTCAATTGCAGACAAGAAGCTACAGAAAAGAGAGGCATCCACCTGCAGCAGCCCTCACCCCACCTGATGTGCCACAGTCGTTCCCTGGACCAGAGATGGGTCTGTACTGTTTGTGGAATGCCAACCTCTAGATTCAACCACTAGAAAGAACTAGCCGGGGTGCTGTGGAGAAACACACAGGACTTACCAGATGGGGTGCCTTCCATAGAGGTGAAAACAAGCGTGCTGCTATTTATTTTCCCCTGAGGCTGAGGGTCTTTCTTTACAAAGATCTGCTTTGGGCATTTGGCAGCTGCAGAGTTGACCTGCAAAGCAGCTCACCTTCATTCACACTTCCTAAAAATGACTGTGTCCAGTTCCCCCACACAGGTGAGAGGAAAATGTTCCCAAGGAGACAAGAGCTCTAGAAGAAAGAGCTGAGTGAAATGAGGAGGAAAAACGGGGGAATGCAGAAATCCATCCGAAGCCATTAGAGGCTGAAGTTGCTCAGCTACAAATGAGTCACAATCCTACCCAAGACCCCCCAGCACCTATGGGACACATCACTTCTCCCCATTCAAGACTCCACTGCTTCACAAGGAGTGTTTGAGAACTCTGAACTCCATTACTGATGAGCTGTAACTTCGGCCCCTAGAGGTCCCAGCTGAGAAATACTGTGACCACATTTCATGCCTCTCCAAAAATCATTTTTGAGAGCAAAATCTCCTTTTCTTTGATTGTTAAGAGCAATATCTGAATATTTGAATACATCTTTTCTCATATCATCTAATTTGGTGCACTGGGAGAAAGGCCGAGAAAGAGAGAGTTATGACTTGGGGGAGGGGGAATCCTGCAGCTTGCTTGAACATGGCTTCCAAGGGAATTTATCCCTTTGAAGTGGTTTCAGTGTTGGGAAGTATCCACCAGAGAAGACCACTAGGACACGGGTTCAAGCCAATAGGAAGTTTTTACTAACCAGCCCACAACCTCCACTGGGTGTTCAGGATCCCAATGTAGCCCTGAGCCTTTCTGGGGGAGAAGTTTTAAGCACAAAAACCACATCCTGGATTGACATCCCTCAGTTAGCAAGAGCAGTTAGCCAGAAGCAGAACTACAGAAGCCCAAAAGCCAAGGTTGGAGTGCATTTAGGGACTTTCCCAGACTGTGATGGATTGGGCCTTTGTTCTTGTTCTGGTAGGTGTTGTTGCCTACGTGTTGGGTTCCAAAGCCTGAGTAGGACTTCCATCATGGTGTCAATTGTGCTAAGGTCTGGGGGCCTGTTACGTTGGCCTTGATGATGCAGGGGAGACCGGGGTCCACCTTTGGGAGTTCTTCATCTCATTAATAAAAGAATTTAGGAATTGACTCAAATAGAAGCCCAAGGAATTTAACTCGAGTTTTAAAGAAAACCCCGAGGCAGACAACTTGTAGAAATCCCAGCAACTGCCTGGAGGAAGAGGAGAGCGAAGGAAAGAAAGGGGGAAAGCCATGGTATTTTAAATTGGTGTGGAGGTCAGGCACAGGGCAGACAAGCAGCCACATTGTGGGGAGGGAGACTTTAAAGAAGGAGCAAGGAAGCCCAAAATGTTGGGGGGGACCCCAAAGTGTTAGGGAAAATGTGCTTAAGAAGACATAGAAAAAAGGAAAAGTTACAGTTTTTTAAATGATTCCGAAAACCCTTCAGAAATGTGGGAAGGCTTACAACCTGCGTGGCTGTGGCCCATAAGCTACCTCCGCCCTGCAAGCTGCTACACTAAACACAGGGATTCTGGGAAGCGAAAGCACAGCCTATCGAAAAGACAATCATTCCGATTCTCTCTTCAGCATGTTTTAAGGTGAACCCACTTCCTAGGGGCAGTCTCTTGGCCAAGCGAAGGACTGAGCCCAGCCGGACTGTTAGGTCTCCACTAAGGCCAGAGGTCCTCTTTTTTCACCCTAGTACCCCCCCACCCCACCCCAAGAGGTGACCCTAAAATCATTCAGGAATCAGATCAGAGCCCCCAAATGTTTTGGCATCCTGGGCCTCTGGCAAAGTAAGGCTGTTAAGAGGCCCAAGGACTTCTCTGATGTCAGCCCCCAAAGTGGTTACTTTTCTTTGGTCCCCCCACTCCATCCCATCCCGACCCCCAGCAGCCTAGCCAATTTCTGCCTCCTGTTCTCGTCATTACTTCTTTTTGCTCCATGCCAGAAACTATTGGATGGGGCATTTTACACACCATGACCCAGTTATTTTACAGAACCTTTCAGATTTCAAAATAAACAAGTTCGGAAACATTGATTCCTTGCCCAGGGTCCCAGCTAACAGAGTGGGGAAGCTTCCTTAGCCATCCTTTTGTGTTACAGAGAGAAGGAAGAACTGCTTGCTGGCAAGAGCCATGCTTACACCTACAGAGAAGCGCTCCCACACACCTGGATGAGCAACTGAAACCCGGCTTTAAGGGGAAGCCTGATGACTCATGCTACTTGAAGAGTCCCTGTTCCAGGCCTGGAGGGTGTAGGGAGGACAGGATCCTTCCAGGCAGAACTCAGCAAGAGAAAGCACACCCACGAGAGCCTCCACAAGTCTGCTCTTAACCTTGCTCTGGAATGACACTGTGCTCTGTTTCATGTTCCCCAAATTGTTTGCAACAGGCAGCTGTGCCAGAATCTCACGGGGCATCCTGAGATTCCAGACAGGGCAGGGGCTGGGAAGAACACCATTCACAGACGCAGAGCATCTGAGGAATTTAGGGGCTAAAAAGAGAAGCTTCTGGATGGAAGTAGCTAAGATTCCTGGACCTTCAAAGGGATGAGGAACTATCTCAACTCTGTCCAGGCACCTGGAATGGACCTTTTACAGGTATCCAGTTCATCCATCCCGTCACTTGTGAGCACATTTTATCCCAACATCCCCAACAGCCACTAACTACAGGTGAGAGACAGGAACTTCCTGTTCCTGTCTGAACCTTCCCAGTTTTGCCAACCCACCATTCAAATAAACTCAGGCTCTTTTAGCCAAATGTGCATGATTTTAACAATGACAGTATGTGACTCCTCATGAATGGATTCTGAAGCTAATGAATACACCGAGGCAGGGCTTTTGTGCATCCCATACCCTACCCATCCATGTTTGGGCAACCAGAATAGCTGTGTGTCACCCATAAGGAAAAATAGACCAAATAGGACTTGGATTTGAACCAGTTACATGAATTAATTTCTGTCTTGGGGTTCTGACAGCGACATAAACCAAGGAGTCCACAATCCCATGATGAAATTATATCGTTAAAGCCCTTGGCAGCTCAGCTATTATTTTATGTAAAATATATGCATGGCTTCTGAGAATTTCTCTCCTCCAGCAAACAGGGTGGGGGAAATATTAGCAATGGCCAGAGTCTCTGCTATCATTCTGGTATTTATGTGACTTTATTGATAGGACGGTTGCTGGCTTGGAAGTGGGAAGGCAAACAGTCTCTACGGTGGGAAACAATGCCCTGGCCGCTCGACCATGCAAATGAGGGAGCTCTCAAACCAGCAACCTCCAATCACAGCACGGGGCACACCAACATTCCTGGCACGTCTCTCCCCGAAAGAGAGCCTGGCGCGTTCCACGGAATCTTCTCAGAGCCCACATCAAAGGCTGTGTGAGGCTCTGTATTTGGGACTTCTCCTTCGCAGCCGTCGTCCTAACGTGGGTGGGGTCAGCCAGGGCAAATAACAAAACATTTTCTCTAAAACGCCATAGTTGGAATTCCCTCCTGGGCCTGGGCTCCTCCCGCCACCCGGTACGCACATTTCCCAGCCCTACAGTCCTCTGGGGCCAGTGCCTGGCGGGTCCCCCCACCCTTCCACCTGCTGCACACCGCACTGCCCAGCCCAGGCATGAAAGAACTTTCCTCTGCAGAGAGGGACTGAGCCTGCGACACGCCCTGGCTATCTATAGAACGTCCCTCTGGGGGTTCTGCTGACAAGTCACTCGAGATCCCGCCTTGGGCTTTATTATGTCACAGGAACCCTGGCTGGAATGCTGAGGATTAAATTCCCAGCCCTTCCCTGTCGGCTGGGCGTCTAGGAAGGAAGCCAGGCACCGAGTTACCATTTGGGCTCTCCAGCGTCCCCTACTGGACGTTTTTTGCCTCTTGATTTAACACCTACCTGGGTTCAGAAGACCCCGCCTCCTAAAGGTGTTTTGCTCCTGGCATCCCAGGGATGCCTTTGAAGGGTGAGAACACGGATCTAGCCTTCAGATCGGCTTTAATTACTTCCTCTTCTTTGTGAATTTGGGCAAGCCACTAATCCCACTGGGTCTGATTTCCTTACCCAAAGAATACCTGAGCTGCCACGGAGAGAAAGTCCTGCACTAGCTCAAGGCAAGAAAACCACGGTTTCTTAAATGGTCTGCCCTGCTACACTGCTCACCTGTGATGCAGATTCATAGTGAGTGCCACACAGGTCTGCGGTGTTGAATATGTGGGTGAGGACGCAAAAACAGAGCTCACCTCTTCCTGTACTCCCGTTCTTGCCAAAGAACTGCCTTTGAAAGTTATTTCGACAACCCAAAGCTGTTTATGAGCATAGTGCTTTGAAAACACCATGAATGTTGGCCACATCCACTTTTTAAAAACTCCATTTAGTGGTGCTAGGGACTGACCCCAGGGTCTTGTGTATGCTATCGAGGTACTCTATATGTACTCAGCTACATCCCAGCCCCATGGGGAACACGCATTGCACATATATAACCTGCCATTTTTCTAAGGGCCTTGTTATTGTCCCTTCCTTCCTTCCTTCCTTCCTTCCTTCCTTCCTTCCTTCCTTCCTTCCTTCCTTCCTTCCTTCCTTCCTTCCTTCCTTCCTCCTTCCTTCCTTCTTCCTTCTTTCCTTCCTTCCTCCTCCCTCCCTCCCTCCCACCCACCCCCACCCCCCTCTAACAGTATGGAGACTGAATTCAGCTGCTTTTGTTACATTTCAGCCCTGGTTGAACTTTTTTTTTTTTTTTTTTTTTTTCATTTGTCTGATTTCAGAAGCAGCCCTGGGAAGCAAGTACCTCTGTCCTTTAGGGGTGAACATCTTGAGTTTGTTGGAGCACAAAGGTCAAAAGGGCTGTGAGTGATTGAATAAGCTGTAGGCCTTCTTCTCTGTCTGGATTCACTTCTTAAATTTTTATTTCTATTTTTTATGTATATGGATGCTTTGCCTGCATGTATGTCTATATACCACATTTGTACATTGCTCTCTGAAGCCAAAATCCTCTGGAACTGGTGGTTCTTAGCTGCCATGTGGGTGCTGGGAATTGAACCCAGGTCCTTTGGAAGAGCAGCAATTCCTCTTAACAGATGAGCCATCTCTCCAGCCCTGGATTCACTCTTTATATTCTTGACTTCCGTGGGCCTCCCGTGGACATATCTGGCTATTTCTTTCATGGGATCAGTCACCTGGAGGAAAGCATTGTGTTCCTTGTCACAAGTCCTTTCTGGATCTTTCCACAAGAAGATGATTTGAAGGAGGGATTGAGGAGTTAGTCATATTCACTGGGAGCCTGAACCTCCTCCCTGAGGTCATCCTGCTTCCCAGAGAAAGAGAAGAGATTCTGGGGTATGGGCCACAAGAGTCCTAGTAGGTTATGGTCATCCCAAAAAGGCTGACAAGTTGTGCTGTGACAAGTTGTGCTGTGACAAGTTGTGCTGTGACAAGTTGGACACTCAGAATGTATTAGATCCCCTGAGCCTTTCAATGAGCATGTATGTTTACAGTCACACAGTCTCTCCCTTTGTCTGTCTGTCTGTCTGTCTGTCTGTCTGTCTGTCTCTCTCTCTCTCTCTCTCTCTCTCTCACACACACACACACACACACACACACACACGCACACACACACACACACACACACACTACATTCTCTCTCCTAACACTGCATCACGACTTTTCCACCTTAGCCTAGTATGTGAAACATGTAAACAAATAATAAAGGATGTCTGTGCCAATGGGGCGTAGAAGCAGGAACTGTGAAATACGGCCCAGGGGAGAGGAAGTTTGCAGAGACTGTGCTACAACACCTCAATGTCATTGCCAACAGCATTATTCCATGACCCCAGGAAGCTGGCAGAGAAACTTTCTGGAGGAGAAACTTTGCCTTTTTCTTTTTTCTTAAACACTCGATTTTTTTTCTTCAACATTTCACGAGGACACAATATGAATGTTTCCTTGTGAAAGCATTTTGAAAGCAGATTCTCTCTGTAACAAAGGAGAGAAGGATTTCAGGGAATGAAGGAATTCCTGACGGTGGGGTTTTAGGAGCTGCAGCTTTGACAAGATGGACCACCACACGTTTTTCTCTGAAGGCCTCTAGCAGGTGCAGACCTGGCCTCAGGTGGAAGAAACCCTTCTAATGGCCATGGCCCTCACATAGGCCTCAGGTGTGGCTCTCTCACAGGCCCCAGGCATGGCTCTCTCATAGGCCCCAGGTGTGGCTCTCTCACAGGCCCCAGGCATGGCTCTCTCATAGGCCCCAGGTGTGGCTCTCTCATAGGCCCCAGGCTTGGCTCTCACAGGCCCCAGGCTTGGCTCTCTCATAGGCCCCAGGCTTGGCTCTCTCATAGGCCCCAGGTGTGGCTCTCTCATAGGCCCCAAGCTTGGCTCTCTCATAGGCCTCAGGCTTGGCTCTCTCATAGGCCCCAGGCATGGCTCTCTCACAGGCCCCAGGTGTGGCTCTCACAGGCCCCAGGCTTGGCTCTCACAGGCCCCAGGTGTGGCTCTCACAGGCCCCAGGTGTGGCTCTCACAGGCCCCAGGCATGGCTCTCACAGGCCCCAGGTGTGACTCTCACAGGCCCCAGGCTTGGCTCTCTCATAGGCCCCAGGCTTGGCTCTCTCATAGGCCCCAGGTGTGGCTCTCACAGGCCCCAGGCTTGGCTCTCTCATAGGCCCCAGGCTTGGCTCTCTCATAGGCCCCAGGCATGGCTCTCTCATAGGCCCTAGGCTGAAAAGTAACACTATACAGGGACAGAGGATGCCCCTCCCAAACACTTCATTAGAAATAAAGAATTTTTTTAAAAAAATTGAAGTTTGTATTTTATACCATATTTTCAAAATTAGTTTCCTACTAAAAATTCAAGTGCATGTAAAGTAGAATACAGTGAATTCTCGTGGACTAAGTTTTACTGGAGTTTTGTTGTTGTTTTCTTTAAATTTAATTCATGAGGCTAGAGAGATGGCTCTGCCATCCAGAGCACTTCCTGCTCTTGTAGAGGATCCGAGTCACAACTCACAGCTCACAACTGCTCTAGTTCCAGGGGGTCTCCTGCCCTCTTCCCACCTCCTTGGGCTCCTGCATGCATGTGGTGCACATACACACAACTAAAAAGCACACTGTTGCCAGAGACCTCCTTACCCGTGGGCTTCTGTGTTTGCCCCTCCAAAGCTTGCACCCCAGAGGAAGAGGGGGCCACACACAGAAAACTGAGGCAGCCTCCATCCTCCCAGAGGCACGGTACGAGGGTGAGTATTGACATTCAGAGGTGAGCTCTGTCTAGCACCTGGAAAGCGCTGGTAGTCTCTGTGAGAAAGATGGGGCCAGGCTGGACCGAGGAGGTATCAGCGGGGCTGAGAGATGAAGAGGGCACTCTTCGGATGAAGGGTGGCCCAACCCCAACACAAGGAACAACGAAGTGGAGGAAGCCATCCGGAGGCGCTTAGGAAGAAGCCGCCCAGCCTCTCGAGGCGAGCAGAAAGATGGAGAGAGGCCAAGACAGATCAGGGAGTTGGGTGTTGCTGGAGGGCTTCTCTCCAGGTTCCACCAAGCCCCACAGTCCCACAATCCACGTATAAAATAATCACTCAGATGCTTATATTACTTATAAACTGTATGGCCGTGGCAGGCTGTTCTTATATCTTAAATTAACCCATTTCTATAAATCTATACCTTGCCACGTGGCTGGTGGCTTACCGGCGTCTTTACATGCTGCTTATCCTGGCTGCAGTGTCTCCCCCTCCTTCTTCCTGTTTCCCCAATTCTCCTCTCTCCTTGTCCCACCTATACTTCCTGCCTGGTCACTGGCCATCAGTGTTTTATTTATATAGAGCGATATCCACAGCAGTGGAGGGCTGCTGTTGATTGGTTTGTGGAAAAAACAAAGCGGCCCAGGCACTAGAGAGCCTGCCACGTGACCCAAAAAACACACAGGTTCCAGGGGCAGGGGGCAGGGATTTCTCCAGCAGGAGGGAGATGCTGGAGGAAACGACAAACTTTCACAATGGCTTTGATGACCCCAGGCCCAGCAGCTGCCAATCCCAGCCTGGCAGCACAAAGGCAACCCCAGGCGCAGCAGGAACAGCACTTGCCTCAAAAGATGCTGGTGCGAACCCAGCTCTGGTGGAGCTGGGCTGTGTCAGGGGCTCACAGTACCACACATCAGTGACAGGCCGGATGCTGTGCCCAGCACTTTACATCCATCCTCCCATTCATCTTCACAGTAGTCTCCCAGGCAGAGAACTCGTTCACACAGCACAGATGAGGACATATCGGTATGGGCAGTCCAGTCCGGCAAGGCACCGAAGATGAACCTTAAGTGACGTTTAAGCTCTGGTCTGGTTCTACAGTCCCCGCTACAGATGACCCTCTCTATACTGCGGATGACTAGACCCACTCATCCTTGATTGTGGTATCAGTTGCTAATCTGTATGTTTAGAATATATCTGATGTGTGTTCTTCCCATGTGCAAACCTGTATAGTCCCTCTGTGAGGCTCTTTCATTCTCGTTTTGGGTATGGAGGCACAGAGAGGCTAAATAACCTATTGTAAGCCACACAGTAATAGTAGCAACCAGCATCACACCAGGGAGAACCCTACACTTGACCTTGTCAGCCCGCTGCCTCTCCGTAGGCACCCATGTGAATGACGCTCCTCACCCCATCTTCTCCCCAGTGCCGAGGTGTGCCCACAGAGGAAACCCTGGGGAGTGCATGCAAAGGCTGGTTCCACTGGCCATAAGGAGCATAAGGCCAGAAGTGGCAGGGCAGGATGACTCTGTGACCTTTGGTTCTGTGCTAGTAGCCAGAATCCTTCCCTCGGAGGCAGCTCTGGTCCCAGCGGGAGGTCACTGGAGGCCCTTTAGGGCACTTGGTTGGAGGATCCGAGAAGTCTGAGTGTTAGGGTACAGTTCATGAATCAGTGAGATGATTCATCCAATTACTCGGGTGTCTGAAGAAATTTCTTGTTTTTAATTAAAAACTCCTCGCGGAAGGTCAGCAGGGATCACAAGCAGGCGGCGGTGAGCAGAGCAGAAAATCTCTGTCCCTCAGGGATGATCTGAGGGTAGCGGCGCCTGTCCTCCTGAACTTTGCAGTTTGATTTCTCTCCCTTCAGTGACCACGTAGGAAGATGATCACAGCAACCAAGTGACATTAGAACTGTGCATGGATAAATAAAACCCTGGCCGAGACCAGAGCCTGCTAAGCCTACATTTAAAAAAATGAAGACCAGAGGGTCACACAGATCAAAGAACCAGTAGCCTCTGGAAGGAAGGTGGTGGGACAATGTCAAGCGTTTCTCTGGATGTGAGGAGAAGCCAGTGTGCCCTCGGCCCTCCTGGATCCGCTGTCTCCACCAGTTTTGAGGTCATTTCTCTGCAGGGGCCACAGCTTCTGTTAATGACAAGGAGGTGGGGGGTGCATCGAGGGGGGAAGGGATCTCTGAGGTCAAGCCGTCCAGTCTGACCACTACACGCTGCACGTGAGGAAGGAGGTTCCGAAGGGGTGAGCTCCCACAGCCTGATAGTTCCTGTGCATTTCTCTGTGGAATGTTTATAAACACCCAGCCGGTCATCAAAGAGGAATGCACGCTCAGCTCAGTGGAGCCGACCTTGTTCCAGATACTAGCCGTGCACCTTCTGCAGACATGACCTCATGCAGTCCTGACGATCCCCTGATGAGAGTAGACCAGCATAGCCTGTGTGCTCACAGGGAGGGCACCGGAGCCTGCAGAAAGGAAGTGGTGGGCCTGAGGTCACGGTGGAACCGAGGGAGTCAGTCTCCACCACTGTGGCCCCGGCTCCTATCATCATCATTGCCTGCTAACGAGGCGGGCAAGGACAGGACAATGGTAAACAGAAGCCAGCATATACCTCACAGGATATGATTTTACCGTTTAAAAAAAAAATCATTGTAAACTCGCTGTCAGAATACAGCAAAGGTCTTTCATGAAAATGCCATGCTTAGAGCTTATAATGTACAATAAAAATATGGAAGCAGGCAACTTGAACACTACCAGGTGCGGGATACCATGTGAGATTTTTATTTTTTGCTTTTTTTTTTCCTTTGAATTTTCTACAGTGTGGTAGAGAGGCCTTTTGTGATGAACAAATGAATGTAATCATTTTTCTTTAAAGTCCTAGCATTATGCTTTTAAATCAATAAGGACGAGGCTGGAGTGACTAGGTGGTAGAGCTTTCTTTCCTTGGCAATAAAAACTAATAAGACATTGGTTTGCAGCAGGAGGTAGAGGTTGGTTTCCCAAACCCATACTTAACCCAAGGCTGTCACTTTTCATCAGAAGCAACAAAAATGAAAATTCCAAGAGTTTGAACTCTGAAGCCACCCCAGAATTTTGACTTGTATCTTCCAGGCCATTAATGAAAGGCGCTAACCTTCCCATGAGTAGCAGGGCAATCACTAGTCAGTTTTTCTTTCCAATGCCTCTCCCTGAGTTCCAGCCTACACAGGCTCACTCATGGCACACCGAGTTGGAAGGCTAAGGCTCCTTACTGTCCACTCACCTTCCATATGCACAAGCTCAGACACAGAGAGCTAATGTCATTTACCCAGAGACTGGTGAATCTTTTTTTTTTTTTTTTTTTTTTGGTTTTGGTTTTTCGAGACAGGGTTTCTCTGTGTAGCTTTGCGCCTTTCCTGGAACTCGCTTTGGAGACCAGGCTGGCCTCGAACTCACAGAGATCCGCCTGCCTCTGCCTCCCGAGTGCTGGGATTAAAGGCATGCACCACCACTGCCCGGCATGAATCTTAATATTTAAATGTTGAATATAAACTCTAACTTCTAAATCTCTTGAATTTTGGTACCAGTACCAGCACTTAGGGCCAAGTGCTTCCTCTCTTAGGTGAGTTCAACCTTCACTGTTGGAAAGCCATTATATTTGTACAGTGAGGACAGGGGAATTAGCTCAGAGAAACAGCACTCACCGCCTAGCATGCAAGAGGTCCTACATTCCAGCCCAGCACCTCAGAACAAACAAACAAAACCCACAGTGTTAAAAAAGGTGGCTCACATCCATAAGATTCTATGTACCAAGTACTATATACACTAAAGGCCTTATGGGAGCCACTTAGCCCTGGGGTAATCCAGTGATAGCCTCTGTCTAATTTCTATGGTGATGAAAATGAGCCCCAGGAAGGCATTGCCACTTGCCAAAAATAGTATAACTAGTTGGTGGCCAGGCCAAGGTTTTAACCTGGACTTCAGAGCTGGTAATCTTAAAGTTTTCCTTCTCAGAGAATTTAGAAACTTGCCCAAGGTAAGATGGGAAAGCTGAATGTCAAATGTCTACAGTCCTGAAATGTGGCCAAGATCACTCTGCTTCAGCCCAGTAACTTAAAATGGGTACTTCACATAAGCAGCGAATTGGTCTCCCTCTCCCTCCCCCACATCCCTCTCTTTCCTCCCTCCTCCTGTCCTCTCTTCCCCTACCTCTCATCTCTCTTCTTTTCTTCCCCTTTCCTCCTCCTCCTTCTCCCCCCTCTCTCTCCTTCACACCCAAACTTAGGTGTAAAACAGATTTTTACCAGTCTTTGTTTCTCTTGCCCTTAACTTACTCAATATGGTATGTGAGTCCGTTTTCTGTTGTTATAATAAAATACCTGAAGCCGTCTAACAGAAAGTGTAGTTGGACTTTTTTGTCCGGACCATCAGCTCCCCAATAATGTCATGGAGACTTAAAATTAATTATGAAAGCTTAGCCAATAGCTTAGGCTTGTTACCAACTAGTTCTTATAACTTAAATTAACCCATTTCTATTAATTTACTTTTTGTCTTGTAGCTTTATTACCTTATCTCCGTATTTCCATTCTATTTCCTCTTTGGCTGGCTGGCAACTCCCCGGCCTGGCTGCTTGAGATGGACATGCTGCCATCTTGGAGCAACATCAGCCCTTCTTCTTCCCAGTGTCCTCTGTGCCCCCAAAATCCTGCCTAGCTATTGACTGTTTAGCTCTTTATTAAACCAATCCGAGTGACACATCTTCGCAGTGCACAAAAAGATTATTCCACAACAATAAAGAAAAGAGATCCGTTTATCCCAAGTTTTGGATGTTCAGGGTGTGTCTCTGGCCTTGACTCATCCCTGGTGACTGTCTCATGGCAGATGGAGTCACAATGATGGGAGTAGGTTTGAGAGGATCGAAGATTGAGGCTGGGAGCCAGAAACAGGAAGGGGCCAGTAATGACTTCCCGCTAGGTCCCATCTCTCGAAGATCCCATCACCTCTTAATAGAACTATGCTGGGTGCCAACTTCCCAACACAGTTACCCCTGAGGAGCACACTCTGCATAGGTCAAAACTGTGACAGACAGGCATTACTTCTAAATAAAGTTGTGTTCAAGTGCACACTAGGAAGCTCCACTCAGCATTTATTCAACAAATATGCCTCAGGTTTCAGACTAGTGAAAGACATGGCATGGTTGGGATGCGAAGTCCTTTTCCAGTGTGGAGTCTGATACCAAAGGCATTAAAATATCCCAGGAGGCTTTGCCTTCGAACCAGATGGCTTCTAAGGAGGCAGTAAGCAATGCTCTTTCTGTTGCTCTGTCAGGTCAGAGTGAGCATTGTTGTGACTGTGTTTTCCAGAGTTCTGAAAATCTTTGCATTTTCCACTGTCCATCAAAGTGAGCCTGAAGCCCCTCCCACTGAACTCTACTGTTTCTGTTAAAAGGTCCTTGGGTCTGCAGCAATGACTCAGGCGGTGAGTGCTTACTGTTCTCCAGAGAAGCTGGGGTCAGTTCTCAGCTGCTCACAACATCTGTAACTTCAGTTCCAGGGGATCCAGTGCCCTCTTTTGGACTCTGTAGGCACCAGTCACATAAGTGGTGCATATACATACTTGTAGGCAGACATTCATACGCATAAGCTATATACTGAGAGAGAGAGAGAGAGAGAGAGAGAGAGAGAGAGAGAGAGAGAGAGGGAGGGAGGGAGGGAGGGAGGGAGGGAGGGAGGGAGGGAGAGGGAGAGGGAGAGGGAGAGGGAGAGGGAGAGGGAGAGGGAGAGAGAGAGAGAGAGAGAGAGAGAGAGAGAGAGAGAGAGAGAGAGAGAGAGAGATATCCTGGCTGAACTCACGGTACACCATCAAAGTTGCCCAGTGATCAAAACCAAGGCAAGTGTACCAAAGGGAGGGAAAGAAGGGACACACGAAAGGGAGGGAGCAACAGGAAGACTGAAAGGTGAGCTATGGAGCCAGTCCACCTGAATCAGAGCCTCGGGCCCACCTGTTCCTGGCTGTGTGACCCTGGGAAGTGTTGCTGCCATTCCCTGGTGCAGTTTTAAAGTCATCGGAATGCTGTACTGGTATCTCCCTTGCAGGGTGATTAGATCAGTGATAACACACGTGAGCTGCCAGTTCAGGGCCTGGCATCTTGTAATGCTCAATGTGTACCAACTGCCATGTCTGTTTAAGATCACTGGAGGTTTGTATAACATTTGGCCTGTCTCTGTTGGAAATTAAGCGGAGGACCTCCAACAGGAAGAAGTAATTTCTTAAAGCACAATCAGCCACCAGCAGAGCCAGACTTACTGAGTTCCCGCCATGGACACTCGACTTCTCTGGACTTGAGGGAGCTCCGTGCAACTTGCTTTTTTTCAACAACGATGAAAGAAGCAAAAATGAAAATGATAAAAAAGAGTACTAAGCATGCTTATTTTTTAAAGCATGAAGGCCAGGGCTCTGTGGAGAGAGAAAATGAAATCACAACGTGTTTCAGCTAAAAGCAAACCGTAAATGAACACTCTAGCTGGCTGTCACACAGGGCTGGCCATCTAAGCAGGGGACAGTAGTTAATGTCGTCCAAGTTGCTGTAACAAAACTCCAAAATCTTAGAGGCTTAACACTTGTTTCCATGGCAGTCACATCAGGCCCAGCAAGCTAGGCATACACAGGGTAGGGAAAGAAGTCTCCGCTCCATGGAGTCATTCAAGTCCCTGGTGACTAAGCCTTGGTCATCATCAACACGTGACTTCTAGTGCTTTATGAAAATGAGGTCATGACAAGGGAGATGGGGTGGAACACAGCACGTTTTCTGGAGGTAGGCTGGAAAGGTCAAGTCTTATTCCTACATTTACCCTTCGTGAGCTAAAATCTAGTCATGGCTAACTGCCAGGGAGGTTTGGGGGAATGTCTCTTCGCTTGCTCAGAAGCAAATGTAAATGCAAGGTAAGGCTACAGCTGGTCTCTACTGCCCAGAGCCTCGCATCTACTGAACTTGTCTCCATCCTTACAGCTAAACCGAGGCTTATGGCTCCCAGACTCACGGAGCCACAAACAATGTTTTCATGGCACAGTGATGAAATGGCAGAATAAAAAGCAAGGAAATGAAACGAGTTCAAAACAGAACAATCAAATTTACACGGAGATCAAAAAATTGTTCGATCATACAAGACTTGGGATCAGGCCACCACAGCCACAAAACTACATGGGAAGGCTCTGTTGCATTTTGACAGAGCTGGGTTTAAGCCAGACCTTCTGCCTGGGCAAAGCAAAGGTGTTTGGTTGATTGTTTTGGTGCCATGATTCCTGGATATTGTGACTTGAGCCCATCTAAGTAATACCATGTGTAATGATTGTATCTTGTGGTAACACTCAGATCCTAGCACACCCAACCCCCAAGACACAACTCCATCAGTATCAGAACCAAGTACCCTATGCCCTCCGCCCACCCGCTGTCCCATGGCCCATTCACGAGGGCTCGCTGGTGCTTGAGTCAAAGGAAGTTCAGGCCCAAGCTTCTGAGGAAAACTCTGCTTTGGGGCTGGCCAGATGGCTCAGTGAGGTGCAAGCCTGAGGACCTGAGTTTGGATCCCTGGCACCTTACATAAAGCACATGAGCGCAGTCCCGCTCAGGTTACACTTCCTGTAACCCCAGGACCATCAGGGATTGAAGTGGAGAAATCACTAAGGACTTGCTGGACAGCCAGCCTAGGCAAAAACAGGTGAGCTTCAGGAACAGTGAGAGACTCCGCCTCAAAGGAATATGGTGGAGAGAGCAGGGCATTGACACTCTCCTCGGGCCTCCAAATGTACATGCACCAGTGGGGGTAAATATACCACCCATAACACACACACACACACACACACACACACACACACACACACACACACACTGATGATTTCTATTTTATTCTAGCTATCTAAAAAGAAATACAATACATTTTGGGGGACCCTCAAAATTTAGGCAAACAATGTAGAAATCATTGTCATTCCTAAGCTCCCAGTGCCCGTAGATACTAGCCTTCCAATAACAAGGTGATTTTTTTTTTTTCCTAGAGGCTAGGGAACATCATCTCTGCTCTACTTATCCAAATTCTCCTAAAACCACACCTTTGGCTTTTCACCACTTTATCTTCATATTTGTTAGCTCTGGAGCCTCACCAAGACCTCAGCCTCTGACTCTTTCTGTCCCCCCCCCATCCTCTTATACACACTTTATAAGTATCTTAGGACACTCATTTCAAACCGTCCTGTGTATCTGCACAGATCCCATGACCACACCCTCCTGATCTGTTCTCCACTTGGCATGATATATACATATATTATACACATATATCGTATTATATACATATATACAATATACACGTATATATCATGTTATATACATATATACAATATACACATATATATCGCATTATATATCATGAACATATAAAACGATGAACACATACTCTATCCTGATAATTGAGTCTGTACCTTGGCCATCAGCCCCACGGGCAAGACTCAGACAGTGTGACAGGAAAGGGTCTGGGACAGGCCCACCAATTCGAGATGGTGTCAACACTGACTGGCCCCTGCTTGGGTATCATCCAAGCCCCTGCCCCACCCGATGTACTGTGCAGTTCTAAGCATGCTCTTTGGCTCTTTTCTTCTTTGTAGCATCTGAGACCATTGCTGTCCTTCAATCCTCTCCACTGTCACTCAGGGTGACCCCCTCTTCCTCGTTCTCTGCTTCCATTTCAGGACATTCTGTTCAGTTTCTTCACAAACCCTTTTCTTCTCTCCACCCCTTAGCTACAAGTAGCCTCACGTGCCTTGGATCATACAGAGGATCATTGCAAAGCAAGCCCATGCTCATTCAGACTTCCTCCTGTAAAGAGATGGTTCTCTTAGATGTATCACAAGACTCATCCCCTCTTCAGCTTCCCATTCAGTGCCTGTACACCCTTCCCCAAGATGGTCTCTGGCATCCAGTCAAACTCTCATGTCTCCAATTGCAGTAGATCTTTCACCATTAACAGCATTCCCCAACGGCTTCCTATGGCATGTAGGAAAAAAGATTTATGGTTGTTTTCCATGGTCTTCAAGGCTCTGGGCTCAGAGTGACCACACTTCTACCTTCTTCTCTGTACCACCTCCACTCCATTCCTCCCCAGCTCTACTCAAGCCTTCCTTGCTGGCCCTGCAGTAAGTCAGGGATGCTCTATTCCAGGGTTGTGTCGCCCGTTGTTGGTCCCTCTGCCCTGACATGCTGTTGTCCTAGATCAGATAGCCACACATGCTAACTCCCGTCCTCACTTGGCTCCAGTTTATGCTGAAATATCAGCTGCTCACAAAAGCTCCTCTGATCAGCCTACCCCCAACAGCACCCCATCACCCTTTGTCCCGGTCCGCTTTATTCTTCTTCAAAGTCCTCACTACCACCTGCTGTGGATGCTGGTTGCCAGGCTGCCCTTCCTGGAATATGCTTCTACATTTGGCCAACCTCTCCTCAGCACCCAGAACAAAGCTTGGAACACAGTTAGGGCTCACTAAATCATGGAATGACCTCTCTTTCCCCCCCACCCTCTCCTCCTCCTGTCTCCAAACTCTTCTTTCTCCAGGATTTTGAGTAAAGGATACAGTGACTCATGTCTCTCCTTCCCTCCTACTGCCCCGGTTTGGCCCGCAGAACTCCAGACAAAGCCCTGACAACATTCTCCCAGACCTCTGGCTCCCTGTACTGCAGTCTCCCATTGCTCCATGGGACGGGCTCACTGCTTCACTCTCGACACTGTGTCTGCTGCTGCCTCTCCTCTCTTGCACCTTGTATTTCAGGCTCCTGCTGTTGCTTTAGTGTACTAGGCTCCCCGTCATCGGCGCCTTTGTGCACATGGCCCCTCGAACCGGAGAGCCCAGCGGCTCTCACTAATGTATCCTCCAAGATTCTGAGCCTTCTCTCAAATGATGCCCCATCCTGCAACTCCTTCAGGCTCATCTTTGGCGCCTTGTTGATATTTCTCTACCCTGTTCAAACTTCCATTCAATCAGACATCACAGCTGTCTTCTTGTCTGTCTCTAAGCTCTTTAGTGGCAGAGTGTGTGGCCAGCTCATTGGGCCCAGCATGCTGCCTGCTGCATTTGGGCAGTAGATAAATATTTCTTTGATGAACGATCACTCTCCCTACCCTGGGCTGCCCAATTTTCACTTGTTTGTTTTGTTTTCTAGCAGATTTCAAATTCTTCCAATTTTCAGGAGCTATATGGTGCTACCAATGAGATCATTGTAGCTGTGTTTACAATGCATCTTAGGGACTTTTTTCAAATATAGAGTCCCAGGTCTCTAAATGCCTAGATAATTTTTGACAATCAGCCATTTTTTTAAGAACTGAGATATAATTAACAGATAAGATTTACTACCAAGTGTACAATTAAGTGGATTTTTAAATTTTAGTATTTGATATTTTAACCAATGCCATGTAATTTTAAAGCTTTCTTACCACCCTACAATAAGCCCATATTCATTAGCTGTCATTATCCATTTCCTTTGTCCTCCAACTGTTGCAAACAACCCAATTACTTTCTCATCTTCACTCACTTGTCTACTCTGAATACTTTCTATCAACAAGTCATACAATACACAGCTTTTGTGCCTGGCTTCTATTGCTTAACACTGTGCTTTCAACACTGATCTTTGTGGTAGCATGTATCAGTACCTCAACTGCTGAATGAAAGAATAAAGTGTGTGTGTGTGTGTGTGTGTGTGTGTGTGTGTGTGTGTGTGTGTGTGTATGAGAAAGAGAGGGGGGAGAGAGAAGGAGAGAGCGTACTTTATTGATTTGGTCTTCCTTTCATAGACACTTGGGTTGTCTCAGTTTTTAGCTACTGTGAATATGTTGGTGTGAACACTTGTGTTCAAGCTTTTCTGTCTTGTATGGTGGATGCTTACTGGTATATGCTCGAGACAATGGAATTGCTAGACCATGTATGATTCTGTTTAACTTTCTACTGAACTGCCTACAGAACTGAACAGCTGAAAGGTTTTCCACTTCCCAGTGACGCATGAGAGTCCTGCTTTCCTAAGTTTCTTGTAACACTTATAGCTTGTCATTTTTCTTAGTTGATATTTCCTTGGCAATCAGTGTGGTAATCATAACTAAGCTGTTGGTCTGACTCCTACGATATAGCCCAACAACTAAAAAAAAAAATCATTATTTCTGAATATGTCTGTGAGGATGTTTCTGGAAGAGGATGACCGGTGGGGGGAGGTACCATCCAATTAGTTGGGGGCCAGATAGAACAACTGGACATAGAAAAGGTGAATCCACTTTGTCTTCTCGAGTTGGGACATACATCTTCTCCTGTACTTGTATAGCACTCCAGATTTTTCGGTCTTTGGATTCCAGTACCAGTAACCCCACTCCCTTCATGGGTTCTCAGTATTGATAACCCCCACTCTCCTTCATTGGTTCTCAGTATTGGTAACCCCCACTCTCCTTCATGGGTTCTCAGTACTGGTACCCCCAATCCCTTCATGTGTCTCAGTACTGGTAACCCTACTCCCTTCATGTGTCTCAGTACTGGTAACCCTACTCACCCTACTCCCTTCATGGGTTCTCAGTACTGGTAACCCTACTCCCCTTCATGGGCCTCAGTACTGGTAACCCTACTCCCTTCATGGGTTCTCAGTACTGGTACCCCCAATCCCTTCATGTGTCTCAGTACTGGTAACCCTACTCCCTTCATATGTCTCAGTACTGGTAACCCTACTCCCTTCATGGGTTCTCAGTACTGGTAACCCTACTCCCCTTCATGGGCCTCAGTACTGGTAACCCTACTCCCTTCATGGTTCTCAGGTCTTTGGACTTTGACTGAGCGATGTCACTGTTTTGTCTGATTCTCCAGCTCACAGATGGTATATCATGGGACTTCTCAGGCTCCACAGTCACCTAAAACACTTCCCATAATAAATATCCTCCCATCTGTATGTCTGTGTGCCTGTCAGTCTGTCTATCCTGCTGGCTGTGTTTCCGTGAAAAGCCAACACTAGCCCAACAAGTTACACTGAGTATCCTCATGTGATTATTGATCATTTATATATCTTCTTCAGAGGAAAGTCTGGGGAAGTGCTTTTCTCGTTTTTTATTCAAGTTCTTGAGTGGGAAGAGCTCTTTGCATATTCTAAATGTGGCTTGCCAGAAACATTATCTGCAAAAACTTTCTCCGAGTTTGTTAGTAGTCTTTTACTCTCTTGACCTTTTCTTTTGGTGTTCAAGAATGTTTTATTTTTAACCGGGTCCAATTGTCTAGCTTTACTTCGCTTGTTGAACATTCGGTGTCATAGTTAAAAGCCATGGTGGAATCCAGAGTCAGCAGTATGTGCCTATTTTATTGTGAGTTTTATGGTTTAGTCACTGCATTTAGTTCATTAATTCCTTTTGAATTCAGCTCTATATTCAGTGTGAGGTTTACACATCCTTCTGCACTGTAATGACCGGTTGTCTCACCACTATCCCACCGAATGGTCTTGTCTCTCTGTAAGGAAAGAACTGACTGTAAACATAAAAGGCTATTTCTGGCTCTCCACTTCTAGTCCATAAATCTGTTATGTCCACTCTTGTGCCAGTATGATGCCAGCAGCTGAAGACTCACACCTGGAAAAGCCTTGGCTTGAACTACAGCTATTGTAAATAAAGACGAATCCAGAGCAATAGTTCCAGCAGCACTCAGAATTACAATCATCACAAGGTATTGAATAAAAAAGTTCTTGGGCCAGCAAGATGGCTCGGAGGGAGAGGGGCTTGCAGCCAAGCCTAATGACCTTAGTTAAATTCCTGGAACTCACAGGTTGGAAAGAGAGAACCAACAGCTGCAAGTTGTTCTCTGATCTCCACTTGTATGCCAACCCTCCCAATAAACAGATAGATATATAACTTAAACAATTGTTTTGAAAGTCCTGACCTACAAGCCTCTCCTCCACTCTGGCTTTGATTCTGTAAGGTGGTCCTGAGGCCCAGAAAATGGAGTAGCCACTCCTGATTATCCCAGATGGGAACTGCTAGCCAAGGGATCATTTAGAGTTCTCTGAACATAAACGATCTATCATGTCCAGAGAGGACAAAATGAAACAGAGAATTTGGCAGTAAAATATCTTAACTGCGCATGCTCTGTGTATCTGATGAGCACAAGGAACATGTGTGCTAGCCCCTCCCTGCGATGTCTAGATTGAGGAGGGGCTAACACACACGTCCATGTTTATGGAGATGTGGGGTCTGACCCAAGGGCAAGCACAAGGCCCTCCTCAGAGTTCCCATGGTCACATTCTTTGTATCTATCTCCCTAGTAGCCTCGGGGTCTTTCTCTTTTCTCTTTGAATCCCCAAAAGCTCACCGCCATGCCTCACGTATTGCAGGTGTTCAATAAAATGTTAAATGCAATGGAACATTTCTATGTTTAGACAAACTCATAGGTCAAATAGCAGGCTTTATGTAAAAATGCTAGGTGTGTGGAGCTTTTGAAAACAACCAAAAGGGAATTAAGCAAGGGGATTTAAAAGATCACGAAAAAGCAAGTAATTATTTTTGAACCATAGTTATCATCTCTGTCCTCACCCACCTGACTACCAATTGCATTTGTTAGGGTCCCAGCGGGAAACAGATGGTTCACCAGCATTGAATGGAGAAACTATTTACAGAGGAATAGGCAGAATTCAGAGGCCATGGAATGAAGCCCCTGGGGACTAGCAGTATGAGGTGTTCTAACCATCCCCAAGCCTGAAGGAAAGGGCGACAAAGCAAGGTGGTCGGAACTTAGAGTTTGGAAATCAGAGAGGGCTTGTGGCCATGGCCATAAAATGGGCCAAAGGAGACAAAGGATTCTTCTGGAAGGACCACATACATCCAGATGAACAGGAAAATATGATTGAGTTCAAAAGTAACCTGTATGGGGGAAAAAAATGAAACAAATCAAAATCAGTTGAAGCATCATTGTCTGTGGGTTGTCTGAACTTCATGATTTTTGCTTGAAATGTGCTTTCATTGATTCAGCCATAAAATGCTTACTTAGCCTTTATATTCTTGTCACTGAGAATAGATAAAAGGATGGATAAGACACCTTTACTGCTTGTAGGGAGGTAATGGAGTAGGGGTGGTGAACAGGTAAATAACTCACACAATAGTCCAATGTGGGTATGATAATCAATCTTTATTATCAACTCGATTAGATAGAGATCTGCCTAGGAGATCAGTAAAACACTCTGGACGTGTCTTTGTGTGTGTTTCCATGGATGACTAGATCCTGCGGTCAAACAATGGATTCCAAACTTGAATGGATACTTGGGGGTGGTGGAGCTAGAGGAAGTTGGGAAATGCACCAGAGGATACTTCCCCATCTTTTAGCCATGATGTTCTACCTCACAACAACCCAGAAATAATGAAAGCAGGAAAGAAGGATGGAACCTCTGAGGCCAGGAGCCCAAATGAGTCATCTCTCGTTCAAGTTGTTTTTCTTAGCTAGCTTGTCACTGTGATGAGAAACACTAACAGGAGGGGTGGCCGGGGGTGTCCAGTCCATGAGGTGATTATCACAGGCAAGGTAGTGCCGAGGACTTTGGAACTGATTTGTGACAGGAATTTGGGGAAGTGGGAGAGGTATAAGTTCTGGAGGAGTCCTAGAACTCTTGAGGTACAGCTTACCTGGCTTCTCTTCTGCAAACTCACAAATCCAGAATGGTCTCTGGAACAAAGGCACCAAAGACCGTGCATGTAAGGCTTCAGATAGAAATGGGGACTCTGTGGAAAGTGGAAAAGGCCTGGTCTCTATCTCTTCTGTGCCTTAAGACTGTGTGTGGAGGTCTAACTGTGACAGACTAATCAACCTGGTGGGAGACACAGCAAGGCAGTCTAGCATTCAGACAGTAGCCTTGTTCTTGCTACCTAATTTTAGCCAGGTTTACAGTGAGAATTAGGAGCGAAAACCAGAGCAGAAAGACTTGATGAAAACACACAGTCTGAACAGAAAAGCAGTCAGCTGAAAGGTACAGCTTCAGTGGAAGTTTTGGGAACCGAGAGATCCCAAGACCATGGGCTGCATACTGAGGAATGCCTCAGCAGTGAGCAGTGAGCAGGATGCAGTCTTAGAGGTCATGAAGGATGCAGTAAGCAGGCCAGGGACAGGGCTGCCCGAAGCCTTTGGAGTTCACATCATGCCGCAGCATGCTTCAGATACCAGACATGGAGCTGTAGGGTTTCATGTTTGTTCTGCTGGGTTTCGGTCTTGCTTTGGTCTGTTCCTCTATTCTGTGCCTTTTGGAAAATACATTTAATTCATCTCCAAGAGTCTCCAAAGTAGTAATAGTTTCAGCATCACTTAAAAGTCTAAGGACAAAGTCCCCTTTGTGACCAAAGGCAAGCTCTTAGCTATGATCCCTTGTAAAAACCTTAAAAGCAAATTATGTACTTTCAAGACACAATGGTATAGGTGAGCATTATATTCCAAATGGCACAGAACAGAGCGGCAGTATGGATAGCTTAACAACAGAAATGGTTGTCTTCATCCGGAGGCCAGAATCTCACTGTCAAGGTCTCAGCAGTGATGATTCTTTATGTGGCCTGGGAAGCAAGGGTGTGATCCAGACCCATTCTCCACTTCTGGCGGTTGTTGGCAATCTTTGTTATTCCTAGTTTGTAGAGCATCACCCCATCTCTACCTTATCTTCTGTGCTAGTCTCCCTATTCGGGGTTTTGCATGTAAAATTAACCCATCTTTAGGAGCATCATATTAGATTCGGAATCCACCTTACTCCTGTATGGCCTATATTAATGAGTTATATCTATAATGATCTTGTTTCCAAATAAAGCCTCACTGAGGGGTTCTGTAAATTGGGAATTGAACAGATCAGTTTTAGGAACAAAATTCAACCCATAATGGTGGAGCTAGGAATATTCACAAGAGTGAAGAAGATGTCACAAGCTAAAGAGGAGTGAGCCATGTGAAGAGATAAATAGGCAAAAGAGAGGGGGGTGATCCCTTCCCCCAAGCCTTAGAAAGATGAGAGACAACACAGGCCATCAGATGCCACAGGATCAGGAAGCTCACAATGCTTAGCTTCTGTGGTCCAGAGGACTTTGTGTCAGTTGGATGATGTGTTAGATCAGGAAATAGAGTGGCGGAAATGGGAAGGCTTTAAGGGGGACCCTAAGAGTCACATATGAGAGAGATTTGAGAAGACATGGTGATGGAGAGGGCAAGGAGCTGGGATAACAACCTCCCCAATCTCATAAGGAAGACATGGTGCCCTTCATCAGGGTGGAGATGGTGGGGAGGGGGTAATGACACAGAGAAATGACAGTTGTCCCCATGTCAATTTGGAAATGCCTAGGACTAGGGACAACGAGCTAAGCTAGAAGGATCTGGGAGTTATGTGCATGTCCCAGGAGAGAGGGGATGCTGCAAGGGGCATGCAGAGTGGAGCAAGACAAGCAATGCATCAGATCAACATCGTGGGGAACAGCAGCATGCATATTGCAGGTCGGGGAGAGAGGGAACAGTGGAGACATGGTCAAGTACTACATATACATTCATGAAATTAAGAAGGAATAAATATCTTTAAAAGCACTTGATCTGTTTGCCAACTGTAGACACTGCATCTGCATCTGTCCTGTCCTCGACGTTTTGAGGTCTTATCCTCACCCAAGTGCATAGGTCTGAGTCTTTAGGCTCCATTTCCTCTTTCAGTAGAAGTCGAGGCAGCTGAGGTAAGCAGCAACCATACCACAGTCCGAATGATGTGCTGCCTTTAAAATCCCTCTGCCAAGAGCTTTGTTCCACTACTTTTGAACCCAGCCTCATTCAAATTGTCAGGAAATAGGGAGAAAAGAGCCAGATTCATTGTTAAAATATAGACTGACCTCTAGTCCAGTTCCTGATGGAATCCTTCTTCTCTTCTGAAACCTCACAAGACTGATCTTTACTGTGCACTTTTTTTTCCTGCGCACATTTCTATTAGTATTTCTGTCTTCCAGCTCCCACATGAGTGGCATGGCAAGCAGACCTTATAGCTAGCTTCTATACCACCTAGTTCTAAACTCTTCCACATTCTTCCTGTAAACCACTCCGGAAGGACAATGAACCACAAGCCAGCTGCATCACAACAGCTCTAGTTCTTGCTGCCAACTTTCTGTATGACTTCTGTTGTCATGGTGATAAAAGAAGGGAGGAAAGATTTATTTTGCCTCTTGGTTTGAGGGGATAACGTCTATCACGATGGAGAAGGTAGCGCCACGGTGTCGGGAACACGCGGCTGGAATCTCTCACCTCCTCACGCCCAGGCAGAACAGGAAGCAGAGAGAGCTCAGAAAGAGAGACTGTGTGATAAAAACCTCAAGCCTCTGTGATCTACTTCCTCTGCTTAGGTCTCCCTTCCTGGAGTTCCATAATGCTCTAAAACAGCATCTCCAGATGGGGACCAAGTGTCCAAACACTTGAACCGTGGAGGATGTTTAACATCCAAACTGTAGCAGAGGTGAGTCATCTTTCCAAATGCCGTGTCATCTTAGTAAGACGAAGACTGAAATCCCAATGCGCTGTCACGGAAGCTGTTGGTCCGTGCAGTGACATCCGCTCCATGCATGTGGTGACGGAAGGGGCGGGGGAACTGATTTCAAGGCACTGTATGGACATGTAAGCGGAAGACGCTCAGAAGGTGAGTGCCGGGAAGTTTAATTCTAACTAGAGGCCAGGGGGTAGAATCCAAGCCTGTACACAGGCTGATGGGAAAGGGAAGAACCTCTCCTAAAGGCTGGCAGAAGAGAGCATGTAGCTCAGCAGCAGCGTACTTGCCGTTCATAGTCAAGGCCCTGGGTTCAATCCCCAGCAGCACAAAAAGGCAAAAAGGTAGCCCGATATGATGACTCATGCCTTTAATCCCAGCACCTGAGAGGCAGAGGCAGGAGGCTCTTGGTGATTTTGAGGTCAGCCTGGTGGTTTACATAGTGAGTTCTCAGCCAGCTAAGTCCGCACTGTGAGACCTGTCTCAACACAAACAAAAAAGTGGCAGAGAGGTGACAATGGTTCTCAACCTGTGGGTCATGACCCCTTTGGTTGTCAAAAGACCCTTTCACAGGGAAACACAGATATTTACATTATGATTCATAATAGCCAAATTACAGTTATGAAGTAGGAACAAAAATAGATGTATGGTTGGGGGTCACCACAGCATGAGGCAGTGTATTAAAGGGTTGCCTCCTTAAGCAGGGTGAGAGCCGCTGACTTAGTGTGTGTTAGGGAAGCTGAGGGGTCTGATGAAGCCTCCTGAGCCACTACTTCAAGAAAGAGGATGAAGGAAGAGACACCTGGGGGAACTAGAGCGAATGGAGGGGTCTGGGGTCATGAGGACCCGAGACAGCCGAGAGGAAACACAGAAAAACAGAATGGACCTCCTAGCTCTGCTTCCAGTGTCACTGAGAGTGGGTTCCGAGCGTTACTTTGCAAACTACTTGAAGGAAAATGCAAAGTTGCCTTAAAGGGGTTTGTAGATAATGTATGATGGTCACTGATGACTATAGGGTTGGCTGCTGTTGTGAGAACAGAGGAGAGGCCATCACATTCCTCTTATCTTTATCAGAACCCAGTGATCAATGTGAGGCCTTTGTTAAGACAGACTCTCTCCTGGTTAGCAGCCTGTTTCCATGAATAATGAAGGCTGATTTGCAGGCAGGGGCTGTGGACAGAAAACTGCACACAGAGGCTCCCCAAGAGCTCCAGCTGTATTTCCTGAGCTGGCTGAGTGGCCGATCAATGGCGAGGAATGCCTCAGTTGTCCAGATGCATCGTCCCACGCTGAGTGCCCAGAGACCAGAGTTCTGATATGCAAAGTGAGCCTGAGACTCCTGTCAAATCAAACAAACAGGATGTTGGCTGTGCAGCAAACAGGCCTGCAAGCTGTTGGCAGCCGAGTGTTGGGCTGCCAGAGCCAGGTCCAGCCACAGTGTGGGCACTGCCCCAAGAGCTCAATGGCAATCTGTATTCCACGGCACACTCTCCGCCATGCTGCTGACCCTCCAGCCAGGCCGGCAAGCGAGGCCCCTGCCCAGGATGCAGGCATGCTGTTGTGGCACCACACACAGGGCCCCTTTGTTCAGAAATACCTCATGCATGAGAGGAAGTTCGCAGGCCTTGGTTTTTCTCTCCAGGCCTGGAAAGGCATCCTGGCGGAGTTGTCTACTCACCAGCATCAGGGGTGGGCTCGGAGGGTCTACTCACCAGCATGGGGGTAGGCTCGGAGGGTCTTGCTGAGAGCTACTTGGCTGCTGTACATCTTAAAATGGAGCTCGAAGGGGCTTTGGCAGGAAGTGTGGTGAAACCTCGCTTGGGTGTCTTAAAAGGCCTGTGTGGGGCTGGCCGGGGTCCCTGGCAGCCCTGATTGTTAGACGTATTGAGAAGGTGCCACAGTGAAGGCACTGTGGGTCCCGAGGCTTCAGTGCACTCCTTTCAGTAACAAAGGGCCTCTCTCGCTCTAGGTACAGAAAGAGCTGAAGAGCAGGACAGATTCAATGTGAAGCCCGGGACCCACGGAGTAATTGTCATCTTCATCTTTCAGAGCTGTGCCACTGGCCCTGAAGTGGCCTTCCATCAGCTGAAGAACACTCAAGTCCAATTTCAGGGCCTTCTCTCAGACGCCAGCTGTACCATCTGAAAATTGAGACATCGCATGCGTGCGGTGGTTCATGGGAAGATGGGTCTTTAGATTGCCACCTCCTAGGCCTCCCAGCCGGGACCAGTGGAGTCCGTTCCAACCATATAAGAGAATTAGTTTGGTGCCCGCCCTCCCCCGCCCACCGCCAAAGAAATGGGTTCCTTGTTTGCTGAGTGCAGGAAAGAGTGGAACAGGAAGTGATGGAGTGCTCTGAAAGTTTGCTCCATGACGGAACGGAACAAGCACTGCCGTTTGGTGCAGGGCAGCGAGGAGGAGCAGGGTGAAAAGGGGGTGTGCTTGCACTCCCTCTCTGGGGACCTTTTCTACGGACCAGAAAGAAGTCAGAGAGCTGGCAGGCCCAAAGGCTGGTGGCAAAAGGCTCTTCCACCAACACCCGGGGCCCGGCTTTCTCCTCCCTTGTGAGGTGTCCCCTAGAGAAAAATGAGTCCTGAGAGGACCCGGGTATGATTCCTTTCACATCTCTCTACACCCAGCGAAGCACAGAGCAGGGTCCGAGCCGAATGATTACTCGGTCGGTTGTTCGCATGAGTCTGGGCGTGGTATGTGACTTAGGTATGCAGGTGCCCTCACTCCTGTGTGGGGAAGCCAGAGGAAGGCATTTGGTGTCCTTTTCTCTCATTTTTCTGCCTTAGTCCCTTGAAGCCAGGTCTCTGGGTGAACCTGGAGTTAGGGTAGCAGCCAGCAAACCCCAGGGTTCTTTCTGTCTCCACCTCAACAGCACTGGAGTTACAGGAACCCGTGTGTCCACATCGGTTTTTTTTAATTTTTTTTAACTTGTTTAGTGGGGACTTGAACTCAGGTCCTCCTGCTTTGAGCAGCAAGAATTCTTTCTTGATGAGCCATCTCCCCAGCTGCCTAGCTGGTTTCTAACGTGGGAGTATGTGCGGTGTTACTGGGACTGGGAGAAAACGTTTCTTTGCGTTTGGGTTCTATCTGCTGCTTTTCTTGAAAGAATCCCCAATCTAGCATTCTGTGCACACTGCTGCTCCCAGGCCTCTGCAGGACCCCCCAGGAGGAAGCCACCAAAGCTGAATTAGGCCTACACCAAGAATATTTCTTCCTCTCCCACCCCTATCCCATGAGCTGTCTCCACCCCCATGAAATCCTAGGAACTGGGGATTCGGCAGGAGTCAGACAGGCACCCTAAGTTAATAAAGTACCTCTATTTGTCCTGGTGTCTTGCACATCTTTCTAGGGATCTAGCCAACCTCTCTTGAACTTGCCTATTTTTTACAGAACTTCTCCCCCTTTGCATTCCACCTTACAGCCACCTGATAAACTTTTGATCAGTTTATTGGTAATGTCACTCTGGGGGCTACTAGGGAAGCAAGATGGCCAGGCCCTGTCTCTGTGGGTGTGCTAGAGTGTCCTCTCTTGTGTTCTTGAAGGTTTTGTGCCTGAGGACTTTAATTCTCTGCTGTGATCATATGATCTTTATTTCATTGTTTCATAATCTTCTAATACATGTCTCTTTTAATCCTTACAATAATCCTGAGAAGTAAGAGACTTGATCTCTGTTTTACAGATCAGGAAACTGAGGCAGGATTCAAGGTCTCGGGGTTAATAGAGTATTTTGAGTTCAGTATGTCTGACAGAAGTCCTGGTACTTCTCACCCCAGAGCTCTTCCTTCACCCATTCCTTCTGGGCAGCAGCCCCTCCCCCTCAGCTGGGGACCCTGGGCTGATCCTTTTGAAGGGTTCAGTGGAGAGTTCCAAAGCCAGGACAGTTCCTCTTGTCTTCTTTGGCCTCCACTGTATGTCCCACTGTTTTTCAATTCTAAACTATAAAAAAAGAAATGGAAACAGTGACAAGAATGTTCTGTTGCCTCATAAGGAACCCACCTGCTGCCTACTGCCTGGCAGTCCCTTAAAGAACCACAATCACTTCATTCTGCAGGTATAAATGAAAAGCCCAAGGTGCTAACGCCTAGAAGCCTTGATGCCCCATATAAGCAAGTTCTACTCAAGTTCCAATGATAATAGGATATTCCATCCTACTTGTTCTGAGAAAGCAGAAATAAAACCCACCAGTATCATACAGACTTTATGTTCCACAACAGTTTTACCAAATTCTCTTCAATTCAAATTATATACATTTGAGCATCTACTAGGTGCCCAGCAACTGTGTCAGGTTCAAGGGATGACGTGATTACCAAAACAGATGCAGTCAGTACTTTTCTTTTTGGGGGGGCTGAGACTGGTTGGATATAGTGTAGTTTAGATCTTGAATAATCCAAACACCTGTGGGTCAAGGCTTAGACTCCTGTATGTAGCACTTGTTGGAGGTGGTGGGACCTTTAAGAGTTGGGGCCCCAGTAGGCAGAAGTTAGGTCACTGGGAACATGCCCTTCAAGAGGATATTGGTACCCAGCCCTTTCTTTCCTTTTATCTTTGTTGCTTGGCAACCATGAGATAAACAGCCCTCTTCCGCTGTGTTCCTACTGTGTGCTATCGTGCCACAGGCCCAAAGCAGCAGAGTCGAACAATCCTGGACTGAAACCTTTGAAACCATGAGCCAGAATGGACTGTTCCTCCCTCTACATTGATCGTCCCAGGTATTTTTTTTTTTTTTTTTTGACAGTGATGGAAAGTCAAATCAGAGGAATCTTTAAAAGGATATTAGCAAATGGCACAAGTTTAGAGAGTACTATGGAGCAGGCACAGACCAGCCCACATATGATGGTCCATCTCTATTGTCAGCCTGACTAGATCTGGAATCACCCAGGAGACACACATACCCATGAGGGTGTTTCCAGAATGGTTCAACTGAAGAGACAAGAGCCACCCTATGGGCAGCACTCTTACATGGACGGGGGGTCATGAGCTGAATGAAAAGGAGACAGTGAGCAGACAGAGCAGCATTCGTTTCTCTCTATTCCTAAGGACACACTGAGGCCAGCTGCCTCACGCTCCTGTTACCATGCCTTCCCTACCCCCCAGCTGTGAGCCCAAAGGAACCCTTCCTTCCTTCTTTAGGTTGCCTTTTTTTTTTTGTCAGATATTTTGCCACTGGTGTGTTGTCATATCCATATCTTCATCCACCACAAAGGTCACAGCTTACATCCCCGTAACAAGGGGAAAACAACACACAAATGTTACACCACACCTGAGCTTTCAGAAACGAAGCCTGGAAGATCTAGAGAAGACTGGCTTTTTATGCTCAGTCTGATGAAAGAAATGGCTAGTTTGGGGAACCTATTCAACAACAACAAAAGAATGTAACTAGTACTAACAGACTATGGAAGACTTGGCAAGGCTTGTCCAGACTCTTCCCTGTGTTTCTAAAGTCCTCCTCCGGTGTGGGACAGACTCCTGTCACTTACAGACCTTCAGGGCAGAAAGGTGGGTTCTCAGAGAATGACCTTTGAAGGTTTTGGGCCTTGCTTTGTGGCAAGGAGTTCTAGTTTCTATGACCCACTTGAGGAGGGGAGGAGAAAACAGAGATATTACATGGTGACCTTTCATGGGGTCAGGGAACAAGAGAGAACTTACTTTTCAGGCCTCCCGATCCCCTCCAGTTCAAAGTGCTCAGATGGCCATACTTCGTGATGTCATTCTGGAGCCCTAATACCAGGAAGAAAGGCTGAAGATCTCAAAACAGTGACCACAAGGACAGCAGCTGTAGGTGGGCACAGTGGGCAGGGCATGCTGAGGATGGCCTGGGAAACCTATTGAGGTTTGAAACCAGACTTTAGAGGGCAATGTGGAGATACTAAGGTCTTGATAGCAAGAACCTAACATAATGCTATTTTTAAAAAATGTAATCACAACACTCAGGAGGCAGAGGCAGGCAGATCTCTGAGTTCGAGGCCAGCCTGGTCTATAGAGTGAGTCCCAGGACAGCCAGGGATACACAGAGAAACTCTGTCTCAAAGGAGGGGGAAAAATGAGTTGGGTAGTGCTACAGCTCATTCTGCAGAGTGCTTGTCCAGCACGCACGAAGTCCTGGGTTCCGTTCCTAGAACTGCAGAAGTCTCCCACCAGGCCTGTAATCTCATCACTCAGGTGGCAGAGGCAGTACGGTTTCCTGGTCCTTCTCTGCTAAACAGTGAGTTTGAGGCCAGCCTGGGCTACCTGAGAGACGGGCTCAAAACCACGAGTTCTGTCGTAAGGTGAGGAGGGGTGGGGACAACCATAAATGTCGATGGTACCCAGGGATGCGGTGGTGGGTGCAGACGAAGCAGAGGACAGAGGATGGAAGAATCCAGAGATGTCGCTGTGATCCTATGGAATAAAACTGATGAGCTCTGGTGATGGAGGTAGGGATGAGGGAGAGGGGAATTCAAGCATGGCTCCTCTCATTGTCTTGAACAAGGAGGGGGTGGGTGGTGCCAGGGTTCAAGAAGGGACACCAGGGCTGGGCGGTGGTGGCGCACGCCTTTAATCCCAGCACTCGGGAGGCAGAGGCAGGCAGATCTCTGTGAGCTCGAGGCCAGCCTGGGCTACCAAGTGAGTTCCAGGAAAGGCGCAAAGCTACACAGAGAAACCCTGTCTTGAAAAACCGAAAAAAAAAAGAAGAAGAAGAAAGAAGAAGAAGAAGAAGAAGAAGAAGAAGAAGAAGAAGAAGAAGAAGAAGAAGAAGAAGAAGAAGAAGAAGAAGAAGAAGAAGAAGGGACACCAGAGGAGGGATAGACTCTGGAGAAAAAAAAGTTTGGGGTATGCCGAGGTTCACGTCTGTATGAATATGGAGATAACAGACATGTCTCCCCTCCGTGGATAAAATTGCTTTTCCTGACCTAGCGGCTGGGCCATGTCAACACCCAGCCCACCCTGGCTCAGTCTTCCCTAAACCCACAAAACGCAGAGCTTAGAGAGACTGGAACAGAGACAAATGTTCCGCTGGCACCGGATGGTCCTCCCCTGCGCATTCTTCATTTCCTGGCAGAAGCATCCACGGAGAAATCAATTGCTGCCACTTGGGAGTGGAAGATTCTTGCTTCTCGCTGCAGAGCTGAGCCTTGCTCCCCCGGCAGCTGCCGCAGCCACAGGTGGAAGCTGAGAGCCCAGAGTGGGAAAGATGAACAGACACCCAGCCACCTCAGGCACCAGCCAAGCGGTGGCTCTGCCTGTCAGCCCCGCTAATGGGATGACTGGCTGCTATTGACATGGCTTCTTCTCTCCCAAGGCAAATAAAGCTGAGCCCCTGTGCAAGAGGCGATTGCAGGGGAAGAGACGCATTGCAAGATCCTGTGAGCTCTCCACAGTTCATTTTCCCCCCTAAATCCTTTCATTGATTATATTGTTTTTAAAAAGAAAGAGAGCGAAAACAAGGTCTGCACTGTAGCCACGCTGTGCCTGCCTGCTATGATCCCCCCCACACACACCCCGACTTTCCTAGCTAGTTTTTAGTCAATAGAAAAGAGCCTTTCCCAAGCTGCGCTCAGCCTGCACAAGGCCTGCCAAGCACTCCTCCCAAAGTCCCACCACACCAAGATTTCTGTGCTTCAGGCCAGCCTGCTTCCACGCGAGCACAGCAGGCTTCCTCTTCCGAACAAAATGGGGCTGATGGCACAGGTACCTTTAAGTCTCCCCTCCTCCCCTGCCTGGGATCCTCTCTGCCTCCTTCACGTCCTTTTTAATGATAAATATAAAAACCACAGTTAGGAATGACTAAAATACCTCGAAAGAGAAACGATAATGGCTTGCTCTTGCAATGAAAACGAATGCCCAGCCTCTCTGGTTCTCCTGGCCTCTGGTTCTCCAGACACGCAGAGGCTGGGTAAGGCCTAGAGATGAGATGGCGGTGCCAGGTGGGTGTTGGAGGTCAAAGGCAGGTCGAGGGAGGTCAAGCTAAGATGCTATTTCACCAAATGTGTCTCCACTCTGGCCAGTGCTAGCCAAGAAGGAGAGCTGGGGACTTAACAGGTGGGTTTAGCAGCCACAGAGACGCCCTAGGATGACTGCAAAGGAGAAGCGCACACAGGAAGAAGGGGAAGGGCAAATCCGGCTCACTGCTGGGACCCACCCACACACTGGCCAAGTTTCCTGCCAAAGGGAGCTACTGTACATTCTTCCAGATTACACGATTCAGAGACGCTTTCCATGGCAGGGGCAGAATTTTACTCAACTTTACCCACGAAAGGCAGGGAATTAACCTCACTACCCACGTCTGAAAAGGCCCATGGCAACAGTGCCCACCGTGGTCCTGCTTGACGAAAGTCTGTTCCATCACCTCTGAAAACCATGGAGGGGAAAGGGGAGCAGTTGAGCCTGTACAAGGAGGGACACGAGGAGAGGGAAGAGGCGGTAGCTGGTTCAAGTAAGCGAGAAGGAACATAAGGTCCCTTTCCTGGTACATCGAATGACGTCATCTTCTTTCTATAGCTTTCAGTAGAGGGGGAAAACCACGGAGACAGACAGGCCCTGGGTGGGTGTGAAAAACAAGGAGTTTATGGAGTGTGGTGGGGACCCAGGAAGAGAAGACAGGCAGAGCATGTTGGCTTCGGCAGGTGGTGCCTCCAGACCCCCCAGAGAGTACCGAGAGAGGGAGAAAGATGGTAGAGCTCAGAGTGCCAGGGTCCCCACATCTGGGACTAAGTTCTCAGAAGGTACACCGGTGTTGAAGCAGAGAAAAGACAAAATGATGGGGATGCCAGCCAGCGTCCTGACCTTCCTGGTGAGACGGAGACACTGGGAAGGTACTTGGCTCTAAAGACTGTGCATCTTTGGGAGAGGGGAATCTTGAGTGAGGAGAGTAAAGAATAGATTGAGACACGCCTGTTTCCTGAGACAAGAGCAAGACTGGCCACTATCGTTGGAGGTGATCGGAGACCCCCTTAAAAATCACCCACAGTCCACAGTTCGCGGTCTAGACAAAGGGACAACAGCACACACCACAATTTCCTTCCCAACATCAGGCCTTTGAGGTGACATGTGGGACGTGTTGCCAAGGCGTTCATTTGGTAGGGCAGAGCTTGGGGTCCCTCTGCGGGCTGAGGCAGCTCACTGGCTTTTCCTTGAGTGCCAGCATCCAGGAATCCCTGGACTATGGGATAGATTCCCTCTCTTTTGCCCTCCAGTCAGCTCCAAAGAAGGTGTGGGCTGGTTCTTCGGTGTCTATTTAATCTAGCCCGGGGGTGGGGAGGAGTTTGCGATCCGAAAGCTGAAACCTCTATAACCACTAGCTTTGTTAGAGGATGATCCCTGCGTGCAATGATTCACATTCATGGCTCCTCTTTCACACCTCAGAATTGCTGCTGAGCCATCCAAGCTAAGGATGAATTAGAAGGGTTCTCAAGCTGGTGAAGACCCGTGCTCAGAACTTTTATTAAAAAAAAAAAAAAAATCTCCTCCCATTCTGTACAGAAATCTGCACAGGAGCCAGGCCTGAAAGGAGCCTCTGATGTGATTGTTCTTATTAGAAATGTGGTTCAAACTTGCATCCCAAGTAGCCTCCAAGGGCTTTCGGCTCTGTCTTTCCAGGATGCCTGCATAGCGTCTTCGCAGCGTTTATCCTGGGTTAAAGCCATAAAATCCTCCACACCCTGTGTTTACCCTTATCACCCCTCCCACCAAGATTATTTTGAGAAGAAAATCAGCAAGCAGTTCTTAAGGATGCCACTCGCCGCTCTCATATTCTGTGCATTTTGAGTTACCCCAACCAGTGGTGTGGGCAGAGGTTCCCCTGAAGTTCCACCACATCCATCAGCCTCACGGCTCCTGGAGGAACAAGGGCACACAGTTTCTCCTTAGGGCTCTTCCAGCGTCTGAGGGCTCAGCTCCCACTGCCTTGGTCAGGAGCCCTCTGTATAAAGTCCCATAGATCCAGTTATCGCCTGTACAGACGGGAGGGGAATTAACTCCAGCTGCTCCCATCTGACTCTTTCTTCACCTCCAAAGATCTCTTCCCCTCCACTTCCGCTCTCTCTTACTTTCTGGAATCTTCCAGCTGCCTTCCTCTAGAGTTGACAGAGCTGTAGTTGAGGGGAGCTGGTCAGCGGGGGCTCTGGGACCTCCCTGGGACAGAGGAGCCCCTGCTTGAGGGTGTGGATCATTCTAGAGGGAAGACGATACTGCGTTCTCCCTTCACGCTGCCTCGCTCTCCACACAGGCTCGCTTATACTAACCCAACAGTGGCTTTGCCTATTCAAAACCACCCGCTCTCTTGTCTTTGCTCTGGATGACGACCATGCCAGATTTTCTCCATCTCTCATGCCTTAGAAGAAAAACTGGCTTGTTCATCTTTTCATGCCTCTGAGTATTTAATGGTCAAAGAGGCCCACAGTGTAAGAAAAGGAAGCACACTAGTTACTGTCTCACTGCTGTGACCAAATACTTGAGGGCTTGCTGGGTCTCTTTGTTCCTCTTCCCAATGTGATCACATTAAATAAATCTCTCTTTCTGCTTTCTGTTACGAACTTGGTTCTTTTTTATTGGCTTATGGAGGGCAGATGGTGGGGCCTGACTTGGGAAACAGGTTGTAACCCCCACGTTCAGTAACACTGCTTAATAATCAAATTTGGAAAATCTGGGACTCTGGATGGGAACCTCACTTTCACCAAAAACTCAAGCAAGCTAAGACCAGAACCATTGCTGTATAACAGATCAGTTAACCAAATGAGCAGCATTTGCCAGGAGACACTGGTAGGTCAACATCTAGTAAGGTGATGAATGATGTGCACCTTTACACACACCACACACACACACACACACACACACACACACACACACACACACACACCCCACTCACACTCATCCATAGTGCAGATTTTCTTAGAGTCCATCAGGAAGCTGGAAGGAAACTCATAGCGTATACACCCACTCCTGGATGAGGAGCTGAGGTTGAGGACTCCACACCCCCTCCTGGATGAGGAGCCGAGGTTGAGGACCCCACCTGGTGTAAAGCGGCTGGACAGCAGCATGGGAATGAGGGGGATGGCGGAGCCCCGGTGTGCTTGTCCACGCCCTTCACTTTCCTTTTGTGTGCCCCGGTTCCGGTTCGAGCATCCACCTGGGAATTCCCTTGTCTCTACCCACCTCCCCCTTTCCTTCCCACAAGTCAGAGCAACTATCCGGGCTGTTCTCTTGCAAGCAAGCTGATCAGAGCCCATAGGAAGCCGCAGCCCCGGGACCTTCCTTCTCCTGTTTCTACGGAGTTCCTGAGATGATATTTAGATTGTTTGCAGCTTAGGTGTTTGTACCACACATGCAGCATTCTGCAGCTTCCCTTCTGTAAAACTATTGATTCTTTGGGCAGCTGACAGGCAGCTTTGATGTGGGGATCTGTTGTGGTTTCTACAGGAAGGAGATATTGGTGGGAGGATTTACAGCTGTTTGAAGAATTCTACTTCTCTGGCAATCGTTAGGGAGGCGACTGCTGAGCCATTTCCCTGGCTGGAGGCAGCTTCCCTGAACTCTGTCTTTCCCTGAGAAGGAGGGAGAGGAAACTGAAGTGCTTCCAAATAAAGATCTGAGTAATGAGATTGGATCTGAAGGGATTTGTTATTAAACACTAAGAATTTCCAGATGCGGTCCCCAGCACCAGCACATTTTGCTCCTTCCAGGCAGAGGGGCTTCTCTGGTATAGAAGGGAGGCAGGAAGGACACGGGGGTGTTTATTGTCCCCGTCCCCTACTCATTTCCCCTTTACATTTTTCTGCCATTTGAGAGTTCCCCCGGTTCTGTTTACAGCAACTTCCAGCAAGTGAACAGTGCCTTCTGGGGACCTCAACTCCATTCTGTCGCTCTGCAGCACTACAGTCAAGATTTTAATGCGTGGCACTGTGTTTTAATAGACTATTAAACGACAGCACCACACATTAGCCGGCTACGGCACAACCGCAGACGTAGCAAAGATGTGGTCTCAGGAAAGCACTATTTACTTTAATGAGAAGGGGCTGTGATCGACCGAGCATCCCTGCAAAGCAAGTCAAGAGGACGGTAGTGAGGGGAGAGGACAGCCAGCCAGCCTTGATCTCAGAGAAGCAAACTCTCTTCTCAGTCACCCTCCACCCTCTTCCTTCAGCACAGCAAGCAGGGAAAACCTGGCCCTGACAGCCTGTGTCAGTGGCATGGCTGAAAGACCTTTGCCAACCCATGAATTTCAAGGTCACTTGGCACTCCAGGCCCTTTCCCACTGGTCTCGAGGTTGGAGGGCTCTGAGACATGTGGTCGTTTGTCTTAGTATGTATGTGGGGTGAGAAGGAGACAGGCCTTGGAGCTGTTGTTTTCATGGTGGTTCTTTCTGTCTCAGCCACAAATAAGACAGGGATTTCAGACTCTTTTCTCTTCCACCATTTCAGAGAAGGCTAGAACGAACCTGTTTTTAAGAGAAAAGTACAGGGATTCTCACAGGCTGTGATATCAGAAAGCGACCCCATCCAGTCATCGTGCTAAAACTCCAGGCAGGTTGATTTCCACCTACACTATTCTGCAGCAGAAAAAAAAAAAAAATCTCTCTGAGAAACGAGCCTTCCAAGCCTCACTCATAGGCGAGCTGTGGGAAGCATTTTCCTAAAAAAAAATCTACCCTGACTCACGGGCTTTTTCCGAGGGTTCCTCCCCATTCCACAGCAACATTAAAAAACCCAGTTGCGAATGTGAGAAAGAGAATTGCTCCCCGAGTCACACTCTATATGCAAACCCAGGCCCGCAGGAAGAGATGGGAAGGCAGGGGAAATAACCCCCAAATCAGAGCACAACAAGATCTCCCCAACTGCTGCAACAGCCTGCTCATTCAGCCTTGCAAGTAATCGCGTTTTTACTCACCCAGTGACATTTTATTCTAGGTGAGCAGACAGGAATGTTAATTCCATTCACGCTCTTTTCCAGGGATTGGATTGAGAGAAGGGATACCCTTTCTCTTCTTTTAAATGAAAGCCTGGTGAGGAGGGCAGGCAGGCAGGCCAGGTTGGCGGGTGGGGTTTGAAATGGAGCTGGGTAAGGATCTTGCCCTCTGCTATGGTGGAGCCTAGAGTCTCCCTTGCACCATTCTGGTCTTCTAGGGGCCTGGGAGCGGAGCTACAATATGGCAACTTAAAAAAGGGGGTGGTGGTGGTGGGGTTGTTGTTGTTGTTGTTTGGTTATTTCTTTTAAAGGTTTGAGTACTCAGAGCTGGGGATGTAGCTCAATGACTGGGCACACTTTCGTAGAATGAACAAGGCCTTGGGTTCAATTCTCACTATTGCTTTAAAAAAACACATCTCTAAACCCTTTCAAAACATATTCTCTGTCTGAAAGTACATACATATTAGAGAGATATTTTACATATATCATTGTAAAGCGACAGCATGGGGAAGCAAAATGTAAAGAAAATGACCTCATCCTTCACCTTCTCTCTAATTCCTCCCTGCTTTTACTTCTTTGGATTGGTGTACTTTGAAGGGACCCATCTGTAGCTATAGGGAAAGGAGACAGACACATACCTTCCCTCCTCAGCCTTGTGCAACTTCTCCAATGGGCTCAGCATGTCTGGGTACCACCTTCAATACCAACTGCAACCCTGGCAGCCACCAGTGAGGAGTGAGTTCACAGAGAGATGCTGGGAGGCGAACAAAGGCTGGAGGCCAGATGGGACCCAAGAGGAAACCAGCTGAAGAAGAATTTCTTTGCAAGGTTTTGTGGTAGCTAGCTCTGTTCTCCCACCTCCTATTGACAAAAAGATTGTAGACACACAAAGACAGCATTGATGGCCAAGCTGAGGATTTGCCTTAAGAGCGAATTTGTCTCTACCCATTCGCCCACTTACTCATTCCAAAACTATGCATATCTGTACTTGCATCTCATGGTAGATGGCATTAGTGACCCAGTTCCTCACCCTTCCTCTATGTGGGTTCTGTACCAGGGAACTTTGCCTTTTCTTCCAACTGGATGGAGTTCCCATCTCTGGATGCGACATGGCCGCACATGCTCCTCCTCTGATGAGTGGGGTATTAGTACAGCACAGGTAGGCTGTTTTGCTTCCTCCAGCCTTTCTGCTATCATCATGAAAAGGACAGGCTCCAGCTAGCCTTTAGTCCTAAGAAAAGCAGGAGAAACCTGTGGAGCACAACTTTCCCAGCTACATTGCCCAGTTGAAGTACAGGTGCATGAACCAGGACAGCAGATACCAGCCAAGCTCCATCCAGATCAGACCTAAGAAAAGCAAACATTGATGGTGGCCAGCTACTACCACTTTGCAGTTCCCCTGGTGCCGCAGTCTGACATGGTCATGGCCGATACAGACACCTCTAGTCTTCCAGGCACTGCTAGGATGCCAGGGAAGACAGGCAGTAGCCTAGAGACTTCTTTACAAGGCTCACTTTCCATTAGGGCTCATTACAGTTTACATAGATGCCTCACCCACTTAGTTCCTTCTGTGTCCAGTTTTGAGATGGGGAATCTGAGTGAAGGCTAGTCAGCATGCTAATGGCCATGGCTTCACAATAACTAGAGCTGGAACTCAAACCTGAGTCTTCTAATTCCAAGTGTTAGGCTTTTCCACCACTCCATAGGAACCTCCACCTGCTTTTGAAGTCAGCACCTCTGGCTGGAGTTGCAGATGGCCCTGAACTTGGTGGAAGGAATTTGAAAATTGACCCAAAGAGGTCAGCTCGGTGACCAAGAAGACAAGGAGAGACAACTGCTATTTTTACCCCCTGAAATGGTTCCCCTTTTGCAATTAAACCAATCTCTGTTTACAAGTATTTAGCATGGTTCTAGAAATTGCATTTTGAAATTATGCGAACAGAGAGAGAAGACAGCCCACACAGAGAGTGATTTCTCGTGGGTAATTGGCTGCTGGTTCTGGCTCCAATGATGCCTTCTTTTTAGAGCATAATTAGAGATTTCAAAGGAAACTGTTAGAGATGGCTGAAGTCTCCAAAGAAAGGCTTTTGTAGCTCCTCCTATCAGGGGCGCTTCTGAAATGCACGCTGACAAAACACCGCTGTTCTTTCCTAATGACCTTTCAAGAGACTTTCCAAAGTCCTGGTTTCCAAGACTCGGAAAGATTGATTCCAGGTCAGCAGAAGCTAAACTTCTCTCCTTGATGCTCAAGGTCACCTCATGATCAAGATGGCTGCTTCTGACTGAGCCCCTACATCCACATTTAAACATCAGGGAGGAGGAAGGGCTGCCTCCTCCCAGCTGAGTCTGTTATTTTTAGGGGAGATTTGTCCCAAGTTCCACCACACGGCTCTTTACTTGTGACCCATTGGTCAGAATGGAGACACCCGGACACATCTGGCCTTGAGAGAGACTGGGATCAGCGGAGCGGAAAATTAGGGTTCTCTTGCTAAGGAAGAAGACAAGAACGGAGGTTGAGGCAGAAAACTAACTTCAGTCACAAAAAGCAACAGTCAAGAATCCTGGCCTCAAGTGTTAGATGAGTGTGTGAGCGTACAGTTTGGCTGATTAGAAACCCACAGTAAAGCCAACGATGTCCGGTTAGCTGGTGCGCACCATGCTCAGACCTTGGGCAGAGAGGAGTGTTACCTACTGCCTCACTGTTAAAGATGCTACCCGTGATTTGGATGGAGACATGGAGAGTCCACTATCCTCTCTGCAGACAGCACAGACGGGGCATGTCCGCTACCGCTAATTTAAGAGCCCCAGGAAAACAGAGAGCCTGGGTAAAAACTAATAAGAGGAAAATACAACTGGAAGAATGATAAAGCTTGATCTTTGGTCTAAGAAAAAGAACTGCACTCTGGTCTTGTTTACATGAGATACCTAGAGTAGTTAAACCCACAGAGAATGAACGAGGATGCAGGTTGCCAGGGACTTGAGGGAGAAGGACTATTGTTTGGTAGTCCAGTTGGCTTCATAATGGCCTGGTGTTAATGGTGTGGTCCCAATGTGGTGTTAACTGGAAGGTGATGAAATCTTGAAAAAGTGGGGCCTGGTGAGAGGATGTAAAGTCTCTGGGTGTACACCCTTGAAGATGAGGGATAATAGGACCCAATCCTTTCTACATCTCTGTCTATGCCCCTCCCCCCTCCCAGCTTCCATGGGGTAAACTGTTTCCTTTCATGCATACTTCCTACCATGTGTTACTTCACTACAGATCCAAAGCAACAAGACCAAGAACGACAGGCTATAAATACGAGCCCAAGTAAACCTTTCTTCCTTATAAATTGATTATTTCAGTCACTTTGTCACAGGGACAGAAAGCTGAAAAGCATACATCGGTACTTGGCTTGCATTTTGCCAAGGATAGAGCTCTGGAAATAGCTGCACGGTTGTGCTGGCATTAGTTACACAGGGGCATGGATGTGCTTAACACCACTAAACGGCCCACGTAAAGTGGATCTGACAGTCAATGTCATCTTACGTGTATCCTTTGATAGAAATGGAAATCAAATAGCTGTATAAATGTAGGTGGAGAGCAGCATTGCTTAGCTCCAGATTTAACCACTGTGTGTTAAGAGGAAGACGCAGCTACCAAAACGTGTGTTTGGATCTGGCCCTCGACAGGAGGGAAAGTGAAAGCTAATGTTTGCAGTTCTTTCGTACCCTTTGATGGGCCCCTAACCAGGGTCCCGGCATGTAAGTGGTGCCATCCCCAGAACACACACAGCTAGCAATGACATGTCTCCAGTCTTTCCTCAGCCTGCAGGTGTCCACTTCAGAGGCAGGGCCATCAGTGCTAGGAGCTGGAGTAACTTCCAAGTCCCACGTGCCCCCAGCCAGCTTGTCCTGAAGCACCAGTTGTGTGGAGCAGCTCCTGGGAGAGCACCTTCTAACTGGCTTGAGGCACATTGTCCTGGCAAGGGGGACACGCTAGCCAGGTAGTGTCAACAGCAATTGTTTTTGTTTTTTATTAAGCAATTAGCTGTCTCTGTCACTTAGCGGAGATCTCGGCCCATAGGAAGTGAAACGTGTTGAGAAGATGAAAGGAGAGTGATAGGGCAGAAATGCCATGCAGGGTGGCCAAGGCTGAGAGAGGACCAGGAACTGGGGACAGTGGGGTACAGCAGACAGGAGACCCTGGAAGCCACATCACCTCAACAATGTCCTTCAGGACAATGGAGAAATTGTCCCATGCCAACACATGGCCCCCAAAGAATTTCCCAACTGGTTAGTCCCAACTGGTTAGTTCAGTGTTTCTCCTCTCACTGTTTGAGTTAGAATCAGCTGAGAGCTCTTAGCAATGCCAACGCCTGGTCTCCACCCCAGGTCAGTTCAATGAGAACACCCTGGAAGAGACCTGGCATACTGTTGAATCCATGCACGTGATTCTCTGGTGCAGCGGGCTTGGGTGGCCTCAGAGACCCTTGGGAAGGGCTGGTGGAGACTTGGGCCCATTAGAGATTTCTCTCAGGGATGGTGCTCAGTGACTTCATCCCTCACAGAATATGCCTCCCCCCTGCTCCGTTTCTCCTTTAGGGGCAAAAGCACTTCCTTTTCTAAGACTGAGAATCCCAGGAGAGTGAAGGGTCACAGATGCTGGAGCCAGCCGGGCCAACCTCTCCACTCTTCCCAGGACACCGACTGACATCTTTGCTTCAGGTCCACTCAGAGCACCCCTGCCCTACTTTTCTTTCTTCCCTGTTGCTGAGGAGACCCCTGCCTTCTCCAGCTCTTTTCTCTCAGCTGAGGTGCAATGCCCACTGTCCGGAATTGTTCACCGATGCCAATCCAGTGAGCTTTTCTCTGCTTTTCTTACTTGCCTGTGCATGCAACACACTTGAAGCCTTTGGCCTTGTTGTGGCCAACGGCAGTTTCTACAACTGTGTCTGATGGGCTACACACAGCAAACAGTGAAGGAAGCTGCCTCAGCATAGGACCAGGTCTTAGCCCTCAGTGCTCATCACTCAGAGGCCCACGTGCTAAAAGCTTGCTTCTCAGTCTGTGGCACTTCCTGGGAGGTGCCGGCACTTCAAGGAAGTAGGGCCTCAGTGGGAGGAAGTTAGGTCACAAACAGTAGTGACCTCGATTGGAAATAGTTTACTTTTTAGCTGTTCTCAAGGACACAATGTTTTTTAATGCCCTCAGCTGTTTTTTGTTCCCCTTCCTCTCTGTTATGGGGCCAGAGATCAACCTGCCCCAAGACAAGGAGTCTTGAAGAACACATGAGATAAACATATTCAAGTCTAAGACAAGGTAGGGCCCTCCTGGAACCCAGGGTCTTCCTTCAACCATTGAAAACAGCACATGACAATTCACCACTATAGTATACATCACAGGGGGACACGCCATTGAAGGGGATGTTGGGACTGCAGTCTCTTCTGTCTTCCCACCTGCTTCCCAGCTACCATGAGGCAAAGAGGCTTTGGCCTCATCCCTGCCATGATGTAGTACTGAGTCTCGCAACTGTAACACAACACAGCCAAGTAGCCATTGATGGAAGGCTCTGAATCCATGAGCTGTGGAAAATACTTTTCCCTTTATGTTAATTTTCCCAGGGACTTTTTTCACAGTAGCAGGAAGTAAGCTAACATGCTGGGGAATCTATAGTATTATTAAAACACTGCTTATTTGAGTCAGGTTTGCCCACTGGCTCTACAGTCTGGTAGAAAACGTTAAGGAGGAATCTTTCTTAGGTTACTATAATTTTGTATAATTCCCTATGTTTTGGGGAGGTCGAGGGGAAGGCTTAAGTTTGTTACTTATTTTCCCTCCAGAAAGAAAGGTGAGGAAATTAATTCTCATTTTATACCCCTGGTAAGGAGTAGTTTTTCCACCCAAAGACTGAAATCCCCTTCCACCTTCACAGCATGGGAAAGCTGATTGCAGCAGAGAAGAAAAAGAATGGACAGGGAGCCAGGAGTGGGGGAGAAAGTGGTTAATAGAAAATGTAAGTTGAGCATAGCATTTCCTGCAAATAAAACAAGAGGTCTGCTTGGATCTCTGTGAGAAGATAATGGTACAGGACACCCAGCAAAGGCCTCAGTGAAGGAGACTCAAGAGAGAAGCCGAGCAGGCACCATTTCTTTGATCTACTATGTTTTCATTTGTTCCCCGAGGAGGAGATATTTTAAGTTGATATTAAACTTCCTAGATTTGATGTGCCTAGAGCTAAGTATGAGTAAACATTGGAAATATATATGTGTGTATACATATATATGTATATATGTGTATATATGTATATATATATATATATATATATATATATATATATATATATATATATAAAACCTGTGTGCTGTAGGATGGTCTGTATGTGCTCTGATTGGTCAATAAATAAAACACTGATTGGCCAGTGGCCAGGCAGGAAGTATAGGTGGGACTAACAGAGAGGAGAATTGAGAGAACAGGAAGGAGGGGGAGGCACTGCCAGCCGCCGCCATGACAAGCAGCATGTGAAGATGCTGGTAAGCCACGAGCCACGTGGCAAGGTATAGATTTATAGAAATAGGTTAATTTAAGTTATAAGAACAGTTAGCAAGAAGCCTGCCACAGCCATACAGTTTGTAAGCAATATAAGTCTCTGTGTTTACTTGGTTGGGTCTGAGCAGCTGTGGGACTGGCGGGTGACAGAGATTTGTCCTGACTGTGGGCCAGGCAGGAAAACTCTAGCTACACATGTGTATGTGTACATATTTCTATAATGCTCATGTTCTAGAATGTGGGCTCAGTGATTATCTTACTTGTGTTTGGGTTAAAAGAGAAACAAAACAAAACAACAACAACAACAACAACTCAGGACAAAACCAAAATTTTCAAGCACTGATATAATCGAACGTCTAGATTAAGGTGTCCACCCCTATTATGGTTCCAAATGCTTTGAGCATTTCCTCTGAGAGTCCATGCTCTGAAGATTCATGCCCTCTGTGAGGTGTTAGAGGGTGGACCCCCTCCCATGTTGTTTAGAGGTGAAGACTTTGGGAGACAGTTAGGTTTAGGTAAGGTCCTCATAGAGATCCCATGATTGATTATTCCTGGTGGCTTTATATGAAAAGTCAGAAACTTTATAGTGTATTAATGCATGCATGCCTTCCCTGTCTTTCTCTGTGTGATGTACTGCCTTGGGACTCAGTCAGCAATGTCCACTACCAGATACAAACCCTCAGACTCCAGCCTCAGTACCATGAGCCAGAACAAACCCCTTTTCTCTACAGAATTATCTGGCTTCTGGTGGTTCATTATAGTAATGTCAAAACAGACTAATACAGTCTCGCTGTCAAGGTTTAGTGCACAGGAAGGAAGCACTGAGTCAAGCCATCTCCACAACAGGGCTTACTCATGTGTGGCTTGCTGTGTGCTAGATTCTTACCTCTTGTGATTTAAATGAAATGTCCTCTTCTTCTTTCTTGTTTGCCTTGTGTTTCTGTCAACAGACCATCTCAAGCTGAAAGTTCCCTGAGGGCGGGCATGTTCCTGAGGTAAAGTGCATGGTTAGCAGGTGTGAGGCTGGGAATCCGGGTGTAGGGTCCATTTGAAAACAGCTCTCTTCACAAACCGCTGCTCTTGCCTGCAGTTCAAGCAGCCTGTCTCCCCTTCACTGGATATCCTCTGTGAGAGGACTTTCTCTCCTCCTTGCCTGAAATATTTTTAGGAGAATTAGGAGATTAAACGAATAGCATCTGATTGAGAGAAATGAAGCCTGCTGCTAAAACTGGACTGACCTACATTTTGTGGGGCCTGGGTGGTTTACTCTCCATATTCCTTTAAGAGTTGACTCTCGGTTCATTATTTCTCCAGAAGGATTATGATAAAGATTAGTTGTGTTTGGAGGCACAAACAGTCAAGCCAATATTTGGTATCTGTGTATAAGATAGGGAGGTACAGGAGGCCGCTGAGACCCACATCAGATGGTATTTGAATTATCCTTGGAGGTGTTTGGATGATATTACCCAATTCAAGTGCTGAATGTGCTAGTCTTTACACCCTGGGCTGACCCTTTTGTAGTCAAAACCTTATAGAAAGCAATCAGAAGCATTTAAGGCTGAGATTTCTGAAGCTGAGAGCAGCCCCTGTGTGCTTCTTGGATTGTTGATTAGATTTATCTGGAAACACTTTCTGATCTGGGGGGGGGGGGGGCGGATCTGCAGAGGAGGTTTGCATCTGTTTTCAAGTTCCTGGCCCTGCAAGGACTTGAGGCCTTGGTAATGGCTTTCCCGTTGTCCTAGGCACTCACAGAGAACCAACACTCTGGAGAGATCCTCCAGTCTTTCTCCAGATGAAGACATACTGGTTTCCCCAGGAGTGGCCTTGAGTTTCCAAATTCCTCACCTCTGCCCTCTAGAGTGCCGGTAAAAATCCTGCTGCTAAGTCATGTCCTTCTCCTGTGGTTACTTCTGGGGGTAGACAGATGCCAATCTCTGCCTGGTGGTCCTCAGTATTTCTCCTCTCAGTCCCTCCCACCCCACTCCAGTCCAGGGGCCAGTGTGCAGAAGCCCTGGCTACCATCTCCCTGGGGAAAGGGCAGGTGACTAGAGGGAGGGGAAGAGTACAGGGTTGCAGCTGTCCCCCGGGAGGGTACAGGGACACTGGATCCGAGTTTCAGTGAGACCTGCCAGTTCCAGTGAGACATAGCATTTAGGTCCATGAGGAGTCACAGACTTCCAGAGAGAGCAGGAAGGTTGACAGGAAGAGTCTCAGGTACCTGGACATCAGCCCTGGAATACTGAGTTTCCTGGGTGAAGTTTTGTGGGGAGAGCAGTCAGAATGATACGTCTCCTGGCATGAGCTTGATTTAGCTGAATTAGACAGTCGGTACTGCAGTAGAGAAAGCTGTTAGTCCTAGGAAGGATCAGCAAGAGGCCGTGACTGAGTCCAGGCGGCCTGAGATGGTGATTACAATGACATGTGGGATCCATAGCTTTGATCAGACTCTCAGCACACAGAAGTTACGATCAATTAACCAATGGCTTCAGCTCACAGTGGTTCTACCCCACCATCAGCCACCAGGAAACTTCCAAGAAGCCATGACAGGGGTTCATGGGGATAATACATACAATGCTAGGAATATTGGCTAATCCAGCCTGCTCTCTCAACAGTGCACCCCAATAGGAAGATCTTCCAAAGCAAGGTGGGGAACCAGAGACTGCAAAAGAAAGCATCAATAGATCTTATCAAACAAAACACAGACCCTTACAGAGAAGAGAAACCGCAGACAAAATGGAAAGCAAATGATAAACTAATAAAGCCATTCATAATCTATATAGCAAGCAGTTAATATTTTAAATGTATGAAGGAAAGAGATTAAAAATTAAGGAAAGACCCAAAGGATTAATAAACAGATGAGGATGTTCAAATGCCAACAACATTTAAGGACTACATATATCCCTCATCAAATGAGAACAGAGCCTCATTTTCCCACCAGTTATATTGAGAAAATGGAGATCAATAATGCCTAATGTCTAGTCATAAACTGCTGTGGAATTATAAACTGATGTAATCTTTTTGGAGAGCAATTGAATAGTTGCTAATTAAATTCAAAACGCATATGATTTTTGATCCAGAAATTTTACTTCTAAGAATTTATGCCCCAGAAAAGTCACACAAATGTGTCCAATGTTTACTGACTCAATAGAATAGTAAAAGTCTAAGAGCAATACAAACATTAATTAATAGTAGAATGATTGCTCATTCATTCTGGTTGTGGCACATTCTGTAATACTATATTGCTATTCAAAAAGAGTGATGTTACAGTTTTGTGCTGATATGTAACAAGGACCATAATATGTCATTAAGCATACAAAAGGCATTTATACCATAGTCAGCAATCCTATTTTGATCTATACTATAAACTACAAAATAGTCTGGGTATATACATAAGCATCCATAGATGTCCACTTCCTATCAGGACAGCCAAAGTTCTGGAAAGCTGCATCTACTAATAGCAGTTTCACCTATGATTCTGGATCATCACTTTTCAAAATCAGTTTTCACTATCTCATTGAAAATGTCAGTTTTTATATGCTATTTTGGAATTTGAAAACAGAAAATAACTTTCTTTCTGAGTCTGTTTCAGTCTAGCTGTAATATAAAATTTATACCTGTTATTATACGTGGTCCCGTGACCCAGTTTGATGCACAGATGAACTGCTGGTCAATTCTCCCTTTTGAGCAGAAAATTAAGCCTACACACACAACCACCTCCCTCAGTTTGCTCTCCGACTCCAGAGCTTCGGCACACTCACACTAACTCCCCCAGAACCAAGTACAAGCCCCAGGGTCTGCTGAAATCACTCTAGCTAGGCCCTCCTAACCCTGCCTACCTGAGATTCCTTTCCTGGCAACCACAATTAAAGACACTTGCCCACAGCTGGTTCCTCTTTATGTTTTGGGACAGCCTCAGCCTCCTCCTGTTTGGTCCTGAGTGGTTTGCTATGCTCTTCCCAAGGGACTGTGGCTATAAGGAACTGTAAACCACTTCCCCAGTTCTGCGTCCCTGTCAATCTGCATCCAGCCTGCCCATGCCCCCTGCAAGGTAACATGATGGGAACACTAGTGAAGCATGCTGCACACTGCTTTCACACTGCATCATCCCACGGAGAGGGCCCTTGTTGGAGCAGTCTCACTGGGAACTGCCCCACCCTACCTGTCCTTGTCTGCCCTGGCTTCTGTATGGTTGACCTTTGCATGGATTCCCACTCCCTTCCCCGAGCGCCTGCACCTGGAGCATCTCTGGCCTCTCTTCTGGGCTTACAGTTTTGACTCGCCCCATCCGGCCCGTCATCTCAGTGGAGTGGTCCTTGGCTAAGGACCTGCTGCCTGGCCCCCGCACTCATCAAACAACAAAACTCCGCTTTAGGGGTGGTGATCTATCAAGCGTGACCGTATAGCGTGGAGGCCAAGCCAAAATCTGAGAGTGTCGTTTCTGGAGTGGGCCGAGGGTCGGGATCAGAAGCCAGGCAGATTGGAAAGCGGCAAGCTCTTCTGAAACCCACGCTGTGAGCCAGAATGTGAGTGTGAATGGGCGACGGAGGCAGAGATGCAGGCAGTTAGGAGCCAGATGGGCTTGCTAGAAGGCAGAGCAAGGCAGAGATCAAAAGGGTGAGCGGAAGGTCAAGAGTGCAGTGGTCAAAAGAAATGGTGTTGATAGTGAAGGGCGGAGAGAGCTGCCCAGATGCTGACTGTGAATCCTGCCTCTACCCCTTACTAGCCACACAGTAAATCTGCCTGCACTTCATGCATCCTACAAAGAGGATGTAGATGCTGCTCAATCCTGGTGGGTTATGCGATGACCTCCACGCACATGATCAATCTGTATAACTTCTCTCTAGTTAAACTTTTTCAGCTAATTTAAGTATCGTGGCATGGTTCAGGGCATGAAAGGCTTGCCCCTACAGAAGCCTCAAGCACGCACTCCTGGTACAGCCCAATTTCTTCATCTGCAAAACTAGATACAATGATGCCCACCATGCCAGCCTCCTGAGTGTTCACTAGACTCCAGGTTCGCATATGCTCTGATAACCAGATGTGATGACCTGGGCAGCCACACACCTGATATCCAGGCCGGAGGGTAGCAAATTAGAAGATACCTGGAACCATAGGCAGAAGCCTCTTATTTATGAACCTGTGTTCTGACCTTCCTAAGTCCGTTTGAGTAGAGGAGCTAGGGACAGGATGGCTGTGATGGTTGAATGGCCACAGATGGGTAATACAGAGGAGTAGTTCTGATCCGATTCTGTGCCTTTCGTCTCTCCTCTCGTAGCAATCTTGGCTTCCACAGACCCTTGAATTCTATGCCATCTGTAATGGTCAATTTTGACAGTCCACATGGATTGAGAAACACCTGGGGGATTTAGTGAAACACAAGTCTGGGGGAGGGGGTCTGTGAGGCATCTCCAGATACAGTTAGACCCCCGTGCCTCTGACCTCTTGCCCAGATGAAGACTTTGATGGATTTGGGATATGACAGCGTTGCTGGGAGGTGATGAAAGGCAGCAGATCGGTGACCTGGTGACCTGCTTCTGAAGGCATGCCATTGGGAGTGCTCTTGCCCAGGTTTCCTCTTGCATGCTTTTCTCCACTTTCCGGTCACGGTGTGAACTGCTGTGTTTTGCCATCTCTGTCATGATGGACTTGCACCTCTGATACGGCAAGATAAATAACAGCATTCTTTCCTTTAAGTCGTTCTCAGGTATTTTGGCCACACAAAAGTAAGCCATTTAACAGTCCGTCTGCCCTTTATCTACCTAATTACCAAATCTCCTCTTGTCCCTGCCTGGGGTTGAGCTATTAAAGAGCAGGAAGAGCTGTTTCCAAAATCTCAACCAGGACACGAACCCCCAAAGCCACCTCCGTTCCATCCCCTGTCGTTTACCAATTCTTCAGAAACCTCAGACAATTTCTGTTATTGGCGGACGTGGTGTTCCCTTATAGCACACCACTTTCCCACAACTGGAATTTGTAGACAAGAAAAATGCAGCTGCTGCTCAGCGCAGACTGGGCTTTTTTGTGGCTTCTAGGCAGGAGACTGCTGTAAAATGCCACACACCTTCTTATCAATGCTTGCTTGCTGGGACCTCAATTCATTTTATGCATTCTGTGTATCTCGGAATTTTCCATGATGTTGCTTGCTATCAGAATTATGCAAAAAGCCATTCTTTTCCTCAAGCAGAAAATCATGGGCACTCCAGAACTCTTTTGACTCCCAGAAAGCCACGGGGCGGGTTTTCCATGAAGGACAGGAAGAATAAATTGACATCAACTATGTTAACCATCCCTCCCTGGAAGGGTAGGAGCTCCTTGACCAAACCCAAATGTGACAGCCAATCTGAGGCAGCAAGTGTTTAAATACCCAGGATGCACTTCAGTTTCTAATGCCTGGTGACTCTAGTATGCAGCGGTCGAGAGAGCTGCAGTGGTTAGCTACTTTTTTCCCCAGTCAAGATAATTAAGCCAATATAATGTTCTTGAAAAGACAAGGAAGGCAGCCTAGGAGAACAGAACCTTGTGTTTGTCAGCACCTGGCTCCAGGGGCAACTGAAGCTATGTGAGTACTCGGGATCAGGCAGAAGGACAGAATTAGAAACTTTTCCCACTGGTGGAGGAAGAGCAAAGGCCGTGTCTTTCAACCTAGTCCGTTTTGATTATCTAGCTACTTGGGGAGAGTCTGAGAGGTTCCCAGGGCTCTCAGCTGCTTTCAAGCCCCCTGTACCTTATCCATGGATGCCCAGAGTGATTCAGCTCCTAATTTCTCAGGCCTCAGCGATAGCTCCACATTCATTCTGTAGGTAAGTGATTCTGTCCATCTCTTCTCTGTAAGTGGGGAGGGTATAAGAAAGGGGGGAAGGAGGGATAAGGAAGGAGCAGGGAGGGAGAGAAGGGGGAGGAGGGAGAAGAGAAACACTCAAGAGGGACCCTCCGAAATGACCACACAGCTTGACAGTGTCTGCAGGGAAAGATTCCCCATCCTCTGCTTGTTGATGTTTTTGTCCCCAAACTAGTTTTGGTAGTCGGCAGGCAGGCAGCTTCTGCCCATGGGTCTTGGGTAGTTATTCCTCTCCCGATCATGTCTCGTACAGTTCTGCTGTAGACCTGCAGTGTGTGGCTTTTTGTCTCTCATTCAAAGAAATCACTTGGAGCCTAGCCTCGTTGCTTATCTGGCTTTGGTAAGTTAACCACAGCATCCTTACCTGGGATGCTTCTGTCACTCTGTTTCAGCTGTCTCTGTTCAAGTTCCACCCCAGGGTATATGGGTGAAAACGACCTTCAGTGAAAAGCTCACACCCTTCTCTTGTACCTCTTCTGACAGGCTACTGAACGAGCTTTGTGGAATTTTGTCCGTAGAATGATCATAAACAAGACTCAAGATTCTTATCATGGAACTCAGGGCCAGGCTATTGTCCCTGTTTCCTAGTCTCTCCTCACCCTTTGGAATCCACGACTTAAGACATTGGAATACTTCCTTCCCTTTCTAGATCAGTACCCCCAAGAAATGCCATCCCAGACCTTCAGTTGTCCATTTTTCAGGAGCCTTCAGCAGCGGACTGTCTCCCTGTCTATCGCCTCCCTTGAACATCAACATTAGGTCCACAGCACAAGTGTTGTTGGCCTCCTCCCCATTCTCCTCGAAGATGCAGATTCTAACTGTGCAAAGGGTATAAAAAGAAAACAAACATTCTGTCTCCTCCATCTCCCTACCCCACTCCTAAAGCGAAGAACTGTATTCATATGACCACTCCAATGCACACAACATGCTTAATTCTCTATTTCTAGATTCATCCATTTCCTGCTATTGCTCCCAGTCTGGGCCAACCCTTAAGTCACAAAGAATTTGGAAAAGTTGGAGATTTTGCTATTTTACTTATAGGTAATTTTTATTTCCCAGAGTCCTTTCTCGTGTGTAAGGGCCACCTCTTAAGTGTGCTATTTCTTCTGAACTGGCGGAAGTTTGAGTGTGGGGTTCACATGGGAACTGGGCTTGCTAAGGGCTGGCAAGGGCAGAGAAGTGACCCAAAGAGTCTTGTTACTGATGACTGCTTAGGAAATATGCTAAAGGACAAGAAGGGACAGAGATCCCAGTGAAGCCAGCCTTCCTCAGGAAATGTACTTTCTTCCGCTATCTCATGTGCAGAGGGCACTGGGTTGGCTGAAACCAAAGAGCCAAGGGCTGTGGGTAAACATCAGGTCAAACTTCCCGTTCACAGTCTCTGTCCAATCCCTGATGTTTGTACGCAGTAGACCACTTTGAATCCTGGCCACCCTTCCCCGCTTGATTGCCTGCCAGCCGAGGGCAGTGCTGGGTCACAGGTACCACACCACAAATGAAGGATTCCGTGAAATGAGACAAAGTCCAGCTGACCGATGAGAGGACACGTGTCTGGTCCATCTCCCCACTCCCCTTGCATCTGCCCATGGACTGCTTCTATTTGTTACCCTCTTCCTGCCCCTGGTCCCTCTTTCCCTTCCGCATATGTGCGACACCCTGGCACAGGACACTTCCTTACTTTGTGTTTCCTACCTACCTCCAGGCCTCAACTCGAAGATGCTCAAGTTCTTCATGTAGACCTAGAGAGTCAAAAGCAATGGTCACTGCACAGGGAAAGATACTTGAGTTTAAAAATGCTCAGTGGCCCCGGGTAGAGGCCACGGTTTTGGACAGTGGAGATATAAAAGGGTTTGTCCAGGCTAGTTTCATGTGATTGACACAAGCTAGTATCATTTGGGAAGAGGGGCTCTCAATTAAGAAAATGCCTCCATAAGGTCAGGCTATAGTCAAGTTTATAGGGTATTTTCTTAATTAGCAAGTGACATGGGAGGGCCCCGCCCATTGCAGACAGTGCCACCCTGAAACTGGTGGATGTGCCGTGTATAAGAAAGCAGTCTGAGTAAGCCATGAGGAGCAAGCCAGTGAGCAGCACTCTCCCATGGACTCTGCACCTGACTAGAGTTGCAGCCCCACTTCCCTTGGAGAAGGACTGACGGAAGTAGAAAGCCTTGCCTACCCAAGCTGCTTTTGGTCATAGTGTTTCATCACAGCCATCGAAACCATAACTGAGTCAAGGATCCATCCTCACAGGAAATTCTGTTCTAGACTTTCATCCTGACCATGTTCTGGGTCTAGACTCTACTCCTTCCCAAAGGCAAATTCTCATTCTACTCCACCACACAGACAATATTCTCATAATTTCTTTTTGCCGAAACCTACTGTCTAGATGGGTCTGTGTCCATCTCTATATAAAGAAAACCCATTTAATAGTTTTTCTCATACCATGGGACTAGCTCGCCAAAACTGTGTCCTTCTGCCAAAATACTGATGCATAGGAATCATTTGGTTTTGGTGAGCCGTTCAGAAGGTTTTGCATACTAACAGTTGTAGTGAGAATTGGCTGATAAGGACCAGATTCTTGGGTCAAGCACAAGGGATCACATCTAAAGATTTGCAGGTTGAGAAACAGAGATGACCAGAGTTCAGCAAGTACAGCTTCTGGGTTTGAGCAGACCAGCCTACACATCTATGGGGGATGGTGACACATCTGTGTGATGCCAGCACGTTAGCCGAGAGATTGCCCCAGGAACGGAATGTGGGACATTGGAGGACGGGCATCGTCAAAGTTCAAATAAGCGCATCCCAGAAAAAGTTGACTCTACAATGAAATTATTGCAAATAAACCCCATTTCTTTTTTGCTTTCCATTAACAGTGAGTTAAAGCAAAAAAAAAAAAAAGTATGTACATGTGTGTTTTAACTAGAAAACAAGCTCAAGAACTTTTTTTTATTAAGCAATGCCCATGTTGAAAACAATACATTGTTCTAACTCAGAATGAAAGCAGTGATAGGCAGCTAGAAGGTGATCAATAAGTATTTCCTGATTAATTGAAAATAAATCACAAAATAAAAATACAAATTAGAGATGCGTGCCTCTGCTGACCATTCTCTCCTCCAGACTAATGAGTTGTTTCTTTCCCTGGCGCCGGCTTCTTCTTAGGAGTAGTTAGCATAGAATGGTGCTTGTTGAGTCTGGGCAGGTGCAAATCAATGTTACAGATTGTATCACCAAGTGGTGACAGCTACTGAGACAAGAGAAAAGATACCAAGCTTGCCTCATCTTTCATGGGTTGTGGATGAACGCATCTGTCCCTTAAGTGAGGATCTGTGCTCAGTGCAAAGGGGAGGAGAGCAGCCCCATGCTTGCTTCAGTCAGGGCAAGTCACGGGTCTTGAAAGAGGTATTTATTGATAAGGGATTTCAAAACAAGGCACCTAGACTGGATGCAGATGGTACAGAAGGAACCTATTGACAGTAATCACTTCTGTAACGGACATCCCTTGCTTTCCTTCCAAGTATCCAATTCTCCTGAGGAAAGTTGCCCACAGATCTCTCTGAGCAAAAGGGGATGCACAGTCACCATAGCAAAGACACCCCACAGTGCAGTCTGAACGAAACAGAAGGCAGTCCAGAGCCAACCGATAGGCTCTGTTTCATATAGTCACATGGGGATCTGGGCAAGCACGCTGCACTGCCTTCCTCCACATGTGGCTTCTCCATTTGCCCCAGCTTTGCCATTTCTACCCAGCCAGGGGAAAGGGACATGGAAGAGGGTTTACTTTGTGACTTTAGACTCAGACCAGCAAATGGATGTGTATCACTTGGACTCCTATCCAGCTGGCAAGAACTTCCTTTTATGGTTATACTTGGCTACAAAGGAGGCTGGAACTTGGAGTTTATAGCTGGTCCCATGTATAGAAGCCATACTCAAATCAGGGAGTAGAAGAATAAACTAGTAAACAGGCTGTCTCAGAATTTGGGTCTTGAGCAGAATGACAAAAGACTGAAGAGAACTAAAGCTGAAACGTTCCAGTGGTGGCATCCTGAAGAGGTCCTCCACTGACTTCTGTCATCTGGACCCCTGGAGCTACCCTAATTCCCGCCTAACTTGGGGTGATATTTTATTTGTGCACCCCAATAAAACTTATTTGGAGATCAGAGGACAGAGAACGACACTAAATTAAATGTAGAGGCAGTGGTAGCACACGCCTTTAATCCTAGCATTCGGGAGGCAGACATTCATCCAGATCTCTGAGTTCAAGGCCACACTTTTCTGACTGAAAGTAGTACCTTTTTAGCCTAGGCTAGCCAAAATTTCTGTTTGCTGCTTGTTCTAGTCCATAACTGGTTTGGCTATTTAGTTCTGATACAGGGGTTAAGAAGCTTTGAGGCCACTGGGGAAAGACCACTCCCTCGTGGTCAGCTTTGGGTGGAGATATCAGGGCTTTGTTGAGTTAATCTAGGTGGGCCTGTCAATCACTGTCCAGGAAACCACCTCACAGGAAATACAATTTATGGAAAGACACACTAAGGAGATGGGAGGAATAATTATCCCCTTAATGAGATAATGTGCTTATTCTCTTAAGAAATGGCTCTCCTTTATTTGGGTCTACCCCAGTAAGCCTAACTTGTGGTGTTATTTTATTTGTGCACCCCAATAAAACTTATTTGGAGATCAGAGGACAGAGAACGACACTAAATTGAATATAGAGGCAGTGGTAGCACACGCCTTTAATCCTAGCATTCGGGAGGCAGACATTCATCCAGATCTCTGTGAGTTCAAGGCCATACTGGGAACAGAGCCAGGCTTGGTGGCGCATGCCTTTAATCCCAGTGCTAGTTAACCATAGAGGTCTGGAGGTCACAGGAAGTGATAGAGCTGACCGGAAGGAGCAAGTGATGTAGCTGGGTGGAGAGAGGAAGTGAGATGGCAGAGCACAGAAAGGTATATAGGTGTGTGTATACAGGAAGTAGCTCTCCCTTGGGCTGAGGATTTCCTAGAAGTAAGAACTTGTGCCTTGACTTGTTCTATCACTCAGATCTCTCAGTTTTCACCCCAATATCTGGCTCCAGGTTTTTTTTTTCTATTAATAAGACTATTTAGCAATTTGTGTCATACTAACTTTTCCTTCTTCTTCCTAAGCATACTTGTACAGATGCTCTGGGCACTCACTCCTTCTCTGAGACCCTTACCCCATCCCTCCTGCCCTTGCATTTCTACCAGGCAGCTGCTGTTGAGCCTCCATAGCCAAACAGGCATGCTTTCTTTGGCCTGTACTGGCCAGTTTTATGCCAACTTGACACAGGCTAGAGACATCTGAGAGATGAAAAAAACCTCAACTGAGAAAACGTTTCCACAATATCAAGCTGTAGGTAAGCCCGTGGGGCATTTTTCTTAATTATAAATTGCTGTGTGGGAGAGCCTACCTAGCCTATTGTGAGCAGAGCCTGGGGTGGCTCTTATACAGCCACTAGACTGGTGGTCCTGGGTTCTATAAGAAAGCAAGCTGAGCAAGCCATGGAGAGAGCAAGTTGGTAAGAAGCTCCCTTCCATGGCCTCAGCATCAGCTCCTGCCTCCAGGTTCCTGCCCTGCTTGAGTTCCTGTCCTAACTTCCTTCAGTGATGGACTACAATGTAGACGTGTAAGCCTAATAAATCCTTTCCTCTTCAAGTTGCTTTTGGTCATGGTGTTTCATCACAGCAACAGTACCTTTAACTAGGGCAGGCCAGAAACTTAAAAGACATGGCTTTCTGCTCTTTTTCATCTCTTCTCCTGGCAGCTTACCTGCCCCGTTTTTTGTTTGTTTGTTTGTTTGTTTTGTTTTTCAAAATCTAATAAAATTGTCTTTGAGCTTCCTTCCCAGCCTAATCTCTAAATTCTTTTATTATTGAGACTAAGAACTGAAAGGAAACCCCAATTTCCCCAGTAGTAGCTCCATTGTCTGGGGGCCCATGGTAAAGGGAGTGTGTGATGGAGCCAAGATGCTCATTCCATGGTGGACAGGAAGCAAAAAGAAAGGGGGGGGGGCCTGGAGATTCTATATTTCCTTCAAAGGCATGCCCCTGATGACCTGACTTCCTTCCACTAGGCCCCAACTCTCGAAGGTTCCACTACCATCCAACAATACATCAGGACGCAAATAAAACAGCACTGCCTTCGCCCAGGCTCTTCATATCTGTCTTGACCTCCAGCCAGCAGAACTCCTGGCATCCATCACCCTTTCCTCTCAGTGCCTTCATGTGAGGTGGAAACTCCAGGACAGCCCAGCCAGCTCCTGCAAGGCCCAGTAAGCAGTAACCCTTTCAGCCTTCTCCAGGCATCCTGGTTTGAGCTGGCCTTGGTTTATGTTTGCAAGATGTAAATTAATTAGCGATGCATCTTGCCAGTGAGTTATGCTTGGGTCACAATTTGAATGCAGCTCTGCAACCTCCACAATTTCACCAGCTATAGGCATAATTGTGGTGACAGGCAGGAATTTGCATATTAGCAGTCATCAGTGGACTGGGACAATGAACCCAAATGAGAATTCCATCTCCCTCCGGGATATTGTTACAGGCAACCAATACCAGGAGGACATCCAAAGCCAGATGCCTTTTAAGGTCGCCCCTTTCCCTCATTGTAATGCAAATTGCCTGAATCAAGGCATCTAAAAAAGTGCCTGAGAGGTGCATGGGAGAGCATCTTAAATAAGTAACAAGTCAAAATTCAGGACATTCCTTAATTAATGGGGCGACATAACAAAATAAAACAGGCTTCAGCCAGTGGGGATTTGCTGACACCAGATTGTCTTGGAATACCCTCTAGTAATGTGAGAAACTCCCTCTTGCTACTTCTGCAAATTCCTTGAGGAGCCCCACCCCCAGCCCCCCCAGCGTACACACTTTTCCTTGAGGCGTGGGGGTGGGAGGGAAGGAGAGGTGGGGACTGGAAGGAGCTGCCATCTGCAGAGGTTTTTGCTAATTAGCGGAGGACAACCATGCAAGTTTGAAACTGTGTTGGATGCGGTGGACCCTTGTACTTAATAACAGCCTAACAGGTTTCAACCTAAAGATACACGATGGAAAGATGGCATGAATAATTCAGTGAGCACAGGGTCCTGAACCCACATTTTCTCTCATAAAGAGGAAAGCCCAGGGCCTCAGGTACCAACTTACAAACCAATCAGGGCTTCGTGTCTCTTTCAGAGCTGTGTTACTAAGTGCTGTGTAGGTGTGAAAAGCCTTATTACCATGTAATTTTGTTGGAAGCAGACTTCCAAGTACCTGCTTTACTTTATATTCACACACACAAAAAAAGATCAAAATGTATTTTATTTCCTAACAATAGCCAATTTGGCGATAATTACTGTAAAATACAAAAATTTTTTAAGTCATAGCGCCCAAGTGAAGCCCTATGTTGCGCCCCTTTGTACACGAATATCTTCTTATTTATTGCCTTTCCAATAATGAACTTTGAGATAAACAACAGAAAAAGTAATTTGTTTTTTGACAATGCTAAACCTTTGAATAGAGAAAATCACACAGTCGAACACAGAGCGCAGTCCTGTGTGGTAAAGTGGTATCCATGGCAACCAATAGATTTTTATGCTAAGTCTGGCCTTTAAAAACATTTCACGTTTACCACTGAGAAAAAGATGGCCTTGATTTAAAAATGATACAACAAGTACCTCAGATGGGCATGCTTTCTGCTCTGGGCTGCAAACTCAATTAAGAGCTACCTCCTCAGCACAGAATCACCTCAATGGTATGTGTGTCATCTTTGACGTCCGCAGGGCCTGAGTGAAAAGGAAAAGCTTGGACGTTCTGTGTTCAGCTGCAGGGGGCCAAGGCAGTTTGTTTTTCCGCTCGTTCTCCTTGGATTCAACACCGAAAAGAGAAGAGTGAGGAGTAAAAATAGCATGTTGGCCTCTTATCTGAGTCTGTGATCATAGTGACCATGAAAATATTATGCCTTGCTTATCTCGGGAACAGCTCTGACCACACTCGCTTATTATAACTTGAAATAATGGATGAAGACATACCTGCCGCACCCAATGCTGACTGAGCACCCCGAATTAGTTCCTGTGCATGTTTAGAAAGTTGGGTATCAAAAATGGAATGGAATTGTGGCCAAGGGAGGACGTCATATTGCCGAATTAATAATATGTTTCAATAAAAGGAGAAAGGATGAACCTAACTGATAGAAAGAATGAGAGAGAGAGGGATGTAGACAGACAGACAGACAGAGATAGAGACAGAGACTCTTGAAAGTTGCCTCCAAAGAAGAAAACTAAATAATTGTCCTTGAAAAGAGTTTGCTTTCTCTGCTCCTTTTCAGTTCTTGCTTTGTTTGTAGCTAAGGCTAGCCTTGAACTACTCTGTAGCCCAGGCTAGCTTCCAACTCAAGGCAACCTCCTGCTCTACCTCCCAAGCATCCTGCTTGGTTTTCAGTTCTTTCAAATCTTCTTTTCCAAGGGAGGGTTTTTTAATCCTTTTGTGTGGGAGACTTGTCCTTAAGCCCTCACAACAGGGTGATTCTGGCTTCATTAATGGTCAGCGGGACCCGTGTCTTGCTGCTGCTGGTGGTCACTTCCGCTGGAAAGTTTCCACAGCCAGATAAGGGTGGGGACTAAATTATGTCCTGAAATTTAGATGTGGAAGCAGTGACCTCAGTACTTCAGAAGCTGACTGGACTGGTAAGACTTTAGAGAGCTGATCCAGCTCAAACAAGGCCATTAAGGTCTCACTGGTGGCCATGTGTAAGAAGAGATGATCAGGATTCGGGAGGATACACCAGTGATGTGTGCACTGAGCGAGGACAGCACAACCACACAGGAAGAGGGCACAAGCCGCACTTACAAGCCAACAGAGGAGTCCTCGAGAGGAGACAGACTTGTTGATGCCTTGATCTTGGATTCCCAGCCTCCAGAAGGACAAGAGGATACATTTCTGTCCTTTCAGCCACCCTGACTGGAGAGTTCTTTGACAGCGGCCTGAGGAAACTAATGCAATTCGAGTGGGAATGGAGTGGCTTCTTGAGGGTGTATCAAACGGTCCCTTCGGTAGAGGGGTCAAGGTTAAGGAAACAAAACATTTGGCTGGTGTGTGTGTGTGTGTGTGTGTGTGTGTGTGTGTGTGTGAGAGAGAGAGAGAGAGAGAGGGGGGGGGGAGTTCAGTATATGTGAGGGGAATTTAGGGGAGTCTCTGGGTAGAGTGGAGCTGGGGTCGGCCTCATTCTACCCCTCTTGTCCTCTATGACTTATCCTCTCTATTTGTCAACAGCAAGATAGAACAATTTTTTTTTGACTCCTCAAAACTGGCTCTGAGGAATCAAAAACAAGATACAGAATGTACAGAAAAAAGCTGGCGTGTCCTTCAGACCGCCAAATACCTGAGAGTTATTAGACTCAGGATGATGTTGATTCTGGAGAGGAGTGGGGGATGGGCTGTACTTTCCTCCTAGTCATAGGCTCTGCCAGATGGCCGGGCCTCAGCCCAGGACCACACATCAGCCACCTGCCCAGAGGCATGAGCCATCCATCTTTCTAAGATAATTTTCCTCCTTCAGCCCATAGAGAGCTCTGGGCTGTCTTTGGCCAGGGGAAAAAATGTTGACTGTTTCACACACGGAAACATAAATCACTCTCTTTAGGCCTTGTTAACTTTTACTTATAAAGTGTTTTAATGTAGAACTGTCAGGACCCCATGAAAATAATGGGTGGTGACAGGTTTAGGATTAAAATCTTCTCAGGTAGTTAGGATGGTGAGTTAGGTTATAAATTGCTTTTAAAGAGCTGAGGCGGGGACTGTGGGCTTTCCATGCCTACTCCAAATGACACCAACGAGGCAGCCGGGACAAGTACATGTTAGTAATTCATCTTAATTATTTGTCAGCAAAGCCATCTTAATAAGAGATGTCTTTCATTTTGATTAAAATGACCCTCGGTAATCTCCAAAGGGCCTTGTCTGAGAAGTTTCATGCAAAGGAAGAAGCAGAGTCTTTGGGTTTGGGATTTTCTGTCTCGAGCAAGGAAGGTGGAATTGGTTAAAAAATAAAATATCCATGTAAAGAAGTAGCTTAGGTGTCCGGTGGCATAAATGCATCACTCAGTCTCTGGTGACCTTATTTGCTATACTGCCAAGGTATCAGTGGGCTCATAATTTCCCTCACAACTTATCACATCTCAGAGCTGGCTCCAGGTTTAGCTGTTGACTGACAGGGAGGCGGGGCTTAAGGAACAGCCAGAGCCTACCATTGCACTACGTGGGGCGAGTGGCATGGGCTGTCTTATGCAATAGAGGATTCCACCGGGTAAGCAAAACGTCAGGAGCCATCTGCAGCCAAAGTAAGCCAGTGGTTACCTCGGAGATAGAGTAGGAATGTGCTGGGGCCATCTGGGCAAGAATGAGGCTGAGCCATGGTTAGAGGAGAGGAGCAGTCTCGAACAAGGGCCGGGAATTCCATGATACCATCCCTGATGACCCGTCCTTTTAATGGCTTGGGGGAAGACACAGGGCCACAATGAGTACTGTGGTCAATGTCATTAAGTGCCAGACCATCCAAATCTATTCCTTGTTCATTTATTCATTTACTTACTAATGAACAAATAGTTACTGTATACCTGAATATGCCATACTAATCCAGAACTGGAGAGATTTCTATGAACAAAATCAACAAAAATTTATTTCTCAATGGAGCTTGAGTTCTAGGGAAGCCAATGACTCCACAGTAAGCCTTGTCCATCAGAGGTTAACAAGTTTGCTTTTTGAAACCAGAGCTGATGAGAAGGGGGGGGGGAACCTAGGAAAATGCTTGCCAGGAAATGAGCTAGGGAGCCTGGCCACTGCAGAGACCTGTCCACCCACCCTGCTGGGTGGAGACGTCTTTCTGTAGCTTGGAGAAGCTCTACAATTCAATAACAATTTTCTAAGATGTTTCTGATTTTTAAACATGTAACTATAGTTACAGGGCTTCAGAGAACCATCTGCTAGACTTTAATTTGCGTCTTAGGACTGAGAGGATTGTAGATCATGGACTAACACATTCAGGAACATTCCTTCCTCCATATTCGCAGCTTTAAAAAATATCATTTGTACTAGCATCAACTTACTTTCCCATTCTGTCCTTGAATTTCTCTCCCACGTTTTCTCGTTGATGGACAGGAACAAAACAACCTCACTGGTATGGCATGTGATGTTTTCAGTGTCTATAAAGCATGCAACTATGAAGTGATGTGAAATATTTTCCCATAGCAACTGTGTTTTTCTTTGTGATGGGATCTTGGTATATTGCAAAGGCTTGCCTTGAACTTTCAACCTTCCTGCCTACAACACACAAGTAGCTGATATAACAGGTATGCTTCACCACAATGGTTTCAAGGAGTTTTTTTGTTTTTAAATCAGTGTTTTCCTCTATAGAATTTATAGGAGTATTTTTTTTGTAATCCCAGAGGGTCATTAACTTATCCAAAATGGAGAAATGTATGGAATGAATGTCTAAGACCCACAGGTAGAATGGTGTGGCAAAGTTTAGACTTTTAATCCATCATCTTTAGGAATCACATTTACAGTTGTATTTCTAATAATCAAATCTTTCATTCAGCAAAGTTTATTGAGTCAAGTCCAGTTCACCCCTAAGAGCTCCAAAATCAGTACAGGGGAAGGAAACATGTAAACACAGAAAGTCATAACTGTGTGATTCTATAAAACATACATGTCAAGGTGCTGCACACAAAAGTAGAAAGCTTTAATGCCTCACAGGTGTTTCCCAGAGGAGGGGACATCTGTATTTTGTATTTCCTTGGGGACTTCTCAGCAACTTCAAAGGTCCTGTGAAAAAGGCATGGGGAAAAGAAAGGAGATGGAACATTCTGGCAACTGCAGAGTCTTAACAAGCCTGGAGCAGGCTTTATATGAGAGAGCAATGAAATAGGAAGTAGAGCTGCTGGACACGGCCTGATGGTGGCATGCCTTTTCAGCTGCACAGGGACAGAGAGCAGCCCCTGAAGGGAGGGCACGGTGTCAGCTGGCTGCTTGTTGCTACTTCACATACAAGAGGTGGTCAACTTATAAAGAGAAAAGCCTCATTTGGGACCGTAGTTTAGCTGGTTTCAATCAATAGTTGGTTGTCTGTATTGCTTTGGGGCTGTTGCCAGGAAACCTATAATGATTTCTTTAAAAATGTATGTCGGACCGAAAGCGAGCCAAGTGTCAAAAGAGAGAAGAAAAGAAAGGAGTGTCCCCATAACAATGACTCAGTGATTGAAAGACTTCCCACGAGGGTCTCTTCTCTCAAGGGCTCGCCCACTCTCCACTAGCATCATGCTGCAACCAAGCCTTTACCACATGGGCCTTTGGAAGACACTCAAGATACAATCCACTCACTGCTGACTCCATCCACACTTACCTCATCCCCTCTGAAATACCGGGGCTCCAGAAGTGCCCAGGGCACATGTGCCCATCTGAAGCACAAGCTCATCTTTAGTTTCGTGAATCCACCTAAGACAAGCACAGTGGCCAAGGAAAGGAAGGGCCTTGCAGGGAAAAGGAATCAAGTGAGACATGTGGTCCAAGGTAGAGTCTTGGGGTCCACAGTCTAGGAGAGTAGACCAGGGCCTTTGTAGCTTCGGAGGTTGGAAGCTCCTGAAGCTGAGGGTCAGGAACCCAGACTGTAACTCTTAGCAAAGTCCCCAAACTGGGCCGTATAAAACTTGCCAGACCAAAGCTGAGAGGGGATGAGGACACTGACTCCAACTGATTTTCTCTAGGAGTTTGGGTTTTGTTCCAATCGAATTTTCTGTATGCCTTGGTACTTTAACAAAAGGACATGTAGAAAATAATATCCGGGAAATAGTTTTCTTTAGATCTTGCCTACACTACGTTTAGATGTGATGAGATGGCATTCTGCCTTATTTAACAAGCCTGGAGCGGAGGAGGAAATGAGTCGATATGACTGGAGAATTTTGATGTCTTTTCTTTAAACGGTCCTCATTTGTTTTATAGTCTGGATGGGATGAAATTTCGAAAATCCAACTTGCCTTTCACTGTGGAGAAGAAGATTGGAATCTGTTGACTGAACATTTCCACTTGGACCCTTGTGGTTTTGCTTCAATTGTCCATCAATTGCACTGGGTGCTTAGAGTTTTCCTTTAATGGACATTTGCTGACTTCCACTACAGGAGTGTTTTAACTAGCTAACACTTCTTTGGAGAGAGAAGGAAAAGACCCCTGTCAATTCTCCTGGGTCTGCCCGAGGCTGTCATTGCTTTGATTTGTAGGTGGGACAAAACACTTAACCTTTGTGTCCCCAAAACCAAATGATGAATTCTGCCTCATTTGCACTGTTCATGAACAGATGGGATTGCACATGATTAACTGCTCTGCTCCCTCGTTTTTTTTTTTTTTTTTGACCATAGTGCCTGTCTCATGAGGGGGCTGCTGTGGAGGGACGTGTGGTAGGCAGAGCCTCAAGGAAGGTGTTCCTTGACACCAGGTGATGGTCATGAGAAGGAGGAAACTTACTTGTCCTCTGAACAGATGCCAAAGTCCCCCAGGACAGCGGGTGTGAATGGTGAGCACTGTCTCTGCGTGCCCTGGAAGAGGCCATGGGAAGTCAAGGAGGAAACTGGGAGCTTATCCAAGTTTAACAGAATCTGGTCTCTGTTTTGTCTGGAAAAGCAACTGATAATAACTAAATTGGTGCAGAACCAAATGGTAGGTCAGATCTTTGATAAATTCTGGGAGATTAAATCAGCTAAGTGCTGTTGACACTTGGCTACTAAACCCAGTGGGGATTCTTGGACCCAGCAAAATAGCCAATAGCCAATCTTTCTGCAGTTGAGACAAGCGATGTTGTCCAGAAATGGTTGATTCTGTGCCCCACTCTTTGAAAATCCATATTCATTCAGCCCTCAAAGTCTTCCACACAGAAGGAAAAGGTATGTCCTTGTCTTAGGTAGACTTAAATATGAGCCACAAGTCTCTGAATTTCCCTGTGCCTCTGAATCCCTATGAAGTCACAGGGAAATTCTAGGGCTTTCTTTCCAGTAGCATTTTCTCAAATGTATCCCTTGGCAGTTCTTCAAATTAGAATTCTCCTATCAACTATATTTGAGAAATGCTTTAAAAAGTTATGCACTGAGTGCTGGCAATATAGTGATGGGGCAATGTCTGGACTCTTCTGGGTTATGGCAAGATGGAAGGTCAGAGAAAAGACAGGCTAGATCATGTGAGTTTTCATAGGTCTTGATAGAAAGTTGGCTTTTATTTCTAATAGTCTGTGTGAGTCAGATTTCCATTACTGTGCCAAAATGCCCAAGACAATACACTTATAAAGAGAAAGGTTTTTTTGGCTCACAGTCTTAAAGGTTCTAGTCTGCGATCCGTTGGTCCAACAGCATTGGACCTGTGGCAAGCAGCAGTATGAGGAGAAAAGACATGGCAGATAGAATGAAACCACTTACTCAAAGGACATGAGAGAGAGGGCAAGCGAGCAGAGCTCCATAATTCTCTTTAAGAACATAACCCCAATGACCTAAAAAGGGGTCATGAGACCCCACTTCTCCAAGACTTTGCTGCCTCTAAAATAAGACTAACCTAGAGACAAATCCTTCAACACCAAGACCTACAAGTAAAGCTTGCATTGGGTAGTTGGGCAGTTGTAAGTAGCTTTTATCTAGTACATACTGGAAAATATATGGTCTCAGGGACTTCTGGGAAAAAGAAGTGTGCCAAGCTTTGTTTAATCCAATTCTATCCCAGATTATTTAACTTCAAATACCCGGTCAACATTTCGGGAAACACAAATTTGAACTTTAGAGGATTCCTGTGCCTGTTCTGATGTCTCTACAGTTGTATGGTTTTGTGGCCACATCTATATACTTCTCCCCATCCCCATTTTTGATTCACAACATTTTACTGTTTTACTGGAATCAATGTATTCCTTCCTATATGTTAGATTATTCAAGCTGCTACAATTAATAGACCTAAAGAGTATATTATTTACTGTCTCAAAAACCCAACTTTGTTTTTTTTCCTCCTGAAAAAATAAAAGCACAAAAAATTGAAATTCTTTATGTAAGAGGAGAACAGATTTTAAGAACTGCTTTCTTACATTTGAAAATTAATTTAAAATTTTAATCCATTTATTATTAATCTTCAGTAAGTATCCAAGCTTATTTCTTCCTGATGGAACTATGGATGGTACAGGGCAATGAGTCAGGAGCCATTGCTTCTCTGCACAGTCATTCAGGGACCCAGGCTGACGAGAACCTTGTTATTTTCCCTATGTGATTTCCCATAGTGCTTCGGGACGCATCCACACCCTACTAAGACAGGAGAGGAAAAGAGGGTGAGGAAGTCTACATAATGCTCCTGGTGGTAGGATGGAAGAAGTCCAATACTTGTGTTTACCCTTAGAATTTAAGGAAAATTAACCACATGGGTCCAGCTACACACGAGAAGGTTAGGGAAAGTAGTCTGGATATGTGAGTACTCCCAGTGACACACCACACTGGTGAAGGCTATGAATTCTGAAGACAACTACTCATTTCGGTGACATGCCTGTATACTTCTAGGTCTTTAAAGGAAAAATTAGTTTTAATGTGTTCATCTTTGTCAACTTCATAAATCTGTCGTGGCGCTGATCTAGATTACATGGGCAGTAGATGCTTGTTGAATTAAGCAGAAGTATAACTACAAAAACTCATGCGTCTTTGGAAAGAGTTGAGGCCACCACCAGAAAACAGAATAAGACAGCTGCTGTGGTATCTCCCTCAGTTCCAGGGAGACAGACATTTGCAATACAAGTGGTCAAGACTGAAGTTTACATTTGCCCCACAATTTATCTAAAGGAGGCCTCAGGCAAAGCAGACGTGGCCTTAATGACAGGGACGAGGTTTTCCAGGGGCTCATCTGCAGATGAGGAAAGTCCCGTCTGCAGCTCTTCACTTTGTTTTTGGCCTGGAGCCCTCGGAGGCTGGCAGATCCTTGTCAGACATTTTCTGGGCCATATATCACACTGCCGTGCGCGCGATGAGCACTAAATCAATAGAACTGCTAATTTTTGAAGAAGTGGGGAGGTGCTTGTGTGACCCTGCTGAGGGAAGAGAAACCACGCTCTACTTATCTTGATTCTGATTCAGGCTTGGAGGCCTCTGCTCACTGGAAGCCCTTCCTGCTCAGGTGGCACCAGGGAAAAAAGCTGAACTCAGCCGTCCCGCCCGGGACACCGGATTTCTCTGTATTATTTTTTTTTTTTTTTGGTTTTTCGAGACAGGGTTTCTCTGTGTAGCTTTGCGCCTTTCCTGGAGCTCACTTGGTAGCCCAGGCTGGCCTCGAACTCACAGAGATCCACCTGGCTCTGCCTCCCGAGTGCTGGGATTAAAGGCGTGCGCCACCACCGCCCGGCTTCTCTGTATTATTTTGTTCTGGCTCTGGTTCATTCTGTGATCGGAACTGACGACTGAAGTTCGCAGTGGCTCCTTGCTACACTGCCTGTGTTTTCTCTTCCGAGCTGGAATGGGGGCAGCATTTATTACATGCACCTCCCTCCACACACACACACCATGTGATCCTTAAACTTATTCAGATGAATAAAGCATTTGTGGTGCTTATTCTGTATGATCCAGAAAATTCAGATTCTTAAATGCTCATCACCTCAGTGATATGATCTTAAGGCAAAACAAAAACAAACAAACAAACAAACACTTCTGAGCAGAAACGAGTTGAGTTCAGTGCTGCAAGCCCCCCTGCCTCGCCTGTTTATCTGTCCATCCAATAGCAGCTGAACGCTGTGGGCTTTCTCTATTGGCAACATAGGGCAAAAGTGTGTATTTGCTTTTTTTTACAGAACCGTGTGTGTGTGTGTGTGTGTGTGTGTGTGTGTGTGTGTGTGTGTGTGTGTGTAGGTAGGTAGGTAGGTAGGTAGTCTAGCAGATTTCAACAGGGCTGGATATAAAAACTGCCCTTCACAGACCAGGGAGAGTTAAGTGGGAGAAAGATAAAAATATATGACATAAATGATCAAAGCAATAAAACTCACTGCTCAATTAGCTTCTGGAGAAGCAGAGGGTAAGGGGAATTGGTGACTGAGGTTGTCCATTTGCTCCACAGGGACCCTGTTCCTTTCTTCCTGTCTCCCTGACCTCTTGACTGAGCTGTGGAACTCAGGTGGGTTGGTAAATTTGTAGGAGGTCTACCTAGCCACCCACCCAGGCAGCCCTCTTCCTCATTACCTTAAAACATTAGCCCATTGAAGGAAGACTAGTCATCATTGTATGCAAATCGAGTCTGTTTTGTTGGCTGTAAGAGCAAATAGCAGTGTGTCTCCTCTAACCATTGCCGATAATTTACTGTTCTTTCTTTTCCCGACACACCCTTAGAGGCTGCACAGAGAAAAACAGTTTAAAGTCAATTTGGCAACTAGAAACCTATATGAATATATATGTGTATGTGTGTATGTATGCATGCATGCATATTTTATTGGTCTAGCATGCAATTCATAAATCTTGACATTAGGCATTTCTGACAGCTACTCTGGCCTGCCCCTGGAGGGTGTTCTAGGAAATCCAGAACCAGGGCAAAATTAGATATGCCCCAGAAAATGTGAGGCAATTTCTATTCAGAGAAACTGGTATATGCTAATAACCACTTTTGAATTTTTCCAATCTGATCTAAATTACCCCTAGTACTTCCAAGGTCTAGATACCTAATGAGCACAATTATTTCTGGATTTCAATGAAATTGAATTAAAGAAGTATTTTATTTGTTTCTATTTGGAATTTTTTCATTATGAAAGTAATATAGCCACATTATAGAGAGTATGAAAAATATATTGGGAGAACAAGATTCCCATAATTCCCTGCCTTAAGGAGACCAAAGCTCCTGCCTGGACTGGATGTGGCAACACTCTCTCTCTCTTACCATTTGCTGGTGTCTGTTATCAGCAGGGGGAGCACATGCCCCCATTTGCTTAGGACATTCCCAGGTCACATCTGTTTCTCAGCACAGTAATTAATGGTGCCCTCTTACCCTAAAAGGGAACCCCTGTTTGAAAATTTAAAAGTTCACCCTAATTATTGGTATTATCTTCAATGTATAATTTACTTCAGGAAAAAATATTTCAACCTAACCTTCCACCCTAGGTAGATTAATTTGGTTAAAAATAAATGATAGAACACAAAAATACACTGAGCAGTTGCAACAGTCACACTATACATCAAAGGCCTGCGACTATATCTGGGAGTGAGGTTCACACTGTCTTCCTTTCCTTAGGTGGATATCCACTCAGCCTTCAAGGGACACCATGTACGACCCATGACTCGGGGTTGTCTGGCTTTTAGCTTAAGTGAAGAATCACTGTCTATACACATCAAGAATGATTGGTGAACTTGAATGATCCGCCCAGCTTGTGAATAGAAAAGAATTAGATGTTCACTAGAGCACTCACTTGGGTAGACTGCCTCACTTCGATCTTCCTAAGGCTCTGCCGAAGTCTTGTCTCTATCCCCAGGGCTTAGCATTGCGTCTGGAACAGGACTAGTGAATGAATGAGTGAGAGACTTGCATGAAAGAAATCCAGGTGAAATGCAGGTCTGGCCATGATGGAGAGATATCTATTGTGCATCTCTTCCGCACCCCCGAGTTTTGGTTTTTATAAAGACTTATTTTATATTTCAAAATTATGCATATATGTGTATATCTGTGTGTGGATAAGTGCACCTGTGTGTAGGTGCCCTCAGAGTCCAGAAGGGGGTTTTGGATCCCCTGGAGCTGCAGTTACAGGGTGGGTGTGAGCTGCCTGCTGTGGGTTCTGGGAACTGAACTAGAGCGGGTCTTCTGCAAGGGTGGTATGCGTTCTTAGTCACTGAGCCATATTTCCAGCTCTCTAGCTTTTGTTTTTCTGAAAGAGGGCCTTAAAAAGAAGAATTATCGATCTATGAGGAAAGCAGAATATTATTAGGAATCATTTTATTGATTTTTTCCTAGGTCGCTGGACTATCTAGTTCCTGGTCATCCAGGCAGTGCTCAGCGTGAGCTCCCTTTCAGGGCATAGGCCTCCAATTAGACCAGTCATTGGCTGGCCACTCCCACAAGCTCTGCACTTCCATTACCCCAGCACATCTTCCAGTAGGCAGAGAGAGAGCCCAAATTAGAGATCTCCATTGGGTCCCTTCTCTTGGAGCTCTGGGAACTCCTCAGAAGAGGGAGAAGAAGAATTGTTGGAGACAGAGGGGTGGAGGACACCAGGAGAACATGGCCCACAGAATCAACTAAGCAAGGGTCATAGAGGCTCTCAGGGACTGAAGGGACAACCACAGAGCCTGCGGGGGGCTGTGCTAGGTCCTCTGCATATGTGTTGTGATTGTTAGCTTGGTGTTTCTGTGGGGCTTCTAACAGTGGATGTGGGAGTGTCTCTGACTCTTTTGCCTGCTCTTGGGACCCCTTTCCTCCTACTGGGTTACCTTGCCCTGCCCTGATATGAGGATATGTGCCTAGTCTTCTTGTATCTTGTTATGCCATGTTCAGTTGCTATCCCTAGGATATCTACTCTTTTCTGAAGGGAAACTGAGGAGCAGTAGGTCTGAGGGAGAGGGGAGGTATGTGTGTGTGGGGGGGGGGGAATGGGAGGAGTGGAAGGAGGGGAAACTGTGGTTGGGAATGTATTGTATGAGAGAAGAAGAAATTAAAAAAGAAGCAGAAGAGCTATCTAAAATGTCTCCATGGAACAGAACTATGGAATCTTGAACACTAGCAAAGCAACCATCACACACTGAGTTCCTGATAATCTAGGATTCCGTTATCAATGGCCCTGAGTGCCTGAAGAAGAAGAAGAAGAGATGTTTGGTCTGGGAGGATGGATCAGTGGGTAAAGTGCTTGCTGCCCAAGCCTGAAGGCTATGAGCAGGTGTGGGTGTACATTTCTGGTGGAGGCTAGTAAAGGCCAATGTGTCTTCCCCATCACCTCTAGCCCTGACTTGGTCACACTTTCTAGGGAGCATAGCTTCAAAACGGGGGAGGACCACCCAACCCTTACCAGATTTTGAGAGAGAAAGTAAGACCTGGGTGTTATGTTAAGTCACTGACATTCGAGGTGTTGTCTGGTAAACAGCTCTCCTGTCCTCAATTAGTCTGACAAAAGAGAGGATGAAGAGAGAGAGAGAGAGAAGGGGTAAGTTTGAAAGCATGTTTGTTGAGATTTAGGGAACAGATTAAAGAAGGAGAATATAGACCCAGAAAGCCTGGGAGAACATGAGTCAAGGTTAAGGACTTCTGGAGGGCCATCGGATCTTCTAGGCAAGCAGAAGGTAACAGGAGGACACAGCTTACAAGCGGAGGAGGCTCAGAGCTGGAGGAGAACACGGAGTCCAGAGTGATTGCTGTAAGATCTGTGCTAAGGAGAGCAATATAGAGGGATTACCAAAACCTGGCTGAAGTTGGGCATGTCCCCAAGAGAGCCAGAAGGGGTAGAGAGGAGTTCCGAGAAGAGATCAAGGAAGTGAGAATTTTGTGCGAAAAGAAATTAAAATGATTGACACTCTACAGCCTGGAAACGTAAAGGCTAAGGAAGATGTGATCAGAGGGAGGGTCTAAGGGGAAAAAGATAGTCTGGCTGGCTAAAACTTGCAGAACTCTGCAAACGAGCACTTCCTTAAGCCCAATGTCACATTTTTAAAATAAAGAACGGGAATACTATATACAGTTTTACTGCTCTGACCTCAGGCTTCAGAGGCCCTGTGTTCCAGGAAGTAAGCTAACCATTGGCAGGGCAGGGTGGGGTGGGGGATGACACAAAAGTCACCAGAAAATGACTGCTAGGATTGGCTTCCTAAGAGGTCACACGCACAGACAGCGCCCGGAAGCAAACAAGGACTGTTGTGTTCTCCGTGGAGATGATAGAGATCAGATCTGCTTTTCAGCTCCTGGCAGCAGTTGTGAACAGTGCAGAACATGATGGCACTGAGCTACCCATCGGGGTCTAAGAGTTGTCCCTGGGTTGGAGATCCCAGAGGCCCTGTTCCAAGGTAACATGGGCTTCAAGATAGAGAATGACACCTGCATTCAGGGCGGACGGTGCGGAGGAGGAGGCAGATGTCAAACACAGGACTGCAGAGGTCATGGTTGGTTTGGCTTATACTCTGGTAAGTGCCTTTAAGCACAAGTCAAGGGAGCATCCAGAGGGACTAAGCTAATCTGGAAAGATGAAGGAAGATACTTTGGAAGTTTTCTAGCAAGAGCAGTAAAGGGAGAGCATGAGCAGAGAGGGTCAGGAGAGAGGTACGAAGGCCGAGTTTCTTGCTCTCTGTCAGTTTGGCACTGCTGTAACAGAATACCCGAGACTGAGGGGTTGATAAAGAACAGAAGCTGATTTTTGTTCAGAATGGGAGAGGTCAGGAAAACCAAGAACTTGGCTGAGGGCCTTGTGACCGGAAGGCAGAGAAGGCAAGCGTAGTAGGGCTCGACCTGCTTTTACAACAATCCAGCCCTCAAGATGTCAACTCATTCCCATGAGAAGAACATTGATCCATTTCAGAGAGAGGAGATTGTATTGCCTGCTTACCTCCTATTGGGTCCTATGCAACACTGTTGCATAGGGATTGGAGTTCTAATGCATGCATCATGTAGGCCACAAACGATAGCAGCCTTGGGCTGCTAAGTTTCCCTTCCAGAAGTCTGTGCTCTTGGTGGCTCATGTGGGCCAGCTCCACACATGCCAGAGTGACCTTGAGAATCGGCTGTAACAGCTCTCACCTGCCCCCTCAGAGAATTCGCATTTTTACTGGCACAGCTACACCATCTGAAAATGGCAGAGGATAGAGATGACCTTCAGTCTAGCCAGGTAGGTGCGGCCCAAGCCAAAGGCCGGCCAGCACAGCAGGCACATGCCAGCCCTTCTCAGAGGCTGAGGCGTTACCCAACTCCAGAGCATGTGAGATACCAGGCTGCATCCGGACTTCAGCTGTCACTGTGTGTCTCAGCACCGGTGTGTGGGTTCACGTGGATCCGTGGAAAGAAGACTCAGAGGCATCTTAAGAATGAATCTAGCCTTTCATGGCTGCAGGGGGGTCCAGCCTCAAAGGACTGAAGGACTTTCCCTTCGCCTGGGGCATTTTTATTTTTTCTCTATTTACAGTTTAGCCAGTTCATTTCTATTCCTTCAAAGCAACCTGAAAGGAACTCCCAAAGATAAAATGCCAAGTGCAAATTCCTTGATTTCTCAGGTACCACGGTTTTCCGGGTTTCCTGAACCAAATTTTGCACAGGCCTTTGATCCTTGGGAGACTCTCAGACAAGATTCACATAGGGCAATAAGAGAAACAAAGGTATAAGAGAAACAAAAGGTGTCAGTTAAACAAAGGAAGGATTGGGGCTAGGTGCTGCTCTCTGGAGCCAGGCCAAGGGTAGCTCAGCAGGAATGCCAATACATTGGCATTGTACCTCTTTCTTTGCCTTCTCCTGAGGTATCTCCTGAGGTGATCCCTCCACAGCCAATTACCGATGTGTCTCACCTTAAGACTGAAGCTGGGAGTCCCAACCCAGGTGGCTACCATAAATGAAGCTTTGGATTTAAATGACATAGGCTGTATATAGACAGCCATGCTACAGGAGCGCTGGCCTGGGGTCCCACAGTGCTGGCGTATGGAACATATTGAGACATTCCTCCATGTACTTGGGTACCTTGTTTTGTGCAAGAATTTAGCTATTCCATTTACAAAATACATGCACGTCCCTTGAAGGGGGTAGGAACAATCTTATCCCATGCCTCATGGTCCAGATGTAGGGAGCTAGGCAGAAGGGTGTCATGACCTGCTCAGTCTTACTCAGGAGAATTCCAGGACTCAGAACTGTGGCTTCAGTCACCATGCTCTTTACCCCTGTACCTTAACTCACCCACTGTTGGTGGGGGGGGGGGGCCCTATAAAACCAAAGCACAGCATTCAATTTGCCTGCTGTGGTATGTTTTTAGTGGTTGGTATGTTAGTGTGCACTTACCAACGAGCTTTCTTTCCTCCAAACCAATGGAGATATGCAGACTTCCTTTTTTACTTCTGAGATGTTCCGCCCCCTTCTGAAGTACAAAAATTAAAAAAAAAAAAAAAGTAGAAATTCTTTTAGGCTGAAGCTATTGTGTAAGAAATTCAAAGGGGAGAAGACATAATATAGCTGGGTATTATTTCAGATTGGGAATTAAAGAAGTCCTTGAGATCCAAAGGCTCCCTAAATCATCTGTGGAAGGGGCCAGATGCCTTCAGGAAATGTGTCCCACCCATCCTCTCCTGCTGCGGAGCGTTGAGAGCAGAACAACATTATGAGGGACCTCCTGGCCCTGGAATTCCACGGGCAGCATAAAGGATGCTTCGGCATTTGTATGATGTCCTTCCGACTTGCTTTTCTTGTCTCCAGATGCACAAAACAGGACTTTCATTTCTCAAGAGTTAATTTCCGACAGCAGCTTAGTCCCCATCTGAAGTCGCAATCCTCTTTGGAGAAGCAATTGGTTATTGTGTAAAGGATTTCGAAGTTACATGCTAAGGATTATGACTCTATTTGGTGTGAAGAAGCAGTGTCAGGAGAACTCTTAAGTACCAAATACTCAGTTTTGATGAAAGTGTTCCTGGCGGAGATAAGCGAGAGAAGGACCAGTAAAAGGCATGCCGCTGCTCCGGGTGGGGACTGCTAATGAGAACTTCTTTCAGATACGTTCTTTCCTTTCCATCAGCCGAGCCTGCTGCACATTTCTGCACCGCATACCGGGGTACCAGGTTGGAACACTGGTGACTGAGCTTTCCTGACTTTAGAAGAATCTTTGTTTCCGTTATTTTTACACCTCATTCCTGCCCTGTCTACCTCAGAGGACTTCAACACAGAGTGAACGGATAAGATGTCCCATGGAAACCATTGCATTTCTGTAAAGACATATTCCTATGAACACCTCCTCCACCCACTAGAGGAAGTCCATGGCGGCGGGGGGCAGGGGAGGGTCGGTGGTCTTGCCTCTGGTCATGATTCCAATGAGTACTCTTTTGTCTAAACACCTGTGTGAGCATGATGAAAACACCTTGGAAGGATTTGTTTGGCCTGGGAGGCAAAGATGGAGGAACATCATGCATTTCAAAGTATTGGCCATTTGGTGTCTTCAGTACTGTTTAGTTTTTTTTTTTTTTTTTTGTTCTTAATGTAAACTATTTGTTGCTAGGGCACATTGGCCTAAAATTCAAACTGATGAGTTCATCCTGGTGTCACTTCTTGGAAGACAACTATCTTTGCTACACTCACTCTGCACAGAAATACATGAGGAACCCCAAAGAGACCTCCCTTTCTTCTGGAATCACCAGTTAAACATTTTGTGCGTGTGCGCCTGTGTGTGTGTGTGTGTGTGTGTGTGTGTGTTCTATTGGGGGGGCGGTGCTTGTATACAGGTGCACATATAGGTGTGCACGCAAATGGGTGAAGGACCTTAGGAGTCATTACCTGTGTGTGAGATCTGGTTTCTTATTGGCCTGAAACTCACAAAGTGGGCTGGGCCAGCAAACCCTAGGATCTGCCTGTCTCCGCCTCTCTACTACTGAGATTACAAGCACACACTTCCACGTGTAGTTTGCTTGTTTGATTTTTCACATGGGTTCTGGGGGTTAAATTCAGGTCCACATGCTTGGAAGGCACACACTTTACCAATTTAGTTATCTCTCCGGGCCCTGAACATTATTTTGATGGGTTCTTTGTTTTGGTTTAGAAATAAACTCTTCTGAAAGAGAATTCCACCTTCCATTGGAGCAGAACATGCTGAGAACTGATCCAGAGGGCTGAACTTGAAGGTCTATCCGCTGTGAAGCATAGTTGATTACTCACTGAGGGAACAGGTGTATCCCTGGGCTCTCAGGAAAAAGGTCTGTATGTTTCACATCTGCATTAAAGTGAACTTCCAGCCACCCTGTGCTCTTATCAGTTACTATTTATCATTTTTTCCAAGTCAGTAGTGAGTTCTCCTACTTATCCAAAGGCTTAAGTCTGATGCTCAAGTGGCCATATTCTTCCTTCTCAGTGACAAGTGATGATCTTAATGATGGCACCAAGGTACCGTGAAATCCTGAAGTGCCTGCAGAATCATCAAGCGTTAAATAATACTTACTGCCAGGCTTAGGATTAAAAGATATATGGTTTTCTTATAATTCACTGCAAAATCGATGACTCTTGATATCCAGATAAGTCCAGGTTAGATAAAATACCAACAATTCTATTATCAAATACGGAACAAAAAGCAGCAGCTGTCTTTCTGAGACAGGAACCAGAGGGGTGACTTGAAAGCGAATCAGCAAAGGACTGAAAACTTTGATTTTTAAATAGATACTTTCACAATGCATGGCAGCCATCCCTCAGTCTTAAGGCCACATAGACATGTGCAAATGCATGGCCTTTTCTGAGCATCAACATGTGGCCATTGATGAACAGTGAGTTTTGCCATTTGTCTACAGGCTTAGATCACAGCTCTAGCCATCTGAAACCCAAGATCACTGCACTTCATGTCCAACCCAAAGAGAAGCCCAATCCACTCCCCTTCTCAGAGGCACACAGCCCTGTCTATTCTTCTTCTCAGTGTGTCTGCAATGGGAGTTCTGTAGGCCTGTCTCTAGGAGTCCACCTCACACTGGCCTCAGGGAAGTTTTTGATGCAGCTGGGACCCTTGTGTCTGGGAAGACCCGCCAGGCAGACCCTTACCTTCAAGATACTTTACTGTGCAGGTGCCCACTGTTGTTTGGGATAACAGAGTATGCCCAGTGGCTTTCAGTTCACATAGAATGTTAGTTAAGTACACGGGCCTTGGTGTTAGCCAGCCCACCTAATAGTTTAGATTCCCTTCGTACTACTTGCCAGCTGTTCCTTACTCTGGTCAAGCCTCTGTTTCTTCGCAAGTATAACAGGACTAATGCTACCAAAGCTATCTTCTGTCAGACTTGCTGTGGAGCCCATGGGGTGATGCATACTCCATTTTTGTCATAGTGCCAGGCACATAGGAAGACCTCAACTAAGAGGGACCCTTGTTTTCCTCTGGCAATCCTCCACCATCATGTACACAATATACATGTTCAGGCTTCCTCCACCCTCCCTGGTTTAATAACTCCAATCATATTCTCAGTCATTATTGTAACGGCAATCATCATTGCAATTACTGTTTGCTCACGACACTTCACATTATTATAATTATTATTTTTATCCTGCTCTCACAAATGTCATTAATAAGTACCAACCATTAGTTGTCATTAATGATTACCAATTGCATGACATCCCACCCTAGTTTCCAGTATAACTGAGAGTTTTTTTTTTATTAGTACGAAGGACTAGCCGTGAGTGAAGGATAAGACTTCACTGAACCCAAATAAACTTTTCTGGAATATTCATGGTGTCTTTCTGCTTTGAGCTAAACACTACAGCTGAACAAATTAAATGCCTGACCTAAAACATTTGGAAAGATTGTCTTCTGAAGGGAAATGTCTCAAGGCCACCAGGAATGTGTGCAACCATGTGCATCAAACAAGACATGTCAACTACTATTCTGTGAGGTAATCGTCGACAAGTAAAAAAAAATTGCTGATTTGTTTTTGAAGGTCCATGACAGACCAGCTCTCTTTAGTAAACTTACCATAATGAGTATATGAGTACATAGACTAGGAAAGTGAAATTTCATCAATGTCTTCTCTGCTACTGTAATAAAATAGCTGAGATAACCAATTTATAACGAGGAAGGGTTTGGGGTCACCGTTTCGGGGGACTTTGTCCATGGCTGCTTGGCCCCATTTCTTCTGCGGCTGTGGTGAAGCAGAGCATCACGCCAGGAGTGCATATTAAAGAAACTGTTTACTTCACGGTGATCAGGCAGAAGAGAGGCAGATGAGGGAAGAAGGGAGGGAGGGAGGGAGGGAGGGAGGGAGGGAGGGAGGGAGGGAGGGAGGGAGGGAGGGAGGGAGAGAGCCCAATGTCCACTTCAAGGTCATACCCACAATAGCCTAACCTCCTTTCTCTAGACCCTCTCCCAAAAGTCCCACCAGGTCCCCAAAGCAAGTGACCAAGTCCTTAAGGCATGGCTTTTGAGGGACAGTCTAACCAAAGTATAGCACTAGATTTTGCCAAAATTATATACCGTTTGTGGAACAGAAGTCAGACTCTAAATGAGAAGTAAGTGGGCACGGAATGTGGCTTCACTGGAGCTGTGTGATCCAGGTCTTCGGAGAGACAGTGAGTTGTGAACTGCCAGCCATGTTGCATTGGCCTTTTGGTTTGTGGCTTTCTCTAGCCGCTGGAGTGAAGAGACTTTGGCTACAGGACATCCTGGAGATGACACAGTGTACTGGGGACAGGCAACATGGCCATCTGTCCTCTCCTCTTCTCTGTGACAGGGTGTGCTGGAGCTGGCTGACTGGGCCTGCTTGCACAAAGGCAGCTGGGCCTATTCTGGAAGAGAATTGCTGCTCAGTCATTTATAGACATTCTTGATTCGTCCCTTAGAACCAGCCTGCGGGAGCTGGGAACAGTTCAGCGGTAGAGTGTTAGCGCGACACACACACACACACACACACACACACACACACACACACACACACACACACACACACACACACACCACAAGGCTACAGACTTCTCCAGGGCAGGAACTAGGTTGGTGTCTCTAGCACTTCCCACAGGACATAATGAACAGATGGAACCCATAAAGATGCCTGGATGCAAAAGAAGTTGTGCAGATATATTTAGAAATAAGAAGGAAGCATGAGGGGACGTGAAGGCCAGGGGAAACGCAGCTCTCTATGGTCCTACGAAACACACTCAAGTCACCTTCAAATACCACTACCCTCTTCCTGTTTTGATTTCCATGTGCTTGAGAGATATTCCTCAAACCAAATAAAATTCTGCCTTTGTTGGTCAAAAGTGTTCAAACAGAGACAATGTAGGATTTGGTCCAGCTAATAGTGGGCAGAGGGGGTAAAAGCCATTCATGTACAGAGAGGAGAGTTTGGATTCTGACCTCTGCTTGGAACCCAGGTGACATGTGTGGCACTTTGTATCTCCAGGCTTCCATTCCTGTATGGAATGATACAGTTGTAAGAGTAACACACTGAACGCTTGGGTGTGTGCCCTTGAGGGTGGAGCCTTCCAGCCCTGCTCCATGCCTTTTTCATCAGTCTCTAGTGTCCTAAGAGTCAGTAGTGACCTCTCCTGTCAATCACTACCTCCTTCTGCATGGTGCATACGCTATTTGCAATTTTAGAACAAGATTGAAATAGAAGCTTGAAAACAAGGCATTCATTTTTTTTTCTTTTTAAATCAGATATTTAAATACATTGTGGAAAGCAATTTTGGGGGTATTTAATTATTCACACTAATGGTTTATTGTAATGAGATTTTAAAAAACCATTATGATGGGCAAAGGGCTGAGGCTTAAAATATTTTCATTTACAGATATGTTCTGCTTTAATGAAACCCAATATGCAAAAATCTAAAATTAGGTAAATTGGAGGCTTTATCTGGGCTCATATTGTTTACTTTACAAAAGGGGTGCTCTGCTGCTCAAAAGCGTTTACCCCAGTGTTCCTTTAAACAGTGTGAGGCCTATGGCGCCTTTGGAACGCAACTTCAATGATTACCACGCTGTTCTCACACAGGTGTTTTCTGCAGAGCCAGGTTCACCTGAGGAGAGCGTTGAGTGTCCACAGGCCGGAGCTGACTCTGAACCGCCGGAGCAGGGGAAGGGGAGGAAAGAAAAGCCGAGATTTTGAGTGACATCCTCAGCAGAAAGGAAGACATGCTCAGCCCGGGACTGTGAGGGCTCCTATCTGATCTAGATGTGAAGGCATCTGTCAAACGCGCCATCCTGTCTCTTTAGCGTAACCTGAGTGCTGCTTAGCGATTAAAGTAATGGAATCCGAATCAGGAGTCGTGGTTCCTTTTCTGTCTCTTCTTGCTTCCAATTGGATATTTCTGACATGTTCACTCTGAGGACAGTTTCCCACTCATAAAGCAATTATTGCTATCTCGGGGGAAAGCTGTAGAACCACGTTAATGTTTTTAATAGCCTGTGAACTCTTCAGACTAACATCTAGCATTGTTGCCCTACCTCAGCTTGTGAACGATAGACAGGAAACCCGGTGTGTGTGTGTGTGTGTGTGTGTGTGTGTGTGTGTGTGTGTGTGTGTGTGTGTGGTGTGTGTGTGTGGTGTATGTGTGTGGGGGGGGGCAGAATGCAGGCACATGTGGAGGGTGTAGGTCAATGTTGGGTGTCTTCCTCAAATCCCCCCACTTTTCTTGTTTATTGTGGGGTCTCTCATTTAACCTGGCTCTCAGTGATGCAGACTGGCTGGCCAGAGAGCGCTAGGAACCCTCTGGTCTCTGCTTCTCTAGTGCCAGGATTACAGGTGCCCATGGCCAGACTTGGCTTTTGTCTTTTCCGTGGGCACTGGGGATCAAACTCAGGTCCTCACGCTTGCATGGGCTTCACCAAGTGAGCCATCTCGCCAGCCCTTCCACACTCACCTTCTGTCTTCAACTTTCAAAAGAAAGCACAGGGCTCAGGGAGGCAAAGGTGTGCCCATGAGTCAGCTGGCTTTCCATTACTATAACAAACCATGAGATAAATAAGCATGAACGGCCTGTTTTGAGTCATATTTTCAGAGGCATTGGTACATGTGTAGTTGGCGCCCACTGCTCTGGGGTCCATGGCAAGACAATAGTACATCATGGAAGGATCTTAGGGTGTAACAAAGTTGCTTATGCCATGGCTACCAGGAAGCAAAAGAGACACAAGAGCGGCAGACCTCTATTTCTTTTAAGGGAATATCCACCCCCTTCCCAACACACACACAGTGACCTAACTTTCTCCCATAGGGGTGACCTCCTAAAGGTTCCAGCACTTTCCAATAGTGCCATGGGCCGGAGATAGAGCTTCCATGCCACAGGCCTGTGGGGAACATTTAAAATCCATATTATATTACCTAAATAGTACACAAAACTTTCCCAAATGGTTTATTAAATAAAACTTTAGAATCCGCTAATTGGACAGCAAAATTGTCACTAATGCTGTGGAATCAGCAATTTTACTCAAAAGAATTCGTTAAATCTGTCTCAGTACATCAGGGTCAGTTTGCATAGTTCATGAGAAGATAGAAATATCCTCATTATACAGTGATGATCAAAATCCTGAATGTACCTCACAATCCAAGTTGTGAGAGCTGGGAAGTAAGTCTGATGGTTATAGGTCTACAGTTTCTGAAAGTAAATGTTAACTCTAAAACTGTAGTGGAACTAGGTCCTTGGATATAATTAGTGAAGACATAAGTGCTTTCTATATCTGTCCTAGTTGGTGTTCTATTTCTATGAAAAAACACTGACCAACAGCAACTTGGGAATGTAATCGGCTCCCATAAGCTCATAGGGAGTGGCACTATTAAGAGGTGCACTCTTGTTGGAGGAGGCTGGATGACACACGCCTTTAATGCAGACCTTGAGCTGGAGGGCACACCTTTAATCTGGGCAACACCTTCTGCTGGAAGTGTGTCACTGTGGGGGTGGGATTTGGGGTCTTTTCCTCAAGCTTCACTCAATGTGACAGCCAGTCAGCTTCCTGTGGCCTGCAAGATGTAGGACACTCGGCCATTTCTCCAGCACCACACCTGCCTGCACCTCACCACGCTCCCTGCCATGAGAGACTGAACCTCTGAACTGTGAGTCAGCCACTACAATGAAATGCTTTCCTTTATAAGAGTTGCCGTGGTCATGGTGTCTCTTCACAGCAAACTGAGCCCCAAACTAAGACAGGAGGAGAGGCTTGATTTCAGCTGATACCATGCAGCCCGTTGTGAAGTCAAGGCAGGAGCTGAAGCAAAGACCATGGAGGAATTCTGCTTACCAACTTGTTTCCCATGACTTGCTCAGCCTGTTTGCTTATGCATCCTAGGGCCACCTGCCCAGAGGGGTCACTGCCTGCCCACATCAATCATTAGTCAAGAAAATGCCCCACAGGTTTGCCTACAGGTCAATCTGATGAAGACATTTTCTCAATGAAGACCCTCTTCCCAGATAACCGTGGCTTGTATCAAGTTGACGAAAACAAAACAAAACAACTAACCAGCCCCGTGTCCATGGAGGGAGAGAACAAGAACAGGGTATTTAAACGAGGATGGATGTGGTAGGTGTGTTGCAGTTAAGGCTTAATAATAGCTGCTACCCTCCCTCTTTTTGTTGTGGAGTCCAGTTCATTCATGGAGTCCAGTTCATTCATGGAGTCCAGTTCATTCATGCATTCCTACTTTCTGGGTGTAATACGGACCCAGCCTCATGAGAACCCGGAGAAGTCCTGAGGACAGCTCAGTAACTCTACTGTTGAGTGAGCTGGCCTTAGTAGATGTGGCCTGTCTCCTTGTGCACAGGTCACATGGTCCATTATAAAGGCTAAGCAGAGAGTGTCGCTAGGCACTTTCCCAGGAGCACCAGCAGTTGGCTCTGGTAGCTGACGGCAGTAGCCAGATCAGCTGCAGCCAGCTAAGGACAGCTACCCATGTACGTCAGGACCCTTGGGCGGTGGATGGCTTCCAGGATGTCAGCTGCAGAGAGAAAGGACATCCGCTCTGCGGTGGAGAAGGAACACAAGGTCCAGTCCTGTCGGAGACTACAGAGCCTGGAGACAGAACCCCTCAAGCTTGCTGTCATGGCCTGTGAGGAGCTCACACCAGGTCAAACTGAAAGATGGGAAGCCACTGTTCCTAGTTGTGGGGGCACGGCTGTGTGGAGGCTGGGAATTGGGCCGTGAGATGGACGTAGCAAGGATATAGTTTCCCAGGTGGTAAAATAAGCCAGATAGGCAGGTTTTAAAACCTGTGACCCGCTGACCTGTCATGTACCTATCAGAACAGAAGCGGCAAAGATTTACTTCAAGGCTTCCTGAGCATTCCATTGATACTGGTTTCAGAAGTAGTCAAAAATAGATCCTGAGCTGTTTCCTTTAACGAAGAAGGCCTTTGCCCCTCTGTGTGAGGAAGACATGAGCAGATGGACACTCAAGCTGAGTGACTGGAGGAGAATGTAATAGAGGGGTCCTTTACAAAGGTGTAGGGCTGCGGGTGCTTGCCTAGCATGCAGAAGACCCTGGGTTCCATCTCCAGCACAAAACAAACATGAAACAAAACAAAACAGCAACCACTTAAAAACCCCACAAAAGTGTGAACAGAGTTGAGGAAACCAAAGGGATTGGCAAGGTACCCTGGCAAGCTTTAGTGGGCAGAAAGGGTACTGTGTGGAGATCAGTTTCCACTGTTGTCTTTGTAGGGTGATGTCTTAGTTAGCAATGAAACACCATGATTAAGGCAACTTGTAGAAGAAAGCATTTAATTGGGGGCCTGCTTATAGTTCTAGAGGGTTAGCCCATGACCATCATGGCATGGAGCATGGCAGCAAATAGGCTTGGCACTGAGAGCTATACCCTGATTGGAGGTGTAGCTAGGAGGCAGAGAGAGAGAAAGGCTGGGCCTGGCAGGGGCTTTTGAAACCTCAAAGCCCACCCCCAATGACACACCTCCTCCAACAAGGCCACACCTCCTCCAACAAGGCCACACCTCCTCCAACAAGGCCACACCTCCTCCAACAAGGCCACACCTCCTCCAACAAGACCACACCTCCCAATCCTTCCCAAACAGTTCCACTGGCTGGGGACCAAGTATTCAAACATATCTGAGCCTGTGGGAGGCGTTCTTATTCAAACTACCACAGGTGATGAAACAGGAAGGGGAAGGGGGCATATACACCACAAGCCCACTGTGACCTCCCCCACTCACCTCCTATCACCTTGTGCTGGCTGAAGCCAATCCAAAGCCAGAAGCCAGGCAGGCTGGCCTCCAGAGCAGAACAATGTGGCGGAGAGGAGTGGAGCGTGAGCCAGGAGGGGCAAGGAGAAGGCAGTCTGCCCGGCTGCAGTGGAATTTCATTCATAGTCAGATGATGACAGCAGAGACCTCCAGAACAAGTCAAAATCTGCATTTGGGGAAACAGCCAAGATCAGCTCCATAGACTTCTTATCGTGTTTAATATCAGTGCACGTGTCCATATTCCCTGATAGGCAGGTGCTCTGGTTACATTTTGAAGCGCCTGAGGGCAGAAACTCGTCTTTATCCTTAGACCCGGCCCTGAGCCTGGCACATAACCTGTACAGTAGCCATTCACTGACTGGCTAAATGATCAAGAAAGAGAAAAAAGCATTGCAGCCTCCTAAGTTTAATTTTCTCGTCAAGTGAGTTTTTAATCTATAAAAGAAAAACAATCACAGAAAACCAACCCCTTTGATCTTCCTCCTCCACGACTGAAAATTCTTTCGAAAGTATAACACTGGCTGCTGCAGCCCTTCAAAAGGGATTGTGCTAAGCTTGAAGGAATATGTCTTTGATGGCTGTGAATGGAGCAACACTCGGGGCTGTCAATCCGAACTGCAAGTGTGGGCAACGGGGCTGACTTGCAAGGCACTGAAGAGTTTAGACGCAAATAAACAAACACATTAGACTCGCCATAGCCGATCACACTGGCAGTTCAGCCTGCCAAGAATTCTCCTCAAGGCTAAACGTTCTATATTTTCCCCTAAGTGTAAGCACTGTGGTTAATTAGGATTGGGGTTAGATACCGAGGAACAGAGATTTTACTTCTCCATTGAAAACTTTTTTTTTTTTTTTTTTTTTTTTTTTGGTCACTGCTATTATTTTAACTTCTTTTCTGGAACATTTCCAGTTTCCCAAATTGATGAAACTATCTTTATTAAATTAAGTATCCAGACTCTGTTTCCCATTGCTCTTGCAAAGGTCATTTAGCTCTCTCACCTGTCTAGCAGGACGTGGCTAGGCCATTTCATCTTCCATACCAGAAGAAACCATTGCAATTTTCCTGAACTTTCTCTGTAATCCAAGTTCCACAGTAAGGTTACATTTGATAGCTCTTTAATAAACTCCTCCAGACCTGGAAGAATAATCTTGAAAACCTGAGGGCCACTGTGGTGGTATTGTGTTCCCCAAAATATTGTGTACCTTAATAAACTTATCTGGGGTCAGAGAACAGAAAAGCCACTAGTTAGGCAGTGATAGCACATGCCTTTAATCCTAGCATTCCAGAGGCAGAAATCCATCTGGCATCTCTGTGAGTTCAAGGCCACATTGGAAACAGCCAGGCATGGTGACCCATGCCTTTAATCCCAGAAAGCACCTTTAATCCCAGAAATCACCTTTAATCCCAGAAATCGAGCCTTTAATCCTAGGGAGTGATGGTAGAAAGCAGAAAGGTATATAAGGCGTGAGGATCAGAAACTAGAAGCGTTTGGCCTAGTTAGGCATTTGGCTGGTTAAGCTTTCAGTCTTTGGAGCAACACAGTTCAGCTGAGATCCATTTGGATGAGGACTCAGAGGCTTCCAATCTGAGGGAACAGGACCAGATGAGGAACTGGTGAGGTGAGATAGATGTGGCTTGTTCTGTTCTCTGATCTTCCAGTTCACCCCAATACCTGGCTCCAGGTTTGATTTTATTAGTAAGAACTTTTAAAGATTCATGCTACAGGCCACTCACCTGCCTGCCCTGGAGTTTAGGGGATGGCCTTCCTGGAGTTTTGTTGCAAGTCTGCCTCCGTCAGAGAACTCTGACTACCAACCTAGCAAGAGGGTTACAGCTCCACAGGTGAGTGACTGCCCTGGTTAACTGACTTATGCTAGCCTGATTGTCTGACAATGGCCTCTGGTCATTTCTTTGGTTTAGACCTCTTGCTCCATCGGAAATCTGATCCTTTTGTTGTTCTTTAATTTTTTTAAAGAAAGATTTATTTACTTTATGTGTATGAGTGTTTCACCTATTTTATGTGTATGAGTGCTTCACCCATATGTATGAGCCAGCCTTGTGCCCTTGAAGGCCAGAAGAGGGTGTCAGAGTCCTAGAACTGGAGTTCCAAACAGTTGTGAGCTATCACTTGGGTGCTGGGAACAGAACTGAGGTTCTTCACAAGGGCAGCCAGTGTTCTTAACCGCTCATCCATCTCCCTAGCCTTAATACTGATTCTGTTTGTTTCCCAAGTAACACCCATTGCGGACACAAGGAAAGCTGTGGCCCTTCAGGACTCCGCGTCCTCTTCAGTGTTTTCCTGTACAGACTGTGTAGTCTCTGGGTGCTGTTATCATTGACTCATTTTTGTCGCTGTAGAAACACTGACCACACCCCTACTGCTTCTTGTGAAAAAGCCTTTGTGACTCAAAGATAGTGCAAGTCTGCAAGGCCCCATCAACTTGTGTCCCTCATCCCTCTCCTTCCTTCTCCAACCCCATTCCTGATCTTTTCATCTTGCACAGCCATTTTCCCAGTTGACCTTTGACCCCTACGAATGGCCTTTGTGCTTACCTGAGAAAGCCCATCTTAGTTCAGTCCCTAACATATTTAAGACGTGAGAAATCGTATCTGAAAACAAGCATAAAGTTTATGCTCAAAATAAATGCTGAGTCATATACTGCATGCCAGAAAAATGCATTTAAACAGCACAACTGAAAATTATCCAATAGATAAGCAAAAGTACCTTCTAACCCTGTTACTGAGATAGTAAGTTATTTATGTTTTGAAAAATGTGCTAATAGTGTTTTGTTTTGTTTTGTGTATGTTTTCAATAAAATGGAAGAACACATCTTTATTTCTATGACACTAGGGTTTGATCTCAGGGCCTGGCTCGAGCTAGCAAGGGCTCTACCACTGAGCCAGTATCACGGAAGCCTTCCTGTCACTTTTGATATCACAACAGGGCTTCACTAAGTTGGCCAGGTTGGCCTCGAATTTGCAGTGGCACCAGGGCTTACAGGCCCAGTAAACAACAGTGTTTATAGTCATCTTTTTCTCTCAGCTAAATAACATATCAGAGATGTTTTTCCATGTTGTTAGTCTTTTGTATTATTAGAAATGACTGCATAATATTCCAATTTGACTGTGTTTATAATTTATTCAACAAATGTCTTACTCGTCGCTGAGGCTCTGATGGCTACCGTTATGCCTGAATACACACCAGCTTAAAGAAATAGCTCTAGGAGAATTCCTAGATCAAAGGGCCCACATAATACTGACGCCACACAGCTGAAGTCTAGAGTCTGCTCTCCTGGGAGGATTGAGAATTAAGGTCAGAGGAAAATACAGAGAAAATGCGGCCCTTCGGGAAGAATGAAAACACATCATTGATGAAGGAGACCACGACATACTCAGGTAAGGGTATAAAAAAGCATGGACAGTAACCAAAGCGCCTGGGAGAAGAGGGTCCAGGGTCCAGACAGTGCTTGGGAAATCTGCTCAGTCTCCTCCATTATGGCCTCAGTTAATGGAAAACCATCTGCCGAGTGGACAACTCCACTCTTCTCCATGTATATCTAGCTCCTGCACGTTCCATCGGTGAAAATTTTCTAAGCTAAGAAACAGGTGGCAACTTCAGAATCCTGTCAGAGGGAGAGAAGGAGGGGAGGAAAGGGAGAAAATATGGAAAGAGGAAGAGAAGTATTTGCTAGGAGAAGTGGGGTTTTTTTTGTTTTGTTTCCCTTTGTTTTTGTAGGGATTGTGGGTTTCATGGAGCTCTGCAGATTCTATCAATGCGGTCCCTGCAGCCGCCCTCCTTACGGTCCTTGAAATACTGATGCGAAACCTCTAAACTGGCATGTGTGTCTCCTCTGTCACCCGCCGAGCGAGGGTGCTGTCCCGGTTGCTTTGACACCGCACTGAAATAGTGGCTTACATAAATAGAGAAGGCTGAGAATTTTCAGAACTGGCCACAGATCGGCTGGAGGGAGGATGTTGAGACTGTATCCAGTGATGCCATTTCAAATCACAACTCTAGGAAATTAATGGGGAAAGGCATCAACTGTTGACTTAAATAACCGCGGAATGCATCTTCAGTTCCAGACTGGTGTGCACGACCCTGGAGCCCAGAGCAAACATGCGGTCCATTCACAGAGGAAGGGAGCAGGGAGACAAAAGAGAGACCAAAAAGATAAGAGAGAGGAGAGAAGGGAAGAAAAGACGAGAGAAAATGCCTGGCTTCATCGCATCAGAAGCATGAAAGTAATGATTTGGGACCCACCCTGAAGACTTCCTGGACGAGGGGTCTGGGGAATAGCCATCCTCTTCCGCTCCACGACAGGGGAGTTTCTACACAGCCTGCGGAGGATTTGACCCTTCCAATCCTGCTCCCTCCCATAGGTACTTAGATGGCTGTCCCAGAAACAGCTGAGGTTATATTAGGATCCTTGATAGACTTGTAGAAATGCACTTCTACGAACTCCCACCAAGTGGACTCGCCACGTCACTTCAAGGGCGAGGTTCTAACAGACTGAGTTAAGGATCTTTGGTGCCCATGCTTTCTGAGTTTCTCTGCTTCTGCGCAAACCTGGGCAAGATCATAAACCCTGCTCACAACACTGTCACCAGGGATGGAGGGCTGCCTCAGCTGACAGCAGAGACTGGCAGGAGCCTGGAAAAGTACAATAATATTCGAAGTTGCCTTCAGTCTTATTTTTATTTGTGCTAATTTGCATGACTGGTGGATGCCAAATGAAGATATTTTTCTTTCTCCTTGGAATAGCTTCATTTTTAAAATATCGTTCTTTTCAAAGTGCCCAAATATTACTGTGGTGAATAATGAGACAGATGGAAAGTGGGAAGGGCGGGGCAAGTTCAAAATGCTTTACACTCGGCAGAATAACTTAGCTTTTCAGATTTCCTGCCCCCCTCTATTTTGCTCATCTGAGGGCACCATGCCCTCCATCCTGTGGAGATGCAACCACCATAGAGCCCCATCAAACGCCATCGACCTCCTACACACAGCCTATTCGGAGGGTGCGCATGGCAGCTGCCCCTCCTCAGGCTTAGCGTGACTCATTCTATAAGCGAGGGAAAGCTTCCAGGCTGTGGGACTTTGCAGCTTGCAACTCTGCCGGAAGGATCCATCCCTTTACAGGGAGGGAGAAAAACAATCCAGTCCCATCGAATCATAGACACTCAGAAACTGGAATTGCAAGGAGTTCTGTATCCCCTTCTGAGCAGGCAATGTCAGGAAGCCACCGACAGCTAAAATGTTTGACAAATTTAGGTACCCAGCTTTGTTGTTAAGAGACAAGCGTGGATCTGTCTGGTTTCCAGAACGGCAGGGGCCATATTGCAGAGTTCCACTGTTATTTCGCCAGCCCTCATGCCTTGCTCGCTCCCTCCCTCCTCTACCCCAAAGCTGCATCGCCCTCCTCGGTCCTTGTAAAATGTCAGCGGTTCTTCCAGGAAGCCTCACCCAGTTCATCTCGCCACTAAACAATTTAGAGATTAATAATGTAGCAACAGGAGAGAGATTAAAAAGCCATCTGGTGAGCAAGCCCAAGCTTAGCTTCAAATACCTGCAGCACCAGAAAGAGATGAGGACCCAAAGAGCAAGTGCCTGGGAGGCAGGGCACTCAACTCAGCTTCTAAACCTGCTGCTTACTAGCTGTGTCCGTGGGTCACTTCACCTCCTCCTGCAGTTCAGGGAGTGATAATCACCCTTCCCCCAAAGGACTTGAAATGAATTTATTGTCATTGGGAACAGTCTAATGCAAATGGTATAAGCATATTAATCCTGCAGCAGGATGGACCGCTGTCCATCCTTGGGGACCGCTACCAGCTTTGGGACTACTAGAGCCAGATTGACAATGTGCTGGGCAGTCCCCTTCACATCTGGCTGTAGAGATGGGTCTAGACAAAAAGGCTCACTGTCTCTGACCCTCATTGGCTCTGGGAATTAGAGTTCACAACATCGAAGTATGATCCTTCTTTCAATCAACAAACACTTGTGCTTTATGCACTGGGTGCTCATCTTGGAGCCGACAAGCATCCTCCCCCTCATGAAATAATGTGAGAGAGAAAGCAGGTGGCATTCTAGAGACTTGGGGAGTTCAGGGCTGAGCTAATCTCCCAGTGATGTGATGGTACCCCTAAGGAGGCTCACCTAAGAAGATGGTGGCTGAGCAAAGACCAGAGAAAATGAGAAAGCAGACAGTGGGGTCAAGTGGGGACCCCGAAATACCTCCTCTTCTTCCTCACAGCCTTGAGCCTCGGGTGTGAGCAGGGACAGCCGGAATTCGCCGAAAGTCCTATGGAGCTAGAGGAGGTAATCAGAGAGGGACACTCGGGTGTCTGCAAGAAGGGCAGAGAGACCCCGACCACTCTTTGGAGAGGGGCCATTGATCCCTCAACAGCTCCGAGAGCCACAGGTGGTGGCTGTGAGGATAAAGAACACTGGCCACATTTGTGGGGACTCCACCTTCTCAGGCAGCACCCTGCTGGGAACCCAGGAAACCCAGTGCTGCTGGCGGCTGTGAAACTCAGCCTCCTTGGAGTGTGGTTGCTGGTGCTCCATCCTAATCTGACCTGCCGGTGGTCCAGAGAGCATCGTTAAGGAAAATGGCTCAGTGTTTGTACTCACCAGGTTTATCTTATTAAAGATAAACCGAAGACAGAGACTAATTTCTGTACCCAAATTGCCCACAACAATTTCCTTAGGGCTGAGTAATAATAATCACCAACAGTTGCTGAATCTTCACCACCAACCATTGTTTCCAGTCCTAGGCACCAGCTCTTTCAGTTGTCAGAGCTGCTACCTAGTGAGCTGAAACTTTTCCTTCCAGATGGGAAGTAGAGGCGCAGAGTGCTTAGACATGTCATTTGAGGTCACTTAAATGGAAATTGGTCTTTAGCGCAGTGGTTTTCAACCTATGGGTTTCGACCCTTTTGGGGCCCAATGGTCTTTTCACAGGGGTCACATATCTGATATATTTACATTACCATTCATAACAGTAGCAGAATTACAGTCATGAAATAGCAAAGAAAATAAGTTTACTGTTAGGGGTCACCACAACATGAGGAACTGTATTAAAGGGTCACAGTATTATGGCTGAGAACCTCTGTTCTAGAGAGACAGCTACAACCTGAGGCGTGTCTTCCTAAATCTCATCTTCTGAAACCCTGACCCCCAGGACCTCAGAATGGGACTGCAGTTGGTGGCAGAGACTTTAAAGAGGAGATTCAGTTAAAGTAAGGTCATTATGGGGATCCTGCGCCAGTGGCCAGCATCCTTACAAGAAGACTGAGTACAAACAGGTGGACAGGGAAGATGTAATGACACAGAAAGAGGGGGTCCCCTATAAACCAAAGTTCTCCTCAGAAGGAGCCATCCCGGAAGACATTGGATCCCGGACCCCAGCTTCAGGACTATGAAGCAATACATTTCTGTTGCGTCTACCTCCCAAGTCTGTGGCATTTTGCCATGGCAGCCCCAGAAAATGAATTCAAATAGCTAACGAGTGCTGAATGATGACCTGGGAGACTGCTTCCTTCCCTGACCACCCATGCCCCAACCATGGCTCCTAGGGCAGTGTGAGGAGGACTCATCTAGTCCCTGCTTGATGAAATATCTAGGGCTTCCTCAGGGTCACTCCACCAAGAGACAAAGCTTTATTAGAGATTAAAAGGAAAACAACTGGGCAGGCGAACCAGAAATAGAGGCCTCTGCCTGGTGAAAGGAGATGAAGAAGAGCAAGCGAAGGCAAGCCATTTGAGCTAAACCGTTGTGTTCAGAAGCTGGAGTCAGCCACATGGTAGACAGGCAGTCACGTGATGAGGCAGGAGGGCTTCAGAGAAAGAGCAGGAAAGTTCTATGTGTTAAAGAAGAATGTGCCCAAGCTCAAGCCAGTATCAGAGAAGAAGGAGGAGGAGGAGGAGGAGGAGGAGGAGGAGGAGGAGGAGGAGGAGGAGGAGGAGGAGGAGGAGGAGAAGGAGAAGAAGAAGAAGAAGAAGAAGAAGAAGAAGAAGAAGAAGAAGAAGAAGAAGAAGAAGAAGAAGAAGAAGAAGAAGAAGAAAGCTATACCAATCTTAGTCTCTGCTCAGAAAAGCAGGGAGACCAGGTTTCTGGGAAGAAAAGGGACATTATCTCATTAAAGGGATAATTATTCCACTTATCTCTGAATGCTTCCTAAAGAGCTCTCCCTTAGCCAGGTGATTGACCAATCCAACTAGAGAGGATGTCAGGTCTTTACTCGGGCCAAAGATCCCATGGTCTTGACCAGAAGGAAAGTACTTTCCCTTAATGAGCCTTTAATGCTAGTGCAACAGTGAGAATATAAAGGTACACATTATACTGTCTGCAGAATAATCATGAAAATACAGTTAGGCCTCTGATTTCATAGGATCCATATCCACAGATTCAATCAGCCATGGGTGGAAAAAATTTTAATGACAATTGTGCTGTGCATGCATGGACTATTCTTTCTTGTCATCATTCCATAAACAATACAGTAGAATAACTATATATATATAGCATTCACATTATATTGGGAATTATTAGTGTTCTAGAGATAGTTCAAATGTATGGAGGATATGCAATATATACGATTTTATCCAACGGACTTGAGGAGCCAAGCCAGCTAAGGTCCTGGAGTCAACCCCCTTGGGAATGCTGTGGGATGACTGTGAATGTAAATTTGACTTTAATCAACCATACAGACATAGGCATGCTGTGATGAGAGTTAGAAAGGGCAGGGCTATAATGCTGTGGAAGCATATGCCAATGGAGGTCAACCCAGCAAGAGTGGTCAGCAAAGGCCTTCAAGTCCAGTACAGGGAAGAGCTTGGCAACCCCTAAGGATCTGTCTATCTGTCTGTCTATCTATCTATCTATCTATCTATCTATCTATCTATCTATCTATCTATCTATCCATCTATAGATCTATATAGATCTGCCTTTATATCTATCTATCTATTTATCTACCATCTATCTATCTATCTATCTATCTATCTATCTATCTATCTATATCTATATCTATATATCTATATCTATCTCTATATATAGAAAGATAGATATAGTAGGAACCTGTAGAATGGAGGAAGCGATGCAGAAAGACAGGGAAGCAGGAAGGACAAGAGAAAAAGATGAGAAGTCAGAGGGAAGAAGAAAATGAACAACAGCTGCAACCTGCCACATTCCAGGCACTGTGCAAGGCATCTTCACTTTAGCAACTGGTAATCCAACTGAGTAGGTGGGAGAAGAGGCAGGTTAGGTTCTTTGCCCCAGGTTAGGCCCAGCTCTTCCAAGCCAACAGCTCTGTCTGTCATAGGTTGCTTGTGTCACTGTGGCCTAGGACCGCCCTGCTGTGATACAGAACAGTCCAGAGCAGTTCACTGAAAGCTCGGTGTGTCCACTGAGGCCACTGCCTGTCTGCATTCCATGGCCCCAGTGGCTTCTCTCTGGGGCTTTGAATAAAGCTCAGGGCAGCTCCACATGTCACAGAAGGTCAAGAATGGGTGGAATGACATGGGAGCTGCTGGAGGATTCAGATTCCCAGGCAGAGTCAAAGTTAGTAGCAGCAATTTACAGTCACAAACCAGGAGACTTAAAATACAAACAAAGAGAGAGGGAGAGAGGGAGAGAGAGGAAGAGAAAGAGAGAGAGAGAGAGAGAGAGAGAGAGAGAGAGAGAGAGAGAGAGAGAGAGAGAGAGGAAGAAAAGGGAAAGGAGGAGGAAGAGGAGAGAACCTCTCTCTCTCTCTCTCTCTCTCTCTCACACACACACACACACACACACACACACACACACACACACACACACACACTGAGTAGGGAGAAGCATAGATCAAAAACATTTTATCCCCACACATTTATGAGCCACTTTCAAAAGGCCCCATCACACTCAGGTCAGAGGAATCCGTCCTGTCTCCTGGACTCCACCTGCTGTGGTTGGCCCTCCCTCCCTTCCCTCCTTTCCAAAAGGATATGAGCACCAGCTAAAGAGCTTTTGCTAACAGTGTCTCCAAAAACATGACTGGTCGTCTCATGCTTTACCCGGCTCAAGATCCATTAAGAGACTTCTGTTTTTAAATCCAGTGCTCAGAAAAGCTTTGCTCTCTTCCAATAAGAAGACGAGATGTATAAAATTCATCAGACTTAGTACAGCAGTCACTAGGTTTCCCCTTCACTGTCTCTATGGGGAGGCTTGGCACGATTAACAGTGGTATCAGGGTTGGTTTTCTTTGTTTACTCCTCATTTTTCTATTCCCAATCACTTATGGCTCCCTTGAATTTATTGTGCTGAGCATTCTGGGGAAAGAGAGTAACAAGTAAGTCTTACCTGCCTCTGGACCAACTTCTCAAACTAAAATCCTGACCGAACCCTGTCCTGGGTGGCTGTTGCAGTCTCTCAGACACTCTGACAAAACAGAGTGACTTCGGCACGGCACACTTAATCCCCCACTGAGAATAACTCAAGCTTGGTCTATACACTTTATCTATCACTAGTTTAACATTTCCCCTCAAACAACAAACAATTCCTGTTGTAACCACAGTTTCCGTGCTTAGGGACCCAGGAGCTGCTGAGCTGGGCAGCCCAGCCAGGAGTCTCTGGTGTCTCTGGTGAGGTTCCGGCTGAGATGCTATCCAGGCTTACAGACAAGCTGAAGGTTCAGAGAGGGTCCACAGGCCCAGGCCTTGCCACAAGAGCCTCTCTATAAGGCTACTGGGGTGTTTCATGAGAGGGTGGCTGGTTCCCCTCTACAAAGGTGATGAGAGAGAGAGAGAGAGAGAGAGAGAGAGAGAGAGAGAGAGAGAGAGAGAGAGCACAATGAGGCAGGCCATGATGCCTTTCGTGACCAAGGCTAGGGAGCCACACTGCAACATTTCTGCCATCTGTTAATTAGAGGTGAGTCACCATGTGCCGAGGGTAATCTAAGGAGAGGGGCAGGCTCTGCCCTGCAAAGGGAGGGGCACCAACGAACTTAAAATGTATGGGAAGCACCACTCAGAATGTAAAGTTTTCTTCCATTTTTTGAAGTCCTCAGGCAGCTGGAGCCCAGCTGGGTACTCAGCATGGCTTTGCCTCGATGCAAAGCAGGATAGGAAAGGAGGAGGAGGAGAAAGCGTTTGCCAATTGGGAAACCAATTTCCCAATTGATGGACACACATCAAGCAAGAATCTGCAACTGCGTGGTGCCTCCTCATTCCAAACACAGTGGGGGCTCAGAAGTCAACACCTTGGATTCAGAAACTGCTGGGATGTTTTTCTCACAGGTCAAAGACATTTGGTGCCTGAGAAGTTGGCGTTTCATGGGGTCCAGTTTTTAATAAGAGGTGATTACTTGCTGCCTCTTCAAGAGAGAATTCAGACGGACAGGGCAGTTTTTGGAGCAGTTAATCTCAGCTGTGAACCTCCTAAACCTAGAATCACCTGGAGATGGGCCTCTGGGCATGTTGGTGAGAGAGCATCTTAAGTTGCCCGAGGTGGGAATGCCACTGTGGGTGGCATGATTCCCTGGCTAGGATCCTACGCTTCATGAAAAGTGAGCAGAGCAGACATCCTCTGCTCCCAGACTGCAGAGGTGACCAGCTGCCTCAGGCTTCTGCTGCCAGGCTTCCTCGCCATGGTGGGAAGTTGTACCCTTGGACTGTGGGTAAGCCATTTCCCTCCTATATTGCTTTTGTTAGGGTATTATTTCTTATTTATTTTATTTTAGACTTATTTTATTTTATGTCTATGAATAGCTTGTTTACATATATTTACATCTGCGCACCATATGTGTGCCTGGTGTCTGCAGAGGTCAGAAGAGGACATTGGGTTGCTTGGGATTGGAGTTGTGGACAGTTGTGAGCTGCCATGTAGGTGCTGGGAATTGAACCCAGGTCCTTTGGAAGAGCAGCCAGTGCTCTTCACTGCTGAGCCGTCTCTCCAGCTCCTTCGCAGAGTATTTTATCACAATAGGAAATAGGTACTTAAGAGAGTCCTAGCACCCCATCGCTTCCCAAAGGCCCCACTCCTAATGCCATTATCTTGGGTGTTAGTTTTAACATAGAAATGTTGTGGGTGTGTGGGTTTCTTTTGTCTTGCTGGGACAAAATGCTTGGAGGAATGATTTATTTTGCCCCACAGTTTGAAGGGAGTCTGTCATGGTGAAGGGAGGGTGGCAGCCAAGTCAGAGTTCATAGTCAGGAAGCAGAGGAAGGGCAGGAAGGTGGGCTGGGCTACAGAGCCTAAAGGTACGCACGTGCGCGAGCGCGCACGCACACGCACGCACCCTTCCTGAGTGACCCACTTTTTCCAGCCAAGTTGTACCACCTAAATGTCCCCCACCTTCCAAAACAGCCCTACCAACTGGAGCCAAATGTTCAGCCACATGAGCCTATAGGGGCATATCAACTCAAAGTATATCAGCAGGAGACGCAGGTACTCGACCTGAGCACACCGCCTTATGTGGGGGCACACACGGCCCCAAGTGGAACAGGAATAAAAGAAAGGACATTCTTCAAAGAGCAGGGGAACGGTGCTCCTGGCCAACCCTGACGAGCGCATCTCCTCTTGAGACCGAATTGAAGATGAAAGCTGAGGCGGGGCCTAATGAGTCTGTAGATCACTCTGTTTTCTAGATCCTTCTGGTGAGACCCCATGTGACTCAGCAAGTCAAGTGAGAGCTGAGTCGGTCACTGGAGAGGTGCGGGCGCTGGCAAATGAAGTGAGAATGCCTTCCAGATAGCTGCAGACCCACACTGTCAGGAGAGCTGGGTCCCCTGTGCAGGATGTCTCGCGTCTCTTCAGCTAGAGAGCTCCCTTCCTTCTGTGTGCTCCCCTGATGCTTCCCTCCCGGGCAGCCGGGCAAACAGCCTGAGTGCTGAGGGTGAGTCACCAGGGAGTAAGCTTTTCTCCTCCAGAAAGCCATCTTCGTGCTTACAAAAGCGCCATAAAATATCTCGGTACACACCAGCCAAGTAACCAGATCTGTGAGGTGTGTAACACCCCTGCCATGTGGGAATTAACTAGCCTAAAAAAAAAATGAGCGAGCCAGAAAGTATCTTATGGAATAAAGCATGCAGCTCAGAGCTTTATATTTTTTTTCTTTCTTAAGGAACTCAGATGCCGAAAGGAGACTAAATGTGTTCATTCAGTATAATTTAAGTTCACCTCGGGCTTCCATCCCCTTGGTCACACTTATACCACATCCATACTCTGATCTACAGAGGATGCCATTGTCCCTCTGGGGCTGAGTTCTGTGTCTTCCGAGGCACATTTTATGATCACCCGCCAAAGGGTGCTTTTTTTTTTTTCCACCTACAGACGAAGGGCCTGGAGGAAGGGACTTAGGTGTATTCCCCAGGCAGTCACCACTGCAACGGGAGCATACTTCTTGGCTGCCACCCCTAACTGGCCCTGGTGTAATTTATCCCTCATCCCTAGGAGTGGGACTTCCTGGCAGGCCACACTCAGGAAGGAACGGCTGAGACAGATGAGGAGGGGCGCTGCTATGATGCTAATGGATTGCCTCAACAGCAGCAGCTCATCTCTGAAGAGAACAGAGGCCATGAGGTAAGATCCAAGGAGTGAGGACTGCACAAAGGGACAGGAGGAAGGGATAACAATGCGGAAGCCATTATAGCATTCCTGTCAGCGGTGACAAGTCGGAATTCAGATTGTGGTTGTGGAGACAGAGACCAGAGACCTTACAGGAAGACTAGTGACATTGGAAGTCTTTGCAAGAGCCCATGTTGATGAGCAGCAGGGATTTAGATGCCTCCTGGGTTCTGACCCAGCTACTGGGAAGAACATGAAAGGAACAGGGGAGGAAGAAAGGGGTGGGGGCCGCAAATCCTGACGGGCGCTGCAACCATCACCATGGAGATTGGAAGCAGATGGGGACCACAGTTTAGGAAACGGGATGACTGTACAATAAGGCTCGTGCAAGCAAGGGGATGCAATTTATGGAGGCCCCGAGCTGCCTGCTGCTGACACTTCCTACAGAATGGACAGGAGCAAGCCGTGGTTACAGCAAGCTTGCTCTCAGCTTGAGGTTTTATTAGGGAGATCTGGAGGGTCGAAGAACCGGGGACAGGAACCTTGAAAACTCTAGACCACGTGTTAAAAGTTCAGGTGAGCTCCAGATGATTTTTGAAAACTGTCTCTATGTTTCAGATTCTTTGGTTAATCCACACAATGTGATTGCTCCTGTCTGTGACCCAAGAGAGCAAAGTAACGTTCCTGATGCTGGTGCTAGTTTTGTGGCCAAATCCAGCTTGCTTTGCAAACGGCATTGTCCAAAAGAGTGTGAAGCAGGCTTCCAGCTAAGACCAGTCAGGTGGTTTCCTCAGATGGTCTGAGCACTTGTAAGGCTCACTCTGGCTTGGCTCCTACTGTTAGCGTGGTGCCTGGTCCTAGAAATGTGCTTCTTAAAGCCAAAGGGGCTTTTTTTCTTTTCTTTCTTTTTAACAGTCTCCCCCAGCTCTGAGCTCTGTAGCGGTTTTATTTTAGATTTCAGCATTCCCACCCCTCCCTCTCTCCTGTCCCCGCCTCCCTCCAGTCACAGGGAAGTGACAAGAAATGTTTGAATCCATCCCAGCATACCCTGTAGGTCATTTCCTCGAGTACTGAGCTGGTTTTGTAAGCACTCCAATTACCGGGAGAGCCCCATGTGCCCTGAGGCATATGGACCAGCTGAGAGTCCAGTCCCTGTCCACACAGCAGGTACATGACATGTCAGGGTAGAAGACATCCTTGCCTGTGCTCCTGCAGTGTAGGGCAGGGGAGGGGAGCGAGACCTTATCTCAACTCTGCTGACAGCCTCAGGGCTTGGCTTCCTTTTTTTAAAAAGCTGCCTCTGTTCATGCACGCCTGCTTCCATCCCCAGTGAGTTTTCAAACCCTTGGCATTTGCTTTAAAGGTGAGCCTGCTTTGAAGACTGGTGGGATTCTCAATCACGTTCCTATTCACAGTCAAGGAGGGAGTGGGAACTAAAAATACCAGCATTTCGGGTTTCTCTTTCTCCTCTGAAGCACCGAGGAGAACCTCACCAAGCCCTCTAAGGGAGTCAGGGAGAATGTCTGGCTCCCCTGCACCCACGCTGACACCCTGTGACAGTGCCACCAGCCCATTCCAGATGCCCATGGGCCTCTCCCCAGGGCGCCACAAGATTCCAAGGCCATTTTTTCTCAACGTGTAAAATGAATTCTCCTGAATACATTACATATTTAACAGGCAAGACAATTTGTCTATGGAAAAAAAAAGTCTGAGAGACACCAGGACGTTCAGATTATTAAGAGCCAAATTAGCTGACAAGTATTATCCACTCTGTGTGCAGCCTTGACACCGAACAGTTCTCAAGTTATTAGCAGGACATCGTGACCAGAGAATGCCTCGTGGTGCACTCGGGCCTGTGCTCATTAGTCGGTGGCTCCTTCTGCCTGTGCCCGGGCTGCGCTGATGATGCAGGCAGGTGGATACCGTGGGGGGCGGGGCCGGGTATCTTACTTACAAAGCCATCTGGAGCATTGATGCTGGCCGACCATTGATGCTTCAGGGTGAGTCAGTCTTTTCTAAACGAAGAAATGTTCCTTTAAAAGGGGGAAAAGGGGAGTGGGGGAAAGTCCTCTGAAATCTGTCAGCTTTTTTTTTTTTCTTTCTTAAAACCAGATCTGTCTTTTGGAATCAGATTTAAATTAAGACTAGATGACTCACTCTGCCAATGCCTCATTAAGACAGAGATACCTGAAGAAGGCCAGAAGTATGGACGTTGAGGCTCCGTACAAACTGTTCTCCCTTGCTGGGGGCTTTCCTCCGTCAGGACAAAGGCAGCTGGCAAAGGCCTGTCTTCCTTGCCAATTAGGGTGAGGTTGTGACCTCGGCAACGTGGGCCGCCATTCTGATGGACAGGCTGGTTAGCCATCCACGGCCAAGGTAATAGCCATTCGGTAGGACCATATTTCAACTAATTATTAAAGTTAATGAACAGGAAGCTTGATTAACTTGTTAGCCACCAGTCAGTGGAGGAACCGCTAAAAGGGTACTTCAGGACCAGTCTGTCCTTTGCCATCGTATTTCAGCTCAAAGACAAAGTAAGAAAAATATTTACCAAGGAAAACTGAACAAAAAGAAAAATTGCTGAAGATCATAGGCTCCATGGTAACACTCCGTTCCGAGTGCCTCATGCCTCCAGAAGACAAGCGGTAATGATGACAATTTCTGGAAAATTGTATTAGATAATGCTTGCCACCGAGGCTTAAGCGACTCAGCCATTGTTCCCTTGCGTTAAACTTATTTATTCCTTTCATTTGAAATCCCAGGGAGATAAACTCATCCAGATGAAAACAAGTGGCTTTTTGGATAAATTGTCTAAGAGTCTTGCCAGTGCAGGAACAGGACACCTGGTGACATGGAAGCGGTGATCTCAGTGAGCATCACCTGCCCTCCCTGGCCCCCTGTGCCCACCTGAGCCTATCTCAAAGTTCCTCCTGATGGCGTAGTATCTATCAGCATTGGGTAGATGCATCCAAATCCAGAGGGGCCATGGTGGAAAGATGGTGGTCTAAGGATGTGACCAGTGGAGACTGATGTCCAGTTGCTGGTCCTGTGTCTTGAATAGGTGCCTTGGCTATGCTGGGCTTAACCTGCCGTGTCTTAGGAGATAAAGGTAGCAAGCCCCGAGCATGAAGCCAGGACCTCATAAATCATAGCATCGTTGGAAATGGGCAGTTAAAGTGACAGGGAGAAAGGGGGCTTCTTCCATGCTAATCTCTTACTGTATACTCATTTAGGAAGCTCTTCTTGTGTTCCAGGACCCTGGATCACTTTGACATAATGACCCTTTTGGAGACCACGTATTTCAATGATAGCCATCTCCAAAGGGGTCCTTATAATAATATGATTTGATAGGTCCTGGCTTTATGCTGGAAACTTGTAGATAACTCAAGTCTGACTCCATCAAAGCTGTTCTCAGGTTGCTGCAAGTTGTGGTTCTCAAACTTTTTGGTACTGGAACACTTTCACTGTCTTATGGATGTACTGATGAGCCTGTATTAGTGTTCCACTTTTGCTGAAGCAAATAACTGTAAATGCAGTAATATGTCATAGTGCAAGACAGCCCTGACTGTCTTAGTGGCTAGAAATACAAAATGGGTCCCACTGGGCTCAAGTCAAGGTGCCAGCATGGGTTGCTCTAACAGGAGTCTGGTTGCCTGCTTCGTTCAGCTTTTAGAGGCCACCTGCCCCGCCTGGCTTGTGATCCCTTCCCCATATCACCGAGGCCTCTGTCCCTAGCCTTGCATCTACTGACTCTGTTTCACTTGCTTCCCCCCCCCCCCGCCCCCTCCCCCCCGCCCCCAGTCCCTTTGTGAGGAACAAAATCCCATCTGATGTATCCAAGGTTATTGCCCCCTCCAAGAGTCCTTAACTCAACCATGTCTATGCAGTTTCTAGAGGTTCAGATATGGACAGTTTTGGAGAGCTGGTCTCTGCTTCCGGACCTGCAGGGATGTATCAGGAGCTGCCTCACACTCCTGTTGCTGTGGAACTGTTCTGCAAAGTCTGCATGGCCACAATGGGCTGTGTGCTCTGAAACCGTGAGCGCACATCAATCCTTCCTCCTTCAAGGACCGTTGTGTCTGCCGGTAAGTGCTCACAGTAGTAAGGGAAGTAACTGATAGAGTTACCGTGTATAATTAGAGAGAAATCATAATCAGGAACTCTTGATGGTTATAGTAAATTATATTGGTCTGCTTTGAATAATAGCCTTCCCCCACATGGGAATTTATAATACCATCAGTCTGGGCATTTGAAAAATATTGGCTCATGAAATTAGGCAGACCAATCCTATATCCACACATTCCATGAGATAATAAAATATGCTAATTAATGTCATCACAAGCTTATCAGCAAAGCCTTACCTATTGAGAAATAGCCAGTAAATTTTCAAAAATTCTAATAGCTGCTTGATTTCACAAAAGATGTCTTTAGTACCAAATCCTGCTAGTTACTTTCATCGAAGGTATTGATTTGCCTATCACTATGAAAACAATGACTTCCAAATGTTTATCTCAAATAAAGATGATTCTGGGGCAGGGAATAGCTAGTTTAGTTTGTTACCCAACCAATCGCACAAATGCTATTTCCCAAGGCAACCACCATAATTTGGCCTATACTACCAGGGCTTTATCATGCATCTCATTTTTTTCATACAATATTAAAAATAATTAGTAAAGTGGCTGATACTTGTTTTGGCTTCATCAAGAACATTCACACATGCAAGTGATTTGGTTTTTCAGTGTTTCTGTGTTCGGTTTACTGTGAGCTCCTAGCAATGAAGAACAGGATTATCCCGGGAGGACTGGCTACCCATACTGTGGCTGGTAAGGCAGTTCTACCCATCAGTGCCTTTCAACCATCATAGAAAATATCAGTGTGGTGAAAACCCTTTGAAACTCATGTTTTCCCTGGGAACTTAAAATCTTCCCATATAAAAAACTAAATATTTGTCTTAGGGTTTCTATTGCAGTGAAGAGACACCATGACCATGGCAACACTTACAAAGGAAATATCTTATTGGGGTGGCTCACTTACAATTTCAGAAGTTCAGCACAATATCATCATGATGGGGAACATGGCAGCCTGCAGGCAGACATGGTGCTGGAGGAGTAGTTGAGAGTCCTACAACTTGGAGGCAACAGGAAGTCGACTGAGACACTAGGCCATATCTTGAGCATAGGAAACCTCAAAGTCTGTCCCCACAGTGACATACTTCCTCTAACAAGGCCAAACCCACTCCACCAAAGCTACACCTCCTAATAGCACCACTCCTTATCATAGGGACCAATTATATTCAAGCTATCACAATATCTTTCTGAATAACTTCATAATTTCGCATGTGAAATGATTGATAATGTATGTGGAAGTGATTGTGAGTGGGCAAATACAAGCCTTGGTTAACAATGCCTCCATTTTATATTATCTCAGGATCTGTAAATGTCACTTGCATACACTTTTCCATCATTAGTCAGCTACATTTTCCAAGAATCTGGGGCCATTAGATTTTTTTAATAGGACTTCAAATTACTCAATAGCAATGATGAGATTTTCATTTATTTGATTTTTTTAAAGTCCTGATGACTAACCTGCAAAAATAGTATCTTTCTGTCTTTCTCTCCAAATCCTCCGTATTATTTTATATCAATATTTATATCTAGTCAAGCAGACAAGCCCTTGAAGAAACTTAAAAATTAGAAGGTCATTTGACTACTGTGTTCCAATGACACTGACGGTTCCTGTCGACATTTGTTGGGTCTGTACACCATTAGACCACTTTTTATTCTCAGTGCAATGGCAACTCCAGCTAGAGGATTTAGAGCTTGAGATAACTGGAGGCAGAATATGTACACAGTCTTCCCATGGCTACGTCTTAAATAGGACTAATCTACACAATGCAATCCATCTCACAGACATTCCCAGAATCACCCCGCGTCTCCTGCCAGCGGGCTTCGCTAACTCTGATTGCTACGGAGGAGAAAAAAAATAGAACATTAGATAGAGAAGACCAGTATGATTTCTAAAAATAAGCACTAATTAGATATGCTTTTAAAAAAGACAAAGGCTTAGATCCTTGTTTTTCTTCTCAACATTAATTTATTGTTATTGCATATTGTTAATAAACCCTTTTCACTGGTGTTAATGAGTTGACAATTTATGAAACTCCTTCAGATAGGTTATCTCACTAAATCGAGTTGGAAAACTCATTTCAGAAATTAAAAAAAAAAAGAAAGAAAAAAATCCAAAAAAACTGGGATGTCAGAAAAGCTAAGTGACTCATCCAATTACCCTCTATTAGCTTTCTATTGCTGTGTAACAAATTGCCACAGACACAGTGACTTAAGCAACACATATTTATTACATCCCATGTGCACAGGTCGGGAGTCCAGGCACATGTTGCTGAAGCCCTCCACTCTGAAATCAAGGGCCTGGTAAGAGTTGTGGTCTTGGGTCAAGCTTGGAGTTCTTTTCCACACTCATGTAGTTGCTGCAATGTTCAGTTCCTTGCAGTTATCCCTCAGAGATTGAATGCCAGACTTCCTGCTGTTGATAACTGGGGTCAGCCTCAACTCCCAGGTGCTCTCCTTGAGTCCTAGTCACTTGACCACAGGGCAGCGTATTTCCAAGGCAGCGGGGAACCCTCTCTCCAGCTGGCAGATGATGGTGTCTTTTTCTGTACTGCAGTTGACCATCCTAGCATCTATCAGTTAGTTTTCCATTGCAGTAAAGAAAAAAGTTGATTTTGGCCCAGAGTCTCAGAAGCTTCGGCCCACAATCACCTGACCCTCATCTCCTTGGGCCTGTGGCCGGAGAGAGTACCATGGTGAAAACATACTGTCAGTCAAGGTCATTCCCATCATGGCAGCTGGAAAGCAGAAGAGAGAAGAAAGGGATGAGCCAGGATCCCATATCCTGTTGGGCCAATGATCTCAATATCCCCCTCAAGAGCACATGCTCAGTGCCCTCACTTCCTTCCACTAGGCCACACCTCCTAAGGTTTCTGTCACCTCCCAACAGTGTTACAGTTGGCAACCTAGCCTTTTACATATGGGTCTTTGTGGGCATCAAAGAGCCAAGCCCATAACTTAGCAGCTTTGCCACTCAAATTAATTCTAGAAGCCACTGTTCATCATGTCACCATGTCCCAAACACTCTCAAAAGGAGGGCACATGGTGTTTGTGCCAAGGGGTGAGAATCTTAGGGTCATTCTAGAACAATGCCCTCCACAGATGGCGGCTTGTGACTGTTGTAACTGTCATATTTCAGACTCAGATGAGTCAACAGCTTTCCTTACAAGCTTGAGTGATGGGCCACCAAAGGCCTGAGCACCAATGTGTCCCTCCAAGTCATATCCATCTCCCTTCAGCACCACTAAATACATACCCTTTACCCATGGAAGGCACAGTTGAAGTGTATTCAGAAGGACATGGATTAAGTTGGCCCCATTTAAAGTGGTCACAAACGCATCCTGGAGTCAGGAACTAGCACCACTGATGGGACCTTTCCCTGGGTGGCCAACAGCACTTACTCACTGTGTTCAACAATATGGTAGGCCTGCTGGCTGTGGCTGCCAGCTCCCTTTATGGAACCACTGTCTTTACTTCTTCTCACAGGCTTCCTACTCACCCTGATCAGAACAAAGCCCCAGTTTCTACTGTTTAACATCTGTTCCCATGGCCAACAACTCTTGGTCATCTCATGACATGGGATGTCCTGTGGAGGTCACCAGTAGCTACACTTACTGATTTCACAGCTTCTCTTATACTGTGGGTTGACCATATGACTTAAGTGACTTAAGCAACACGTATTTATTACATGCCATGTGCACAGGTCAGGAGTCCAGGCACATGTTGCCTAAGCCCTCCACTCTGAGTGCTCAGCACTCTCTGATGGAGACGACCTGATCAGGCCTTCTTCTTGTCCATCCCAAGAAGTTCCTCACACTTGTTCCTCTGTGCTTTTTCCTCTTGATCTGGTTGGTTGTGGATGAGGAGAGGACATTGAGGGTGGTAAAGAAAGTACAGATGGAGGGAACGTGGAGGGCAATCTGTTCCTTCAACCCTGAGTCCTTTCCTGAACAGTCACCTGAGAAAGACTTAGTGGTCTACAATGTGGTGTCTGGCAATTGGCTATTTTAGTCTACTTGGCACATCTAATTTCATTGCCACACATTCACTTCTGCTTCCTAGCTGAGTGCAGTGCTTACCACAAAGTACAAAGCTGGTCAGAGGCTGAAGAAGTGAAGAAGTGCCTGGGAATCCACCACCATGGAATCACTTTCTTCTTGTGACCTCGTAGTGTCTCATCATAGCAAAAACACTGAGCACTCTGAAGCCTTGGGTATCAGCACCAGATATGACATTGAACTTCTTGGTCAGTTTAAGCACTGGAAAGCCATTTTCTTGTTTAGTGGCTGGCCGGAGGACATGAACAAATTGGTCCTGGTGCATTGCTAGCCAAGGGCCCTGGTTTGAACATAGAATATTTTAATTTATGACAATGTGGTAGTAGATTAATAATATCAATAGTGAAATGATTGCTCTAACATTGTGACTAACAAAAGACCACACACACAGATGCTGGCACTACTGTTGTGACAGATAAGAAACCAACTTCACCAATAAAAGGACATATGCAGAACCCCAAGTGGTAAAGGAAGCTTCGAATCCAGGTACTCTTTCCCTCTCTCGGTAGACATCTCATCTACTGATGTCCCCACTTCAGGGTTTTCCTACCACTGAGCCAGCTGCTTTCTCCATCATGAGGAGTAACAGAATCACTGATAGACCATATGGCACCTTTCTATGAGTTAGAACAAGGTATTCCTTCATCAAAACATTGTGATGCTCTCTGCTAAAAAATCACTGGCAGATAAACAAACATACACATCTTCCACATCTTTAATCCCTCCCCCCCCCCACACACAGCACTCCTTAGGTGGTCCAATGTTCCATCTCACTGTTCCATGAAGCAACCCCTAGGGAAGAATAACAAATTGTCTTGTAGGGTCTGATTCAAATGTTAATATGATTGGTCAGTGCTGTTGGGTCTTGAGCCCAAAAGGCTCACTCTTTTATAGGAATTTAACAGTTCTGCGTCCCTATTGTAATCAAAGATAGCTTCCAGATGACTCAGAAAGAGTAGCGGGCTACTGTTTCTCTGGCTTCCATTCCCTTGTGAGCTCCATGTGGCTCCCCCCACTTCTCCTCAGGGTACAACAAACCACGGAGATGACAAACTTCTGGCAGGTATGTGGGGAACCCACCAGCCCTGTCGGCACAAGTGAGTGCAGCCAGACCATCCCACAATGTTCTCTCTTGATCCAGAGATCACACTGTGGCTGTTTCTGCACTGAAAACTGCAAAGGGATAGGGAGGGAGACAGGCTCACTGAAGCATCCTTGAAATGTCTCACGGGTATTTGTTCTCCAAGATAGTGTCTGAGGGGGGCGTGAGAAGAGCACATGTGGAAAGCTAATATGGCATCCAGAGAGCCTGGAAAATCTGGGAGGTGTGACTCCCTGCTGCTGCTGCTGCGTCAGTAATGAGCAGGGCTTCTGATTTTTATTCCTGGCATATGGAATTTTCCTGCTTTCAAAAGGAATGGCTCTCAAGCAAAAGGAATTATTAAAGTTAATGCTAAAGTCACTTGGAAGAAGGCCTTCAGTCTCCGAACCCTGGAAGATCACCAGTCATCAAAGGCTACTTCATCTCCAAGAACCTCTTTTTCTTCGTCTGCAATGGAGAAGGCAGTAGGGGCAACCACAGGGTTGTAGTAAAAACCAAATTGGGGGGGGGGGCACAAAGAGCATTTGTCTAGGGGTCTGGCATCTAATACCCACATAATGATAATACAATATTAATATTATGTCTAACTTTTCCCAGAGTAACATGACAGTACTCCCTAGTCTTGGCCCATGTAGCAGTTTTTCCAACACTCAGCATTTAGACCTTGAAAGAAATGCTGCGGGAATGCAAAACCTCGACGAAGAATTAATTCTGCAAGTGGCATAAATTTGTGTGCACAATCATGCTGCCAGCCTCACCTATGCCCTCCAGTCCTCCTGGTGTGGACAGTGGCAGCAAATTTAGCAGAGCCCGGTCTCCTGAGCCTAAGAGATAAGAAGGCATAAGCAGTCCAATGAGAAGAGGCATTCAGCTGAGTGCTCGTATTATTAAGTTGCATGTTTCTCTTTGGGTCCTGGTCCAGCTGCTCCTAGTGTTTGCTCCTGAACCTCTGTTATCAAACCTAGATCTAGACAGGGGCCACACAGAAGAGGACCGTGGAGTCTGGCTACAGCCAGGGATAGATGAGCCTGGATGTGTTCTTGCTTGCATCCCTTTTATGACTTCTCTGCTAGAAAACGTCAGCAAAACCAGACAACACACACTGAAACAGTTTTCAATTGATTTTTAATTCCATTATGGTACAAGTGTACTTACATGAGGCTACTTGTTTAGATAGAACATTTTTCTTCTGTTTTTTTTTTTTCCTCTTTCTTTTGGTTTTTTTTGAGACAGGGTTTCTCTGTGTAACAGCCCTGTCTGTCCTGGAACTCTCTTTGCAGACCAGGCTGACCTTGAACTCACAGAGATCCACCTACCTCTGCCTCCAGAGTGCTGGGATGAGCGGTGTGTGCCACCATTGTCCGGTTTGGATAGGACATGTTTTTTGTTTTGGATTTTGATTTTTATCCAAGTGCTGGGATGGAACCTGGCACCCCACGTATACAAAGCACACTGTCTACAAGTGAGCAGCACCCCTGTCCAATAGAGAGCTTTCAAAACCAGGGAGACAGGATGAAGTGTGAGTGAAGACAGCTGAATAACAATGAGATCTGGAAGATCCAGAGCTTTTCCAGTCTGACTGTGCAGATTGTGTGGTGCAGACCAAAACAGCTATGCACAGTGGTCCCCAAAGGGGCTGATGTCCTCCCTCCTTTACAGCTGTGCTGTCCCCAGTCACCGTCCATCCCTCCGAGGACTCTGACCAGAGCTGGAAGTCTAGCTTGGAGCCACACAGGGCTAAACATCTCAGAGGGACTCCCGAAGCCAAGGATCATTGTGATTATCGGGCAGCACTGGGGGAAATGACAATAATTTGGTCCCTTTGAATTCCCTTTCCCTACTTGCAACTTGTCACCTTGGGGATTATGTGCTGGGGAAGGTGGAGGGTCATGGAATGTGTCTTGGTAAAATGCAGGTCTGTCGCCAGCACAGCTCATCCTCCAGATAGGAGGGCCATGGTGACGCTCGATTTTTTTTTTCCCTAAATAGTAATCTAGTGCCCAGACTCACGACCTTTTTATTATACTAACTAATTAAGTTTTGTGTATGTACACGGCACAATGCGCAAGTGAGGTCAGAGGACAGCTTGGAAGAATTGCTTCTCTCCTTCCCACTGTGTGGGGCCCCGGGATCGAATTCAAACTGGTAGGCTTGGTGGCAAGTGCCCTTATCCACTGAGCCAACTCCTTGGCCCTCAGATTCTCAAACTGTGGGTCGTGACCCCACATGGGATCATGCAACTCTAAGTAGGTGTCGTGAGAAATTTGACACAGTAGAGGCCTTTTGAAGACACGGGGACGAAAAATGAACTGAAAATTAACCTGGCCTGAGCCTGGGGTGTTTCTGGCAGAAGCTGGCTCCTGCTCCATCACGTGACTTCACCGCCACCTTAGTTCTCAGCACACCACACGCACATCTTACCCTGAATGTGTCACGAAAACACAAACTGTCACCTGAAACCCATTGGCTCAGATTCATGACTTCTGTATGTCATGAGCTGCAGTGTTTTACTTTACGTACCAAATTTCTGCTCTTCCAGGATTATAATGGATTAATTACAGAAGACAACGGCTTTCACTTTCTCTGACCGCCATGTAAGTATTGAATCAGCGGAACTTTGGATCGCAATTGGGTTCAAATGTTTGATTTTCAAAATTGCAGTTTGAGTGGCTGCCTTGTGTTTAATTTTTTTAGTTATTGAATACATTTGGGCGTAGGAAGAATTTCTAACAATTTCTGAAAGGTCCTAAACATGTATCTACTATTTTACACTATGTATTCATACAAAGCACCATTCTCTGTGTTTTTTACCGTAACACCAAATTATGATCAACTCCAAAAAGTGTTGAAGATTCTCTTCATTCCACAGTGACAATATTTAGCCGCGATTAATTCTTTTGTAAGCATCAACACATGCCTTTATCTCTGGAGTATGTAAATTTGCTTTAATCTTTAATAAACTCTAAGTTATGTGGATACTGAATTATTGTGGTGTGTGTGTGTGTGTGTGTGTGTGTGTGTGTGTGTGTATAAGTAGAAGTTTGTGTGCACACACATGCATGCATCTAGAAGCCAGCGGACAACCTCAGCTGGAGTTCTTCAGGTGCTATCCACATTTTTTTGGAAACAAGGTCTCTCACTGACCTGCTGGAACTCACAAATAGACTAGGCAGGCTGGATAGTGAGGCCCAAGCATCCATCTGTCTCTTCCCCCTCCCAGGGCTGTGATTACAAACATATGCCTCCGTGTCCAGTTTTTTTAACATGGCTTCTGGGAATCAAATACAGGTCCTCTGACTTGCAAGGTAAGCACTTTACCAACAGAGCTCTCTCTCTCCAGGACCCCCAAAGAGTGACTTTAAAACAAATTTCTTTATGATTTATTATTGGTAAATGTCTGCTTTGTGTGCCCATTTTATGTATCTGTATACTCTTTGAGTCATATAAGAACTTCTCAGGCACGTAGGGGTCATATGAATGCAGATGTCTATGAAGCCCTGGTTTAGCAGATGCAATTAGATCTAAATTCAGGGCAGAGAAGTGAAATTTTGCTGTTGAAAGTCAGGGCTGAGCCAAGCAGATGTTCTGACTGATGTTAAGAAGGGGTGACTCTCTGTTTCACACAGAGACCACCTTTCTCTGTAAGGAGGTGGGCTTGGCAAGGCACCATCTGCTGTCTGTGAGTCCGTAGCAGCCATAATAATGGCAGACATACCCCAAACTATCATGATGCTTGTTGAGTGGCCTTAAGGAATTTCAATCTTTTGTTTTGGGGGATTTTTGCTTCTTTGTGTTTCATCTTGGTTGCCCTTTGCTTTTGTCTTCTTTGGTAGTTTGCTCTGGAGGTTAATAGTGAAAGGGTGGTGGTGTGAAGAGTCTCGCAGAACTGTCGAAGGGAGAAAGAGAAGGATGCTTCAGCATAGGTTTGTTTTATAATGCAGTCTGGGGAAGTTGGATAGTGGGCCGCTGAAGCAGAGACGTGTGGCTTAATGGCACTGAAGAGAAGCTGGGGGTGGGTGCTGGAGTGATGGAAATGAGAATGGAGCTGCACGAGAGCGTGGGGAGAGAAGGAAGAGGGAGGTTGCTAGGCAACTTCCCAGGGCAGAGGAGAGAAGTCTTGAGGGCGGAGATACTTTCAAGGGCGCCACTTTTTGCAGTGGGTGGCTACATGTGGTGGAACAAACAGACCCAAGAGAGGTTGGTCACACCTAGCTGGCAGCTCTAGAGCTGCTTCTTGCAATAATAAACAGTCAGGAGGAAGCCAGGGTACCGAGACCCAGGAGTGTGGCAAATGGTCTGAATAGCAGCTGGGATGCAAAACGAAAAGCCCAAACTGTTTATTCCACAACTTGCTCCATGGAGAACAGAGTGGCCCAGCTGGTGGAGGCTAGGAGCTGTGGCTGAAAAATACATTCACTAAGTGCAAAGTAGGTACCATGGTCTGTGGTACCTCCTGGGAGAGACAAAATATTCACAAAATCCTTACCCTAGTCAGCCCCTCATCAAGCCTTACCTAGAAGAAAGCCCCAAGGAGATGTGAATCGCTGAGTAGCTGTTGTTGCAGAGTAGGAAATAATGCCTTATAGGTAAGACTTGACCAGACTACAGGGCAGGGCTGCAGGCTCTGGAATAATGGTGGCCTTGTCAAATGCAGGTGATAATGGTACCCACGTCAGAGGGGTTGCTATGAGAACTAAATGAGTTCACAATTATAAGGTGCTCAGCATAATTACATCCAGCAAATGATAAGGTTTGTTCAGTAATTTCTAAAGAGAGACTAAGGAATGAGGCTAAGAACACAGTCCTGAATGCTGTGTAAGACTCTTTATACCCACACCCATTTTATAAATTCAAACTTCAGCTAGACGAGGCCTGGAGGCTGGGAGCCAACTATTGGCCCGCTCTGCCACTGACAGGTTCTTTGCTCATCCTCACAGACAGTGCATACCATTGAAAGGCGTCTTCTCTGAGGGAGGAGGAAGCCATGTCTTGCAAGTTCAGACATGTGGATCAGAGTGTAAAGGTATCTAAAAAAAAATAAATGACTGTCAATTCCCTTTTCCTTCTTTCTTTTCCTCCTTTGCTTTCTCCTGGAATGGGGAAGAACAGGTGTGTGTCATGGTACATGTCATTTTATACCCAGAATCTGCCCTGATCACGTGTCTGCTCAGCCCTTTTCTCTTCCTTCCCCATCTACAATCAAAAGATTGCCTCTCGTTCTCTCTAGAATTGTTCCTACGTACATTTCGGAAGCTCAGTATTTCCAGCCATCTTGGCAAGACCAATGGGCTACTGGTTGAACAAACATAAATTTAGACCTGCAGATAGACACACAGTCTCTCAGTCCTTCCCATTTGTGAGGTGCTGAGGTCAAGATAAGTGTATCTTAAAGGCCCATGTGCTAAAAGGCTTAGCCTCCTGCCTGTTACATTATTAGTTGATGGAATCTAATTGAAGGAAATAAGGTCACTTTAGGCGTGCCTTTGAAGGGCCCTGGCCCCTGCCCTTGACCTCTATACTTCCCAGCTGTCATTCTGCAGGCAGCCTTCTTCACCACATGCTCCAACCATGATGTGCTGCCTCACCACATGTCCCAAAATGGGGACACGTAATCATGGATTGAAGTCTCCAAAACAGTGACCCAAAATAAACCTTTCTTCATGTGAAGTTCATTGACTTTGGGTATTTATTATGGCAACAGTAAGCTGACTAACGTACAATAGGGCAATTGACATCTGGCCCAGACAACTGACGCTTAGAACAGGCAACTCTGGCTGTACAATACACAGGGCTTAATGGCACAAACACTCTAAGACAGAGCTAGGAAAAATGCTGTCACGGAAGAAGAGGGGAACCTGACAATGCATTTCTTCTATGATGAGGGTAGGTGTTCTCCTGCCGCCGGACCACCAAGGACTGCACAGGAGAGGAAGGCACAAAGCTGAGATCACCTTCCACCCTTGGGATGTGGACAGAAGGAGGAGGTTATTAACTTAGGAAAGCCTCCATTCTCTGCCCTAACAGAGACTTTCTGGCCAATTCAGATAAGTCTGAGATTCTCTTGTGTGACATCACATCTGAGGGCATCTGACTGGGGACAGGCAGAGAGTGCCCTTTCAATGGCTCCTTCCTGAGACAAGCCATCCTCTTTGTGTCTGAGCAGTGGGGCGTCTTTGGGGGAGGGAGTGAAGTACCACCATCGCTCCCTAGGTACAGACTCTTCAGGCCCCATGTGGCTGGTTGGCTATCCCCATCCGCCTCCATCTGTTGTGCTGGCCTCATGCCTGCTTGCAAGTACACTGGACCCTTGACCTTAGGCACACAGCCAAGGCCACATGGGCTTAGATGGCCAGTCTGAGTCATGCTGAAGGTGCCATCTGTCCTGCAGGAAGACTGCCCCCTTGTCGGTCCAAAAGCACTGGTTCCATATTTTAATCACAGCTGGTAGCTCCTGTTTGCTGAACAGAAATACACCAACAGTCAGCAAAGGGAAGCATGTAGTTGAGGGGCAACTTCAGATTTTTAGCTGGACATTTCAAACTGTGGAGGCTTACCTGGGTAAACAGGGACCACAAACTCATAATCAGTGAAATTTGAAAATCACCCAAAAATAAGCAATTATAAGGACTCGGGGGAAAGCAGAGAAATATTTCAGTAATTGGCAGAATAACTCAGTAATTTTTTTTTTCAAAAAAAATATCTGCTACAGTTTACATGACAAATGTTCCCCAGTGGCCTATGTGGTGACAATCTGGTCTCCAGCCCGAGGCAATGAGGAAATGGGGCCTTTAAGAGATGTGGCCTCGTAGAAGGTAGTTGTGCTTCAGGGGGCTTGCCCTTGAAGGGACATTTGGACTCTGGCCCTCCCCCATCTCTCTTTGCTTTTGAGCTACCACACTGTGAGCTGCTCTCTGTCACATGCTCCCTCCATCACAAGTGCAGACAAAGGGCCAACCTGCCTCCACCACTGGGATCCAGAGTAACTCTCCCTCTTTTTAGGTTGACTATCTCAGGGGGTTTTGTCACAATAAAGGAAGGCTAAATGATGCAAAAGCCAAAACCGGCAGAAAGGCTCTTAAGGTTTCTCGGAGAAAGCTTCGGATGAAGCTACACCTTTCCTACCCTACACTGTCTCGGAACACACCCAGCCTTCTCACAGAGAAGTCATGAAGTGAGGGGGTCCCTGCAGGTACCCAGGCAGGGAAGAGAACAGGTGAAGAGATGAGAATGATAACATGGTTCAGATTGACTTCGTCAACCTGGATCAGACTTCGGAGAGTCTAGTGCCAGGAGGTTTATGGTAGGCATGTTTAAAACAATAGAATTTGGTAAAGGGTTTCCAGGCAACAATAATTCCCACCATCATTCCAGTTCCAGGTGTACAATAAATCTTAAAGTGTGAGCACATAGAAACCCCTTTACAAAATACATGTGATCATGAGGGTGGGTTCTATAGCTAAAAGGCCTAGAATCTAGTGTGGTCTCTGATAGCATAGAGGTCAGCAGGCCATCAAGTGCATGTGGCATCTCCTCTAAGGATGGGTAATGGTCTAGCGAGGGTAGAGTCTGGGGAATTTGAGTGAGATCTGCCTCTAAAGCAAAAAGCGGGTGAGGTCTACCTCCACAGATACCAAAATGGTTACCAGATCATTTAACAAAATCCACTTCCAGCCACCTGGGCAGGAAAACAAGTATTTTATCCCCTCCATTGAGAAGAAACCCCTGTATGTTTAACATTCCTGGTTTCCTTAGTGATCTGTGGGCCCAAGGACCTCAACAGCAAAGTCCAACAATTCATTTCATAGATGGACAGTGACTAGGTCCCATACATAATACCATTGTTTTCCCAGTCTTGGCAGAGAAAAGGTTAAAGGGAATGCCTCTGTCTTGAAGGCCTCTAGGTAGAATTGGAAGCAATTACTGCTAGAAAAGCTAGCTCCAAGGCAATCCTTAAGATTGTATTTATCCACTAAGTTTACTGGACATCATCAGTTGCCCCTTCAATCTCCAGTGACCTTGGTCCTTTCTACCTCGGTGACATCTCAGACTGGTTTTTATATTGTTTCCAATGTGTTCCAGCATACCAGATACTGCTACAAGCTGGACCATTGCAGTGTCTTATCCATCTTTTTGCATTTAATTCTTGAGTATTTGTTTAAAGCTTTCCATTTTCTCACTTAAGCTTGACTTACAGTAGAAACTTAGCTGAGGGCAGGTGTAGAAGAAGATGGGGCCTGAGCACCTTTTTCTGCAGAAAGCCTGCTGCCTCCCAACATTCCCTCCAGCTCACTGCAGACTTGAACCCATGGCAGAAAGGAGGTGAATAAAACATTCCAGAGAACTGTATGGCTGTTCTCTGTCTAATATTGATGTTTTCTATGCCTGGACTTAACATTGGGAGTGGAAGTGTAGCACACAGAGATGGTACCTCAGGACCCACTGTTAGAATATGGCAATGTGGGGGTTTGAACCTAGGACGTCTAACTCTGAAGTCTCTGTCCAGGAGAGTCTTGTCTCTGACTTGAGCAATGCCTTCTCAAGATGCTCTTATGACATTTATGCATCCAGTGCCCCAACCCACAGCCGGGACTGCCTTACCATCCCCAGTGAACCCTTTGTCTGGTGCTCTGTAAGATTCCTTATACTTGGGTCTTGGAAGAGCACATCCCTGAGTTCTCAGTTCTTTCTCAAGCCTTTTCCTACACTACCCCTGCCCAGCTGTCCAGTTAAGCTCCAGCCATTAGACAGATGTGAGAAGTCAGCTTCTGGAATCTCCAAAACATCCCAAAGACTCAACGGCCAGTCTCTGAGAGGTCGCCTTGAAAGTCTTGAAAGTCATTCTCACTCAGTTTTGCAAGGAATGTCCTAAGGACTGAGAGTGCTCGCCAAGGAAAGCCTGCCCCTCTGAATGTTTTCAAGATGTCTCGGACATCCCAATGTGAGTTCAGAGCTAAGGGCCATCGACTGTGCTTCAGGTAGCTTGGCCAGTGTTTGCTGGTGGATCTGGTATCCACAGTTCCCTACCTTTGGGTCCTTGACCAAAACTCAAAAGTCAGGAAGAAGAAAGCCCATAGTTAACATCTTACACACGGTGAAAGCAGTACTTTCCCAAAACAGCTGCTCCCTCCACAAAAAGAAAAAAAGGGGGAGCATGAAAGGGGACAAAAGAGACTGAGAAATGAAAGGCAAAGAAATAATGGAGAGGGAGAGAGAGAAGGGCATCCCAGACATAGCTGACATGACACAGAGCACTCTTTGTATAATGTACAACTCTTTATGAAGCTCTTTGTGGAATCGTCTAGAAGCTACTGTTAAAGAAACACATTATTGCTGATACTGTGCAGTTAAGGAAACTGGAGTAGGAACCTCAGCATAGGGCCAACTTTTATAGGTGCCCTGACATAGGAAACTACGAAAAATGAAAGTTTAGGCAGTTATAATAGCCATATCAGTAATCTATATCGGCACTCAAGAGGTTGAGGCAGGAGGATGGTCAGCTCAAGGCCAGTCTGGAAAACTATCCCAGACAAGCCTCTCAAAATTAAATTCAAAAATCGCTCCCCTGAGGACCAAGAATCATACATTCATGCATGCATGCCCACATACAAATACACATGAAAAACAAAGAGACCCTAGTCTTGCAATCCCCTGTGAGGGATTTCATAAACCCTAGGAGGTTTTCATTAAGCTCCACCCCTTCAAGTTTCTACCATCTCTAAATAGCTCTGGGTGTGGACCAAGTCTTGATACAGGCTTTTGAGAGACAATTGAAATACAAAGCTCTAGCATGTTTATTTCATGATAAGCACACTTTGGAAGCATCCTGACTTACACCTAGGATCCTGTCCTCCCTTGCTTCTCCCCACCTGTCTTGTAACTTGCATCTTTTCCGTCCTGAGAACCTCTTAACTCAAACCTTCCACCTCTCTACTCTCTCACCTCACATCTGCATTTGTAGTTTTAACAGTGGTCACTGTGCTGGCGACTCCCAAGCTCCAGCTCGAGTCCACATATCTCTGCTGCCCACTTGGTACCTCACGTGTTGGTGTCCAAGGATGAGTGGCAACGGATCTGCCTGGGAACTTGCTTCCCACGGTCCCCCTTGTTTCAAGTCCGCTCCTCCGGCTGGTCAGAACAACAGTCATGGAAGCCTCTTTGACCTTGTCTCTTCCCATGCCCTGTCTCTCCAGTCATGATGGTGATCCTTTTGGTGTGCCGCCATCAGAGAGCATCCATCAGTCAGTCACTTCTCACGCTCCACTGCCACACTTGGAGGCAGGTCCCTGGGCTCCCTCACCTGAATACCAAGAAGCCATTTTATGGTCTCCCCACTTGGCCCTGGACTCCTTAACTCCTTCTCCACACAGAAACTCAAAGTGAGCCTTTTGAATGTCATTTGGGTCATATCAAACATCTGCCAGAACTGTCCCTGTCCAATGCCTGTTCCTAGTACCTGTAGTATAAGCCAGCTTCCTCCTGCAGCATGAGCTGAGCGCCAGCAGCTCTCCCAGCTTCTCATCCTCTCCTCCACCCTCCTTCACCTTCACCTGCCCGGGCATCCCCTGCCTCCCTCCCTCCCTTGAGCATGCGGGGTGTGCTTTCATTTGACTACGTTTAATCTTGCTCTTCTTTCTGCACTAAATGTTCATCCTTCAATAATCACACTGCTCCCAACCTATGTTTAAATATCATTTGGGTGAGTTCCCTCCCCCCGGTCTCTGCTTCGGTATCAGACACATCATCTGCAGCACTTCCAGTGCTTTTGGTTTCTCCTGTTTCCAGAATCCTTGCCTCTTATTCTGCTCCAATTGCCACAGAACACTGACTCTACGGGGGCTCCCACCAGGGTTATGTAGGCACAACCTGGCAGTACCTTCCTCCATGGCATACCATATGCCTCCTGCCTCACACCTCAGGCTTCCCTCCATGTGCCAAGTAGCGGATGCCACAGGATATGCTTGGTGCCCACATGCGGACAACCCACAGTTTGGAAGTCAATACCCTGAGGAGGGGTAGGAACCTGCACATTCTTCCCTTTTATCGAGTGTCCTGAGGCACCAATCAGGAGCCAGTTCTGTGGAACGCAGAGATCATTTGCGCTTGGGCCTTAGCAGGAACTCTCGGCGAGCACACCTTGTACTCCTTCTCCGGGCTTTTGGCTTCCCCTTGGCTGCCTTTTGCTCTTGTTTCCCTGAAAGATAAAAGAGAAGCACATATGCTCTAGTCTGTTTGATTTTTATCAATTTTTAGAGATAGTTTCAAGCAGCCCAATCTGTCCTCAAACTCATTATGCGGGCGAGGTCGACCTTGAACTTCTGATCCTCCTGCCTTCCACCTCCCAAGCACTAGGGCTGCAGGCGTGATGGAACTGAAAAGCAGCGCTTCCTGCCTGCTAGGCAAGCACTGTACCAAGTGAGCCACATCAAAGCTCTGGTTTTAAGCATTGTGTTCTGGAAACACACACACACACACACACACACACACACACACACACACACACACACACGCACTTCCTATCCCATCTCTTTTTTATTTTTCCTCTCTGCTTATCAGCACATGGGACACCATGTATATTTATTGATTCATTTTGTTGTCTGCCTGCCTCCTCACTCCAATATAATTTTCACGAGTTCTCTCCTATTGAGTTTACTGTTGTACCCTATGCATCTAAAATATAGGAAGCACTCAATAAACATTTGTTGAAGGAATGAATAGAAGTGAAAAGGAGCTTGTCTGGGAAAAGCTACAAGAATCCATAGTATCTACAGCTGCTGACTGGGAGGAAGGGGCTCTCAGAAGATGGACGGAGCCTAAGGCTGTGCTGACCAGGGAGCCTGGTGGGGACTTTAACCATCCAGAAACAGGTAAGTCATTCCCTAGAGGCGAGGCAGGTGCGGGGGCTCTGCAAGGCGTGAACCCACTTTCACTGAAGTCTTACTGTGTTCCACCCTGAATAAAGTAGCTTCCCGCATCTTGAAAGAAATATGTCATGGCGCCATCATCCACCTTTCCCAAATCTTTAATGTTTCATTTATACTGTTTTACATTTGGGGTTAAAGTATATTTTGACTTTAGGTAACATCTTTGCTACTAGTGCAAAAAAAAAAAAAATCTTAGCCAAGTCTACAGTATTCTAGTTATTTTTTTTTTAACCCAGACAATTACCTTTCATGGGAAGAAAGTGCTAAAACCATATCAAATGTTCTGCAGATTCAAGTCTGACATAAATAAATTCCGAAGGGGAGAACCGACTCCGAGCATCACCTCTGTGGGATTAGGAGGAGTTATCCCGCCTTCCCATCCCCTGCCAAGGCAAACACGAGCATCTCTGTGATCAGTTTGGAAATGAGCCACATCAGGAGGCTTTTATGGCAGTCAAGCAATATTTATTTGAAATACAGACTGCCTATGAAATAGCTAAAATTACTTGTCTACTGGAAACAAGATCAATAGAGAATAATAGTGAGTTGTGAGGGATTTTGAATCTAGAGAACACTATTTTATCTCAAGTACAGTCTACTGAACAAGGAGGTTTTGTAATGAGAGACTCAGCGAACTTCAGAGGAACAGTGTCTGTTAGGCCTAAACTGCTAGAGCAGAATACACAGACATCACATATCTTGATTTTTAGAAAATCAGTCACCATGCCATTTCTAAAGGACAGCATGGAGAAATGAAGCCCTTCTTCACGTGATTAGTGTGACAATTGGTATGCAATTATATATTTCCCATACAAAATATAAATGATATGTAGTTCCACTTTGAGTGCATAATAGCAGTTCGATAAATGAAAATTATTATTAGTAAACTTGCCATTGTCACCCCAAGTAAAGCACCATCTGAAAAATGAACATGAGTAAGACAAGTTAACGCATCTGTTATCCTTGAGTGGAAAGGACTAGGACTCAGCCATTCCTATGGAGAAGCTAAGTTGGTGAGCAGGGCCAGGAGAGTGTCTGAAGCTGGATCCTCTGAATGCTGGCAGATAGAATGAGGACTCAATGGGTGTCTGAACTGTTACAAAAGCAAGTGAGAACCACTGGTCCAAAACAGCCAAGCAGTTCATTGCTACTCTATTCATGACAGCCAAGATATGGGGCCAGCCTAGAGGCCCATCAACAGATGAATAAAGAAAACATGGGTCGTTGTGCAAGGGGATTTCACTCAGCCATAAAGGAGAATGAAATCCTGATGTTTTCAGGAAATGGACGAATCTAGATATCACTGCTAGGCAGAATAAACCAGACTCGGAAAAAGCAAATACTTCATGTTTTCCCTCACATTTGGAAACTGTATTTGTTTGTATATACATGTGTGTATATATGACAATTTATGTGTATATGTGATCGGAAAGTTGAAAGGGGACCAGGAGATGGGAGAAAGAGGTGTAAAGGGTGAGCAGAGGGGTAACCAGAGAGGATATTGGGAAGGAAATAAATGACAGGATGCTGTGGGATGTTCTGTATGTTAAATGTATTGCTCTGATTGGTTAACAAATAAAATGCTCATTGGCCAGTAGCCAGGCAGGAAGTATAGGTGGGTGAGGAGAGAAGAGAATTCTGGGAACAGGAAGGCTGAGTCAGGAGACACTGCCAGCCCCCGCCATGAGTACCAACATGTAAGATACTGGTAAGCCACGAGCCATGTAGCAAGGTATAGATTTATAGAAATGGGTTAATTTAAAATGTAAGAACTAGATAGCTAGAAGCCTGAGCCATTGGGCCAAACAGTTTAAATAATATAAGAGTCTGTGTGTTTATTTTATCAGTGGGCTGCGGGACTGCTGGGGCTTGGCGGGACCCTGAGAGAAAACTCTCCAGCTACAACAGGAAAGCTGGAGGGACTGTTTGGAGGGAGGAAGAGGATTAACGAGGTGGATGAGAGAGTAGTGGGAGTGGATAAGAACTAAGTACAGTGGTGTGTATGTGTGCAAGTGTCGCCTAGAACTTGCTACATCACATGCTAACTAAAATTATTACAGGATAACTTTGGAAATGCACATCTGAGATTAATGAGATGTTCAGTGTCTTGATTGTATTGCTAGTCTCATGAGTATTTATGCATGCCAAAGCCCCTTCAAATTGCAGGCTGGCAAGATGGTTCAGTAAGTTAAGTCACTTTTCGCCAAGTCTTATGACTTGAGTTCAATCCTGGGAACCTACATGGAAGGAAAGAGCCATTCCCTACAAATCATCATTTGACCTCCACATGAGCACACACACACACACACACACACACACACACACACACACACACACACCAAAAATAAATGCAATAAAAGAGTCTCAGTATTCAAGTTTCTGCTTTACTTGGATGCGGTTTGGTGTACATTACTTAACGCATCACAGTAGGTAGGGGAGAAAGAAAAGCAATCATGGAGAAGTGGAGGTATACCAGAGGTATCAGAATAGCAACTGCTGAGTCAGGAGTGGGGAAGTCAGGAGTCAGCTCCAAGGCGAGCCTAGAGCCACCAGGGAAAGCATTTGCAAAGGCAGAGATAGGTCTAGAACTTTCTGACAAGGTTCAGAGCTCAGAGAAACACTGGATGGACAAGACAAGTATCTCTGAGGGTCAGCAGAGCTCATTGGTTTTGTTTCCAGTGTGTGTGCTCAGTGAAAAGGTGCGGATGGAGGTAATGAGATCTACAAGGCACCACAGTCAAACATGCTATGAAGAACGGCTGCCTTGGAGGGAAGAGTGTGGAGAAGAACGTCAGGTGATCAACTTTAATATACCGAACCTCACGACCTAATTTCCCGTGATGTTTGTTTAAATGTCTCCACCCTCCATCCCTCATCAGCGCACTAGTATAGGTCAGACTCTCTGGTGGTAGCAGCTGAGCATATGCACTTCCTAAGTCCCCAGATAATTCTAAGGCAGCCTATATTTGGGATCTTATTCTGTAGACACAGACTCACTAGTCTCTGTGGTTTCTTCTCACCGTCTGTGGTACCGTGAATACCCTAGACATTTGATTTCATTTTGGGTGTCCTATATAAGCTCTCTAAGACAGACCAGTTACTTTTCTGTTGCCATAATAAAACATCATGACCAAGGCAACTTGTAAAAAAAAGTTTTTATTTTGAACTTACAGATACAGAGGGCTAAATCCATAATGGTAGTGCAGAGGCAACAGGTGGGAGACACGTGGCTGGACCAGAGGGAAAGAGCTGAGGGCCCATGTCTTGATCCACAAGCAGCAACTAGAGAGAGCTGATTCAAAATAATTTGAGTCCTTTGAAACCTTAAAGCCTCAGTGACATACTCCTCCAACAATGCCACACTTCCCAATCCTCCCTAAATAACCATCAGCTTGAGACCAAGTATCCAAATGTCCATGACTACTGGGGGACATCTCCTTTAGCCACCACACAAGGCTATGGAGGAAACATGCAAACCGTGGGAGCCTCGAGGCTCTGATTCCAAGCAACAACAGCTGTGCATCAATGCCTTAGCGTTTTAAACCTTCTTCCCCCTGAAGACTAATCTATGTCTTGAGTGAAGGTATCCAAGGCTCCATCCTCTTCTAAGTCCACCCCAGCCTCCTCTCCCTCCTCTAGACTCTATGGTACCAGAAACTGTGTCCTTTTTATAGGGTACCAGGGGTCCACGTGGGCTTTCCTCCTTGTTCTTCTGAATTGTTTGTTAAGGCATTCAGAAAGCCCAGTTAATAATACTCATCACACTAATGGGAAACCAGACAAAGATTAGGCCACGTGGAAACCAAGACAGGATTTTCCGCACTGTTGTTGAAGTAATGGAAGTCACTTGTCACAGGCAGGACTCCTTCCCGGAGGGCTGGTTGTGCCCCGACAATGACAGAACAGAAAAAAGTGCATTCTTCCCGTGGCTGCCTGTCCCCTGGGAGAGGTGCACACACCGGCTCTGAGGCAAAGTTCTCCACAGCTCCTTACCCATAGCATGCTCCTCCTTTCTTGGAAGGGCTAGACAGAGAGAAGCCAAGCAGGTCATCATGTCACATGCATATAATCTCCCTCTGCATTGGACAAAGCTTCCAGGGCAGAAGGGAAGTCTTCCTGTCAACCATACCCCTGCCAACATACTTCTGTTCTTGTATTTCTGGTGTGAGCCTAGCCTGTAACAGCTGAGCCATCTCTCCAGCCACGTGCTATGTCCTTATTCCTTCTTTCAACATTGTCTCCAGTGTTCGGCGTGGTGCTGAGGAAGTGAAAGGTATAGTAAATGAGTGAGTGAGTGAATGAATGAATGAATGAATGAGTAAAACATATTTCAGGACAAGGAACTAAAGGGGAAGAAAGTGATGGGGGAGGGAAGAAAGGGGAGGTATGATGAAGGGGATATGTTGGCTTATTGTGGAGATGAACAGAATGTCAGTGGTTAGGGCTTTGGCCTTAAGGCAGACGACCTGAGTTCAGATCCTACTGACTGAGCAAGGCACCTAAGGCCTCCCTTGTCTGTACTTGGTCCAGTTGTGAGCCTTAAGTGGGTCCAGGCCTATAGAAGGACTAAAATAGCGCTGGCAAAGTAGGACCTGCAGGTCAGTCTCATCCGGCATCTGGTTTTTGAAAATGGAATGTCCTGGGAGCAGCCACGCCCAGCCAGAGATGATGATGTGTGGCCTACAGCTTCCTCACCACTCTACAGCAGAAGTGGGGAGGTGCAGCACAGAGCTCAAGGCAGGCAAGGCCTGAAGCATCTACCACCTCCCTGTGGAGACCAAGGAGCTCCCACTAACGCCTGCTTCAGACACAAAAGTTCCATTCTTTATTTGATGTGTGTGTGTGTGTGTGTGTGTGTGTGTGTGTGTGTGTGTGTGTCCACGCATATATGAGTGGGTGGGCAAATGTGTGCATGTGGAGACCAGAGGTCACCATCAAATTCTTCCTTAATCGTTCTCCATCTTATTTCTTTTTTCAAAAAAAAAATAATTTATTTTTCATCCTGACCACAGTTTCCCCTCCCTCCTCTCCTCCAATTCCCCCCCCCCCACCCCGTGCCCATCCACTCTTCTTCTGTTTCTGTTCAGAAAGGGGCAGGCCTCCCATGGGTATCAATGAGCATGGTATATCAAGTTGGTAGGAGTAAGCACCTCCCCTGGTATTCAGGCTGGACAAGGCAACCCAGTGAGGGATAGGTTCCCAAGAGCCGGCCAAAGCATTAGGGACAGCCCCTATCCCCGTTGTTAGCAGTCCCACAAATAGACCAAACTACACAACTGTCACATAGATGTAGAGGGCTTAAGCTGGTCCCATGCAGGCTCTCTGGTTGTCGGTTCTGATTCTGTGAGTTCCTGTGGGCCAGGTTAGTTGTTTCTGTGGGTTTTCTTGTGATGTCCTTGACCCCTCTGGTTCCTCCATCCATCTTATTTCTTTAGACGGAATCTCTTACTGTGTGGCGCTCCCCAGTTAGCTAGGCTGGCTGGCCAGAACCCCAGGACCTCAGCCTCCTAATGCTGACACACAAATGGAGGCTCTTCACTTGCCTTGATTTCTTGTTGTGGGTGCTGGGGATCTGAACTCGGGTCCTCGTGCATTTGTGGCAGGTGCTTCACTGGCTAAGTCATTTCTGCAGCCCCCCAAAGCTCCATTCTTCAATTCTAAAAGGGAGACTTAGGCCAGATGTCCTTTCTCTTCAAAGCGGACCTGGGCTCTTACAGTTCAGCTTCAGCTCCTCTCCCTGCCATGGCTCTCAGACCTCCCAGGGTGCTTTGCATATGGCACTGGCTCACTGCTTCTGGATCCCTACCCTGGGAGCTTAGTTCTCTCTCTCTCTCTCTCTCTCTCTCTCTCTCTCTCTCTCTCTCTCTCTCTCTCTCTCTCTCTCTCTCTCTCTCTCACACACACACACACACACACACACACACACCAAACCCTAGACACAAAGCACTAGGTACCACTGGACTTAGTTCCTGCAGCAGTGACAGGTGGGTCTTTGTGCCTCTCTCTGGCCTCTTTACCTCTTTATTTTCTCCTCTTCTCAGCTGCCGGGGTGCGGCAGCCCTGCCCTCCTGGAAGAGCCTGCACCTACAAATGCCATTCATTTCGTCTCCCCTGGGGCCCTTGGCCTTCCCTGAGAGGCTTAGAAGTCCATGATGAGATGTCCCCTCCCAGCAGGCATGACTGTGGGGACAGGTGCTGCCAGCAGGGGCTGAGGAATGCCCCTCTGGTGCCTGGTTAGCCCCACACATTCCATGGCAGGTGTTGGGGAGCATTCCAATCATGCTTCTTGTGCAGCCACAACAGCTCCTGCTCCTCAACACTACTGGTCACTCATACTGAGAATCTGTGTCCTCATCAAAGCTAGTCCTTGGCCTTCCAAGAAATCTTCACACTGAGCCCAATGGCCTTGGGTACCTCCCAGGTCCTCTGCACCCCTACCTCCTCTCACTAAAGGAGGTTGGGTGGCCACAAAGCCCTCTGACTTGAACACTGATGCCTACCTAAGGTCACAGAACCCTCACTGCTATAAATTCCATACAGCAGGGTTAGCAGCTGGCATGAGTGTTGACTTGCTCTTGGGGCAGATGGCTGACCCCACCACCTGTGAAAGCCTCTGCAGGATGTTGACCTCTCGGCCTCACTGACTTCCTCTGGTCTCAATCCTCAGTTTCAAGGGGAAAAAAAACCTTAACAAGTTCTGAGTAGCCTGAGCTTTCCTAAGTCTCCTTGGAGTTCAAAGATGAAGTCAATGTTTGCCTCCAAGAAAGAATTCATTAGCTGCCATTGCCAACCGTACGTGTTTTTTTCTGAGTAGAGACAGGCTCCCCAGAATCTCTGCAGGTCGCCGGGTCAAACAGCTTAACATGCAGAATCTGCAGATGCCAGTGGTCTCCTGTGCAGAGATGCGAGGTACTGCTGAGCTGCTTCCAGCTCAGTGGTCTGACTTTCCATCAGGGACCCCGCTGAAAAGTACCTGCCACATCCTGCAGATGAATCTCAGGTCCCACCCGGCAGACTGCAAAGCTAAGACAGAGCTAGAAACCCAAATATCTCTCCTGGGTGTCTGGCACGCTCCCTATCCAGCTTGACTTGAAAGAAGGCCTTTTCTTTCTTTTTGATTTTTCTTCATTTCTTTTTCCTTTATGGCATTTGTATTCCCATAAGACTCAGTAAGTAGATACGTATTTGTAAAGTAATGGGTAAAAATGATTACCGGGTTTTTAAAATGTGATTTCTGATGTTCCAATTTTTATTTAACTCAGCAATGACAGTTATACTGACAGCCACACTTATTCATGATCTAGAGAAATCGTCTTTGCCTAATACTGCATTAAGCACTATTTGCAAAGTAGCATCCTTGGATGGCTTCCGCCGCCACGTTCAGGGCCTTTGCTCCCCAACCTCCGCAGGGGCTGCCAACATCTTAGCAGCGTCGGCTCTTCGTGATAGGATTCCATCTGGGGCAGATAGATGTCTCAGAGCTGGCACAGGAGGCTGTCTTTCTCAGATAAATGGCCCTAAAGATGACAGGATCATCCTGGGCTGACTGTCACAGCACACATCCTGGGAACAGACTCACTCCAATCAGAGAAAGGCCATTGAATGGGCCTTTTTAATTACACTCCCCCCTCCCCAGCACCTTACTTATTAAGATGTTTGGCACACGCTGACGGTGGAGATTTTCCTGCATGGTTCTTTTGGGAGCTACCTAGATGACTTTGGCAGAAAAGTGACATATAAATAACATTTAGGATTATTATTATTATTGGACTAGGCTCTCATCCCGTGTAACTGGGAATTCTAATGCTCCAACTTGCTTGTTATAAATATTGTACCCGTCATCCCTTCAGGAAGCATGAGAGTGAGGTGGTAGAGGGCTGTGAGAGGTACACACACAGAGCGTGTTGTTGGGAAGATTCGTTCATTGAGGCTGGTCTCAGAACCATCCCGCATATATTAAATATATCACAATAAATAATCCTCTCCTTTTAGGCAACTCACTCACCCTCCGAGTCTCCAGGGATATAAGTAGCAGGCAGACTTCACACCCATCTCAGCAAGGGAAAACAGATGGGAATTGTGAGTGAGACTGTAGAGCAAGTAATGCCAGCTTGGCCCCAGGATGAGACCACAGGACTCCTCTCAGAAAGGACAGGTCTCCAATCAGAGCCGGAGGGCGGGGACAGTCAAGAATTTTCACAGTTTGAGAAGAGAGCTTCCACTTAGGAAGGCAGGTACCTGGTCCCAAGTTGACCACTGTGCTCTTGGCCAGTCTCTGAGTGGGTGCCGTGTTTTGCCCCCCACACTGGGGTGGTGATAAGGCACACGCAGAAAGCCCTTGTTCTCGGGCAGCTCAACCCCCATGTTGCATACACAAACGAGCAGACATACAAGCTAACCCGAGAGACAAGGTTCAAAGTAAATGCACGTGAAGTCAACACAACAAAGAATGGTCATGGAACCACACAGAGAAGCTTCCGTATAGGCTAAAGAGCAGACAGAGGCATGAAGAAGAGCATGCCAGATGACGTGGGAGGCCATGGGAAAAGGGTTGGCATTCCATTAGCTTCAGTGGCCACTGGGAAGAGCACAGGGGCTGTAGGCTGCTTCCTATACCTATCCTCCTCTGGGTTAGAACGAGAGTCTTCTGAGTTTCGGCCAACCAATAGCCACACAGGTAGAGCCTTCTTGGCATATATGTGTGATCATGATCATGTGATTAAGGTCTTGTCAGTCCATAAGCTGTGAGTCGAAGTGGCCAGTACAACTCTTAATAATATCTGCCATGTGTTTTCCTGTTTCTGTTTCCCCCATCACACTTGCTGCGACGTAGATACCGCTAGATGACCAGCTTTGATTCCCAACAGGGTAAAGCAACCCTTGGGTAACAAGACAGAATCTGTCTGAAATTCTCATTTCCCTTTGCTTGAGCCATTGTATTTTGGGTTTTTGTTTGCTTGGTTGGTTGGTTGGTTGGTTGCTTTGGGTTTTTTTTTTTTTTTTTTTTTTGTTATATTAGCTTAGACTGCATCCTAATACAGAATGTTTCAATCAGGAACAGTATAAATGTCAATGAGATTAATTCACCTCTCATGTGGATCCAGATGGAAAAGTAACAGGTTGTAAGTACAGGAAGACCAGAGACCATCCAGGAACCTCTAGCAGTCATCCGAATAAAGACACTGATAGCTTAGGATGGTCTTATGATCTGGATATAAAATGTCCCCCACAGGCTCATCTTTCAAACACCTCAGATGGTGGCCTTATTTTGGAGATGAGGAAACTTTGGGAGGCTGGAGGAAGTAGTTAACTGGGGGCAGGTCCTTGGTGATATCTTGACCTGATTTCTCCTCTATTCCCCTTTTCTCTGAGTCCTGTCTATAATGACATCTTCTGTCCCGGGCTTGCACAGCTGTGATATTCTGCCCACACACATAAAACCAAGCAACCATGAGCTAAATAAACCCCCGGAAGCTGGGAGCCAAAATCCACCTCTCTCCTTTAAGCTGTTCTCTCATGGACTTTGATCATAGTGACAAGATAAAAACTGACTCAGGTGGTCACTGCACAGAATGACAGGTTAGAGTTGGAGATCCATTTCAGGAGCAGAAGCAAAATGATTTGAGAATGAATTGGGTATCTGTGTGGAGGGTTCAGGGAAGAGAAGCTGAAGCAATGGATAGGATCCTTCAGCGATATCTCCAGATCCCTCATAGGTATCTGAGGAAGGAGACATTGGGCATCTCCGGCCTAGAAGCCTCTCATGTGACCTCAAACTCTGAGGTAACCACTGCCACAACTGTCAGCCTAATAGTTTTCTCTACAGATGCCGCTCTCATGTGCCACATTTGAGTTGAAATGTCGCATGTAACAGAAACCAACCCCAGCTGGTTTAAAACATAAAAACATTTTTTGAAGGATGACGACATTGCTCACAGAAGCCAAGTATAGCCAGAGCTTTAAAAAAGCACAAGGAATAAGGACTAGACAGACGGCAGCAACCAATCAAATGTTCTTAGCTCTTTATCCCTAAGCAGACAATCTTTTTCCTACACAAATGATGAAGGAGCTTCTAAATCTATATACCTTCCAGCAAGCAAACTGTGCAAATCTAAATAGATACCTGTCCACCTAGACTCCCAGGGGTGGTATAAGAATTCAACTAGTTCTGGTCAGGAAGGATTGCCTCACTTGTCCACACATACAAAAAGAACAAGTCACTGAGAAGTATCCATGCAAGCCAGGCAGCACCTCCCACCCCAGTGGTTTTCTAACACAGCCCGGACTAAATACAACTCAAGTCAAGTTCATGAAGACACAGCACGCCAAAGCCCAATACCCTTTTCAAGTGTCTGACCCTAGTTCAGAGCTAACCAGGAGTCATCCCAGGCTGATAAATATCTTTCTTATTTTAAAAAATTTCTTGTGCAGAAGGTTTCACAGCTTTCCTGGGGACTCCTTGCAGAGACTCGCAATGCTCAGAAGCACTTTCCACTTGTTTATCTTCCCCATGCTTTCCACAGAATGTGACAGCGGCTCACCCGTCCTGCAATGGTAGCTGGGCTGGAGTGGGTGTGGAAGCCTATAGACAAATCACAGAGGTGTGAACCTAAAGTCTCACAAATTTTAAAGTCTAAAGTCTTGAGTCTTAGATTTGTTGTTCTAAAAACTTCTGTTCTGCAAATAAGTGAGCCGAGCTTCCAATTATTCCAATGTCCCTCTTCCCCATCCCTACACTCAAATACTCATTCTTTATTCCCATCCGGGGCTCCCTCTCCCTACTTCTCAGAATAAAGTTTTAAAATTGAGCTATAAGAATGGATATAGCAGCTCTTTATCTGTCAGAGAAAGATTAGCTGAGGATAGTTATGGGCCCCAGGCAAAGACAGGGATGCAGCCTGCCTCTTAAAGGCTTGATTGGGAAGGTTTTATTGTTATTATAAAGATGCTCTTTCCTTTAAAAGTTTACAGCTAGGTTTTTTTCTTCCTTTAGTCAAAGAAGGTCATGTACTTTTTTTATTAGATACTTCTTGGTTTTAAGGCTGAGATTTACTTAATAGCACATGCACTCGAACAAGGAGGATGATGGGAACTGAGCAGGGCCTTGATGGAGAACTTTGCTGGGACCTCGACATCGTGAGCCATGCGCCTCTGGGTAAGACGCACGGTCATAACCTACCACCACAGAACAAGCCCACAGGAGGAGTGGAGATCTGCGTGTTTTTCACATGCCAAGACACTGAAAGAAGGACCTTCTGATGTGATCTCCATCCTGTGATCCCTTTGACACTTGGATAATACAACTAATGATTATGATCGAGTAGATACAACACTTAAGAGGTATTCCAAAGCATAATCTTATCATTTTATGGGTTTTAAATTTTCAGGTTCATGGCATTCATAACCAGTTATCATCATTTCTTACTGTCACTAAACTGATAAGGGCTTTTGTATTTTTATTTTTTAGATTGTGGTATTAACTAATACCCATGTAACATTAAATTTACCAGTTTAACTACTTTTAAGTGTACAATCCAGTGATGTTAGGTACATGACATAGTGTGTGGAACCACTATCTATTTCCAGAGCTTTCACCCCCAAACAAAGGTTCTACATCCCTTAAACGATTACTCCCCGCTCTCCTTTCCCCTGGGTAACTTCCGGTATTCTATTCCGGTATTCCCAGTTTCTGCCTCCTGGCGTTTGACCTATTTTAGCTACCTCACATAAATGAAGTGCCCAGTATTTACTCTACCGCCTAAGCAAAATGTCATGCCCCATCCCCTCAGCCCCTATATTACAGGCTAACTTGCAGACCTCTCAAATCTCATGCAGGAGGCCTGTGGGTCATCCTAGAAAGCCAGTCGCCTTCCCTTTGGAAGACCCACTCTATGCGCACTATTTGCTAAATGCATAGAAAAATCTGCATGCTAACCATTCCCATCCTTCACTTCCTGCTTGAGAAAGCAAGGCTCCTTCAGGTGGTACCAGGATGTCGGGAAGCAGCAAGCCAGGAATTCACTAAAGAAAAGTCATCCAGATACCCCTGCTACTATGTCCATCTTCCTGCTCTACCAGCGAAGGGCTATCCATCTGACAGCCTCTTGCTGATGCAGAATAACTGTGCTCTGGATCCTTGCTGGGGATTAAACCCCCCCTCATTATTCAGTCTACACTCAAGACTTCAGGTTGGGAGAAACATCATCCCTGTCAATGGTGTGTGCACTTTCTCCAGAGGCAGCATGGCTCAGTAATTAAGCAGCCGGCGTGGGTTCTACAACTGTGACAGTTTGAATGAGAATGTCCCCATAGAAACGTTCATCATTTCTTAATGCCACTAAACTGATAAGTGTTTTAATGGTTTTCTTACTTTTTAAATTGTGATAGTAATATATATGTAACGTTAATGGCAACTGGCATTCGAATGCTTGGGCCCTAGTTAGTGGTGCTGTTTGTGGAGGCTTAGGAAGTATGGCCTTGTTGGAGCAAGTCTGTCACTGGAGGAGGCAGTTTTTGAAAGTTTAAAGATACATGTCATTTATTTTGAGTTCTCTTCTCCTCCTCCTCCTCCTCCTCCTCCTCCTCCTCCTCCTCCTCCTCCTCCTCCTCCTCCTTCTTCTTCTTCTTCTTCTTCTTCTTCTTCTTCTTCTTCTTCTTCTTCTTCTCGTGATTCAAGATGTTAGTCCTCCACATCTGGTATGCAGTTTCTTTTGCCATCTGTCTGTCATTGACTCTAACTCTCTGTAACCATAGCCCAAATAAACTCTTTCTTCTCTAAGTTGTCCTGGTCATGGTGTTTTATCACAGCAATAGGAAAGTAACTGATACAACCAAATGATCTTATCTTTTGTGATGCTATTTCTACATCTGTAAAGTGGGGGTGGTGGTGATGATGTCAGTCTCACTGAGTTCTGCTGATTCTCAAATAAATTGATGCACCCACTGTACTAAGAACAGTGCCCAGGACTTAGAATATTAGGTCCATGATGTTGGTAGTACCGTAACTCATGTCTGTAATGAATCAATCCCCACATCTCTTTGGTTATACAGTCCTTGTTGAAAGCTATATCTCTATTATATATCTCTATTACATATCTATCTGTTAGGACACTTTCTGATTCAAGTAAACAAAGTGATAACTCAATCTGTCTTAACTTAGACTTTAAAACACCCGAGAACAGTTTAAGTCCATGGGTAAAGTGGCTTCCAGACATGATGCAGCCAGTAGAGAAGGATGTCATCCATAATCTGCTTCTCTTTGTTAACTCTATTCTGTCCTCTGAGCATCAACCTCTTGCAAAGTTTAGCTATGGGATGAGCTGGCTTCCGGGGTGACCAAAGCTTTGTGCTTCTTCTTAAGATAGAGAAAGAGAGAAGGAATAAGCAAACCCATTTATCTAATGGTTGGGCCAATTAAGGTCTCCTTCCAATTGTGGACCAGGAACAAAACCAAAGGAGTGATATCAAGAGCCCCATGGGAACTTAGGACAAAGTTAGAGCCATACAAAATCAGTATGATCAGAAAAGACAGGGCCAAATCTACAGCCTCAAGTCTCTTTGCCTCCAAGATGTAGCACAGAATTGGCAGACAATTTCAGAAGTATTACATTCTGCAGATTAACAACACTCTATGGAGATATTCTAAATGTCAACCAAAGACATAGCCAGATTTTCAAGAAGTTGTATGTGTGAAACTCCCTCCCTCCCTCTCTCTCTCTCTCTCTCTCTCTCTCTCTCTCTCTCTCTCTCTCTCTCTCTCTCGTGTGTGTGTGTGTGTGTGTGTGTGTGTGTGTGTGTGTGTGTTGCCATGGATGGAACCCATGAGCTTGCAAGTGCTTGGTAAGCACTCAACCACGGAGCTACATTGCAGTCCAAAACAGTTGTTCAGCTCTTAGAATTAGTGTTGCTGAACTGTATGGCAGTGTTACACCATGGTTCTCTTCTTCAGCCCTAACAGTGTTAGTAGAAACAAAGAAAAGGCAAACAGACATCTCCTGAGTAACTTATTGAATGTTATTTTATGGACAATCAGAAGCGCACATTTTCACCATGTTTTCTTGTCCTCTTGGACCCCTAAGCACTGTGAGTTCATGGCCCAATTTGTAAAAAAAAAGATGGGATCAGTTTTTCTGGGCTTACACAGGTATCTGACTAGAGAAACTGAACATGAAAGATGAAAGAAACAAAGAAAGAAGACCATTTCGTAAGAATTTCAGCATGAGGGGTTGGGAAAACAGTTCAGCGCTTGCTGTTCAACAGTGAGGGCGGGAGTCTAGGTCCCCAGAACCTTCCTAGATGCTGGATGGATGTGAAAGGCAGAGAAAAGGGATATCCAGAGGAAGGTGGCCAGTGACTAGCCATATTGGGAAGCTCTGGATCTGATTGAAAGATCCTGCCTCCATGAGGAAGATGGAAGGGCCATCAAGAATGACTCAATCCTCCACATGCATACACACAAGTGTCTGTGCATTCACACACACACATACATGCACACCACACACATGTTAGCACACACACACACACACACACACACACACACACACACACACACACAAATGGGAAAAGAAAAAGAATTTCAGCCTGGGTATATCCACACACACACATACTCACCCAGACACTGTTCATATGGAGCACTATCCTGCTGGTTTAGATTCCATTCTTAGCAAGGACCTTGAGTGAGAGCCCTTGAGTGTTGCTCTGAGTCACCATTCTGTCTCTAGCCTACATTGTTGCATATGTATATTCTTAGGGTTTTCTATACCATCCAACTCAAACTCCATGCTTGGACTGATCCTTGTTACATCCTCAAATTGCACAAACACTCTAGAATTCATCTGACCGTGTGCACCTTCAGTTTTGTTCAATATTATGGTAGACTTAAGTAAACTCTCAGCTAGTGACCAGTTTCCAAGTGAAATTTTAAATAAAAATTTTATTCTTTTGCTCACAATAATTTCTTTTTCTTTTAACTCAACTAAGTTTTTACATTGTATATAAATTTTTATTTGAAAGAAACAAGGCAGTAATAAATACAAAAAAGGATCCAATTTATGGGAAGCATTCATATTTACTATGTTAATTTTACACTAATTGTTCATTTTTAAAATGGAAAAATATAAATGTGCAATTAGATGTATTCATAAAGTTAAACATATTTCAATTAAAATTATATTTACAAAGAGTTTGCACTAAAATGGATTTTTTATTTGTTTATAATATTAGCTTTTAAAAAACAGCAGGCAAGATTTAATATGTCTTTTCTGACAAGAAAATGAAGTAGGCTAACACAGTCTTTTTCACTACAAAAATAGAAAGGTTGGATTAAAGTTTTTTAAATACATTTGAGTTCACAACAGAGAAACAAAAGTAGAAAGGGGACAAGAGAAGAGAACAAGTCAAAGGAAACTCATAGTTAATAGAAAAAGACCAGGAATTGAAAAGCAGAAATGATGCCTTGCACACCTGTCATGGAAGCCCAAGAGAACTTCAGCTGAGACCTCCTAGTGGTCCATCCATACTGGGATGGATGCTGCATACTGACACCAGACAAGGTAGAACTGGAACTGAGGTTCATGTGTAAAACCAGAACCCCTTCCTTCCTGTGAGGACGTGGCCCAGATAGCACCAACGAAACTTGTCTCTTCCCATAACAGGAAGAGAAGGCTCCCAAACATCCAACACACGGAGATGTATCATTTATTAGAGCCTAAATATGTGCTATCCCTTGAATAAAGATTCAGGCCAAGAAGCAAATGAAAAATAAGCTCCAGATTGGTGAATTTCTAGAAACCTGGGTGGAAGGTGGGTAGTTTCCCACAAAAAAAGGACAAATATAATCTTAAGTAGACGCAACCTTCAGAAGAATTAGCACCCAACTTGAAAAAAGAAGAATCTGAAGCAAATAGCTTTAAAGAATTATTAAACTATAAATTACTTTTATAAAATAAAAGAGGTATATACTAAAAGGCTTAGATATTAAAAACATAATCTTAAAAGTAAATACCCAATAAAACATGAAATTAGGATCAGCTAAGGGGAGAATTACTAAAGTAGAAAAGAAATATAATAAAATTATTTAGAACAATACAGAGCAATAAAGAAGTGAAAATTAACACTGAAATTTAAGAAATTAGAAGATAAAGAAGACAGATATCTAAAAGGAAACAACAATTAGACTGATGTCTTATAAGAAATAAATTCCAAATATAGGCAACTGATATCATTGGTGTAGTCAGGAGATAGAATTTTCCAGAAAGGACCAAGTATCTAGAGAAGCTGTCATAAAGAATGAAGTAAAACAGAGGAAACGCTGTTAGGGGTTTTCCCTCCCTGTACCTGGCTGAAAGAGCTGCTAGAGAGTTCGACACAGACTGAAGGAAGATTATGGAAGCGGAACACAAAGGATTGTTTAGCAAATAAATGGCTAATTGTAATTGTGAGCATGAAGAAGCATTGACTGTACTAACAGAAGACAGATGTCATCAGGTTGTTTTAAAATATGCCCATCTTCCTCGTGAAATTTCTTTATGTTTTAATGCTTATCTTTATCTATAGAAATTTTTGTCTTAAAATCTGTTTGTCTGATATAAATGCCATTATCTTGAGTCAACCATCCTTGACGTTTTAGAATGCTTCCTGACAGCCTTTATAAATGAAAAAAACATATGCTGGTTTTTTTTTCCAGGAAGACTTTGATTTAGAAATATACCCAATTAATGTGTAATATTAATATCACATCCATTGCCTTTTGATTTCTATGTCTCTTCCTTTTCCAAGTTGTTAAGCAGCCTTTATTATAAATGAGTCTTTAATTTTATATTTTAGGAGTGTTAGAAGCTTCCTAACAGACCTTGTTCTTTGTTGCAAGGTCTATTAATGTTGGTTCTACAGGAAGCCTTATCCCACAGAGCAAGACAATAAAAGGGAAGCCAAGGTTAATGGAATAAAAAGGAAGCAACATCATCATTACTTACAAATAATGTAAGTTTTTGATGTAGAAAATCCAATAAAATTTTCATGTGAAGTATCAAAATTATTAGTGACTTCAGCAGCTATACTAAGTACATCGTGCAAATGAGTGTGTCATCATTCACATTGCCCATGTCTACAGGATAGATCATGTAGTACTGTTAAAATAGGACTATAAATCAAAAAGTATTATTTATTGCTATTTGCACAGCAGCACAGACATCTTCTCAAACCAAAGCCTTCTTAGAAAAATAAAACAGCATTATGTGTACATCAGAGCTAGTAGGGAACATTTCCAAACACAAAATGGCTGACTTCAGGGACAACTTTTGTAGACAGCTTTTAACTTTCAGCTCTGCAATTCTCTTTCTTAAAAAATTCTGTAAGGATATACTGTTTTATAATTAGAAGAGAAAATACATTTTAAAGCAAAATCAAAAGCACTGGAGTGTAGAGACGCTCCACATCTGCACCTTACCTCATCCCCTCTCTGGGCTGGTCTTCTAACTAGTCAGGGAGGTCTTGCCAACCCAGAATCCTCTCTGCCTCATTAGTTACATCTTTAATTCTCATCTGAAAAAAAATAAAGCTTCTCTTTTCCTCAGCTGCATGATGCCTTAATTTCTCCCGACTCTGCATCCAGTCATCAAATCCTCGAGACCCATAACAGGGCCTTCACCCAAGTGCACAGCATCTGACACACTTAAGGAGCCACGTCTTTAGCATGTAAGGCAGGCAGTTGCTGGGATGAGAAGATGCCACTGTGTCTAAAACGCCACGGTTTAAACCCTTTTGCTTAACCCTTGTTCCTTTTTGGGTCTGTTTTAAAGACTTGATTCTGCTGGAAGAAGCATTATGCAGTGCTGTTTAAATCCCCTCATAAACAGGAGACAGTAAACTGAGACACATACAGTCTCTCAGAATTTGTACGAGGACTCCCTGTCAGCCAGTTCCCACCTCTTCTCGATGGGTGAAATCTTGGGAAGATCGGAAACAAAGCTGGTTCTCCGAAGCTATTTGTCTCACGGTACATCTGTGAATTTCCACTAAGAAGGACCTTTGCAGATCTGTCTGTCAGTCTGTTCTACCGAAATCACGACCATCCAGTTGTTCAGAATTTGGGCAGATCCCCCACAGTCTTATGCCCAAGGACTTGATGTGTGAATGTGAGTGAGAAGACCCACCAGGAAGCCTCTCTTAACAGACACAAGCTGCCAGAGTAGGAGGCTTGCCTACCTGTCCATCAATCCAGAACAAGATGCCTCCACTGAGTGCATTGATGGGCCCAAGCTAGCCGCCCTGTGCAGCAGTGCCCTGGAAGTGTGGGCTGAAGTTCAGTGCTTTACTGGTACGTTTGTGGCCCTCCTCTCTCACTTAAAATTTCTACCTAGGCTACCATGGTCACGCCCATGACCTGTTTGGGTTTATAACGGATGCCTACAAATGTAGTTGTTGAGATGACTGGGAATCCTAGACACTCTACATAGAATCTTAAATGTAAGCGATAGGAATTTCCTGGAGTTTAACAGGAAGTCTAAAAGAATTGAAGATTTAGCTGGTTACACAACCATTTGGTCAGTAAACAGCACTAGACCATGGCCTTATGCATCAAGCCCCTGCTAGACCTTCGAGGTTGGGAGTGAATGTTACATAATTCTTGTTCCGGGGCTCAACCTAATCTAGAAGGCACAGTGACACAGCAGCAGGAAGCCATGAAACATGTAAACAAGTGTGGTTCTCCAAAGCTGGCTTGTTTCACGGTATGCCCGTGTGACTTTCCACTAAGAAAGACATTGGCAGGTTTGAATGACAGAACTTGTTCTGGAGAGAGTGCCAAGCTGACTACATGGCCAAGGCCTAGAGTTGGCCAGGGAGACTAGAGTCTTGGGTCCAACACTTCAGGCTCTGTGGCTCTGGGCTATAACACAATGACTAATGCTTACTGAGCATACTCCATAGACCAAGCACCGTGGAAAACACTCCCACACACATTTTCTCATGAACTATGTATCATAGCTGCAGGAGGGACGGCTTCCATTGTAAAGACCAGGAAACAGAAGCAAATGCTGAGATGGGCTAGGGCAATGTCTTAGTTTCTTTCCTACTGCTGTGATGAAACGCCAGGACTAAGGTAACTTGTAAAAGAAAGTGTTTAATTCAGGGTTTACAGATCCAGAGGACTGGAGTCCATGACCACCGTGGTGGGGAACATGACAGCGGGTAATTGGGCATGGTGTGGTTCCGGCCTTTGCTGAGAGCTTTCATCTTGAGAGACAAGACAGAGAGCGCTAACTGGGAGTGCCGGTGTTCCCGCCACTTGCCCACCTCAGTCAGGCGCTGGGTGCAGATGGGACAAGGCTCTAGTGAGACAGCTCTCTGTAGCTGAGGCTACCCCACAGGAGAAAGTCCTAACGATGTGTTGCTACAGCTACTGCAAGAGGCTACCCTACCCCGCCAAATCGCTAGAAGGATTAGAAATCACTTTGAGAACGCACTTGGCACCAAGTGTTGAAATGCAGTTGACGTTACTCAGCCCAGATGCTGGAATAAAGCATGTCACGGTAACTCCTGGAAGATACCACTCGGAGAAGTGTTGGGCCTTGATTGAACCTTACAACTCATCCTCCCCTCCCTTGTCTACAGCTATTGATGCTGAAGCTTACGGCAGTTACAAAGCACAGCATTGCACTGGAAAGTACAATAGCTAAGAGTCAGGGGGTAGCGGTGGTGCTGGGAGAGAAATGACAGTCTCTGTGCCTGTGGAGCTTTTCCTAAGTTAACATAAGGTGGACTTGTTTTGTGAGTGTTCAGTGAAGATATTTTGTAAGGGATGACATTCATTAAGACGTGCTTTGGTTGAGGGCGATGTCGCTTGTTAGCAGCAGGGCAGTGACGAGGTGGCTGCAGCAACTGGGAGCCCTTGAGTCTGAGCTCTTGCAGGAGCCAGAGAGAGCTGCATCTGTGTGGACTTCACGGTTGAGAGGACAGTGATGGACGGTAGTTAGAAGCAAGCCCATATTTTCCAATTACTCGCAGCAAGACCTGTTCTTAAAAACACAGAGATGACAACTGAGAAGATAAGAAGCAGGCGTTCGGAACACGTGCCTCACATCCACAGAGAGTCCCCTGCTTAGTGCTGCCCATCACAGCCTTCAGCGGGAGCTAATCGTCTGGTGTGCGTGGCATTTGGAGAAGATTGTTAATTTGTCTATTATATTTAATTTGGAACTGCGAGAGGCAAATGGTTTCCTGTTTTTCTGTTCTTTTCCACGTGTTTGTAAAGTACTCTACATCTTCCCAACATTTGCTTTGTGTAGTCTCTAATTTTTTTCAGGCTGTCTCTCTATGCAGCATCCATCTATTACAGCTCCTCTCATTGCTGGTCCATACTCCCTGACAGAGCAGCATTTGAACCCATTGCCGTCAAATTCGAAGTGTGGGTGTCTACACCCTCTGTACCTTTCATCACTCTCCTGACCTCTTGCATGTAGATTCCACCATCCCTCAACCAAAAGCATTCTTGTGGCAGGTGCCAACAGGGTCAGCCCTTCAAGCTCTCTGCATGGCCCCGCAGAAGCACCTGCCATCTCTTTGCCCTTCCCCCTTTCAGGTCGTCCCTGATTTTCTTACCACATGAATGGTAGTGGAGATGATTTTAAACGGAGTGCTCACCCAATTAGCCACGGCTTCCTGGCGCACTGTGCTGAGTAGAAAATTCAAGTTACATCAAGGACTCGGGGATTGATCAACATGCCTGTTGTAGGAGGGGGGAGGGGAGGAGAGAAGTTGACTCTGTGCATCCACTTTCCTGGGCTTAGTCGTCTTGTTCCTTGTTTCTCCTTTGCTTCCTCTGCTTAGGCATTTGGCTTCTTGATGCTTATTGGGGCTATGATGCAGGTACTGAGAGGATTAAGTGAGATGAAGTATAGAAGCCACTTGACTCTACTAGATTCTGAATCAATAACCATCATTATTGCTACCCTAGGTTTTTCCTACTGTCTTCATAGAATTACCTCATTCGATACTCTGTTCTTTCTTTATGTGACTTAGCTATGCCTCATCTCCATTGCTCCCTCAAAGTCTAGTTAGCATACGCTAAGAAAGGAGGCAGAGAACAGGAAGGGGTAATGTATACAGAGAGCAAACGGAACTCCAGAAGGTGAAACTGTTCCTTTGCCAGGGAGTTTGTACATTTGCTTGTTTTCAATCAAATCTAAGCTTCGGAAGGAAAAAAAATAGGAAACGATTGTCTTTATACCTCTTGCAGAGATGCAACTGCTCATACCAGAAAAAAACTGCCCTCAAAGCGTTTTGACCTCTGACCCCACAGCAGGGCATCCAATCACCAGCTGCCTCCTGTCTGTGTTCTTCCATGCCCAGCCTCTCCAAACCATAGGAGGGGGAGAAACAGAAGCAAGTAAGGTAGATTAAAACAGAGTGGGGAGGAGGGAGACTGGAGGAATCCACAGCCAAAGGCGGAACCTGCTCTCTAGAGTCCCGAGGCCACAGCCTCACCTCCCCTGACCTGCTCTGCTCCTGCAGACCTCACACTGGCCCACCCCTTGTGGGAGGCCTTCAGTGTGGGTTTTCTTCCAACCCAAGAAAGACTTTGTGCTTTCGTTTTGTTTTGACACGATATTTGTAATCTCACCACCACCCCCATGCCACAGGCTACTGGGAAACCTAGAGTCACAGAAAGGGCTGTTGCTCATCCTTCTGATTACTCAGGCTCCCCCAAGAGAAGATTTCAGCCCCAGAAACTCCCACTCCTTCCCAGCCCCAAATAACAGGCTTTCTCTTCCAATGCTGCCCAACACATCTGATGGGAGAAAAGGGAATCGTCTTCTCAGTAGCCCTCTCCATCTCTGCTTCAGTTAGCTTCAGAACACTAGCACTGGGCATTTTTGAACTCAGGAGCTGGCACTTGCTCACAGGGTGCCGTTCCATCCTTTGGTGACCCGCGGGAGATTCCCTCGGTAGCATGGCAGGTGAAGTCTCCAGAATGGCCCAGCCCATTGCTGCTGGCCTCTTGGGCATGGTGGGCACTCAGAGCAATGCCTCAGCTTGAGCACTAGTACACTGGCATCAGGGATGAGTACAGAATCGGAAGTACCCCGAATCTAAAACTCCCCCATCAAAGAAAAGCCCCTCCTAAGCATAAACACATTTGTTGCCTCGCTGCATAAAACTGCCTTATAAAGAAATCCATTAGCCACCCTTGGCACTGTGTCCTCTGGGGCCTCCACACACAAGGATATTTTATCTTTTTAATGAATAAAACATATGCCGATTGCCTAAAATTAAAAAGTGCAGTGGTAATGAATAATTCTCAGAATCCCGAAGCCCATTTACGTCAGGTAGAGGCCAAGAGAGCTGGGCTGAGGGGATCCTGGCTTAGCGATGCTGTTGACCCAAGGGGTGTTTCTCTTCCTTCTTAGAGTCTGCAGCATGTCGTGTTCCTTCCTCTCTCCTACCCACAAAGGAGCCGGGCCATGTGCGCAGACGCTGCTGAGGGTTCCTCTGCAGAAGCACGGCACACTGTCCACCTACTGTCACCTGCTGTGGGATAATGCTTCTCTACACTGGTTTAATAAAACACTGATTGGCCAGTAGCCAGGTAGGATAAGCAAACAAAGGGAATTCCGGGAAGAAGAAGGCTGAGGGAAGAGTAGATGTCAGCCTGCTGTCCAGGGAGCAGCATGTAATGGCACACAGGTAAAGCCACGGAACACATGGTAACATATAGATTAACAGAACTGGGCTGAGTTTAAATGTAAGAGCTAGTCAGTGGTAGGCCTGAGCTAATGGCCAAGCAGTTTTAATTCATATAAGCCTCTGCATGTTTGTTTGGGAGATGTGAGTGGAAGAGATTTGTTCCAACGGCCGGCAGGATGGGACATAGGACATCTTCCAACTACAGTCACTCTGGGTTCTTGCTGTTTCTTGCCTGACTCTCTCCCAGAAGCCTCAACAGCTGTGCTTACAGGCTAACCCCAAAAGCAAAGGGCTGGATGCTGAGTTCCCAAGCCCAGAGATGCCGCTCTCTTCCCAGCTATAGGTCTGAAGTGTAAAGCCTGCTAAGATGTACCGTCCTCCCTTGGAGGAGCCACAAGAAAGAACTGGGAAGTCATGAATCATTGCAATGAGGAGGGCCAAGGACACAAGGAAGTGTCCCATTCTACTCCAACCCTTGTTAGGGACAGAGAAGGATTTGTAAGAATCCTCCATGCACAGACTTGCAGTATGAAGCAAGGCTGGCACCATCATTGACAGGGACCCCTTCAAAAATGCAAATTAAGGCCCATGTTCAGAAAGCAGAGTAAAAGAAGGGAGAAAAAGCATAAAGCTTTTCTTTTTCTTCTTGTCCTTCAGTCTCTTGTCCTAGCTAGAGACATGTGTTTGCTCTCCTGATAGTTAATATTGTCAATTTGAGGGGCATCTTGGATCAGGTAGGGGGTGACCTTCTGGGTAGGTCTGAGGGAGCTTCAGGGTTGAGCTAAAGAGATGGGAAGACCCAGCCTAAATGTGGGCTGCACCATTCCGTGGGCTCCGGGTCCTGAATGAATAAAAACAGAGAGAGCTGGCCAGTGGGGCAACAGGGATCATCTTTCTCCACTTTCTGATTGGATATAATGTGAGCCCTGCTCCTCCACTAGCCCTCCCTGGCGTGAGGAACTGCACCCGCCATCTGAGGGCTAAAATAAACCCTTCATTAATTGTCTTTCGTCAGATACTTTGTCATGGCCATGAGAGAAGTAACTAAAGCAGCTATTTAATGTTGTTCTAAATACAGAAAAATTAAACTTTGAAATTAGCCTGTATTTTACCATTCTATTTCATATTGCCACAACAACATCATTTTTAAATGCAAAATGTAAAAGCATTTAACTTGCATGCAGAGCTACTGATACTACACAATTTGTATTTCATAGCTTGCATATGCATGCTGTCAACCTTTAAACAACAAGCAGAGAGATTCCCTAAGGACAAACGGTGCATATTTGGAAATAAACAGGCGATGTTGGATTGCAGAGGGGGCATGCCTTGGGAATCAGGAGCAATGCAAGGAGGCTGGTACATGGGAAGCACTGCCAGGTAAAACGAGGAAGGTAACATAAGCTATATTGAAACAGAACTCGTTGATTACAGGATCAATAAGAGAAGTGGTATCATCCCCAGATTAAACAGTTCTTTGCAGTGTGTGTGTGTGTGTGTGTGTGTGTGTGTGTGTGTGTGTGTGTGTGTAGAGGCCGGAAGTTTATGACAGGTGTTTTCCTTAACCATTCTCTGCTTATCTATTGAGGCAGGGCTTCCTACTGAATCTGGAGCTCACTGGCTTGCTAGGCAGCTTGCTAAAGGATCTTCCGTCTCCACCTCCCCGGTGCTGAAACTGGAGGTGGGCTCTGAAGATCCCAAGTCTGGTTCTCACATTTATGGATCAAGAACCCAGTCCAGTGAGACATTGCCCTGGTCCTCCAGCAAAGTCTTTTGTGATCACTCTCGTGGGGCCTAAATGCACAAGGTCCCCTCCTCTGTAACCTTTATGCTGTACTGACTTGTTTTCTGATGGAATCATTGTTGGGACTTGATGCAAGTGACTCCAGTGTGATTCCAGCAACTCGGGAAATATCTAGCTCCTTCTTTGCAGAACGGCAGCAACAGTGCACAAAAATAATGCAGCCATCTTTGTTTCTCCTCCTGACCCATGCATATTCTACCAGCACTCTCTCTGTCATGTCCAGAAATCTGAGTTCACAGCTCTCCTCCTCATCCACCAGCTCTTAAGCTTTTTCTGCCCACTCTTCCGTGATACCTCCCTGAACCTTGGAAGGGGGAAGTTACTCATATAGATTACTCATATGGTTCCTTATTCTTGGCGTTTTAACGAGATGAGTCTCTGCTAACCGCTGCATTATTCTACTGCATCAAGAAGCTTCTCTGACCAAATCTGAGAGTAATGCAAATCTCTATAACCTTCGTTGCATGGGTCCTCCAGACATTAGGAAAGGGTGTCCCACCTTGCCATATACCTACTGGGAAAGACTGGCACAAGCTGGAGGCACAGTGGCTGGCTGTACTTGGTAACTGGCCACACTTCAAGTAGTACAGAGGGATGAATAAGCCTTCTGGGGTCTAGAAAGAATACTATGTTAGCCTGTTTCCCATTCTTGTAGCAAACACCTAAGGTCAGTCTATTTATGAAGAGAGGAGATTATGGTTCATGGTTTGGGCGGGGTCTCATGCCACAGTTGGGCAGAGCTGTTTGTGGGGATGCCAGAGTTTATGCTGTAGCAGAACCCTTTGCTTCATGGCCAGGATAAGAACAAAAGAAGAAAAGGTTGATGTCTCACAGTCCTTCAAGGGCTTGTCCCCCTAGGAGTTACCTCTTGAAGTCCATTTCCTCCCAATAATGCCACCGGTTAGAAACTGAGCCCTTAGATACTGAGTGTTGCAGGACACTTGATAACACTATAGCGAGGCCTCAAGGTGAGCAGGAAGAATGCATTGAATTCCAGATTGAACAAGCTGTCCAGAGATGGGGGGCAATTCCAGGGCTACTGGAACACCCATCCCTGCAGAGGACAGTAGCTGTCCCTCCAGAGACCTAGGAGATCTTTGAAGGAGATGGGACAGGACTGGACTATAAGTCACTAGATTGAACAGATCTACCCAGATGACTTCACACTGGTCGGTGGGCAAGTGGGTCTCAGAATGAAATATTACAGTGAATTCCCCAAGGACATCTCTGTTATCACACCTTTTTGTCCTGCAGACCACAGTCATCTGTGAAGTTTCTGTCTTTTTAGACATTGGGCTGGGTATTGAGTGCTGAAAGAAATTATTTTAAATATTAAATACACATTTATCATCTTGTTTCAAAAAACCCCAAACACCTCGTAATTTTGCTTCAACATGCTTATCCATTTTGCCATTGTATATGCACTTAGATAATTATTTTGATGAATGTCTGTCCTCTCAGCCTGACTGAGCTGCCTAAGGGCCTGGACATCTGAGCTCGCCAGTGTTCCCAGTTCTGCCAGATGTGCCATCACCGGTGGTACAGAAGCATACAGTTGTTCAGCTCATTTGGTATAAAAATGTGAGTACAGATCAGCTTTCTTTGCTTTGACTTTTGAATACAGTTTCGTGGGCAAGTGTATTCCATATGATGATGTGCCTGGCTTACTCCCGAATAAACAGCATGGTTCTTCAGGGAGTCTCTCTGTGATCATTAAAGACGCAGCTAGAGAGTGGGCTTCACACTGAAGTTGCTCTAGACTGGAATTTTCACAATGACAGTTTTCTGACAGGCGGTAGCAAGACATCTCGCTGTAGCATGTTCAGTGTGCTGGACCAATTTTCCAGCAAGCGGAGATAAAAACTGTCTTGAGCAAGGGACACTTTCCTCTAATACTCAAAGGCACCCTATGGGCCAGCACAGCACAGCCTGACCATTGCCAGCTGATGGCTTAGTAGCTCACATCTTACATCACAGTTGGGGAGTAACTCACCCCATCAACTCTGCCTGAGTAGATGCTGCTACAAAAAGATTTTTTTTTTAAAAAAGGGAGGTATACATATGTGCATGCACACAGGTGCACGTACACACACTACAGTTCTGTCATAAATTTGCAAGTTACAGGCTCTCTGCAACAGATCTTCTGTTTATTTCAAACATTGATTTGTTTCAACCTGAAATATAACCATGTCTCCCCATACCCTCTCTCGCCTTCTTTCTCAAAAAATAAATAAGAAGAAAAAGTCTATACCCATCGATTCTAACAACTGGTCCCACAGATGGGATACATGCCCCTAAATGAGTATTCCAGGGCAGCAACCTGCAGATTAATTAGGCTGGAGATAATCTCCCAGTCACAGCACACTCTGTATTCTCTAACAAGACTCAGAAATGATTTGTGCCCTTATTTATGACTTCAGGCACTTGCCTGTGCTTCCTCAAGTACTCTATTAAAAACTTTTTGATTAAGTTGGTCTCAGGGTCAACTTCCTGTTTGTCTTATGAGGTGAATAAACAGAGGTTCTACACCTTTGCTCTGGGACAGCCACTTGGGAGCACCAGCAGGTAGTAGCCAGGATTCACACACCAGGGACTCGAAGCATCATTCTTGGGTCTGATGTTACCTGAGGGACTCAAGATTTGCCTGATTTATAAAAACTCCATTGCACAGGTTGTGGAGTGCCCCTTTCTCATTTATTTTAAGGGCATCTGAGCTGTTGGGAGGTACGAAGAGGTGGCTTTGCTTTTTATAGGGCTGCAATATTTCTCACTGTGAGATGCCAAGGTGGTGGGGTGTGTGTGTGTACATCCCTAGTTTGGACCCAAGTAATAATAAATTTATGAACTAGTTATATTCAGCTCTAAATCATTTCACTAAGAGAAGTATGCCAACTAGAAATTTAACTGCTCTCATTGGCGCCTCAGTAGCGGTTCTTGGAAAAGGAGGATGGAAGGGAGAAGGAGAAGCTTGTCCACGCTGCCAGCAAGCTAAGGACAAATACTTGTTCTTGTACAGATAAGTGCTTGCTCATGCACTGTCTTATTGGATCCTCAGAAAACCACTGCCAAGTAGGAAAAACAGAGATTATAATGTTGATTTTTAAAATAAAAATAAATGGAGAAGCTGATGCTTAGGGTAGAAATTGGCCTTCTCAAATTCATATAGTTTGTGAGAGTCCCTAAACTCTGGAAATTGGGAAATTATATAGTCAAATGGTCTTTTTAATCCTTTCTGCCCCCAGAGATCACAGCTGATCACCCACTACAATCTCATTCTGTATTCTGGGCATTTTAGAGTAATCATTTAATAATCATTAATAAGGTTTTGGTTCCTAAGCTTTGTACCAGTACTGAAGGTTACATCCCAATCATCAGATGGACCTGGATAGGACCCAACACAATCATGGCTCAGACTACGATAGGAAGACACACAGTCACATTTGTTACAGGACTTGTAAAGACATCATCAGTCAGTCACCAGCCAATGTCTTGTATCTGATGGAGAAAAGAACCTGGCTAACTTCTTGAGATGTCATAAACCATAAGTCAATACTCAGACTGTGTACCTCTAGGTTCCTGGGGCAACCATGCCAAAGGATAATAATCATTCACTTTGCTTCTTCTATCTCTATCTGAAATTGGAATCATCTATCATTGTCTAAAGCAAGCCCCCGACCAAAATCACCATGGAAGAAGAGCCCGGTTCCACCACAGCAAAGTCATGATGATCTTGACCATAATGATTACGTCCTGTATGCTGTTGTCTTAGTTGATCTCCTGTTCCTATAACTGAGATTACACAGTTTATACAGAAAAGAGGTTTGTTTAGTCCACAGTTTCGGTAGTTGGAAAGTTCCAACAGCATGTCACTTGAATGTAGCAAAGGCCTCCAGGCTCCATTACCACACAGCAGACAAGTGGGCCTGTGTGGACACAGGCAAGAGAGAAAAAGCTAAAGCAAACTACATAAGCAGACTTGCTTTTTTAATAAGCTGTTCTCTTCTCTCAAGAGCCAAGCCAGTTCTGTGAGGCTTGGCCACTCCTGTCCAGACGGAAACGTCTACAAGGCCAGGAGAATGGACATGACGAGGCTGTGCTCTGGGTAGGGCAGGGAGCAGTGGGAGCTAAGTCTCCTGTTAAGAAAGTTACTTCCGGCTTCTGAGCGTATGCCAAAGTTGAGAAAGCAGAGACCCTTCAGAAAGAGACAGAAACAAAACAGCATGAAGGCTACTGATTTTTTTTTTAGTTAATCTTGTATCCTGTCACTTTACTGAAGGAGTTTATCAACTGTAGGAGTTCCCTGGTAAAATTTTTGGGGTCACTTATGTATACTATCATATCATCTGTAAATAGTGAAAGTTTCACTTCTTCCTTTCCAATTTGTATACCTTGGATCTCCTTTTGTTGTCTTATTGCTCTAGCTAGAACTTCAAGTACTATATTGAATAAATATGGGGAGAGTGGACAGCCTTGTCTTGTTCCCGATTTTAGTGGAATCACTTTGAGTTTCTCTCTGTTTAATTTGATGGTGGCTGTTGGCTTGCTGTAAATTGCCTTTATTATGTTTAGGAATGTTCCTTGTATTCCTGATCTCTCTAAGACCTTTGTCAAGAAAGGGTGTTGGATTTTGTCAAAGGCTTTTTCAGCATCTAATGAGAAGATCGTGTGTTTTTTTCTTTCAGTTTGTTTATATGGTATATTACCATCAACTCAAAAAAATCAGTAGCCCACCTATACACAAATGATAAAAGGACTGAGAAAGAAATCAGAGAAACATCACCCTTTACAATAGTCACAAATATTATAAAATACCTTGGGGTAACGCGGTGGTGGCGCACGCCTTTAATCCCAGCACTCGGGAGGCAGAGCCAGGCGGATCTCTGTGAGTTCGAGGCCAGCCTGGTCTCCAAAGTGAGTTCCAGGAAAGGCGCAAAGCTACACAGAGAAACCCTGTCTCGAAAAACCAAAAAAAAAAAAATACCTTGGGGTAACACTAACTAAACAAGTGAAGGACCTTTTTGATAAGAACTTTAAATCTCTAAAGAGAGAAATTGAAGAAGATATCAGAAAATGAAAGGATCTCCCATGCTCATGGATAGGTAGGATTAACATAGTAAAAACGGCAATCTTACCAAAAGAAATCTACAGATTCAATGCAATCCACCATCAAAATCCCAACACAATTCTTCACAGACTTGGAATGAGAAATACTCAACTTCATATGGAAAAACAAAAGACCCAGGATAGCTAAAAGAATCCTGTATAATAAAGCAACCTCTGGAGGCATCACCATCCCTGACCTCAAGCTCTACTATAGAGCTATAGTAATAAAAACAGCTTGGTGCTGGTATAAAAACCGACATACGGACCAATGGAATCGAATTGAAGACCCTGACATTAATCCATGCACATATGAACACCTGATTTTTGACAAAGAAGCCAAAACTATACAATGTAAAAAGGAAAGTATAACACCAGCAGCATAGACACCGAGCACAACAATTAATAAATGGGACGGACCTCTTGAAACTGAGAAGTTTTTGTAGGGCAAAAGACATGGTCAATAAGACAAAAAGACAGCCTATAGAATGGGAAAAAACCTTCACCAAGGGCCACATCTGACAGAGGAATGATCTCCAAAGTATATAAAGAACTCAAGAAACTAGACATCAAAATACTGAACAATCCAATTAAAAAATGGGCTAAAGAGCTAAACAGAGAATTCTCAAAAGAAGAATCACAAATGGCTGAAAGACATTTAAAGAAATGCTCAACATCCTTAATCATCAGAGAAATGAAAATCAAAACAACTCTGAGATACCACCTTACACCTGTCAGAATAGCTATGATCAAAAACACTAATGACAGTCAATGTTGGAGAGGACGCAGAGCAAAGGGAACACTCCTCCACTGTTGGTGGGAATGCAAACTTATACAACCACTGTGGAAATCAGTATGGCAGTTTCTCAGAAAATTGGGAATCGATCTACCTCAAGACTCAGCCATACCACTCTTGGGCATATACCCAAGGAATGCTCAATCATACCACAAAGATACATGCTCAACTATGTTCATAGCAGCACTATTTGTAATAGCCAGAACTTGGAAACATCCTAGATGCCCGTCAACTGAAGAATGGATTAAGAAAATGTGGTACATGTACACAATGGAGTACTACTCAGCAGAGAAAAACAATGACAGCATGAAATTTGCAAGCAAACGGATGGAACTAGAAAATATCATCCTGAGAGAGGTAACCCAAACCCAGAAGGACAAACATGATATATATTCACTCATAAGTGAATTCTAGATATAAAGCAAAGAACAATGGACTGCAACCCACAGAACCAGGGAGGCTATATAGCAGGGGGGACCCTAGGATGACTATGGCTTATAATAAGTTTTGGTTTTACTCAATCACTGGGTAAGCCTCAGTGAAACATTTCACTACTAGAATAAGAATTTATACTGTATCAAGATGATAATAGAAAAATAAATAAATAAATAAATAAATAAATAAATAAATAAATAAATAAATAAATAAATAAATAAATAAATAAATGTGTGTGGGGGAAACAGTGTGGAGGGTTATTTTCCTGACCCCCCTGATTTCAGTCCCCTAAACGGCAGCCTGTTAGGTGTCATGGGGATGAAAAAAGCAGTTTTCCCGAAGTCCCCTCCCTCCCCTTGACCGCCCACCTAGCTGATCAGCTCCCTGAGGTCTCTGTTACCACATGGAGTCTTTGCTCTGAGAGGACTCGGCACTCCCCTGGCCAGGCCACTTTTCTCTCTTTTCTCATCTGTATCCTGATCTAGTCTTTCTCCAACGGGACAATGGGGAGTTAATGAGACTGTAAACAAGGACATGGTCTTAGTGACATTTCTACTGCTGTGTGAATCACCAGGACCAATGCACCTTAGAGAAGGAAGCGAGGGTGATTGGGGCTTATGGTTCCACAGACGTGGAGCCTATAGCAGCTGCTGAGGGTCCACATCTCCAGCTGCAAATAGGACACAGGAAGAGTGAACTGGAAATTGTGCGTGGCTTTTGAAACTTCAAAGCCCACCCCCAGTGACATATTTCCTCTACCAAGGCCACGCCTCCTAACTCTGCCGCAACAGTGCTATCAATTGGGAACCAAATATTCAGATGCCCAAGAATATGGACAACATGTCAACAAACATTCAGCTCAATATTAATTTATAATATCAAACCCCAGAAACATCATACACATTCCTCAGTAGAATGACTGGTTGATTATACTTCTAGACATGGAATTCTGGGTAAGCACTGAGTAAGTTTATTTAATGGTGCAAAGAAATGCTTTTACTATTTAAAAATGATATGAAATTGTGAGAGGTGTATAACTGCATGTGTAACCGTGTATGTGTGGAGTTCCAGATAGAAATAAATCAAAGGGTTACCGATCATTAACCCTTAGCACTGGGAGTTAAGTGGAGTTAAGTTTTGTGGAGTTTTTAAAATCTTGGTGCCTCTCCAAGTTTTCCACACTAAATATGGTACTTTCTAGTTATCAAAAGATGTAGCCTTGAGGCTGTGTATCCGCTGGTGGTGGTGTGTGATAGGTCTGTGGTCCTCAGAATCACCTGGAGGTCTTTGTTAACCCCAGGCTGCCTGACTCTTCCCCAGGGTTTCCAAGTCAGTGGGTTTGGGGTAGGGCCCGAGGATTTGCATTGGTGGTGGGCTCTCCAGGGCCGGTGATGCTCCTGGTGCAGCACCACTTCTGAAAGAGCCACTGCAAAACTAGCTACTTCCGGAAGAAGGAGGTTTCATTTTCAGCAGAGCAGGAAGAGGGTTGTAAGCCCCATCCCTGGATTTGCCAAAGGAAGGTAAGGCAGGGGTGTGGTCACTAGCTTTCTAGTTCCACGGCCAGGATCCGGAGATCTGGACGTTGCTGCTAACACCCTGAGGTCAGGAAACTGCAGGAAACATCTGCTGCTTTGCAGCTGCCTCTCCACCCCAAGTTTATGGTGGACAGGGAAATGTGAATGTGCTCCCAACCCCGCATGAACAGCAGCCTGTCTGTCCACGGGAAAGTGGCTCTTCTTCCTCTGCCTTCAGACCCCACTAGAGAACAAAGGAGTCTCAGAACTCTCATTCACAGGCTTCTAGTCCCTGAGATACAGGGGAGAGAATATGATTGGAAATGAAAGCTGATGAACAAGAAACAATATCCAACAGAGTAAAAAAAAGACAAAGAAAAGGGAAAGGAGGAGAAGGGAAGGTGGGGGAAGGGGAGATAAAAGCAGAGAGTGAAGAGAAAGCACCAAGTCAGATTTCACTGGAAAGCAGATTCGAGTAACGCGGTTTGGAATGGGGGCTGCTGAAGCTTAACCGGAAGCGGGGTGCACCCAGGAGCAAACGGATGCTCCGTCAGGCTAACAGCACAGGAGGGGTTCGGTCGTGTGGACAAAAAGATGCGCTGGCATCACACTCATAACATTAACAGGGACATCAAGCGTTAGCTGGACCAAAATAAGACAGCTCTTAGTTTGACGCTTGCAATTATTATAACAACAGAGCTTCATGATTCCTCCCACCTGACCTTTACTGAATACCACAAGTGATTCAGTTTGGATGAGTAGATTAAAAAATGTTTCTAGAACTATAACACTCTATGTAAGTACAAAGAACCATCATCTTGCCTTTTCATCTTGAGGTGGCCATCTAACTACTGAATTATTTGTAGAGCATGTCGGGGCTTCTTTCTACCCCCGCCCCCAAGAAGCTGAAGAAGCCCAAGGCAGGAAGGATGTACTTGGTCTCTCCCCAGTTTCCCCAGGGGCCGATCTGGCTTGGGTAAAGAACTGAGTTCTAGAAAGTAGTCCACATTGCAGGCAGATGGGTGCCTGGACACGGACAGACAGCCGAGCACTAGAGATAAGGGTCTAAATGCATGAACAGGAAGCTTCAAGTCGGCATTTCTAGGGCAACCTGAGAAGAGGCATGGAGGTATAAGAGGACACCTGGGAAATGAGGGAAGACCTTCCATATAGCGGCTTCTTGGTGAGTTTCTCCACTGTTTCTCCGCTTCTGGCCTCCTCACCTCTGCCCAAGGCCACGGATGCTGATGAAGACAGGGTCCACTGTATCGTGGCTTGCTGTCCTCTCCCATCTGGTGAAGCGGACCAGGGGTTGTCTGCCACTGCAGAGAACATCTTCACTCAGATTATTGGGGTGCATTCTCTTTTGTTCTGACCCTTGCTGATGTTTATGGGGTCTAGACTGTCCCTTTTTCTATAAGACTGTAATGATGAGTCCAACTCAGGCATGAACTTTGGGAAGGAAAAGCAAAAGAGGTAACTTCCCGACCACAGCTCTAAGCACCGCATTCCTTGTGGTCACCATCTGTGAAGTTAGGGTCTGCGGCCACAGCTCATGCCAGACTACTCTCTTGTTTGACTTGGGCTCTTTTAAATTCTAATCCCCACCCCCACCCCCCACCCCCCACCACCACACACATCTACAAAACGGTCCGTATTTGGAGCTTTGTCCCGAAGAAGGTGATGGTGTTGGGAAATAATAGAGTCTTAAGAGGCAGGAGCTAAGAGAGGTTCTAGATCAAAGAGGTGGGATGCCCTTGAAATGTATTAATGTTTTTTTTTCCTTGTAGGCCTTGGTCAGTTCAAGAGGCTTGTGATTAAAGCTTACACCTGACCCTTAAGTTGCTACTTGGCTCTCTAGTACCAGGTGTGGTCCCTTTGTTCCAATTACACTTCTGTTAGTGACATCAGTCATTAGGTGAGGCAGTCAAAAGGGAAGGGGCCTCACCAGCGTCTATACACTGTGCCACTTGGATTCTCGGCCTCTGTGATGTGTCTTGTCACAGAAATGAGAAAAGTGACAAATACACACAGATTAACACACCCAGGGATGCCATGGCTTCATTTCTGTGACGGTAAGGCTAGACTCGGGGGCTGGCTTCTGGCCACTGGGCTCAAGGTGAAAGTGTCCACTGAACTTAGAACCTTGGCTACTCCCTCCAGGCAGCTGTGTTTCTGGTGTGCTTCTAAAGACCCTTTGCCCTTTCAACTGCCCCGGAAGCAGTCAGCCTCTTCCTTTGCCTATTGTGTGAGTGAGCAGGCTGCATGCACCCTGACTGACTTGTATGCATATGCATACATGCTTGACTGACTGGGTGAAAACCTGGAGCAAGCATGTAGGCTGCAAGCTCTTCCTTGTCCTGAGGTCATATGCAAAGCCGTTTCCTGAAGCCCGTGACAACATTTTCCTTCCCGAGGTGACAGGGCTGCTGCCTCTCTTACCAGGGCATATCCAAGGGTTTTCCAGGGCTGACTTTTTTTAGACAGTAGCATTCATGACATGTCTCACAGATTTTGAAAAGGCTACAGGGTAATATACCATCCATCTAGACATTTAAAAGGCATTTTTAAAATGCCAAATGTCTGTTCTCTGTCTGATTGGGTGAGCTTCTGTGCTTCATTTCCACTTTATTTAACTCCGTGGAGGGGGCTCCTGCAGAAGCTGCCTCTGCAAGAGTGCAGAAAGCCTGGTTATGATACATTCGTGCTACTGTGAGATCCAGGCTGATGCGGCTGACCAATTTACAGCCCGTCCCTAATTTATCTGCATTTAAGAACCGATCGTGGACGGCTAAGCAGAATGTGATTGCAATATGACTTCTCAGAGGGGACATGGGCAGGCTCAAGTAGCAAATAGCTTTAAGGGGAGACGTGACTGAGGGAAGTTGTCTGCTGAGCAAGGGTCTTCCTTCCCATTTGCAATGGGTTAGACAATTTTCAGGATGCCGTTTTTCCATCTCTGATAATGTGCATGTGCGTTATATTATCCTGACATGTGGTAGATGGGCTCCATGTCCAAACATTTAGTAGTATTGATGCTGGGTGAACAGTGAACGCGGAGTGGCAGGCAGGCCCAGGCTTGATTCATGCAGATGGTTATGAATGTGCTCTCATTCCACCGAGTCTTTTTATTCAGCACTCCAGCTGTCCTTGAAACGCTTAATTCACAGAGAGGAAGAAGGGCTGGTTGTTTTAGTAGCTCTTGGTTCAAGGGAGAAGCGTGGGTGAAGAAAAACCAGGAGTCGCTTTCCTCAGAGACCTGAAGACCTCCCAGCTTGGCTTTCCCCAGGCTTTCTCAAGTTTTGTTTGATAACCACAGTCATAAAATTTGTCCGGTATTTATTGATGAACAGAAATAGAGTAGGAATAGATAGAACAAAGGGTAAACGACTATACATAATACAGTAGGGAGCAAAAACATGTAATGGGATGTCAGCAAGAGTAATACCAATATTTAACCAGGTCGATAATTACTTAACAACTCTTTGTTTTAAAGACAAGTTCTCACTCTGGAGTCTAGTATGTATTCCTGGCTGGCCTTGAACGTGGAATCCTCCTGCCTCTGATTCTGACTGCTGGAATTAAAGGGGAATGCCATCACATCCAGCAAATCAATTGCTCTTTTGTTGTTGTTGTTGTTTTCAAAAAGGCTGTGTGTATCTAGCGCGTTCCAGGTGCCGGGAATACTTTAGTGAGTAAGACACCAACCCAGAGCACAGGAGAAGCCTGGGAGGAAAACAGTGATGAGAACCCATGAAGACAAGCACCACCAGGAAGAGGCAGGGAGCATGTTAGCATCCAGAGTCCCTGCTGGGTGGGAGAGGACTAGCAGTCAGAGAAAATGCTCCAAGCCTAATAATCCCCACTAGGTGCTGAGGGCAGGTGGTGGCTGGGCAATGACCATGGCATATGTGTCAGTTAGGTCCATGGCCCGCTCGGATATGAATCCCTACCAGGAACAGAAGATGAGTGTGGTTCAGTGCTTTTAGGATGCAGAATTGAGCAAGTGACATCAAACAAGCTCTCTAGGAGTTTTCATGCAGACCTGAGAGGACTGCAGAGGGCCATCCAGGTAGACCAAAGAGGGGGTGCCCTCTCTGCAGAGAAAAAAAAAAAGATAGGACCAAGTACATAAAGGTCTGTAACTGGAACATTAATTCAGCATGTGTTTGCTGACAGTACTGATAAACAGATCTATGGAAAAGCAAATTCGTCTGTGGTGTGTATCTGCACTCAAGAACAAAGGCCAGCAAACTTTTAGGTTACTTTAGTTTGTTTGTTTTTGTTTGGGGCTTTGTGGGTCTGTGATCATTAACCATCACTGTCAACTTGACTGGGTTTGGAATCACCTGGGAGACACACTTCTGTGAGGGTATTGTTTCCGGGGAGGAACTGAGGAGGTTCCCACCCTGAATGAGGATGGCACCGTGCCTTGGTGTGGGGCTCCAGACTGAGGAAAAGGGAGAGAGGAGGAAGGGGGAGTGAGCTGAGCGTCAGTGGTTGGTCTGTCCTCTTGCTGACTGCAGTCAGTGTGACCAGCCACCTCAGGCCCCTGCCTCCATGCCTTTCCCACCTTTTGCATCCTGCTGACAAAGTGTGAGCCAAAACAAACCCTTCCATTCTTTTGTCAGATATCTTATCACAACAGTAAGTAATGACACTAATACAGGGTCATCCCAAACTAGTGTCCAGCTCCTGTTCTGGAGTCTTACTCTTACTGGGAACACAAGATTGATACACAAAATGTTAAGACAAAATGACGTTGGTTGGAGTCTTGGAAAATAAGTCTAATAACTGGGGTGTAGAAACCTTTGTTAATGCCAAGCTCAGGATTTGGATGTCACCTGGTAAGTCATATGACACTGTTGGGGGGTTTGTGCTATGTTTGACTCTTTTCTTTTTCTTTTTCTTTTTCTTTTTCTTTTTCTTTTTCTTTTTCTTTGAGACAAGATCTCACTGTGTAGCCAAGGTTGGCCTCAAAATTACGTTCATCCTTCCTCAGCAGCCCAGGGTTATAGACACATGCCACCACAACTGGCTTCTACTGGTGCTTATCACCAAAGGGTTGGTTTTGAAGATTAACTTTGCTCCAGTGCCTGCTAGAGTCAAGGCATTAAGAGCTTGCAGGCTTTGAAGCTGGGTGGTGGTGGCGCACGCCTTTAATCCCAGCACTCAGGAGGCAGAGGCAGGCGGATCTTTGTGAGTTTGAGGCCAGCCTGGTCTACAGGGAGAGATCCAGGAAAGGCACAAAGCTACACAGAGAAACCCTGTCTCAAAAAACCAAAAGGAAAAAAAAAAAAAAAAGAGCTTGCAGGTATCGAAGGACAAGCTGCCACAGCTCCAGTGAGAACCCCAGTTCCGCACTCAGTGGGAAACCAAATGGGGACAACAATGTGGGACATTTCATACAGCTAGATGGCTGCATGTGAGGCCTGAAGGAACAGAAGGACTCAAAGGCAATCCCGCAATGACAGTACTGAGTGGCTGAATGAACAGACAGGAAAAGGAGGCAAGATTGCTTTAAGAAGCAGGCTTGGTCTAAATAGCGCTCATGAGATTTGGAAATGAAAATGGTCCACAATGCCAGGGAGCCGGGCCCAGTGACACAGGCCTGGCATCCCAGCAACATAGGAGGCTAAGGCTGGAGGATTGCAAGTTCAAGGATTGCATGGCAGACAGGATAAATTCAAAGCCAGCCTTGGCAACTTAATGGAGACCTCTCAAAATAGAAAGTAAAAAAAGGACTTGATGTGTACATCTCAGCAGGAAACTGCTTGCTTAGCACACATGGGCCCTGTGTTTAATCTTTATTACTGCATATTAGTGCAAATACATACATGCATATGTACATACATACATACATACATACATACATGCATGCATGCATGCATACCAGGATTGTTCAGCAGTATGGCCAGGACTACAAAGGTTGAACTGTAGGCTGTCCCAGAACAGTCAAGGCCACAAGGCAAGGAGATTAGCAATGAGAGCTCACTGTGGCTCGCCATTCCATCTCCTTTAATTACCCCTGTATCCCCCTCTTGGATATGTTTTTGTCCTTATTTTACAGATGGAGAGACTAAACCTCGGGCTGGGGAGACAGCTCAGTGGTAGAACACTTGTGTAGCATGAATGAGGCCCTGGGTTCAATCCCTGGCATCGCAAAGAAAGAGACTGAGCCTCGGGCAGAAGTGATTTGCTTGAAGTCACAGTTGATAAGGAGTTGCTGCACAATTAGAAGCCATGTCCCTCTGCCTCCGACGTTCATGGTCATAGCAAACTGCATTGCCCACGGGTTAAAAAGAAGTTTTTCCTGCTGGTTTGTGAGAAATTGAATTTTTTTTTCCCACTCAGGTTGCCCTGCGTATGGAGAGCAGTCTCTTTCTTGTCTAAATTAAGCAGGGCCCCACACAGGCTCTGTTCCTTCCCTCTCTCACCCACTGCAGGGTGGTGGGGGCTAACATTTCTTCTCTCTGGAGGCTTCCTGCCCCTCTGCTGGCAGAAGAGAGGTCCAGGGACACAGTGGCACCATCTCTCCACCCTGATGGAGGTCACTGGGTCCTTCCAATCAGTCCCATAGCATCCAGAGCATAGTCGTACCACTTTCCGCCTCAGCTGTAGTGGCACAGGTATCTGTCGCACATGCGTGTGCTCCTTTATGTCTTAGTGGCAGGCTGCAGAACATGAGACATCTCCTTCCTCACCCTACAGCCCCTGCAGTGTGGCTCTGAAGCTCCTACCATCAAAAGGTATCATCTGTGTTCCCATCTTCCAGATCTGGAACTGCCCAGTGAGCTCTTTGGGCCACTAGACCTAATACACCAGTTGTAAGCCTTATGTGGGACTGGGAATCAATTGATCAGGAGCTCAGTCAGTAAAATGCTTAGGCTCAAAGACCCGAGTTTGAGGCCTAGAACCCATGCAAACATCAGCCATGGCGGTGTGCTAGTAATCCCAGGGGTAGGGAGACAGAGGTAGGGGGAATCCCTGGGGCCTGCCTAATTGGTGAGCCCTGGGCCAATGAAAGACCTTGTCTCAAAAAAAGAAAAAAAAAATCACCTCTTCAGAATAACACTTGAGGTTGACCTCTAGCCTCTACAGAAGGACGCACACACACACACACACACACACACACACACACACACACACACACACACAAACACAGAGAATATATTCTGCCTTTGAGACCCCTGTTGTTTGCATAGCCTGGGCTAGCCTGCAGGGGACAGAAACCTCACAGAGCAGAGGTGCCTGGGCTTTTGTCCTTACCAAGTCCTGAGACACATGAACAGCTTGGGAAAGATCAACACAAGCACAGACTCAGCATTCAGACCTACCACTGAGGAAGCCCAAAGAGAGAGCTGAGCCCGCGCCCTAACCAAAGTGAGAACCCATGGAGTCTTCAGCTATGAAACTGAACATTTGTTTGAATTTTTCACCCACTAACTTTCTAATCTATACACACCCAGCATACCCCAAAGCCATCTACAATAGCTGCATTTGAGGACCCACCAGCCAACCATATTGAGTTCTAGAACTTTCAAGCTTTCACATGTTGAGGCCTTGGATTCACCTGCTTATCTGCAGCTGCTGAGCTTTCTCCAGTACTGAGAAAGGAGGGCAGAACCAGCCAGCTGTGCCTCTCACCACAAGGACACTCTGGGCATGGATGAAAGGGCTCTAATTAAAAGGCAGAGAAGATCAGACACCTCTGGACTTCACTGCTAAGGGTGTCTAAGCCCTCAAAGTCGCTTGCTTCTGACTGTTCCTACATTGGAAGACTAATTAGTTATGAGAAGCTGACCACTGGAAGCCATTTTCATAAGGAGGACACGATGATGGATGGGTCCATGCTGTTCCAGTGTCATTGCTAAAAAAGATGTGACGAGTCCGGCTTCCAATTACTCAGATGAGCATACAGTACCGAGGTCTCTTTCAAGCCACAGAACCCCACTGCAATAGCTGACAGCTGTCACCTTCTCTGTTGTTAAGAGCTGGTGATAGAGTGAGTAACGCGGGTGAGGCCTGTTCTGTGTCTGGAGACTGGAACCAGATCCAGGTGGGTCTTGTGCTTCAGGGCCTTGGGTACCTAACCTGGGGGCTAGCACAATAGAAAAATGCATCCTGAGCAACAAAAAGTGTGTATGTGTGTGTGTGTGTGTGTGTGTGTGTGTGTGTGTGTGTGTGTGTGTGTGTTCAATGTTACACCCCATCAGGAGAGAGGTTGGCTTCCATTTTAACTACACACTTTAGAGCAGAATGTCCTATCTCCAAAAGTCCTAAACCCAGAGTGGGCCAGAGTTTTGTAAAAGACACAAATATCAAGTATTTTTGACTTTGAGGTCAAGAGGCAAGATATTCTGTAGGTCTTTATTTAGCTCTTTAAAGTGTAACTGTTCCAAATACAAAAACCATTCTTAGCTTACTGACCAAAAAAAAAAAAAAAAACCAAAAAAAAAACAAAACAAAAAAACCATAGGCAGCTGCCCAGATTTGCCCCACAAGCCCACAAGCCATGGTTTGCTAACCCTGGCCTTAAGAAACAGAATTGCTGGCTTTCACAGTATTAGAGTTCTGTGGGGAAAGCATTATATGTTTTAGTACATACAGCTTATTATACAATTCAAATATGCAATACATAATCTATCACACTATTGGTTAATGTAATATGTATTACATCTTATATCAATATAATACACATACTATTAAGCTATGATATTTGTTAATTTAATGGTAATATTTCAGTGTTTACATTGATACATTGTATAACAATGTTTGCATATATGAATATATTAATGTATTATATGCTAATGATATTATATAGTAATATCTGCTGTAGTCATAAATTGTAGACAGTAACATACAACATGAATTATGAGTTCTTCCAAGTAGCATCACAAATTAGTATCCCCTCCCCTAGCCAAAGCTGAAGGTTCTTGATTTAGTTGCTGATGTTACCACCAAGCCCCAGCTCACAGAAACCTCCAGGTCTTGTGAAACAAGGCAGCCCTAGTGAAGTGAGACACACTTGTCTAAAGAACGCAGGGAATTCACAGACTGCATCGTTTTGTCACTTACTAGTTGCCAGGGGTGAGGTGGAGCCCAGCGCCTCACCCATGCCAGGCTCAGCCTTCGCTGTGGAAATGCACCGAGCCTTTGATTTCATTACTGGCACTTCATGGAGAGGAGAGTTTGGAGGCGGCTATTTTAGGCATCTGGTGACCTAAATGTCTTTTCTATAAGAAAACTCAATGCCCCGTGACATTAACATTTGAGTTTAGCATATTCGGTAGGTGATACGTTCACATGTTTAAGAGGCAAATCTACAGGAAGCTATTCTCGGAACTGGGGCTCCCACTCCCTCTGGTTAATCCCGGGGTGCTTCCAGGGGTTCCTCATACTAACACAGAGCAAGATTCTTGTTTGCCCAAGCTTATTCTCCAAACAGTAAGCTGCTGTGCATGCCACTTTGCCCCCTGGGTGTTTGTCAGTTCTCAGAGACGTGGTGTGCGCCCAGGAGCTCCGACGTTAGCACATGGCTTTGTTCACAGTCAACTGAGATGGATTCGCTTTCTGCCGTCCAGCACCGGGGCACTCTCCATTTGTCTGAACTGTCTCCACTCTGCTAAGCCAACACCCCTTTCCTTCCCCTTCCTGGGAGTTGTTCTCCTAACACTATGTCAGTCTCGTGCCAAAACTTGATAGTTACTTCAGATGATGCCCGCCAGTGGTAACTTCCGGTGTCTAAGAATGGGCTCAAACCTGATTCCATGCGTGGTCTCATGGGCTGAACCTTGGTCTTTACTGGCTTGGGGTTCATCAGATAGCAGGGTAGGGTGTCAATTTTCTCATGTCACCTTGCTCTTTGGGGTTAGGGTAGGAACAAAGGAGAGAGGGGACATCACTTCCTCATAGTAATGTCAAGGAGAAGGGTGACCCTTCTGGAAGTCACTACCTACTCACCTGGCCCATTGCCTATGGGCTCAGTATAGATAGGTGAAAACAGCTTGTCTGAGTACTACTGGTGTGTTTTATTAAGAATAAAATCAGCAGAAAACCAAAATGACGTGTCATGGGGGGGAGGGGCTAGTGTGAAATCAGGGACTACTACAGCGGCTCCACGCTGCTGTCAGTGACTTCAGGTCCTTCTATCTTGTTGATCTGCCATCTTTAGTGTAGAAGGACACTCCTCCTCCTCCTCCTCCTCCTCCTCCTCCTCCTCCTCCTCCTCCTCACAAAGCAGCTGCTAGAGATCCAGCTATTTCATACAGAATCCAATAAATAAGAGAGACTAGGGGACACTGTACCTCCAGTCAAATCTATTGCTTCCTCCAGGAAGGGTAGAGTTAATCAAATGTATAAATAGACAACAGGTTGTCTTGACATGGGGCTCTTTGCAAGATACTGCCACATTTTCCAGTAACCAACTAGCTTGGTATAGAGGGCACAGGGTTCTTGTACCCACAGATAGGCACTATGGAAACCAGGAGAGTTAAACATGGAGGCATGTCTCTTCAATAGAAGTAATGTGTACCTGTTTTCCATTCAGAAGGCTGTGAGTGGATATTGTTAATAGCCTGGTGACCTGCGCTATCTGTAGGGCCAGGCCACACCCAGATCCCACAGACCATTATGTTTATCCCAGACTCTTCCTCCCTAGACTTTTATCTTGAGCATTATTTCTCAGTCAATAGAACCCATCCTTAGGGGAGATGTCACATGTACTTTGTAGCTTGGTGACCTCTACCTGATCCTTCCCTAGGCCCTTAAACTATAGAACCCATCTTTACTGAAGAGGCCACATGTACTTTGCAAAAGTGTTTCAATGTAACCATGTCTTAAGCTTTATTGTGCACATAGGATTGATCACTGTTACCAGGAAACTTCTTTCCAAAACTGTATTGTACTTAGATGACTAAGAAATAAAATAGGCATCAGACTCTATAAGCTTGAACCAACACTGGCTAACGAAGTCGTGTTGAACTGAGTTTCCTTCATGACTCATGATCGTTACCCTGCCAGACATGGCATTTGCAGAAACCCCACAGCTTGGGGCCTTTCAGGGGTCTTCAGTCCATGCCTCTTGCTATCCTGATATTCTCCTATCTGTCACCACACCCTCTGCAGAATCCACCAGGGTCACCCCATGCACCCTCTGCAGAGTCCACCAGGGTCACCCCATGCACCCTCTGCAGAGTCTACCAGGGTCACTCCATGTACCCTCTGCAGAGTCTGCCAGTGTGCACACTATCTACCTCCAGGACCATCCTGAGATGATAGAACATGGGGACTGTCCAGCTCCACCCCCCCCCCCCATGACCATCTGGTTAACCAAGCCATCGATCTCTCCTGTCCCATCTCCCCATCTCCCCTCCAGGGTCAGGGTCTTTGTCCTTCTGAGGTTGAACATTTGGCAATTGACTCATTGCAGGGGATCAGAGGGGCCTCTAAGAAACCTTTCTTTCCTGCAAGCAACTCTCTTCCCAAGGTGCCTACCTAGAGCCGGGTTCTCCTCACAGATAACCTGAGTGACAGACAGCAACGAGTAGCTGGGACTGCCTCTGGCTTGGCAACTCCTGCACTAAGCCTGCCGTGGACCCTGAGACTTTCGTCCCTAGCCCCCAGCTCAGGGGACGCTGTGGGGACCAGTATCCTCACCTCAACTCCCGCTGTCACATTCGCCCGCTGGAGAGTTTTAACTCTCCAAGAAAGATACCTAAGGACCTTTCCAAAATGGCATGTGAAAGCCTGGTAATGACAAAGCTTTCATAAACACACGCATACACGTGAAACAGGGAGAGAGGAGAGGGAGGGAGAGAGGGAGAGGAAGGGAGAGAGGGAGAGAGAGAAGAAGGGAAAGAGGGAGAGGGAGGGAGGGAGGGAGGGAGGGAAAGGAAGGGAGAGAAGGACTGAGAGTGTGTTAAAATGGAGTTACCCTGTAACAGGGCAACAGAGTTTCTATTAGACATGAGAGACTAACGAATAAAAATCCCGGTGGGTTTATTTTAACAAATAAAAAGTGCCAGTGATGGACTTCTTTTGGACAGTGGGGTTCCAATAACTTCCAAGCATGTAGCCCATTGCTCGTCCAAATTGCTATTGTCCAAATCCATCCCATCCCTTTCTCAAATTCACCCCACTCCTTCCTATACCCTCCCCACCTTGGTATCCTTCTTGTTCAAAACCCTTCAAGACCAATCTGTGCTGTTCAAAAGTATTTTTTAATGTGTAGTCTTCTGCTGGGGCACGGATGATTTACCAGACACTATGTTCTTAGAGAAAACTGACCCTTCCTCTCCCAGAGGCTACCAATTGCCAATTGTTCCACAACTAGGGGTGGAACTGTGTGCCCAACTCCCCTCTCCACGATGGGATTTGGCTTTGTGCATGTTATCACAGCTACTCAGAGTTCATGTGTGCAGCTGCCCTGACGTGGCCAGAAGATGTTTTTTTGTGATGGTCGGTAGCCTCTGGCAGACAGGCTATCACTGAGGCCAGATCCATTCAGAGACCACATGAGGAGTTTGGCATGGGGCAGACCTGATTGGCCCATCACTGTTCCCCACCTCAGAGCCTAGCCAAGTCCAGCTCAGCTCAGGAGGCAGGTCTGAATAGATAGTCTCCCCTCCTCTCTTATCCATAGCAGCCCTGGAGACTCCAGGACCAAAGCTTATGTATGTCACATCTATAGAATTCATGTTCCAGCATGTCAGAAATTTATGTGTGTGTATATAACACACACGCACACACACACACAGTACACAAACAAAATCATGATAAATATTTGTTAAATGAAGATACATTAGCCTCAGGCTTGAGACCTATAGGACCAAGATGGTCCTTTTAAGATATGAAAATATACCCTCATTCTCACAAAACAACCGCCAGAGCTCCAGCTATTTCTTACAAAGTACAAAACCTGAGAATGGGTTTAGGGGCAAAAAAAGAAGAGGATTTCGCCTGTAACAGGAAATAAAACTCTTCCCAGAAGCTCCTGGCAGGCCTCTCTTCACTGACCAAAACCTGCCAGGCAATGTACTTCCAGCTAGGCTGATTGCTTCCTGAGGAGAAAACGGAGTTCTCTCAGTGAGTGTGGTCATCTTTGCCACATGGATCATGCGAACAGCCACATTTCCCAGAGAGTCACCAGCCCGTGGTCTTGCATTCTGTTCTCCATGCACCTTGCAAGTCGCTATTGGCTTGTGCTGGGTGAGCTGGAGCGAGCACCAACCCTCAGACCCGAGGATGAGTCCCTGAGAGCACGTGCCCCCTGGGTCTGCTATTCCCAGTCCTTGTAAGGAGTGGTCCGGGAGGGAGGGCAGATGATCTGAGCAGAGGGACGGGCGTGCCCATGCCCTGCATGTCCTGTTTGCCTTGCTGTGTTTGGGCTACCATGTGGTCACTGCCTCATCAGTATTCATCCAAACCATTAGTGTGGTTGCTAGTTCTGGAGGATAGTCCCTCCTTTTTTAAGAAAGTGAGACTGATCCAGCTCCCGGTGAGGGTTCTAGCAGAACAGCTGGATACTGAAGGTGAGCTTTCTGTTGTTGCTGGGTCTGTTTGTGTTTGGTTTTGAGACGGTTCTTATATATCTCAAGCTAGCCTCAAACTCACCCTATAAAGGAAGATGACCTTGAACTTCTGATTCTCCTGCTCCTATGTACTAAGCACTGGAATTATAGGCATGTGCCAGCACACCTGGCTTCAGCAATATCGGCGATTGTCTTAGTCAGTGTTCTATTGCTGTGAAGAGACGCCATGACTACAGCAACTCTTATAAAGGAAAACATTTAATGGGGTGGTAGCTTACCGTTCAGAAATCTAGCATTATCATCATGGTAGAACATGATGTTGTGTAGGCAGACGTGGTGCTGGAGCTGAGATTCCTACATCTTGACTTGCAGGCAACAGGAAGTGGACTGTCTCACTGGGTGAAGCTTGACCATAGGAGACCTCAAAGCCCATGCCCACAGTGACACACTTCCTCCAACAAGGCCACACCTCCCATTAGTGCCACTCTCTTTGGGGGCCATTATCTTTCAAACCACTACAGGGATCAAATCTAGGGCTTGGTTCATGTTAGGTAAGCACTCTACCCACTAAGATACAACCCCAGCCAAGGATGCTCTCTTTACTGAACTCAAAAAATAAAACTGGACAGAATGGTTGTGAGGTTTATTATTTGAGGTATTTTTTGATGTTGCTGCTGAACTTTTAGAACATTTTCCCTGTCTGGCTTATTATGGCCAAGGTTGAGCCGGAAGCAAGGCTTATCCATGATCTCGGATGCCAGGCTCCTCATCAAGCCAGGCCTAGCTTGTGATTAGCATGTCTGAAGCTGCAGTCCTTTGGCCTAATCTACAGTCAGAGCAGTAGCTAGGCAGCTTTCCACTCTGCTGCTTAAGACTCGCTAAGCACACCAAAGGAGAACTTCAAAGCAGCCGTCAGGGAACTTCAGAAGCAGAAAATCACTCTCTATGCTGGTGGAGAAAGAAAGAGTTCTATAAACCACCCAGCAGCACAAAGACCATAATCCAAGTTTGTTTGTTTTTTTTCTGTGTGTGTGTATGTGTTTATGTATGTGTGTGTGTGTGCGTGCGCGCACGCACTGCATGATCATGTATATGTGAACACTTGCATGGAAGCCAAAGGATAGTCTTAGATATTGTTATTCAGATGTTCACTTTTTTTTGAGACAGGGTCCCTCACCTGCCTCGGGCTCACCAATTAGACCAAGCTGGCTAGCCAGTGAGCCCAAGAATTCACCTATCTCACCTTATTGGTGCTGGGATTATAGGCGCATGCTACTCCCCCTGACTTGTACGCAGGTTCTGGGGATTGAACTCAGGTCTTCGTTCTTGCACACACGCACTTTACTGAATTGTCTCTCCAGCCCCCTTTCCTCCGAGGTTTCTCAAGAAGAACCTACTTTGATTCCCTCGAAAGCTCCCAAGAAAGAGTCCAGGGTAGCATCTGGAAACACACGGATGAGGTGGGCCATTGTTGACTTAATGAAAGGTAAAATAGTGTGATGTTTTCGGTGTTTAAACCCCTTCAGTGGCTCCCTGCTGTAGACTGAATGTTTCATTCCAACACTAATAACTTGAAGCCCAGCCCCCAGTACAATAGGGTTAAGAAATGAGGTCTCTGGAAGTGATCAGAGTTAGTGATGTCCTGAGTGAGGCACTCAGGATGAGGTTAGCATCCTCATAAGAAGAGGAAGCGACAGAGGTAGAAGATGACTGACCACAGGCCAGGAGAAGGTCCTCAACAGGACCAGGCCATGCCAGTACCTTGATCATGGACATCAGCCTTCACAACCGGCATAAATGAATGTCTGCCATCTACACCAACCCTCCCCTATCCATGGCCTTTTTTATGGCAGCCTGAGCAGATAGAGACATGCCCACTTCATTTCTTCTCCATTTCAGCGGTCTGTAGCTTCCCATTGAGTCTGAGTTGTCTCCTTCCTAATCAACCCCCTTATTTTCTCCATTCTTCCCATTGGCCATCTTGAAGTGATGTGTACCAGGCATCATTCTATCTTAGGGCCTTTGTACTAGATACTCTTACACCTCAAATACTGTCTAGTAGATCCATAGATAGGCAAATTTCTTTCTTAACATCCCTGGGCCTTTACTGACTATCACCTTCTTGGTGATGCCGTTCCAAAAACCACAGTGATCACCCCATCTTCACTCTCCTCCTTCTTACTCTCTTTCTGTGAAATTCTTATTTTTCTCTCACGTAATCAGTTAATTATTTGGGAATTTTTTTTTTTTTACTTTTAGGAATGTGGGGGATCAAACTTGGGTTTTATGCATGCTAGGCAAGTCTATTTTCTATGCTCCATCATAACCTATATAAAATAAGTATTATTATGTTTAATGCTTCAAGCCTAGCACATATAACAGTGCTTGTATATAATCAACCCTTGGAAAATTTGGATTGAATGAACGAATTAGTGAATGAGTTCAACCCTAAACTCCCCTACACCTGAGGCTGAGACTTGTGTGTATAGGTCATATGCGCTCCCTAATACTTTCAGAGTATGAGTTCTCTTCCGCCCACACATTCCCAGAGCTCCCTGCATTGCTCCAGGTCCCAAGTTGAGCAGGCCAGACTCTCACCAGCAGGATGAGAAAGAGGAAGCCAGACCTGGAAAAGCAAAGCAGGAGGAAACCAAGAGAGGCCAGAGGTCACCTCCCATGAGGCCAGCAAGTATCACTGTTGGCGCAAACAGCACACTGAGTTCTCCTGTACATCCCAACGGGAGATGGGCATAGCAACGAGCCACTCAGATTTTAGTCAAATGCTCAGAAACCTGTGACTTCCTTCCAGGAAATCTGTCCAATTGGATGGGAGCCTTACCTGGGGATCCAGGCAAATTCAGCCCCAAGGGAAGAAGATGAAGCCATACTATGAACATCTCAGTCCTTGGACAGTCAATTCTAGAAGACATAAAAACTCAGAGCTTCTGAAGTGGTCCATGCCAGGATGTGAAGGGCATGGGGCCAGTTGGAAAAACTGCTGGGACTCCATTGCCTTCTGAACAGTGAGCAGCCTTGGGCTGAGCAAAGGTGGAAGGGAGCAGGTCCTTGGAACACCCTGGTAGCTTCCATATCTTCATCACAGAAGCAGGAGAAAAATGGCATCTCTGCCATCAAGATCTCCTGACTTGGGCAGCTTGTCACGTGGCTTTTCCTGTAACTGGTGCCCCATTCTGTCTGAGGAGGAATCTAAATGCACAGGTTTAAATCGTGTTGCTTCGGTGAAAGCTTACCCAGGGTCCAGAGGAATTAACTGTACCCCTAGAGTCGGAATTAACATTGCATTCAGACCTCAAGCCTGCAATGGATTAATTAATTCTGCCTTTAAAGGGGAGGAAGAGAAGCTCTGGTCTTTTGAGAGCCACTATAAACTTCTCCTTCTTTTGTCAGTTTTATCAACCTTTTCTTTAAAGGCTAGTCACAACTTTATTGTTTTTTTTTTTTTTTTCTTCTTCCGTGCCCTTTCAAGTGAAAAGGAACTTCTAGTAACAACCCAGGCATTCAGAACAGTGTGTTCCTGAGAAACCCTGGGCAGCTGACAGACAGTACCCAGCCTGGACTAGAAGCCTGCTCCTATGCTGGGTCTGGTCCTTGGAGGTGTGCAAACTGTTGGGGGCACAGATGCTTGGGAAATGAGTAACAAAAGATGGAAGGGAAAACCTCTTCCAAGACAGAGTCTCTCCTGCACATGGTTCCTGCTCCATTTGAGTCCCGTGGGAGTGACAGCATTAATCACGTTCACAGTGGATGCAGCGTGCCCCACTCCAGGGAGCTTGCACAGGATCCCCAAGCCCTCCAGACATCTAGTCACTCTGATACTCACGCTGCCTGTGCCGCCCCCCTCCTCTTCCCAGGGACAATCCATTGCTAGCTCCCTTTTCGAAGCAAGAAGACCTAGCCAGTCTTTTTCATAGGTCACCAAAACATAATGAAATCCAGGCATGGTAGCCCCCTGTTTATAATCCTAGCACTCAGGAGGCAGAGGCAGGAAGATCCCCAGTTCCAGGCCAGTCTTGGCTACATAGCAAGACCTGTTGGAGGGTGGAACACTTCAGAGGCCCCTGGTGACTTCTCTGTCCTCACTTTGCAAGAACTGTATGTCCAAAGTCTGATATCCATAATACTAGTCAAATCCTTTCCCTACCCACTAGACTCAGCTTGAGCCCAGGGAATGTGCTTCTTTGCCTCTTTGAAGCAACCAGACTCATGACACACAGTCCCTAGCTTTGGTCTCCGTCCAGCAGCCAGGATTGCAGAGTATTCTCTAAGCACTTTTCCATCACTGCCCTCTTGTCTGGCCATGGCAGAGAGTGATTTTCATAGGGGCTGCACATCACCCACCTTCTCTGGGTGCCTTCCAAGCTGCTGCATCTCCTGGGGTGGGATCTGCAGGCAACTTCATCTCTTTAATGATGTTTTCTCTCTTCTGTATCCCAGGATAGCAGCCTTCTCCTCTTTCTTCATTTTCTTTTGAGCAAGCTAGAGCCAATTCCCAAGCACTGTATCTCTGTTGTAACTCTGCATGGCTTTTCAAGGTAGATTTTATGGTTATTCACAGCAGAGAAAGCTCGGAGCTGTTTTCTCTCCCAGCCCCCCCTTCCCCCCAAGAGCCAGCTTGACAAAGTAATTCCCAACCACCCAGGCTCCTCCCAGCAGGGAGAACATCACAGGTTCAGATATAACACAATAAAAACAGCAGCTTGTTTTCTCGACAGTAGCTTTTGTAGCAAATAGTGTCTTCTTCCATTGAATTGATCAGGGCTGTCTGTTGATTCCTAAGACCTTGGCCAAGCTGCCATTAAGGAATCCCTGCTGCTCTTCTGTCTTCTTACCTAATTATTCCAGAGCTCCTTAAGGCAAAGTGAGGCGCAGCCACCCAGTCCTCCACCAGGAGATGAAGGAAGGAAGACACTTTGCTCTACAAAGCTAGCGGCAGAATTGAAAGCTAATGGCCTTCTGTGGTCTACCAAACCAATCCCCATAGTCCTCTGCAGCAAGCTGACTTTGGTCCCTTATACCAGACACACCAGTTTTTCTATCTCCCGTTAAAACTCCTGAAAGCATTCTATGAGCCCATCCTAGTACAAGTGACAGGACCAGGTTCCTGTCCTTGAGGCTGACCTGCTAAGGATCATGTGCCAGGTAAAGCCAAGCTTGTGAAATTTCGAAGGCCAGGACAGAGTGACTGGGCTGTTGTGAAGGCAGGGCAAGGTTAAGTTCCAGAGCATACTTACTTAAGTGTGGAGGGCTCCTAATATTCCCTTGAGAGGTCATTGGAGGTAACCCTCTTCCTCCTTTTGTTACAATCCCAACAGTTATCCCTCATTACTAAAGACAAATCAACCGCTGTCATCTGAAAGAATCCAGTGAACATCTCAACCCCGTGGACCAAAAAAATAAACATTAGTGTCAATGCTTTGTTGGCTAACATCCATGTCATTTGAACCCCCAAAGATGTTATAGAATAAAATCAGTGCTTACACCTAGACTGTTTTATCCAAGACAGGGTCTCGTGCAGCCCAGGCTGGAATTGAACTCACTGTGCAGCTGAGGACTACTTTGAACTTTCCAGGGAACTTGCCTCTCAAGTGCTGTGACTGTAGACATACACCACCACACTCAGTCTATGCAGTGCTGGGGCATCAACCCAGGACTTCATGCATGGTAGGCAATCACTCTACCAACTGAGCTACACGCCTACATCAGAGCTTTAAATTACTAAACATTTAAATGAGATCCTGATGGCCTTCCTACAGTAAATCTCAGCGGAACTGGCAGCAGTCGCTAACAGACATGGAGAATCAGTATGTTGTCTGGGCTCTAAGATGGCTTCCTAGAAATGTAGTGCTTTTCAGGCAGTGTCTTAGGGTTTCTACTGCTGTAATAAAACATCGTGACCCAAGGCAACTTGGGGAGGAAAGGGTTCATTTCCCTTACATGTCCACATCACACTCCATCACCGCAGGCAGTCAGGATAAGAACTCAAGGCTGACACCTGGAGGCTGGACCAAAATGGAAGCCATGGAGGGATGCTTCTTACTGGCTTGCTCCTCATGGCTTACTCTCTTATAGCCCCCAGGACCAACAGCCCAGGAGTGGTACTGCCCGTATTGAGCTAAGCCCTCCTTCATCAGTCATCAGTCAAGAAAATGCACCACAGGCCAGTCTAGTAGAGGCATTTTCTCGGGTGAAGTTTCCTCTTCCACGATGACACTAGCTAGCCAGTAATGGTGAAGACTGAGATCTGATTGACACATGGCAAGCAAAAATGTGAGTCAAGCGTTTCTGGAGGAGAGATTATAGGAAGGTTCCCCCATGGAGGTTTGGTTTGAGACCCTAAGAGTAGGGGTCTTTGGGGGATCACTGACTGAACCCAAGTGCCCAGCTCATAGCAGATGTTCATAAACACCAAGAGAAGGAATAAAATGTGGATTTTATTTTTATTTAAAATGTAGGAGTCCCGCCTACATTCCATCATCCCTAATGACCCGTTCTAGAGCAGGATGTTGGCATAACCTGGACTCCTCTGCTTCTCTTCCTACATTCCTTTTCCTGGAAGGAAACTTCTGGGTTGCATGTATATGTCAACAAGCTGTGTGGGTGCCTTCGTTCTGTTATAAGAGTGAAACATGTCACCCTCTCATAAGGTGTGCTTGGTTCTCTTCGTCGTAAACAGATGAAGACTTGAAGCACCTCATGCTCCGGTGGAGAGATGCCAATGAAGTGCCGATCCCAGCATGCACCAATGGACACACGGCCCTGTACTTCTCTGTAATGTGATAAGAAGTGGCTGATGGTGAGCACTGTCAGGATAACACAGGCTTACAACGGCATGTGGGTTAATGTTCTTAACAAGAAGGATAATTAGTTCCCCCAAACATTTACACTTGATTTCTAACACTCATTACTTATTATATTTTGTCTTATTTGTGGCCTTTGGTAAACAGTTTGCATTTAACAAGTTGTTTGGCTCTCACAACTCTTGTATTTCATACTCAGGGAGTCAAAGCAACACCCTAGATCAAAGTGAAACACTTTAATTAAATAACCATGAAACTCCCCTCAAGGAAATAATTGTGCCCAAAAGAATAGTTAACAGATTTTCTCCTGTTGTTCCTCTCCATTCTTGACACTGCCCCGTTTGGGCACTATCCTATTGGAAGCTCTCCAGAGCCCAGTGGCATCTGTCCCCTCTGATACGCTAAGGGGGGACCACCAAGGCCGTTCTCAAATTACCTTGGAAGCATCCTCTAGATGAGGAATTCCCTGGAGACCCCAATCCAGTGTGCGAATGGTAGAGCCTAAGTCTGGATCCAGGAAAAGCTCCCTGGTGCTTGTGGTGGAAGTCGGTACGCAGGAACAAATACATCACCGAACTCTCCCGGAAGAGCCTGAGCAAGACTGTCCTACATGGCGGTGTTTTCTCCAGAGGGGGCACAGACTTGGGGGTGGGGGGAGAAGATCTGAGCATTGCTGACTGTTAGTCAGCATTCTATCACCGTAACAAGTATCCAAGAAAAAAAAAAAAAACAATTAAGGAAGGTGTACGCAGCTCATGACTTCAGAGGTTTCCATGGTTACATTTTTACCATTGCTTTGGAGCTGTGCTGAGGCAGAGCATCAGGGTAGGAAGCATGTGGCAGAATTAAGCTGCTTTATGGTGGCCAGGAAGCAACAAGAGAGACAGGAAAAGGCAGTCCTGATACCCACTTCCAGGGCATAGCTCTGTGACTGATTTCCTTTAGGCTGCCCCTTCAAAAGGCTCCCTCATCTCTCGATAGCACCATGGACTGGGACCATGCCTTTAACACAAGGACTTAGGGGAGGCATACAAGAGCCACCCCACAACACTGATGAGTCCTGAGCACTTGATATAGATGCTACAGGGTGTGGTTTCAATGTGGCTCGTGTATTTGAACACTTGGGCCCCAGCTGGCCATGCTGTCTCGGAAGGTTGTAGAGCTGTTGGAAGATAGGACCTAGCAGGAGAAAGTGGATCACTGAGGATCGGGCCTTGAGAGTTACAGCCCAGGCCTGCTTTCTGGTGGAGCCCTGAGCTACCTCATTGGTGATGTAATATAACCTCATCTGCCTCACGCTCCCACAGCCTCCGCCACTCCGGCCACCAAACCTTCCCTACCGCGATGGACCATGAGCCCAAATAAATCTTTTCTCTTGGAAGTTGCTCCTTGCCAGGTATTTGGTCACTGAGAAACACAGACAAAAATCCCCCCCCTGAAAGTAACCCATCAGGAAGGCCCTTGTTAGCTCTGTCCTCCATTTTCTCGGCAGGACTTCGCATGGTGAAGAACACAGCAGGTGAATAAAGTTGGTGTGAACAAGCGAACCGACCTCATGCTGGTCACTATACACACAGTACTCATTTAACTCACTCTTCATAAAACCGAATAAAGGAGGTGTGATCATCCCAGTAGACATATTACATACCCTATTTAGGAGGTAATGGAGGTACTCGCTAGCCAGGAACTGACTAACAAGAAGTTTGTGTTGAGCTCCGAAGTCCTTGTGAGGTGCACAGTCCACACCAGTCAGGAAGACAGGCCGCAGTGGGCGGAGCTTACACTAGTTCCTGCCTTCCACATGCCCATCCTGCTGGGGTCATCGAAGACCTCCAGCCTACACTCACTTCCTCAAAGACCCACCCTGACTCTGTCTCCGTTAGAAGGTGGATTCCAGAATGCATTGCCCGTCTGCATTAGGCTTCTGCTGTATCCAGGAGAATTCACCTATCCAAATAATAAGAGAATCTTCACTTGTCCATTTTCTTCCCAGGCCCTCACAAGAGAAAGCTACCTGTAAGATTCATTCTTGGAACCCCTGTATATTTAGATGAAGCCCCTTACAACCCAGCCGGTCACTGTTAACTCTCTTCCCAGGCTCTCCAGTCTCTGTATCCATATTGTTCTCCCCTGGTAAGATTCTACGTATGTTCTGGATCATCTTGAGTTTCCCTTGGCTCATCATCCCGATGACTCTTCTGGCTTTAAGAATTGCCCTATCCTCCAGACACTCCTCTTTCTGGCCCAGTGTGATCTGGCAGATATCCTGTCACCTCCCAATAGTGCTCTAGGCTGCCAAGCCAGCCTTCGATGCATGGGCTGGGGTGGGGCATTCAGTATCCCAACTACAGCAATGCCAAAGTTAAGCAACCGTTAAAGAGGTCCCATCATGTACAGATTCTGGTCCTGACTCCATAAAAGAGCATTTTATTTTATTATTTTATTTTTACCTTTCCATGACCTAGATTTTGCCTTCACTGGTCTCATATTAGGCAAGCCACTGTTTCCATGAATTATCCCCCTACCTATAATGGCCTCCACACTATTTAATGGCTATAACCCCATTTGACTCATCTTCTGCACTTTAGTTCAGATGTCACCTCCTCTAGAAAGTCTCAGGTGGGACCTACCACCCACCCCCATGCCCTCACAGCACCCTTAGCATATTGTGCTGAAGTTCGAAGCACCTCAAGGGCAGGGCTAAGTTTGATTCCTTGCCAAGTGGATCACCACCTGACACACAATGAATGTTCCATGAATGTTCCAGAATGAGTGCAGATCACATTGCAGAGCTTGGGAGAGAATCTCCACCAGACAGAGGCCTGCTCTCCTTCCTACTGACGATGAGTATAGTGTTCTGAGATTGAGCACCATCAACTCATTACGTCATGGACCAGGTGTCAACAGATCTGAGGTTGTGTGACTGTGTAGAAGGAGCATCGGACCGTGTAGGAGCTACATAAAGCAGCTTGTCCTCTTAGCTCCCAGGATTTCCACCTCACCAATTCCTGTGCTCAAACCAAGCCCAGAGAGACCCTGAGCCACATCCTCTACACAAGCCAGATGGCTCCCTCTAACCCAGATCACATACCTAGAAAGTGACCACGACTACTCACAGAGGACTATGAAGGCAGAGCTGCTGGGTAAGTATGCTTCCTACATGAAAAACAAACTTAAAATAAGTTCTGTCCCAAACTGGGTTGGGAGACTCATTTTCATACATGAGTAATAATAGCACATCAATATGGTACCTTGCTGGGCAAGTGTGCCCCAATTTTTTTGCATAGATAAATGAGAATTTCAAAGGATGTCTCCCAAAACTCCAAGCCTTTCTCAGGTTGTCACTTCTGTGCCTGGTCCTGAGGAGAAAGGGTGATGGTGAGAGAGAGAGAGACTTTCCATGCCTCTATGACACTCTCTCTTCAGTGATAGGGTTTCGGAGCCATAAAGGCACATTGTATTTCCAAGGCTTGTGTGATCTTATTTCTTTGTAAATTGGATTAAGCTCTTTACTGTGTATTACCGATATTAAAAAAGAATGAATTCACATCTTGCAAACACAGCAAAAAAGCAATCGCTCCCATGGCAAAGAAGTCATTGGCCAGCATCCACAAGAAACCAATTTTAACTTTCAAGCCCAGTCAGCAGGCGGGCATGCTGGCTGATGGCAGGGTCAGCCCTAGGCAACACTGTGAGCTACATGATATGAGCTGTCAGCATCCCCGTCATCCCCTCCCGCCCTCCTTCCTTCCCTCGCCTTTTACTGCCTCTTTAACTCACCCTCCTCCCAGTCACTCCACCCTCTTCCCAGCCACTCCACCCTCCTCCCAGTCACTCCACCCTCCTCCCAGTCACTACACCCTCCTCCCAGCCACTACACCCTCCTCCCAGTCACTACACCCTCCTCCCTGTCACTACACCCTCCTCCCAGTCACTACACCCTCCTCCCAGTCACTACACCCTCCTCCCAGTCACTACACCATCCTCCCAGTCACTACACCCTCCTCCCAGTCACTACACCCTCCTCCCAGTCACTACACCCTCCTCCCAGTCACTACACCCTCCTCCTAGTCACTACAACCATCTGAAAAACCAAAAAAGCCTGCACACATGTCGACACGAAGGCCAGGTACACAGTGGCATAATGTCCCGGTGGACAATTATTTACAAAGTGACATGCAAGAAAGTGGTACTGTGCAGGGACTCGGTGGTAGAGTGTCCAGCAGATCTGCGGCTCTGGGTTCCATCCTCAGAACTTGGAAACGAGGAGGAGAAGCAAGAGGAGGAAGAGGGGAGGGGAAGGGATATTATAACTTACATGGAGTTGTCTCTACATTGCAAGGTTCTCTTGCCTCTGTGACTCGGGGACTATTATTAAGATCTAATCCCCATCCCCCTCTACCCCAATTTCTCTGCGTTTCAGAAGAGGGCACTATTGGTAAGTGTGTCAGTCAGTTTTCCTGACATAAACACGCCTGAGGCAATAAACGTAAGATATGTTCATTGGGGCTCACAGTTAGGAGAGTTTCAGCCCTTGGTCACTTGGCACCATTACTTTGGGGCCTGTGATGGCCCAGCACATCATGATGGAAACATGATCCCCTTAGATGCCATGTCCTCACTAATGTAACTTTTTCCCACTAAGTCCTATATCCTAAAGGCTCCACCCACCCCAACAGCACCATATAGCTCATGGGTCATTCCAGATTCGAGCTATAGAAGTAGAGAATGGAACGGCGGGGGCAGAGAGACATGAAGGTTAGAACTTTCAGGCTTTGGGGCAGTTCCTTGCATTGCACTTTGCCATGACAGTAAGATGTTTTGGCCCCTTTACATATGTTAAATGGTTGGGGTCAGTACAAAGTAAAGGAAAATGAACTATTGGTATGGCACTCCTGTAATCTAAATGTCCATATTAAGGGAAAAATTAAATAGCATGCATTGATTAAAAGAATAAGGTAGATCTATATGTTCTGGCATGAAAAGTTGTTTATGGAAAAGAGTAAGCCACTGGATAATGTATCCAGTATAGAATACAGCTCATGTTCATGTACACATGCACATCACACACACACACACACACACACACACACACACACACACACACGCACACGCACACTCATGCACACATGCACACATACACTTTTAAAAAGGAATGATTATGGATAAGGGAGGGGTAAATTACAGAAATAAGAAATTAAAGGGAATTTTCATTATTTGTTCTGTAGGCTTCTGTACTGTTTTTCCTTGGGTTCACAAGAAAAATATGTTGTCTTTTTGTTTTCTATTTTCTTTTTGTTCTAACAAAAATAGGAAAGATATTTCCACTTCAAGGTAAATGGCTACATGAATCCCCCAGTGATTGGATATTTAAAGAAGGCAGTATGGAATAATGCCCCAAGTTAATGTCCACATAAGAGTGGGCACAAAGGTGGACCTATGACTTTAGCCAGCTGAGCACTTGTTTGTGACATACAAACCTAAAATGTCCTGAAAATGACCTCTGCACTCTGAACCTGGATGGAAAATTCCAGCTGAGCACAGAGCGCTTGCTTATATTGTATCTGACTGGAATGCCAGACTCCAATTGAGCCTCCTAATAAAATTCACCTCAAGCATCAAGAAAAGAAAATATTTTGCACATCTTGCTGTGGCACCTGGGATAAACACACACACGCACAGTTACCTGACTAATGAGCTTGCTTGAAGATGGTTTTCCTAAGGAGCCTGGAGGAAGGTGATCACAGACAGTGTATTTTTGCTCATGAAAATGCTGTCTTGTTCAATCAAATGCACAGAAGTGGCAACTTTAGCTTGAGCTTGTCTAGTTATCCCCTGCCTCCAGTGTAGGTGAAGATTCTGGATGGCAATCTGTCTTAGTTACTTTTCTATTGCCGTGACCAAACACCATGACCAAGACCATTTATAAAGGAAGCATTTGATTTGGGGCTCATGGTTCAAGGGGGTTAGAGTCCACGACCATCATGGCAGGGAACATGGCATCAGGTAGGCAGACATGGCACTGGAGCAGTAGCTGAGAGCTCACATCTGACCCACAAGTAGAAGGCAGAGAGAGGGAGACAGCTGATTTGGAATGGCATGGGCCTTTGAAACCTCAAAGCCCATCTGTAGTGACACACCTCCTGCAACAAGCCAACGCCTCCAAATCCTTCCCACACAGTTCCACCGACTTCAGATCAAGCTCTCAAATACGTAAACCTCTGGAGGCATTCTCATTCAAACCACCACACAGCCCTCCAGTGCAGCCTGCTAATGTTGCTACCTACACTGCGTTTCGGTCCCCAGTCTCCTTCTCTGATGGTATCCTCAGGCTGTCTCCAGGCCGCTGCTTCTGCTCCTCAGGGATGGTATAATGCCTGGGCAGGAATCCCCTTGTTTTTTCCTCCTAACCTCCTTCCAAGACGACAGGCCCCAGGGGGACCAAACTGCTATCCCTAAGGGAAAATCATTTCCATTTCCTAACAATCCAGTCAATGTTATGGCTCTGGGTAACCACTGATTGGAAGACTGAGTGTCATATTGGCAAAACTCCATCCTGGGCAGCCAGAGACTCAGCAGTGAGAACAATGGCAAGATGGGAGTAGTGATTCACATCTGTAATCCCAGTGTGTTTGGAAGTGTGAGGCAAGAAGACTGAGATTAACTTGGATTCCATACACAATGAATTCTAGGCTGACCTGGGCTACAGTATAAGATACTGTCTGGGAAAAAAAAGACACTAGCAGGGTTGGGGAGATGGCTCAATATTTAGAGCACTTCCCTGCAAATGTAAGGGTCCGAATTTGGCTCCCCAGACCCCACATAAAATTAAACACATCAGCGCACATCTGCAATCGCAGCACTCGTCTGGAAAGATAGGCAGCAGAGTCAGGAGAATCCCAGGAGCGACAGGACAACGGGCTGGGCAAACTCCGTGCAAACAAGAAGAAACCCTGTCCTAGACAAGGTGGACGGTGGAGACTGACAGTGGAGTTCTCCTCTGACCTCCACACATGTGCAGTGGCACACGCGCACCTCTCCTCACACACGTAAACATGAACGCACAAACGGCAGCAGCAGCAGCAACACAAGGAACAATTGCAAAGGATGCAGGGAGCAGGGAGGATGGGGGGGAGAGGTCTGCTATTGATGTACGCAAGTGCACTCTGAATTGTCTGTGGAGACTGGCGAGCAATGGAAGAAACAACCAGAAGTTGATTTGTCTGTATTACCTACACACACACACACACACACACACGCACACGCACACGCACACGCACACGCACACGCACACGCACACGCACACACACACACTAACTAGCATGGGGTCCTTAGAGTAAGTAGTCCCTAATCCTATTTGAATGATGTCCTCATATCAAGAAGAAGTTTGGACTCAGACGTGTACAGACCATGTGGAAACTCAAGAAGACAGCTATCTACAGGCCAAGGAGAGAGGCCTAAAACAGAGCCGTCCTTTACAGCCCTCGGGAGGTAGCAACACTGCCAACACTTCTTCTGTCCCTTTGGGCCTTCACGACTGTGAGTGAATCCCTAAGGTTTAGACCACACGATCTGCGATGTGTTCTTACAGTGCCCTCATAAACCGAGACAGCCACTCATTACTCACAAGGGGGTGGGGCTGCTGCCATGAATCTGCGTGACCTGACTCCCCTTCCAAGTGTGGCTTGACATTCCCTTCTGGATCCCCTCTGGTTGATCCAGACCCAAGGCTACCGGACTACAGCTCCATGTGATTCCCTTCATGGCGGTTTGCATTTCTCCTCTTCAATATCCAGTCTTCCCTGCAGCCTTGGGAAGACAAAGAAGGACAGAGGGATAGCAGATTTCTGGTGGCGTGGGGATTCATGAGAAGTCAGGAGGCGGAGTCAGGATTGCACTCTTCTCTTAGGGGTGCTCCTTCCTCGAGCTTTGGTTTCTGCGTGCGCACTGCTTAAGCAGACCCAGTCAACCCATCATGGCGGCAGAGACAACAGGAGGGAAGAGTTGCCCAGGACTGGAGGCTGGATGCCCCTGACCTCTGCTTCTAAACATGGGACAGAAGCAGACAGTATCCTTGAGGCAGAAAGACGCTTGTCCAGGAATGTGCACACACACACACACACACACACACACACACACACACACACACACACACCATCTTCTCTAACATCCTCATACTTGCATTGCACAGCTCCTAAGTCCAACCTTCCTGGGTAACTGGCCCCAGGATGATGGAATCATTTGGGTCTGGTATACCTTTGATATCTTTCTTATTTTCTTAAAAGGAACATTACAGAGCTGAACATCTAAAATGGTTCTGGATTCACACCCACTGTCTGTGGAACAGCTTGAGGCTGACAAGATTAGCTCGCTGGAACACTCTGGGATCCGTTCAGCCTAAGCTTCTGCCCACACACCAGCCATGTTCACAGAGACTGCTGGCCACGAGCAGCAGCTCACTTCATCTCTCCCATCCTGGCACTTGGAATTGGGCCCTGCTGTCTTACCTGGTCTTGAGGACAATGGCTTCCAGCCTTACCTATTCCTCACTCCCAGCTTTCAGGATATGTATGGCCAAGGTGATTTCTCAGACTCTCCAGAGGAGTCCTAGGAGTCACACCTCTGTCCTTCTGCCTGCCCAGGACTAATCAATCACCTGCGATTTTACAGGTCCTACCATAGCAAGCTACTTAGCAAGCTTCCTTGCCCACACCAGTTCACTCTCTCTTCTGTCCCTTCTTTCGGCAATATCCAAGGGAGGCAGACAGAATGGGCCTTAAGTAACACATTTCCCCTTGGCTCCCAGAACAAGTGTCTCCTAAGGCCTGCAAGTCACATGGACCTGTGTAGACATACACCCCAAGGATGCGCTTCTGGGCACCTGTCCAGAGCTGAGAGTTCAAAAGATGAGAGAAATGCTATCCTGCCTTTCCCAAGCAAGTCCTGCCTCAGTTACCTGGTCAGACATTACATGAGCAACTGGCAATGACTGTCTAATCTCTTCCCAGAGATTTCAACTACCTCCAAACTGTTGTGGCTAATAAAAAACCAAGGAGATTCACAAGACATTCCAGGTGCATCGGAACACTTTGGGGGATTGTGCAGCCTGCAGGCAGACGAAACTTAACTCAAATAAACATAAGGTAATACATGTTGGCAAAAGCAATCTGAAGTGGGAGTGTACATCTGTGCACTCCAAATTGGCTGCCGCCTCTAAGGATGGAGACCAGGGAATAGCTCAGAATGGATGAAGTGGGCAGAGCAGCTAAGCAACATCCCAGAATAACCACCCCTCAACAAGGCAAATCAGGGCTCATTTCACACAGACCCCATCAGTGGCCCGAGATGAGGCATGTGACGGACTCTGGGGTACCACTTTTTGATCTGAGGTGTGGGGAGATAGCAAGAAATGGCCTCCAGATTTAGGGGTCCCCTGTGAGCCAGGAAGGTGCGGTCGTGTTCCCAATGGGGTAATTAGAAGAATGTGTCTGTTTGTTCTTTGATACTGTTGATGCCAAGTCCTTGAAAGTGCCACATTCCCTCCATCTGCTGTCTAAGTCCCAGGGCTGCGTTTACACAAAGAGCTGACTTCTGAACTACGGCAGCCCTTGACTTCAGTCAATTCCCCACTTTCTTACAGAAGAATGATTGAAAAGCTGTATTATGGTGTCTTATATGCATGTGCTTTGAAAACATTTTAGTTTCCAGGATGGGGGGGCTGTATATTCTCCTATACCCACACTCAAACACATGTGCACCTATGATACATATTCATGTACAGCATACTTATACACACACAAATAAGTGTGTGTGTGTGTGTGTGTGTTCGTGCATGTGTGCATAATTGTGACTCCTGTGGCTGTGTCTCCATCCAGCGTAGGTGACAGGTAAGCACCTTCACTGACCTTTTAGAGGTAGCAGCCTTATAGGACAGGAGGAGATGAGCACATGCCTGGCAGTCATAATTCTGCACTGGCCATGGGCCTCACCTCCAAGCCTCTGGAAAGTCATAGAGAGGTAGTTTACTCCCAAGTCTTCCAGTCTTCTCCTAGAGGTGCTGATACCTTGAAATGGGGGAAACAAAAAAAAAAAAAAAAAGCTCTGTCCTGCCCCTCTTGCCTCACAGTACCAAGAGCTAAACATGGCCTTGGACAGCTCAGCAATTCCCTTCTCCACAATACACTGTAAAGAGGCATGGCTCTATGGAAGGCTGAAGTGGAAGAGGTTGGATCTGGAATGTTCTGCCTCCTAGAAAGTGACTCAAGAATCCCAAAGCCCAACTGTCTAAAGGCTGAGAAGAAAGGAAGCCATTGCCACAACCCCTCCACCCGCTGCGGGAACCAGCCAGGTCCACTTGACTTTGCATCATGCTTGGCTTGTTAGTACAGAAGAATAAATAGCGCAAGGTGCAGTTCACAGACAGGGGTCAGTGTGTCGTGCGCAACGCTTCTGGTGGCATGAAAGGCAGTCACTGAAGACTAGGGACACGTCCTCAGTGCTGGAGACCTCAAGCCATCTCTCCTTTTCTAGACACCCATTGTACCCAGGATTCCGCACTCCTAAGCCTTCTGGCCACAAACACCATTTCCCCCACAATGTCTGCTACCCTAACGCCATTGTATCTTTACACAACAATGCTTGTGTGCAACAAGTATTCTAGCTCTGGGAGTGTAGCTCAGTGATGGAACACTTGCCCAGCATGCACAAAGTTCCAGATTCCGTCCCCAACAACAGCACGGAGCACACCAGACAATTTCAGATGGCTCGGATACTTTCATTTCAAATAAAACAGGGACTAGGTTCATTCATTCATATATTAAATATTTCTCTTTTCCTGTGTGTGAGATGCTACGTTAGGCAGGGTCTGAAATCAGGTAAAGGTTTAGAAGCTGAGTAGAAAAGAGGAAGTGCACCACATCCTCCGTGTTATCAGAGCGACAAAGCAGATCAAATGCTCAGAGCAGTTTGCCTTGGCACTGGCCACAGGAATTTACCTGTGACATCTTCATAAGGACACCTACAAGGACTTGATCGGCTCTTCTGGAACTGACTGCGCACACCATTCCCCAGCAATATGGCTGGGAGGTCTGTGGTGAAGTCTGAGTACTCACAGTCTAATTAGTTCCTCAGACCGTGTGTGTGTGTGTGTGTGTGTGTGTGTGTGTGTGTGTGTGTGTGTGTGTGTGTGTAGAAAGGCTCTAGCCCACCTCACTCTTCACTGCGTTGTATCTCAGAAAGGGCAATTAAATCCCCGCAATCACCCAGTGGCTAACGGGGGACCCCCTCACAGTCAGTGCTCAGCCAACTGGTCACACCCAGCAAATTTTCAGTTTACTATTACTATTATTATGATGATGAGGTTAAAGTTTCAGAATATTTATGTGAAGAGCAGAGTAAAAATATTTATTTAATTTTTTCTAAATATTTTTTTTTCTAAGTCTAGCTTTTCGTGTTGTTAGGTGGCTATAAACTCTAGAGGGTTTTCAAGAAATACCTGGAAAGCTAGGTTGTCATCAGAATATAGGGCCATCTGCTGCAGCAGACACTGTCCTCCTCCCGTGAGCTGAGAGACTTGGAAAGATTGACCCCAATTAAGAAGACAAGGGAGCAGGCAGGATGAGGCAGGAAGAAGGGACATTTTGGATGATGAGATGAGAGTGTCTAAAGCCACCGACTCAGGAGGAAAGTCAGAGAGCTTGCAACAGACACTGCTTGCCTCTGGCTCCCTTCCCTCCCCGCAGACTGATATGTGTGAGCTACTGTATCCAGCTGTCTGCGGTGTCTCCCCTCAGATCACCCCGTCTAACAGTGTCCTTCTGCACTTGGGGGGACTCACTGTCCCCTTTAGTTTGTTTCACTGAATTTACCACCAGCAGTGACCCAGTAGAAGGAAAGACAGTAGAGGACACAACTACCACAAAGCCCCCAGGCAGGAACAGCTGCTATAATGTAACCAGTAAAGGCAAGAGTGTCCAAAGAAGCCATTAGAGAGGACACCGTGAGGGGGGCCCTGGTGAGCGCTTGGGATTCTGCACCCCATCGGCAGCGGCGGCGGCGGCATGGCAACCACAGATATTCAGCATCACTCACTGAGAAGCCTGGTGTTTCTCACTGCCCGGTGGTGCGTGAAGAAGGGCAGCTGCCCTTCATGGTCTCGGTCTGGGGCCTGAGCTGCAGAATGCAGGCACAGCAGTTTGCACAATAGCGGCAAGTAAGTAAGGAGGGCCAAGTCAATGGCACGGGCAGCTGCCAATCTTCTACAGAAGTCAGAGACCACGCCCATCCCAAGACCAAAGCACATCAGTGACTCATCAAGGTCAAGAGGCAGAAAGTAGGACAGTGCTTCCAGGAGGCTGTGGCAGGGTATTAGGATTACAACAGTGAGGACAGGAATCCATTCTGCCGCAGGCTGTGATGGGGAGCCGCTGCAAACGGGACAAGGAATGGGAGCTGACATTGTTTCCCCCACATTCTACCTGGCCATTGTGTGAATCATAGCGTATGAGTTCAGGGTAGAAGCAGAGAGACCCTGAAAGAATACAGCCAATGGTCAACACTAGCTCATGAGACCTTCTAAGAAACTAAGATGAGCAAAAGGCTTTGGGCCCATCTTAAAGAACACTACAGGAAACCATCCTCCAGGCACCAAGTCTTGAAGAGAAGGGAGAGCACACTCAGTGTGAATTCCCAGAGGACTCCCACAAACAGGTAGACAGAAAACAGAAAAGAAAGCAAGAGGTCTTCCTGCAGGGCTGAAGAGTTGTCAAAGGTCCCTGTGGACATCATGAGAGTGGAAATGACCACGACGAGCTCCAGATGTGAACATGAAGATCCCTGGCAACGCCACCGTGTGTGCTGCTTTCAGAACGGAGGCTGAGAGGAAGGAGGACAACGCATGCCTTGTCTCAGCTGCCACAAGACGGCAGGATGGTGAGCCAAGAGCAGCTGGCTGGCTTCACAGCCTCCAGAAAGCATGAAAAGGGCCTCCCATCCCACCCCATCCTGTTCCACTCCGGCTCTGTGTTTGACATGTCTCATCCCAGATCTCCCAACAGGGCTGGCAGAATGAGATGCTTTGAGCAGGCAGCATGTCGGAAAGAACTCTTTATAAAAGGAGCACACTGTAGCCAGGGGTTGTTCTCTGGCGGGGAGAGGGATGAACGTGCTCTCTGTTAGCGGGTGTGGGGCAGAAACTGTGGTCCAAGGATGCCTGATCTGAGCAGGCTTAGGCTTCATTGTGATTCAGGTCTTAGGTGTTCCCCTAAGGCCAATACACTGAAAGACTTGAAAGCCAGCCCGTGGTGCTATGGGAGATAGGGAACTTTCAGGAGGTGGGACCTCATGGGAGGACGTTAAGCTATTTCCCCTTCCTAGCTCCTCTCCTTCCTCTTTCTTCCTTTCCATTTCCTGGCCCCATGAGGTAAACACACCTACATCAGACAGTCACATCATTATACACTATACCATCATAAGACCGAAGCAACTGGGCCAAGTCACCTGAGTCTGAAACATTTCCTTCTTTTAAGTTGACCTACTCCACCTCCTACCTATGGACTGGAGGCTCCTCTGGGTCCTGAATGTGAAGACAAAACTAACCAGAGGTAGCAGTTCTTGCACACACCCTCCTCTTGGGCACCATGGAGGGTTAGACAAAGTTAGCATTCTAGGGGCTAAGTTGTTCAGAATTTCAAATGAGTATAAATAAGTTGGGGCAGAGAGGAGGAGGAGGGGGAGGAGGGGGAGGAGGGGGAGGAGGAGGAGGAGGACCAGAAAAGAAAAATGAGCGATGGCTCTGATCAGGTTGGATAGCTTCCACACTTTGACATCTTCAGACTGTTGTCTGGACCAGGCTTCCTATTATTGTTCTCTCTTCTTACGAAATTCTATGATCCGTTAAAGAGCACCTTGTAAGAAACCCTCCAAAATGCCAAAAAAACAAAACCAAGAAACTGAAGGCATCTGTTGAATGAAGAAAGAAATAGAAGAGACATTGTTTGAATGTTTTGCCCTTTCCCTAGGAAGATGTGTGCCCTTGCAGGGAAAGGTTGGAGCATTCAATAAAATCGTGGTAAATGCACTGGATGCTCTTGTCTGACAAAATAGATATCAATAAATCATCTAGACAGGATGTGATCCACCAAAGAATTTCAGATGAATTCATGGGTGGAACTGTGGAGCCATCAACTATGATGAGACCAGTTGTTGCAACAGCTGCAGAGCCAGGGGACAGGCAGGAGCCAATGTCAGCCTCGCTCTAGCCTACAGAGGGGTTGAGGAGACCACCAGCTGGCTGTCCCTCCTGTTCAGACTAGCCAAGCTTCTGAAACCTTTAAATAAAAATACAGACCTGCAGAACCCAGAGAGACAAAAGTAGACCATTGATGCCTATAGGACTGGCAAATTGTCTATACAGCTGACAACATAAAAAAAAAGAAGATGTACACTGTATAACCCAATAGACTAAGGAAACGATGGCGACGTAGAGCAGCTAGTGATTGCCAGGCTGGAGTGTGCTGCAGAGGGGTGGCACAACAGAGCTTTCAGTTGAGGGCACAGCTATGCATCTTGACTTCAATGGTGGTTACATGAACCAAAACACATGACCAAATTTTATCAAGTTGCAAACACTCATACAGTTGAATATATTTATAGCTGGAGAAACTTCAACCATCCCCCTGGATCCCTGGGTAGCCAATTCAAGTTTCCAGTCTTGATATTGCTCTGAAGTTTTGCAAGATATTGACATTGGAGGCAAAATTTTTCATAAGCTTTCCCCTGTACAGTTCCCCTCAAATACCTATGCATCTATAATTACATAAAAATAAAGTTTTATGAAAAAAGTCGAAGGGTTGAAAACTAATTATAATCCTAAGCTGACTAATTAACTAATTATCCTAAGCTGACCACCTCCTAGAGCCTATATAAGAAACTAGAGTCAAGAAGAAAGAGGATGGAGGTTGAGAGAACATTTTCGTAGTGTACTAAAGGTGTGTTATGACTTCATACTGTCCTTGGAATGGTGACGGGATACTGGCCTGACATGCTAAAACGAATGGGGAGCTTATGACAGGACCACTCAGAGAATGTGATCTGTTTTTCCTCCCATAGCTGAAGGGCAGTTTACCTGTATCTCACCCCCAAACTGAGAAAATTCGAGAACAAAAGCTGGGGTAGGCAGTTGCTGAGACACAAGTCATAGAGCGGAGGCAGGGCTGGCTAGGGGTTTCTGTTTGTTAGATGTAGGATTCCTTTCTGTGATCCAGATGTGGACCGCACAGGCCTGTCTGCAGAGATGAAGGGAGAAGAGCAGAAATGAGAGGGGCCGCTAGAGGACAGGCCCCGGAGAAGGAGTCTGTGACAAGCTGGAGAAGAAACTGTTGTCTCTGACACTGAGCTATAGGAAGGAGGCGGGTTCCTGGAGTGGTCAAATGTCCCACTCCATAGCGCTCAGAACAATGGTTGACTTCTTAGGCTTTCTAAATCCATAGAGTACACGCTAAATCCACGACGGCACTGGGCAAGGGAAAACTTTCCACCATTGTCTTCTCCTCTCTCTCCCTGTGCTCCCCCAGAGAGAAGTCAGAAATTGCAGCTAACCAGATGGAGGGAGAGGAAAACACAAGGTAAAGAATGCAGACGTTCACCTTCCCAGCTTGGCTGCTGCCACCTACCACAGGTCACAATCGAGGCAGGAAAAGACAACTCAATAGTGAATCACATTCAAAGTACTACTGTTACCTGGAGCTGGGTTTTTAAGTTATTGACCCAAGGACCTTATCTGAGTGATTTGAAACCCTGCCCGATTTCTTGTCCAGAAAATGAACTGAAGAAATGAACTGATCCTCCATGGCAGCTTTAAAGGGACAGTGGAAGGTAAGACGACATTTCATCTCTAAGCTGTGGTCTTCTCTGCCCAAGGTGCTAGTCACAAGGTGTTGAGGACTCTGTCCCATGTGGCTGTATCAAGAAAAAAGCACAGGCAACTTCAGGGACAACCAAAAGAGCCAGACACAGCACGCGGGAGGAAGACCTGGCTTTCAAGAAGAGATTGAAAAGATAATGGCTCTGGGTTGTACAAAATATCTGCCTTGTTGCTGAGACAAACCCTGGCAAAAGCAGCTTGAGGAAGAAGAGTTTGTTTTGGCTTACAGTTCTGGGGAATCCAGTCCACCATGGCAGAAAGCTACAGTGGGAAAAGCAGGAAGTGCCTGGTCACATTGCATCCATAGTCAGGAAGTAGAGTGTGATGAATGCTGGTGAATGAAAGAAAACTTTCTTAATTTTATTCAGTCCAGGCCCCTGGCCCAGGGAATGCTAATGCCCACATTTATAGTGGGTCTTCCCACCTCAATTCACCTAATCTAGATACTCCCTCACAGACATGCCCAGAGACTTGTTTCCATGCTGATTCTAAATCCCAACACGTTGACAATCAAGATTGATCATGCCAAATGTGAAAGCAAAGTTTAGAATAGAAATTTTATTGAAGTCAATAAAATCATAGGCTGTATGATTAAGATCAATTAAAAAAAACTTTACCATACTCCAGAAAATAGTGATAGGAAGATTACACTCAAGGTCAGAAAAAGTAAGGTCAAATCCTCTTAGGGATGCTATTGCTTTTCAAGAAATGGTATAGAGCTAGATAGATGGTTCAGGCAGCAAAAGTTCAAGTCCCAGAACCCACTTTAAAAAGGTGGACACGGTGGCATGTACTTGTCACCCTGGAATTGGGGAGGCAAAGACAAGCAGGTCCAGCTAGGCTAATCAGTGTACCTTGGGCCAATGAGAGATCCCGTCTCAAAAGACAAGACAAAGGCTACTGAAATGTCTTAGTGGGTAAAGGCACTCCCCACATAAGCCTAGCAACCTGCGTTCAAGCCCTGGAATCTACATAAAAAAACGGAAAGAGGGAAATGATTCCACAAAGTTGTCCTCTGGCCCCTGCACATATACATGTTACATGCACATCATGCACACACACAAATGTTTTTAAGTGGTAAAGCCTCTAAAACATAGCACCTAAATTTTTTTTTTGTCTCTACAAGCACATGCTCACATGTACACCCACAGGAACACGTACTCATGCACATGCATGGACGTGTGTGCGCATATGTATACACACAAAATAGGTTAGGTTAAAAACATAAATGGATGGTGTCTTAGCCAGTGTTCTATTGCTGTGAAAAGACACCATGACCACGGCAACTCTTATAAAAGAAAGCATTTAATTGGGGCTTGCTTACAGTTCAGAGGATTAGTCCATTATCGTGGTGGGGAGCATGGTAGCACACAGGCAGACATGGTGCTGGAGAAGTATCTGAGAGTTCTACATCTGGATCCAAAGGAAGAAAGAGCCACTGAACCTGGCTTGGACTTTGGAAACCTCAAAGCCCGCCACTGGTGACACACTTCCTCCAACAAGCCTACATCTACTCCAACAAAGCCATGCCTCCTAACCCTTCTCAAGTAGTGCCACTCCCTGATAACTAAGCCTTCAAATATATGAGCCTATGGGGGCCATTGTTTTTCAAACCACCACAGGTGGTTTGAATTCTTTTTTATTAAGAGTGTATAATATGGGGGCGGGGGGCGTTGTATGTACCACAGTGCATATGTGAAGGCTTGAGGACACTGATCTGATCTGATATGTAGACTGTTTATCTGTTTATAGACTGCTCCTTTTCCCTCTACAAGAGCTTCTTCACAGCCCGCATGTAGAAGTCTCTGCTGGTCCCTCCCTGAACTGATACTTGACACATGTCCTTTCTGGGCTCTAGAATCCTGGTCTCTCCCTGGTCCCATTTAGCCCAACATTAGCTAAATCTTATCTGTTCCTCAGCTTCCAGATATCCCATGTCCTCTACTGGGCTCCTTGACTCTTCCTTCTCCTTCACTAGCCTCTTCTTCTAGAGAGGATAAAGGTGATCCACACCTCATTCCCCAGCTGAAAGTGGACAGCTGTTTCATGGCCCCTCATTTCACCGACTGGCTTCCTGCACTATGCCCATCAAAGACATCTGCCTGCATCCCTACTCTGCATCTCCAATGATGCTTCCTTGGTGACTAGGGTTCTCGGCTTGTGCCAGGACCTGGGGCTGTATCACTGACTTGGAACACCGTAGTTTATAAGTTCTCAGAGCCAGACAGAAGTAGCTAATGCAAAGAGGCCCTCTGGGTCTCCAAAGGTGGCTGGATCTCTTTTCAGCTGAGTCTTTTCTCCCTTGCAAGAGAAGCTTATGTCATTATAAATAGTCTAATGAACATCAGGGTAAGTCTCCCTGTGACATCCACTGCTGGGGAAATAGAATAAAGCACTGTTAGAATCAATATCATTGGTCCTGAGAGATGCTGGGGAACCTTAATGCAGGCAAAAGGAAAACAAGACTTGGTATGATCATGCTTTTGCGGACTTGGCTAACGTTCCTGGTCCAGCTCAGCAGAGTGAACTAAACTGTGTTCTGAGGTTATGTTCACCTGGGCTGTGAAGTCTAAAGGTATTTCTTAATTTCTCTGCATTTCTATTCCTGGTTCACAAAATGGACCATATTCTATGGGATTTGTATGGGGATTAGATGAGAAGCCACAGGGAAACCTGGGCATAGGTCCAGCACGTAGTCACATCTCAGGTAAATCACACCCAAGGTGGATGTCAATGAACAGCACAATGGGTCAGGGTGTCCAAGGCACTTCTGTCTCTGTGTCCTCTCAATATCTTAAGGGAAGCAGTCCTTGTTCTACAGGTAAGTGTCTGTGCTCACAGAGCTTACAGCTCTGAAGACTATGCACCTTGTAAAGCTGCAAATTACAGGACTTCAGCCCAGGCCTAAAAGTGTCAGGACGTCTGGTCTACCTGCAAGGCATTTTCATGCCTTGAATACTTGCTTTTCTATGGGTGAGTCCAAGAGAGGAGGAGGGTGTTGCTCTTAGCTGATGAAGATTCTCATATTTCCCACAATGGAAGGAGGATCCTTTTCTCTACACCCTGGCTGCTGGGAGTCAGGGTGAATCATCTCCACAGCCTCCTCTCCCAACACACACACACACGCTCACACATATACATACATACACACACTCATACCACACATACTCACATACACACACACTCACACACACACACCATAAACACACTCAGTCTTTCCTCACTCACATACAACACACTCACACATAACACATACAAACTCTCACACACTCATATGCACATACGTACATACATAGAACTCACATACACATACAGACATTCACATACACGATCATATTCACACATAAACACTCAAACGCAGTCACACACATGCACACACTGACACACATTCACACACTAATATACATTCACACACATTCACATGATCACACACACACACTCACAAATACACCACATGCACTCACATACACACTCATACACACATATATTCATACACACACACACACACACACACAGACACACACACACAGACACACACACCAAAAGACGCTCTCCTGCCTAGAAAATGTCTAAACAGGAGCCCACCCAAGATCTGCCTGTACTGTCCAGCTGTCCAAGCAAGTTCCAGGCCCACGCTCCATCAGTAAATTCTTATCAGTGAGAGAAACATCACTGAAGGCCAAGCTAAGAGAGTTCCTCTCTAAATGATTCTTCCCACCAGCAGGTCACAGTGTGCCACCTGATCATCCCTCTATATTCAAAGGCAAAAAGGGCAGATGACTTCCTGCTCCAATTTGCATACTAGTCAAGAAACACAATCCTAGTAACACATGGAGGCTTTCCCCGCCCCTTTCTTTCTTATTCTTTTAATTCCCAGACAACAACAACAAAACATTGTCTGTGTTGTAATCCATTAGAAAGAAACTGGCCAAGGGCATAGCTTATTGGTTGATCACTTGCCTAGCATGCAAGTGTTCTATCGCTAACACAAGAAATGAATGGATTAATTAATTGCAGGTAAATAAATTAATAAGTAAGCAAGTACCTCCTTGGCCTTGATTCCCATTCTCTGATCTTTGCTTCCTAACTTCATGGGACAAATGACTTCTCCGGGTCTATGTGCCTTTGTTAAACTGATAGAATTAGTCAACACTGGATGGTCTTAGAGATTCTTTGCTGCCTCTAAAAAAGAAAAAAAAAAGGTGGTGGTGGTGGTGGTGGCGGCAGTGGCGGCGGCGGCGGCGGCGGCGGCGGCGGCGGCGGCGGCGGCGGCGGCGGCGGCGGTGGTGGTTGGGGCTCCTAGATAATGGAGAAGCCTGCCTTACTTCTAGCAGTGGATTTGGTCACATGGCTGGCTCTGGCCACACTTTTCAGTCTTGCAAGATCCAGAGAGAAAACAGACATGTTATCACAGCTACTGCTCTCACACAGATGTAGGCTACTCAACATGGACACTTGGCCTTACAGCAAGAGCCCAGTGAGCAGCTTTCTAAGGCAGGCTCTGTGCAAGGCCCAGGAAGGATGGATGAGCAAAGCCTGGCTTCATCCTCAGGATGCTCATGGGCTAGTAAGGGGATGCCAGCATCACAGAGAAGCATAAAAAGAAAGTGACCAAGATACAGTAGAACAAAGAGAAGGATGCTCAGGATCAACCAACTCCTGAACCCAGAACTCCAGCCTCAGGTTCCATAACAGCTTATCAGGGTTATCTTAGTCAAGAGAGAACGACATTGCCATGGTGGTATGGGAAGGCAAGGGAAGAAATTGTTACTTGTTGGTTTGGAAGCCTTACCTCCTTGCTCACAAACATGGAAAATTATAGGCTACTTGGTGGGGACCATTTCCCTCTGACATGGGAAATTGTGTTCCTGTGAGTCACTTCAAACCCCTCAGCCACGATTTTCCATCACATGTAAGCTATTGTTTCCAGCTGGGTGTTGACAAGACAGAACTGTTCCCTAATGCTTAAGTAATAGAGTGGAAAATAGTTGACAAAATATGAAAAGGTTGACTTTGATTACACATACAATCTCTTCTTTCGAGATCAAAATGTATTTGAGCAGGTGTGAGTCATTCCTTACAGGGTTGTGAAGTGGTTTGTAAATTTAGATGGTTATTTAATTGGTTTGTTTTAAAGTAATGAATTCCCTGGTTTTCTGCATGCATATTATAAAGACTCAAGATACATATAAAAAGATCACTGCAGGACTCCAACCCCAATAACTCCTTCAAGTATATTGCTCTATAAGGGGTGGAGGCATGGATCAAGAAATACAAATGAATTTTATCACAATTAGATCCTGTTGCATTTCTTACAAAATAAAAAATTAGAAATACAGCTGTATATAAATTTAATAGAAAACAAGAGAAACTTAAATAAAAATTCTAACCCTCATAGAATTTGACTCTTCTTCAAAGATGGCTCTATGGATACAAAAAGCAATGGGTACCACTGAAGCAATGGGGACAATTAAAAGCATTGGGGACCATTAAACAGAGGCTGTTTTTCAAATTGTTTTCATTTTAGACAACATAAACTGAAAGATTTTTCTAAAGAGATGAAGTGTTCGGCACATTTATACTTTCCCGTGGCCTCCTCATGGTACTTCCTGATTGGCTGGGTGTGTGTTCTGTTTCATTTGCTTGGTCAAGGTGTGTGTGCTCACCCTGTGTCCAGCAATCACATTTTTCTCTGTTGTTGCTTTTGATCATCTTAGTTCTTTATTTGATTCAATACTCCCCTGAGGTTATTCTATCATTTTCCAGTTAGGTCTTGGTGGGATAGATTTCACACAACGATATACAATATTGGTTGGAACAAACCTGTTTATAAGGCATTTACCACGAGCCTGGTACTGTTCTAAGCACTGTAACTATAGCTACAAAGACCACAATAGAGCTAGGGGTAGATAGAAGATAGATAGATAGATAGATAGATAGATAGATAGATAGATAGATAGATAGATAGATAGATAGATAGATAGAAGATAGATAGAAGATAGATAGACAGATAGATGAAATCACCGAATCTCTAAAAACAACCCAAGTCCCTGTTTAACAGATGAGGCAAGAGAAATAAAAAGAAATGTCAAACACTAATTATAGCACTAGTAAGGGATAAAAATGGACCCCGAACCCAGGCAGTCTGCTTCGGAGTGCATCTTAAAGCCTTCCTGCTGGAAGGCTAACAGATGCTATTTTATAAAGTTTTGCTTTGTTTGCAAGTGTTCTCCTTGTTACCTTTATACTGGAGTGAAAATCTGACTAGATGAATAATATATTGAGGCTACACTTCTTTTCCTGTGTTAGACATTATCTACTGATCTCGGGCATTGGGTGTTGACAAAGAGACATCTACAGTGTGATCTTTTAAAGCAATAAATCATTTCTTGCATCGCTTCGGAAAACTTTTTGGTATTGTGTTTTCTAATATTTTTCTCCTTTCTCTTGTCAAGTTCAAGAACATCAAATGTCCTGTACTGAGTTGTCTTTGAGCCACTTAGCTATTCTCTAATTATTCCTTACTCTGTGTTCTCTGTGGTCTTCTCTTTACTGTAATTAGTACGATTTTCTACTTGTACTCATCATCTCTGTTTCTTCTATATTTTTAAATGATGTGCATATGTATGTGTCTGCATGTGCATTTGTGCATGAGGGTGAAGTGCCCAATGAGGCCAGAAGAGGGTGTCATGTTCCCCTGGAGCTGGAGTGACAGGCAGCTGAGAGCCACCTGACCTGGGTGCTGGGAACTGAACGCAGGTCTTTTACAAGAGCAGTGTGGACTCTTACTCATCAACCCCTTCAACTTTTTAAAACTGTTCTCTCTGTTTCTACGCTATTCAGAATTTTATTCTATCCCTTAGACTCTTCAATACCTTGTTCCAGGTCATGTTGTAGTTTATCACCTTGTTCTGATCCTTTGTTTCATTCATGTTTTCATTAAGTTACTGCATGGCACAATGCACTCGCAAGAAACCTGCTTAGAAGTTTAGTTTTGTCTCTACAGTCAGCATTTTTTTTGTGTGTCTTTAACATGTGTTTTTCTTCTTAGAATGTTTATACAAAGATTGCACCACTTTTTCATCTTATGTCTGATACAGATGATTTTGACTATCTATTGGTTCCCTAGTATATAGTTCAGATCAATTTTCCTTGACATCCTCCTGCCTCGTGTAGAAGTTTTTAAATTTCCCACTTTGAGCTGTAGCTTGAAGGCTAGGTGTTACTTTCAGTCCCTTTTTTTTTTTTTTTTTTTTTGTAGCCTAACTATGTGGGAGAAAGAAGGAAGGATGCTGGTCCATCTGGGCTCCAGTGGGTCCTTGCTGTAGCCTATGCTGGTCATCTTTCATGCATTGTAACAAAGTACCCAAGATAATTAACTTAACTTACGCAGAGAAAATGTTTCTTCTGGCTCACAGGGTTAGAGGTTCCAATCCAAGATGAGGTCAATCACTTATTGCTCTGGGCCTCTCGTGAGGGACGCAAATGGCAATGCTAGGGAAGTCCGTGTTTTCGTGGGCAGGAAACAAAAGACAGAAAGGAGCCAGATGCCCACAGTCCCCTTGCAGGGCACATCCCAAGTAACCTAAAGACTCCACATAAAACTCCACCTGCGGAATTCCCACCACCCTCCAGGAACACCACCTGGGGACCACACCATTCACACACAGATCTCCGGGGAATGGTCTAGAGCCGGGCTACAGAGCCCCTCAGTTTCCCTCCTTTCTGAAATGCAGGAAGCTTCTCCCTGGAGCCCTGTCCACCTGAACAAAGGTATGGCCCGCTCCCTTGGCTTCAGCTCATCCCTGCAGCAACACACAGAGATCTAGAAGCCCTGCCTGCCTCCAAACCGGCCTCGGAAACTTGGTAAGTTCCTGGAAAGGCTCTTCCAGGATTATCCCAGTGCTGACTACTGTCCCTTCAGTCTGTTTCCCCTGGAGCTGGAGCCCATTGATAGCATCTTCAGATTTCATCCATGTATCATCTTTTCTCCAAAAGGCTTGGGATGAGGGGAAGAAGGGGGTTACGGGACCTATTCAGCTGGAGCATCATCTTTTGTTTTGTCTTTGTTTTATATCCTGAGGGGGGTGGAGAGGTGTGTGTGGGGTGTGTGTGTGTGTGTGTGTGTGTGTGTGTGTGTGTGTGTGTGTGTACTTCTTGACACTGCATACAGCTGTTCCTCCACCCCCTCACACACACACAAACTCATGCCACTTTCTGAGCAAACTATTTCTAGATATTAGAGAAACATCACAGTCTATGATTACTACTATTTCTTTTCATTAGTAGGGTTTTTAAAACAGAAGAATATTTCTGTCCGTTAGCTACGTTTTCTAAGTTGAAGTACATTCACAATTCACACAGTCTGCAGTTTAACCCTTTAGGTTCTGGAGATAGTCAATGTTTTCTCCATGTTTACAGCCATCGCCTCTCTGGATGAAATCTCATCAGCCCAAGAGAATTCCAGAGACCAGTGAGCAGTCAGTCACTCCCTAGCATTCTCTCCCGGCCCTTAGCAACCACCAATCTGCTCTCTGTTTCTACGGATTTATTTTTCTCTTTCGAAACTATTCCAGATATGTCGTGTAATTGGAATAATATGCTTTGTAACTTTCTGTGCATGTCCACTTCTCTTTAGTTAGCACACTGTTTTCATGGCCATTTATAGTAGCAGGAATTGGAACTTCATTCTTCTCATGACCTAGAAATATTTAACTTTATGGACATCCTCTATTTCACTCATTTCTTCACTCACTCATTCATTCATTTGATGGGCATTTGGATCATTTTCATCTTTTTGTGTTTTGAACAATGCTGCAGTAAATATTAGCACTCAGATTTGGGGCGGGGGGGGGGGAGTGTGTGGTCCTTTTAAATCCTTGTTTTCAGTTCCTTGGGGAATATAGTTTGAGTGGAGTGGAAATGGTTGGTATATCAACTACACATAGTAATCTGAGTAAATACCAGATACTGTCCCATACTGCTTATATCCATTTCTACCAGAAACATATGGGTAGCCAATTTCCCTGCACGCCTGCCCATAGTTACTGGTCTCCTTTCAATATCATTGTTACTGCCAATTTAATTTTTAATTACCTTATTGTTAATATTATCCTGCCAAATAGTCATGAAGCCCTTTTTACCTTAGTATTGTCCATTTTAATTCCTCTGTTTTCTGGGCAAAGTTGTTCATCATGGTTTACACATACATTTGCAGGTTCATGGATAAGTTCTTTATTCATGGTAGAATTGAAGAGGTGAATGAGGATGCTGCTCATCAGAGAAACAGGCACCATGAGTTTCCTATTGCTGCCACATCAGATTGCCACACACTTGGGGGCTTCAAACAACACTTTGCCATCTTCAAGTTCTCTAGATTAGATGCTTAACATAGATCCCGCCAGGATAAAGCCTACATGTTGACAGGGCTGTTTTCCTTTCTAGGGGTTTTGAGACAAGATTTATTTCCTCATCCATGCCAGCTTCCAGTAACTTCCTGCTGTCTTGGACTAGCCGACAAGGTCAGCCCTGCAGCTCCTTCCTGATTCTGCTCCAGCCTTCCAGAGCCTTTCTGACCACAGGAGAGGCATCTCTCTTATGATGTCTGCCAATAGGTTACAGCTGTTTGCACAATCCAGGACATCGCCTCACCTACATGTCCTTCATTTAATCACATCTCCCAGATCCCATTGCCCTGTAAGGTAACATATTGGAGGAGGGTACCAAGGAGTCAGACATGATTCTTGGGGGTGGGAGGTGTCATTATTCTGTCCAATAATGCAAACAGATAATGATCAAATGGTCAAAGCAGCCAGCATTAACTGAGAGCCCCCATGTGCCTGGAGCCCCTCTGAGAGTTTTCCTAGCATTAGCTGACGTTGCCCTTGTGATAGCCCTCTGAAATTGCAGTTCTTGTTACTATTATTCACAGTGAGGGTGCGGCTGCAGTGTGAAGAAGTGTGAAGGTTTATCTAAGGTCTCACCACTGGTAAGCAGCAATGCAAGGATTTTAGCCCAGCAATTGAACTCGGGAGCTTGTACAATTAAAAGGGTTCTTATAATCTCGGAGACCACCACCTGAAGGAAGAATGTTTCCTAATTAGGTTCCTTCCTTAAAATCTAAAGGACCCTACCAGTTCCTTGGGAATGACAGAAGTAATTCCTTGGGAATTCCCAAGGAAGGAATTAGAGCTTTAGGATTATTACAGTCTAGATCTAGAATATTCTCTAAAGGCCCATTAAAGGCTCAGTCACCACTCAGTTGGGCTATTGGAGGGTGGTGGGACCTTTAGAACATGGGTCTAGCTAGATCACTGGGGCTATGTCCTTGAAGCAAGTATTAGAGCCACACTGCTTCTTCGCTTTGTTTCCCTGCCTCCTTCTGCCATAATTCACTGCTGCATCACAGGTCAGTAAGCAGGAGAGAAACGGACCATGGGCCCCCAAAACCATGAGCCAAAACAAACCCCTTGTTTTGTTAATTATCTCAGGCATTTTGTTATAGAGATAAAATGTTGACTGACACAGCCATGCTGGGATTTGGGTACCAACTAAGGAGTCAACCATGCACCTTTAAACTTTGGTGAATTCTGGAATGAACCAGGCACCTTTAAACTTTGGTGAATTCTGGAATGATGTTCGTTTTCTTTATAGATGGCCACTGACTGAGAAAGGTATAATCTCAAAAAGGCATGCTAAATATTGAAACATTTTTACTAAACTATCTTTACTGATCAATGTAGTCATACAGTGAAAGTTAGATGAGATACAATCCCTGCCCACAAAATTTGAACTTCATAAAGCACACACACACACACACACACACACACACAAGTTTGTGACCAAGTAACAGAAGCAAAATCTGACCTAATCTAACCTGAAGCTATTTATAGACTTATCCCATTAGTAGTGAATGCTTCCTTACTTAACTACAAAGATATTTATGTGTTAGATTATCAGGTGCCACCCAAGACTGCTGGGAATGTTATTAATGTGTATATTATTAATATATGCATCCCATTGCCTCTCTAAAGCATGAAATGCCCTTTTTAAAAACCACATTTACTCCCATAGGTCTGGAATGAAGAAAGGCCTGTGGGCCACTAGGAGACATATGTTTGATATAATTTGTTTAGCGTATGGTCAGTGCTCAGGGAACCCCCGACTCCGTCGGCACCTTATCATAGGTTCTCTCTCAGGCCCTTCAGCTCCTAGCCTGCTTAGTGTCTTATCTAGGGTCTTTCGTCCTGACTTAAAATACCTAAAGTCTTAGTCCAGGAACTGTGTCATCTCCCAAAGGCCAGCTCCCCTCTGTCCGACGCCAATGCACTTAAAGGAAACGTGTAGACAGAAGAAGCCACTGAATCATACAGGACGGTTCACGTGGAGTCGCCGAGTGGCCCAGATCACGGCAGACTGTCCATTGCAGCATGCCTTAGACACATTGGTAGAGGTGCTTGAAATTGCAGTCTTAGAAACACCATTCCTAAGGAACCAGAGGTAGGGGATAAACCAGCCCATGGGACCTCTACATTGGACCCTAATCCTATTTCTGCTTCCTCATGCCCAGTAATGAGCGTAGGGTGTTTGCGGGCTCGGGGGGCAGGGCTTGGCTGCCATCGACGTCTCTCTCTTCTCCCGGAACTGAAGCTGGTCTGGCTCACTCTGCTGTGGTAGATCCTGGGATTCTTAGAAGTACCCTTTGGGGGTCGAATATGCACTCATGAACACAAGTTCTAATAGCATTCGAAAACCTCATCTTTAGCCCGGTCAGCTGCCCGCGGAATGAAATGCATGTTTCATCCTGATAAAATGTAATTGTACAGCTGGTGAAATATGTTCATTTATATGCATGTAATAACTCATAAATAACCAAAGGAATCAACAGTTTATCAAATTTTCATCTAGGGTCAGTGCGAGAACAAGTCTCTCCTGCTTTCCCCGGGAGCTGAGAAGTCAGCCGGGTTCAGAGCTGACCCCACGATGAACTCATTAGTTCAGGACTTGTTATGCACTGGACACTGCTGGGAAAGGGATGAGGGGGGGCGGGGAGCCGCACGGTCTGCATTTCCTGGCTTGTGTCACTACTGCTTAGCAGTCAAGCTAGCACAAAGAGTGGGATCTGCTCTTCCCCTAGGTGTTTGATTGGCATGTCTGTTAAGCCCCGCCCCTTTTAAGTATCAGAAATAAGGTACAATGTTAATAGCAGGAGGCAAGGGATTATTCTGGAGTCGAATTTTGTGGTTTGTTTTTTTTTTAAATCAGAAGTCTTATTTTTAATTTGCCATCTGAAAGCAAAACACATTTCTTATAATTGTCTCTACCCAAGCCCTGGGTATCACTGAGGAATTAGAACATCAACTACCAGGCTTGAGACTAAGCTCAGGCCAAGGCAGGAGTAGCAGAACTCTGCCCTCCCCACAGTACTGCCTGTGTCCTTTTCTAGAAGGGCCGATAGCATCGGCAGGCCCAGACCATGATCCAGCACAGTGCCTGTGACCTCTGCCCCTCTCCGCAGCCGCAACGGGCGACCCAGGCACCGGCTTCAGCCACCTCCAGCCAACGATCTGCTTGGGAGATCTGCTCGTTCTGATGAGCAGATGGTGGCTGAGGCAGGCTGACTTTCTGGGGGCACCAGGCCCTCTGAGCTTTGAATGAGTGTCTGTTGTTGGGGGGGGGGGGTCCACCATCCAGGGCCCAAAGCCTGGGGCCTTGGCTACCACCTCAACCCATCACGTCTTTTCCTGCTCTGACATCCCAGGTGGATGGCCCAGCTCCAAATATCAGCACTTTCTGCTAGATTCAATTCCTAGGGCCAATGAGACTCAATTCCTAGAGGCTCAGTGAGTAAGCAAGCCTGATGCTCTGAGTTTGACCCCTACCTGGTGGAAAGGGAGAACAGGTTCCTGCAAGCTGTCTTCTGAACTCCTCATGTGCTCCAGAACACACACACACACACACACACACACACACACACACACCGCTGTAACTGATTCAGTTCCTGGGAGACATGTTAGAATAGCCCCATTAGCTCAGGGACTGAGTGGCCTGGGACATCTTCACAGTGCTGCTCAAACTCACCAAGGTGTTTGCTGAGAAGTTTCAGGGCTCACTCCTGGGGCTCCTCTCTCCTTTTGTGGGGAACAGGCAGAGGCAGCAGCTTCGGGTACACTGGTGAAAAACCCTGCCACGGACTTGGTTAGTCCACTACCTCCAACTGCCATGACCGCTCAACTCCAACCTCCCTCAGATCCTGGGGTCCTCCTGGTGGGAGGGTTGGATGCTATTATGGTTTGAATGTGAAATGTCTCCCATCACACTTGGTGCTCCGTGTTACCTGTCTCAAGACACACCTCATGTGAGAAAAACCCTGCAACCCCCCTGTCCCTCCCCCTGCCCCTGACGCCACTCCCGAACACTTCAGACGGACCCACCTCAGCCACTGTCTTCCCTACAATTACAGACCGTATTCCTGAACCATGAGTCAAAATAAACATCTCTTCCCATAACTTGCTTCTCTCAGGCAAATGGTCACAATCACCAATCTCTTGAGTTCAGTGGTTGGTCCCGGGGGAGGCCAGTGATTGCAGTTGGAGCAAGTAAAAAGGTTTCTTTAGAAACTAGTAAAGTAGCCGGGCAGTAGTGATGCACACCTTTAACTCTAGCACTCCTCGGGAGGCAAAGGCAGGTGGATCTCTGTGAGTTCGAGGCTAGCCTGGTCTACAGAGAGAGTTCAGGATGCCCAGGGCTACACAGAGAAACCCTGTCTCACCAGAAGACAGACAAACAAACAAATAACTAATAAAGCAAGGATGGAGCAGCAAATGTCCTCCCCAGGCTCATGTGGTAGATGGGGACTTGGTTACTAGCTGATGGGCCTTGACAAGCGATCGGGTCCTGAGGATGCTGACTCAGTCAATGGATTAATCCCTGATGGATTCTTAGTGTGATGGCATTATCGGGAGGTGATGAACAGAGGAGGTGGGGTCTGGCTGGAGAAAGTAAGCCATGTGGGGATGTCCTTAGGCGCTGCGTCTTGCCCTGGCCCCTTCCTGCGCTCCCTTTCCTGGTTTCCTGGCCACATTCTATTGACTCATTTCACTCTCTCAGTGGAGATTGCAATGGACTGAAACCGTGAGATACGTAAACCTTTTCTTCTTTTCTTCCTGTTCTGTCAGGTATTCTGGGACAGTGACAAAATGTCTCCCATCCATAAAGGCCACCTTAGGAGTTGCAGGCACAAGGCTTGTCTGGGGAGCTGTGGGGAAGGATCTCAGACGGTTGGAGATGAAATCCAAGGCGGTTCCACATCTCAGGCAGCCCTGCTTTTCTGACGTATGGGCTACAGTTATATGGATGTCAAGTGCTCTGAGGTTTGTGAATCTAGAAAGGAAACTCACTACTTAGAAAGTCTTAAGAGCCAGGCTATTTTCTTTCCTTTTCCTAGGAATAGCTAACTCTGCAGTTAGGAAAGATACCTTCCCCTGGAGACGGGAGAAGAAAGCAAAGGATTGCTTTTCTCTGAGGAGGGAGTTGTGGTACTGTGTACATACAGGAAAGTAACTTTCCCCTGTAGACGGCAGGAGAAGATCCTCCAGAGAAAAGTCTTTCATATTAGGTGGATTCAGCCAGGGGTGCCGACTACAGCAAAACCAAGTGGGGCCTAATCAAGCACCGCTGGCTGTGGGGTAGATGAAGATGGAGGATTTATTTAGTTTTTGTCATTAATAATAGATTTACATGGTTTTTTTCTGGATGAGTAGGTGTGTGCAGTACATGTAAATGTATATATACATTTTAGCATGAATGGACACGTATATGCAGGGAGTGGTGTGTGTGCGTGTGTGTGTGTGCGTGTGCATGTGTGTGCGTGTGTGTGCGTGTGTGTGTGTGTGTGTGTGTGTGTGTGTGTGTGTGTGTGTGTGTGTTTGCTCAAGTGGAAGCCAGGGGTTGCTCGTTGTCTTCCTCAATCACTCTTTACTTCATTTACCAAGGGAAGGTCTCCTGATGAACCCAAAGTTCAGTGAATCCAGCTCATCTAAACAGCCAGCTGCACCCAGGGATCTCCTGTCCCCATCTCCTGAGCACGGGGACTATGGGCGGAAGTCCAACTTTCACATGGGTGTTGAGGATCCGACCTTCGTCTTCACATTTGCATGCTGAGGTGGTTTCAATGAGAAGGACCCCCATAGGCTCATATATTTGAATACTTGGTCCCCAGATGGTAGAACTTTTTTTTTTTTAAGAAGTAGGGTTTGTGGCCTTGTTGAAAAAAGTATGTCACTGAGGTTTCAAAATCTCCCAGCTGTTCCAGTTAGCTCTTTGTCTCTGCTTCCAGCTTGTGGCACAGATGTGAGCTCTCAGAGACTGCCCCAGCACCACGCCTGCCTGCCTGCCTGCTGCCATACTCTCCACCATGATGATCACCGGCTTCAACTCTCTGGAACCCTGAGCCCTAAATTAAGTGCTTTCTTTTCTAGGTTGCCTTGGCCATGGTGTCTCTTTACAGCAATAGAAAATTAACTAAAACACATGATAAATACTTTACCCACTGAACCATTCCCTCAGCCCCAGATTTATATTAAAAGACACCAAGGGAGGAGGGAACTGGTCCCACCCACCCCTATCTATGACATTTCAGTCTCCAAAAATATGCCATGGGAAAATTATTTTCAGATGGTGCCTCAGCGGCTTAAATCAAACTGGAGTCAGTCACTTATCCTCTGTGCCTGAGGAAGCAACTGGTTTCTGTGCAAAGCGTTTGGGGAACCCAGAGTCAGTCCTGAGCCTATTCTTTCTCTGAGGATGAAGCCAGGGCTCAGTGCCAGACCTGAAGGGCTGGATCACAGGAGAGCTTTGAGGACCAGGGTCTTAAGGACTACCTTTGCCTGAATCCCAGACACCCCCTTTGACCATGCCTCTGAGGGGAGCAGGCTACCAGCTTCCACACCAGCCCTTCCCAGCAGCCCTGCTCCTTCCTTGCTGGCTACAGAGCTGAGAGGGATCAAGCCTGAGGGATGCTTGGGGGCAGGGAGGCCTTGGCAGCAGAGAAAGGCAAGAATAGTTGTGACTTCATGGTCAAGATCTGTGAACGGCATCCCTCTCACACCAGCCCCCATGCCCAGGTGTTGAACTAAGTAGATAACCAGAGACACACCTGGGTGTGTGGGGGGGGGAGAAATCCCCTGAGCAGATGCAGAACCTGGTCCTTCCTGGCACTCCCTCTACCCACATCACCCCCACCACTGAGCCCTCTTTGGATGATTCATTTGAACTGGAGACAATGACATTGGCCCTGGAAGGAGACTGGGAAGCCCTGGGAACCCAGTCAGAGCCCACTACTTACTCCACACACACAGGCTTATTCTGGAGAAGCTGAGTCACCCGCCGTGTGGGCAGTGCCCACGGCCCCCCATCATCCTGCTTGTTATAGGCACAGCAGGTGAGTTTCGTTACCCAGCATTCCCCAGGGGCTGGGGGTGGAGAGCTGCTGAGCAGAAGGGTCAGTCAGTGCCCTCCTGCTGGGAGCGGAGGCCGGAGAGCAGGCTTCCTGGGGGCTGTTTCTGATGGTTTGTTTTCTGCAGCCTTTTCCCCCTTCTCCCAGCCACTCTCTTTGTTAAAGAGAGTTATGTGCTGTGCAGGATTTATTGGCTATATCTAGAATCTATTTTCTCCAAAGGCACTGTTGCAGACATCTCTTCTCCTATTCTATCCTGGAGTGTAAGGAGATCTGAAATGGATAAGAAATGGAAGAAATTTAAAACCTAAGGGAGAAGGGAGCCTGATGGTATAGGACAGGCTGGCTCCTGGCACAGCTCCATGCCAGAGAGGAGGATTACCTAAATCAATTTTGCTCTCAGTCCTGCAGAGAACCCGAGTGAGAATCTATTCTGGGTTTGAAAAAAAGAATCGTCCCTCTCTTTATATAAGAGGTTCAGCCCTTTTGGGGGAAATCCAAGTCATGTTGTCCTCCCAGGACGTGTGTTAGGGTTCTGGGATCCCACTCACTCATTTGGGAAAACTGTGTGGCCCTGGAGACATGAACACTATAGCTCATTTCACGCGGTTCCCTGTCTACTAAGGACATCTTGGCAAAAGTCCTCGTCTCATCCACCCCCAAAGTAGCTCCAAACGACCCTCAGATCTTCCGTCTCTCACTCCCCGCTGATGTCACTCGCACAGCACAACCGTGGCCTTCCGAAGTACATTACATAACAGCACCCCTCTTTTCTTACTTTCTTTCTCTGCAGGGCCCCTGCCGGAAGGGGACGCCTTCCATGGCTGCTGACCTCAGAACGGGCCATATAGCTCAATCTATAATAAACGATGGGTGGAAGCGGAGTGATGCCAGACAGCGGTCTTAGGAGTCAGTGCACGGGGCCTGCCACCCCGACCACCTCTGTTCAAGAGGGCGCTGATCCACCAGCCTGGGTCCCCCATTGAACTGAGGCGGCGGAGTAGAGTGCCCCACTGACTTGCAGTGGATAGAAACCACATGGGGGACGGAAATGATGCTGACATGAGCGCAGAGACACCAGGGTTGTTGGCAGTGACATCATCTGACCCACTGTTGGCTGATACATTTTCGAAGTGGGCTCCTTCTCTCTACCTTGCCCCACCCCCAACTCCATCTTCAAAGGGCAGCAGAGCTCTCTCAAAAATAAATCAAACCTTTGGATTTCCGTGCTGAAAGTTGAACTCACTAACACGGCTCCTGCATGGGTTCTTGCTGTTTTCTAACTTCATTCTGTGTCCCTTGTCCCTCAACCCACCCCTTGCTCAATGCTCCAGCAACAGTGTCTTTCTTTCAGGGTCCCCAGAAAGACAGATGCTTAGTGCCGGGTCTTTCCACGTGTTGTTTCTATTCACTGGGACACGATTGCAGCATTTTAGCTGGGTGGCTCCTTCTCACACTTTTGACTTCAGTTTCTATTGTCCTGTCTAGCCACATAAAATTAAGTGCCCCGGTTCTTCTCACGAACAACAACGTTCTATTCATATGCAGCACTTACTGTCTTCAGTCATGTGTCTACGCAATGCTTCTCTTTTGTACTGACCTCTCTCACTCCATTGAGGGGTATATTTCATGAAGTGTAGCCAGGCCTGTTTTCTTCACAGAGGTAAGTTCAGCTCCTTGAGCAGTGCCTGGCGTACACATACTGGATGAAGTAATGAGCATAACACACTTGTTAGGACAGAATCGTGATTCAAGTGGTAGCGATAGGAACTCACATGAACATCCCACATGTCAGGGATGCTCCCAAAGAAGAAAGCATATTTAAGGAGGTACAAATCTGAACGAAAGAGGCTCTAAAATAGCAGCGAAAGCCTATTTCTGGGTAAGACATAAGGCTGGCTCCAGAATCAATCCAGAATTTGAAGTCACACTCAAAGAGGCTAGGCTTCATATCAAAATCTCAGGGACCCATTCACGCAACAGCCACCCTGGGCCTGCCTCTCCCATGTCCTCATGACAAAAGACACCTTATTCCAAAGGACTAGGACCCGATCAGGTCCAGAAATTCTACAAGAATTCTGAAAAACTGCTGTGCCCTACAAATGTTATTCTTCAAACTTTTCATTGTAAATTTAAATATTTGTAGGATATATGATGTTAGCATATTGTAAAGGTTACCTTTTAAGCTATCATAGTCCTCATATTTATCTAGCTGAACACAATATGTTACTAGAGTGGCCTCTATCACCTAAAGGAACGTGTGTTGTAAGTTTTATACTAATGGCATTAAAAATACATTTCACCTCACAGGGATCATTTATTTTACTCACATCAAATGCCAGTGACCATGGTCTGGGAACAGAGATTTAGGTTATACCAAATTCTGTGTTCCCACGTGGTAACAGTTTCATGAGATGTTCTGAGTAGCAGAACAAATAAGAATACTTTACAAACACATTGGTGGATGCATCAGATGGGTGGGTCACAGCAAAGTGTGGAAACCTCTGATATAGGCCTTACATGCTATCTGATTGTGTGCGGACACTAGGGGATCCGATCTTACACTCCAAAAGGACTCAACTGATAGTCACAATAATGTTAGCTTTCGTACAATGGGCAATAAATGGGTACTCAAGGAGTATCGAGACAGCCCAAGATAATTTGGCTATGGATCTGAAACATTCCAACCCCTCACACATCACTGAAGTACTAGTCAGTCAATCAGCTTTTGCAGACTGTCCGATGTAGGTACAGCCTCTTACAGTGAACTTGGTTCCTCTATTCTGTGAGCTCAGGTTTTCATTCTACCCACAGAGTTTAAAATGATTTGAAGTTCTTAGTAATAAATTATCAATTTATTACAAGTTTTGACGATTGCTAAGCATAAAAGTCAAACTTCATTAGAAACATATTTCCAGTTGGGAGGGGTGAAGACTCTTTTCTGGGTTGATGTTGTTGTTTGCTAGAGTGAGATGGCTTCAGAAACAACTGTTATTACTTCCTGTGTTTAAGATGTAGCTGCCGAGATGACCTGCTCACATAAATACGTAGGTATGTATATGTGGAAGGCATATGGCTGTGTTAGAGACACTACTCCACTCTTTAAACTCTCTTTGATTTGTACCCCAGACTAGCAGGGTGGTCTGTTGTCATGAGTTACTCTTATTGCCTGAGATCTGATAACTCTATTACACTCTCCTTCATTTTTTTTAAAGCAAAGAATTGAAACTCACCCAACCTGCAAAGGGATGTGGTACCCCATCGTTAGATCACCTCTTCTAATAAAGAGGCACCAGTGTGCCTCTATTAAGACTTACCAAATGAAAAGCCTAGGAGATGTAGCTCAGTGGTACAGCACTCATCAAGTATGAACAGGGCCTTGAGTCCCAGCATCACACACATACACACACATAACACACATATATACAACATATACACACACATACATACAAAACACACACACAACAAATGACTGTTATTTGTATATTTCATTCATTCTAGGGTACATGTTTAATACATTATATACATAAAGGATTAGAAAAATTAAGTTATTGTTTATTTCATAAACCCTTTCCAATATACATTTTTTATTCAATGCTTCAATAGTATCAGATGCTTTGAATATTGTAATGCAATTTGGGGGATCACATTTAGTTCATTCATTAATGGACAATGCCTGTCAGAGTCCCAATCCCAGAGCAGTCAGCCAACCAGACTTACCTTCATTATCCTGCAGCAGCTGACAGGCGCTCTCAGCAGGATCCGGAATAAGGAAAATACAAGGTTCTTTTTAAGACTCATGTCTTTCCACGTCTCCCTTTGCCTGGTTCCAGTTTTGTACATGCTAGGCGGTACACGACAGGATGAAGTGGGATAGATGAAAGATACAAGTATTCCTTCAGTCAGTAGCAAGTAGGAGAAAGAAGAGGATGAAAGGAGTATGGAAGAGACAGTCTTGTTTTCAAATTACCTCTACTCCGTTTCTAAAGGGTGCATATGAAAATTGAGTATCTGGAAATAAATTCCCTCAAATATAAGCATGCCTTCATACCTTTTGGAAAGTCATCAAGTGTCCCAGGTGGTGTTGCATTTAATTTCATTTTTTTGTCTTGTTTTTTTCACTTGAGGTAGAACCCAAGATCTTGTGGATACTAGGCAATTGCTTAACTACTGAACTATACCCAAAATTTGAAGACCTATGCTCTTGCAGGTAATCATCGGGGGCTGTAGGCTAAACCAAAATCTTCTTGTGGAAAGGATCCAGATAGCTAGGCAACAGTGAAGGTCTCACGAGAGTTAGCCTCACCTATCCCATTTGGGACCTGTCTTTTGTCTCATCACGTCTAGAAATTGAGACATGGCCATAGGGGTATGTGGGCTGTGCAACCTCTCGCTGCTGAGTACTTCTGGTTTGGAAGAGGCTGCCTTGGTGCTGAGCGGTGGTTCCATCTGTCTGGAGGCTTGAATTGGGAAACATACCTCCCTCCTGCCACTGCACATTCAGCTCAATGGAAACCATCTTACTCTGGATGAGTCACGGCATTTGTTTCAGTAAGTCTAAGCATTACCCAGAAACTAAGTAAAAATGGGATGCAAAATAGAAATAATGCAGTTTGGGGACTAGAGAGACAGCTCCGTGCTTAAGAGCCCTTCTCAAGCCGGGCGGTGGTGGCGCATGCCTTTAATCCCAGCACTCGGGAGGCAGAGCCAGGCGGATCGCTGTGAGTTCGAGGCCAGCCTGGGCTACCAAGTGAGCTCCAGGAAAGGCGCAAAGCTACACAGATAAACCCTGTCTCGAAAAACCAAAAAAAAAAAAAAAAAAGAAAAAGAAAAAAAAGAGCCCTTCTCAACGACCAGAATTCAGTTCCCAACATCCATTTGTAACTCCACTTTTGGAGAATTTGACACCTTCTTCTGACCCCTGAGAGTACCCACACACACATGCGCATACACTCACGCACACACAAGCACATACACACACACACACACACACACACACACACACACACACACACACACGTATACATAGAATAAAAAGTTGAGTGTGCTCAGTACTTTACATGATGCTTAGTCCTTACAACAACCCAGCAAGGAAGTTATTACTGCCCCTATCTTATGTGAAATGAGGGCTAGTGAGATCGTACATCCTGCCCCGTGTCTCAGCCAGGGCAGCACAGACTCACAGCAGACTGCAAAGCCTTTGTGGCTGACACCACACCTATCTGCCAAAGTATCATTTGCCTGCTGCACTCAGGAAATGCAGGCTGGGCAATAACTAACACTGTGCTGTTCTTCCATTGTGCGTTCTCTACCGGTAATTCAGGCTACAGGCCATGCTCCAGTTGATGGTGGAGATGAAACTGTGTGGAGAAATCAAAATCACATGGATCCCCAAAGCTCATCTTGGCCAATAGTCTCCTCAGACTCTATGAGGAATGATAGAAGAATAGTATCTGGCAAGTGACATGTTTAAAATGTTACAACGTTGCCTCCAGCCTTCCCCTGGGGTAGAGAGAGCAGCATGTAGAAGGGAAATATGGAAGTTGTATCTGAGAGGAGAGAGAACCCAAGGGTTTAAATTACATCTCGATATAAATGAGCTACTGTTGTGATGTTAGTCTTCATGTGGCAACATTTCATGGACAGTGATTTAAAACTGCATCTTCCATTCAGAAAACCATCAAGTGCGTTGATTGTGACCACAGGATCCAAATCAAAGTGCTGAGTTGAGCTGAATTCCAAATCACAGTCAGGGACTGTAGCAGACACCTCTGTGGTCCCATCTCCGACCCTCCCAGTCTCCATCAGCCCCCTTCCTACTGAAGGCAACAGTATACAACCTACGTTGTCTCAGCTTCACCTTGCTCCATCTCAAGGCGAGGTCCCTTGGGCCCTTCTACGAGGCAGTGGTAGACAGGGCTTTTGATGGCATGGCGGACTGAGATCAAGAACCAACCCAGAAGTCAGGTGAGTATGCTATTTGATAATGCCCTGGGGAAACTTAGAGCCAATAGAGACAGAAGCCAAGACTATATGTCCCAATCTCCCATTCTGCCTACAGATGATCCTGGGACACAGCTGCACACATTTCTGGAAGCCTTGATAGAATCAAGACTGCTAACTCAGTGTGATCTCAGTAACATTCTCAATGTATTAGATTTTTTCCTTCCTCTCTGTCTCCATCTGGTAGATTCCCCTTCTTGCTTTATGAGATCACTTCCCAAATAACCTGCTCCCAGGCCTCTCAGACTCTGCTCTGGAAAGAGTCCAAGCTAAGAGCTAGAATTAATAGGTTTTGTTTACAAATAGTCTGTTCTCCACAGCTATAGCTAAACAAGATTTAAAAAGCCGGGCAGTGGTGGCGCACGCCTTTAATCCCAGCACTCGGGAGGCAGAGCCAGGCGGATCTCTGTGAGTTTGAAGCCAGCCTGGTCTACAGAGAGAGATCTAGGACAGGCACCAAAATAACACAGAGAAACTCTGTCTCAAACAAACAAACAAACAAACAAACAAACAAACACAACAACAACAAAAACAAAAAGCCAATAGCCAAGCAAGTTACTTCAATAAAACAGCTATCTTTAACTCACACGTGGGAAGGTCAGGGGACAAGAGCCTTTTGGTGGCCTGTTCCAACTGCACCCCAGAACGCTCATGTATCTGCAGAGCAGATTGCATAATCCCACCCCTCTAGAAGAACCACAGCCTTTGCGAACCAGTGTCTTGTCACCAATACTGATAAGATGTGTTGTGCAGGGCAGGACAGGATGAGAAGGTTGTTGCAATCACAGCTTTTTAAAGGCACATTTTTTTAGATGCAATCCAGTACCTCGATCCATCACCCTGGTTATTTTTGATTGTGGTTTAATTTAACTCTGGCCTGCTTGTCCCCATGCTTGGCTCATGGGAGCTAAATAAAGAGAAAGCCTGAAATTGTCTTGCTAGCTCCTGTTTTGAACTTGGAAAGTCCTTACACAGCTCGTGGCCCCTGTGCTTTCTAAGTGAATGAAGAGATAAACATGTCGTAGAATTGTGTCTCCATTCTGACAGCACAAAACTCACAACCTATTTTTCTATTTTGTCCTTTAAAGAATAACAAAAATCCTCTTTCCAAGCAACTTTCAACTGAGAATTTGCCAGCTAAGTGTAACTTGGAACTTGAATCTAATTTTTAGCAATACTCTGGAAACCTGCAAAAAATTTATAACTGCCTGAGAGAGTTCCAACTTGCTGAGAATACCATCTTTCCCCAAAATAAAATATCGCAAACAATATATTTAAATACAGTCTTTTGGTGGAGATTGAAACTGGCTTCACAGGAGCCATATGTTTCTAAACCTATTAGTTGAAACTTAAAGTAAACCCCAACACAAATGCACTGGCCACTGCAGACATTACTAATTGCACAGCTCTCTCTCATCAAATCTGTAGTTCTTGCATTCTTTTCAACCTAGACTTAAATTGATCATTGTTGATAAACTAAAGGAAGAAAATCAAGCAAGGTGAATGGAGAGATGGGTCAGCAGCTAAAAGCCACCCTAGGCCAATTCCAAATACCCATGTTGGGTGACTCATGTCACCCTGTAACTCCCACTCCAGGAGAATTGATGCCCACTTCTGGCCTCTGTGCATAAGTACACTCATGTGCACAGACTCCTAACACAGATACACATGTATACATATGATGTAAAATATTATTTTAAGATTTGTTACATTTGTTTTTGCTGTGGAACATATGCTTAGTGATGCAAAGATGTGTTGCATTCTTTTATGTTGCATTTGTTTAACTCTGTGAAGCTGTGTTACTTTGCCTGTCTAAAACACCTGATGGTCTAATAAAGAGCTGAACGGCCAATAGTGAGGCAGGAGAAAGGATAGGTGGGGCTGACAGGCAGAAAGAATAAATAGAAGGAGAAATATTGGAGGAAGAGAGAAAAAAGAGCAAGAGAAGAAGGAGAGGAGAATGCTAGGGGCCAGCAACCCAGCCACACAGCCGGCCATGGAGTAAGAGTAAAAGTGAGATATACAGAAGTAAGAAAAGGAAAAAGCCCAGAGACAAAAGGGAGATGGGATAATTTAAAGTTAAGAAAAGCTAGCAAAAACAAGCCAAGCTAAGGCCAGGCATTTATAATTAAGAATAAATCTCCATATGTGATTTATTTCAAAGCTGGGTGACACCCCCCCCAAAGAGCAAAAACAACCAACAACATACATACAACAGTAAATAATAAGATAAAAACCACACAAGATAAATATAAAATCGTATTAAAGATATAATAATCATTTATTTTCATCAAAGCAAACTCTTGCCCATAAAAAATTGGTTGCTAGTGCAGACAGTACAAAGCAAATTGACAAATACATATTTAATACCTAGAGCACAGTTTGGACAATGCCTTTCAAATACCTTATGGTCAGCTTTCTGTCATTATACTAAACAACTGAGATAATCAGCTTACAGGGAGTTCTTTCTTGGCTCGTGGTTTCAAAGGTTCTAGTCCATGACTCTCTGGTCCTATTGTCTAAGCCTGTGCCAGATGACAATGGGAAGAAGCAGAAGAAAGATGTTCACCCCATGGTCAGGAGGTGAGAAAGAGAGGAGGGGCCAGGATCCTACTATCCCTTTTGAGGACACAACCATAAATGACCTTGCACCCCCCACTGAGCTCACCTCTGAAAGCATCTAGCATCTCCGATGGCACTTTTAACATACGGGGGACATTTAAGATGCAAACTTAAGCACATCCATTTTTTGTTTTTCAAATTAACAAAATAATGACTTTTGTCTGGACACATGGCTCTGAGCTAAAAGCTCTGTTTCCCAGCCTTTCCACAGCCAGGTATGACCCAGGACTAAGTGCTGACTGTTAGGAGGGAAGGTACACTTTGTGGAAAGCTAGTTCGGGGAGTTCCATTTAAAGAGAGGAGGCAACCCTAACTTTCTTCCACCTGCTACAGAGAAGTTGGTTGTTAGGACCAGAGAGACCCAGAAGCCACCTAGAGGATGAGAATCACGCCCTAGAAGTGGCTGTCCTCACTAACCACTGAGACACCTTACCAGTCAATCCTCAGACACTTAAATAAAAAAATTCTACCTCATTTAAGTAACTATCTGTCAAGTTTCTGCCATGCGTAACTTAGCTGATTAATTTAAAATACACACACACACACACACACACACACACACACACACACACACTAAAGTAGGTACACAAAATGAAATATATGACCAGTAGTGAATAACAACTGTTCCCCGCAAAGAACACCGGAGCAAACAATTGTAGGTTTAAACGGTGTTTGTTTGGCAGAAATAAAAATACATTTTTTTTTATGTGTGGGTTGTGGATTGTATTTGTTGGCAGCATCATGTCTGAAAAGTTGCCGTGTTTGCATTGAGTAAATTAATGAATGGTTGAACTGCTACTTTACATTGAGACACTGTTTTCTGTTGGAAAAGCCTTTACGCAGCCGTAAATTCCCCACCTGCACTGGCCGTTTCAAGGGAGCCATCTCATCTGCGCTTTAGGCCTCTTCGTCTCGTTCCATCAAAGCATCAGTGGCGCCATTGACTCGTCAGTGTTCCCATCCGGCCCTCTCCTGGTTTTAAAGCACTGAAGCCACGCTTATTTGCATATCAGTTGGCATAAATTTAAATATTAATTTCAGTACACATTGCCTCTAAATCCAGAAAATAAATACAGCCTGCTGCTGTGTTATAATACAGATAACTAGTATTTAGGGCTGGGGGTTGTCTAAACATTTTAAACCACCTACATTTAATCAAGCTCAGATTAAATGTATACCCATAGGCATGTTATAAATTCATTCACACAGTGGTCAAATTCTAGGTTATGAACCTCGCCATGAATATATTCCTCTCATTTATTCTTATGTGCCAGGGTATAAACGCTTCCAGTATAGAAGAGCTGATAATCCAATTTCAAGGTTGTGTTGTCTAGACCGTTCTTTTAGCTACCAACAGCAGAAAACCCACCTATGACTGCTTTAAGCTAAGCTCTGGGTTTATGGGCTCACTCAGGCTGGAATCCAAGAGTGGCCTGACTTTTGGTTCAGTTGTGCTGGGGTGTTTAAATGGTTTCTCTGCCGCTGTCTTCCAGCTCTAACTCCTCTGGCTTTGCTCTCCCACGGGTTCCCCTCCACATAGGCTAGCAAGGCATGCCTGGCTTGGCTCTCACCTGGGTCCCCACACATGTGCTAGGAGGAAACGCCTACCAGTTCTACTTCTGTGCTCTTCTTGGTCCTAATGATCTCAGAAGAACCAATCAATCCTCAGGAAGAAAAAATGTCCCTATCCAGTTTCAATCAGGTACTCACCTTCATGGATGATAGCTTTGCCAGAATGAAATGTGCTTAGTAGGACAGTTTCCAGGAGAAAAAGTAGCAGTTAAAAAAAGCATACCCATTCATAGGCTTTTGATGAAATGAGGAAGAGACCAGATTCCCAGTGGGCTAGGAAATCTGGTCCTTTCGTTAAAGATCTGGGCTGCTACCAACAGGGAGTTGCTGGGATGTACAAGAGCTACTTAATCTTTCCTGTGTGAACAAATCACCTGGAACTAACAGTGTACATACCCTCGGATCCAGTAGGTTTGGGAAATGGCTGGGGACTGGGTAGTACTGTAAGTTTGCAGGTCACACTGACCTGCTGGTCCGCAGACCACACTGAATAGCAAAGGCAGATCTTGATCACTGTCCCTAGGAACTCAGCTACCTGACCACACCTTTACAGAACGGTTTCAGCTTCCTTTTGCCAACCCCTCACATCCTGAGCTTATCCACCTTTACTGCTGCCATTCAAGAACTGAGGATTACATGGCACAAGTCCCCAACTTTGCTAACCTGGAGCAGTTTTCCCAGATTCTGCTCTGCTGGGCAGGTCTTTCTCTGTGGCTGGCACCTATTACAATACACTGTGCTGAGCAGTTGGGTCTGAGCACTGTTGGATCAGCTTTCACCTTGCATCCTCTTGAATTATGGAGAGTTTGGGGAAAACAGCGCTATGGATAGCACTCATTCCTGGACATGCAAAATGACTTGTTTGCATAATGTGCAGCAAATTCATACATCTGACTCAGCACCTGGGTGTTCTTGCTCATTTAGCACACAGGTGTAGAAAAGATGTAGAAGGTCTTCACTGGGATGCTCTCCAGACAGAATCCTCATCAGCTGCATCCCAGAAGAACAAGAACTGTATCTGGGCTTTCAGACAGGGATGTGAGATGGAGACAAGCAGGGTCAGCATTGTCTGGCTGAACATTACACATCGATGCCGCCGCCTCCGTGCCTTTTCCCACACCTGGCCTGACTCCTTCCTCCCACCCACCAGTTTAGACTGCATCCAACTCTCTGCTCAGGAACACAGGAAAATCGTATCGTGGTCCTTTCTCCAACATTGCTAATGGATGGAACCAGGTGAAAATGCTGTAAAGAGCATTGAAGTAGAGGGAAGCTTCACCTAGCCTGACCTGAGGGATCCTGGAGTTGCTAGCTGATTGGATGTAGACGATTGCGTGTAAATGTCACCTGGAAAAGCCACTGCATTCACTTATTGGCAGGGGGTGGGGAGCATGACACTGAACTCGGGGCTCACACTTCCTGGTCTAGGCCAGCCCTCCTTCATCTCCTCTCTCAGCCACCCCAGAGTGAGGAAGGGAAGCAGAGCACAGGTGTGATGTTGTAGCCACAGCCCAGGCCAGCCCCCACAAAAAAAAACAGGGCTGAATTTGTGACTCTCTTGTGAATGTCTCTCCCAGCCCAATACACACTGCCCAAGAAGTCCAAAGTACCAGTTCCTTCAGGTGTGTGATTACGGGCACTTACAGGAGGCACAGGGTTCAATTTCCTACACAGAAAACAAGCCATTGTTGGGAATCGAAAATTTTCATATCACATTTTTGTGTAAATCTGATGGGAAATTTGGTCTGGGGAAATTTTCTCATCTTAAGATATGTAAATTTACTGCTTGATTATAATGCCAACCCATGATCCACCGCTGCTACCCTGCCTCTTGTAAGATGAGAGGCTGTAAACACCACTATATTAAAAATGTATCCACTAAAGTAAAATTAGCACTCAGCAAATGCTTATTTTTCTAGAATTTTATTTCTCAGATGGATTGGTATAATTTTTAGTGAAACATAGTCCCAGCCTATAATAAATATATAAGCCCATCAAAACCTGATAGAAAACCACACCAGAAAATATACTGGGAAGTAGGGACCAATTCTACACTAGCCTCCAGGGATGCGTCTCGTGATCTAATAGAATATTTCCAATTCTAATGTCTCTGATTCTGTGAAATCAATTTTTCTATAAACTGTAACCAGTACATGAACACATTACAAAAACTAATTGTATTGACATAATAGGCGCGTCATGTTACGGAATGATGGACATTCTGTTGTTCTTTTATTGGAACTAATAGACTAGCATTAGAAGGACAGAACATGATAACAGTTTACCGTCTTCACTTTTTTTTCCCTCATGCCCTTTTAAATTTGATGGTGTGGCATATTGGCTCTCCATCTCCTTTTATGGGTATTTGAGTTTGACCCTGTTGGAAATGACATAGAAATGGCTGAGAAGAAGCATTATTCCTCTGTCTTACCCTCAGCAGAGCAGTCAAGAAACAGCCATGGTGTGGCATCTTCATCTGCGAAGTTCATATGTCAGCGGCTGCTACTGGGAAGGTTCAATGAGAGAGAAGAGCTATGAGGATCAGGCGACTGCTTTGTAATGCTGACAAATTAGCTGATCACAGCTCTCTATCTCAAAAAAAAAAAAAAAAAGAAAGAAAACTGCTTCTACCAAGGAGAGCCAGATGAAATTGAAGTTGGTCATGTCAACCCAGGATGACCTTGAATGAAACAGATCTCTCTGTTTACAAGGCATAAAGATTACAGTGCACTCATCAATCAGGAAGCAAACAGTATCTTAGGTTTTCCTTACTAATTTGAATTTCACAGGGCATGGAAGCCAAGGCTTTATTATTAATTATTGGTATTGTTGTTATGTAATGCGTCTTGGATGCCTCTTTCAAAACAGATGGGTTTTCTTCTTAGAAGTTTATCACAATTGCAGCAATAATTAATTTGATGATTGTATATTTAATGTTGGACTCCCCTACTGGGCTATTAAATACTATGAAATCAAGAGCCAGACTCATCCCTCTGACACTTATAGCCCTAGTCACTAATCAGGGCTCAGTAAAGAGAGGAACCTGTTTGTTTCATGACTGTTTCTACCACATTTTCTAGCATAATTATTGAAATATGCTGTCACTCTTATCGCTGAGATGGATGAGTGAATGAGTCAACACTTGGCCATGCATCGGAAGTGGCAGTGGCATGGAGTCAGGAGAAACTGCTTCATGTCCTAGCTTTGCCCTCTATCAGTTTTATGACTTGGACAAATGACTTAAGCTTTCTACGCTTCTTCACAGTGAATCGAGAAACAAAGATACATGTCAACTATGGCACCTATTACATAGCTTCTAAGTTAAGTATTTCTTTTCTTCCCCATGAAGGGCAGCACTGTCCAGCACAGCTTCCTGCAGTGTTGACAATGTTTGAGTGCCAGTGCTGTCCCATATGGTAGCCTGCAGTCACACATAGAGACAGAGCATCTGAGATGGAACAAGTAAGGAACTGATCTTTAAAAATTGTGCAATTACAATCACATGCTGATAAAGCTAGACATGGTGGTATACACCTTTAATCCCAGCATTAGGGGAGAAACAGGGAGATTGCTATGACTTGGAGGCTAGACAACTCAAAGCAGTAACATCACAAGTTCTAGGACAGCCAGAACTACTTGGAAAGACCCTGTCTTGAAGAAGAAGAAGAAGAAGAAGAAGAAGAAGAAGAAGAAGAAGAAGAAGAAGAAGAAGAAGAAGAAGAAGAAGAAGAAGAAGAAGAAGAAGTTGCTAATGCTAGTGGCTACTATTTTGGTCTAAGGAGCATCATTAGTTGGAAAATCAAGGAAACAGCAAGTTTTAATAGAGTTCTTAATAGCTGTTGTCCTAACTCAGCATCTAGTTTTTGTTTTTGTTTGTTTTGTTTTGTTTTTCGAGACAGGGTTTCCTCTGTGTAGCCCTGGCTGTCCTGGAACTCACGCCATATACCAGGCTGGCCTTGAACTCCCAGAAATCCTCCTGCCTCTGCCTCTGGGGTGCTGGGATTAAAGGTGTGTACCACTTCAGCATCTAGTTTAATGAATGCATTCCAGTGCCTTCTGTGAACACACATAGGTATATTGGCTCTCCATCTCCCTTATGGGTGTTCGAGTTCAACTCCATTAGAAATGACAAAGAAATGGCTGAAAAGGAGCATCCTTTCCCACTGCAGTGCAGTCAAGTCCTACACATGCTGCGGCATTTTCTTCTGCAAAGTTCATACGTCAGCAGGCACGTGTTGTTGACGAGCTTGCACTGATTTAGTAAGCCATCGCCATTTTGATGTTGGTTGAACTTTTTTGAAACACAGGATAAGCCTCAAGATAGCACATCTATGATGTAACATTCCTTTTCTCCTTCCCTCTTTCCAGATAGGGTCTCAGTGTGTAGCTCAGGCTGCCCAAACTCACTATCCTTCTGCCTCAACTTCCCACTTGCTAGCATCATGGGTGTGTACCACCACACCCAGGTGACTTTGCCTTCTCTCCCTCAGATCCCCCCCTCAACACACACTAGAACAACAATCCTTTTGTAAGCTAGTTGGTGCCCACCAAAATTGTGAGGCCACCAGTTTATTTTTTACTTATGAAATAAATAACTCATGGTTACTTGGACTTTATCCTAGCTGCTGAACAGTATTTTAGGCAGTTTTGAATGTCAACCTGTTTTAATTTTGGATTTCAATTTAAATTTTGGGTTTCAACTTAAAAGGAGAGAAACTAATTTTATTCAATTAAGATTATAGGCCATCCCATTACTCTTTAAGCAACTATTAATTTTTTTACCTGAAGGGCCAGGAAAGCAGGGTGATGCTTCTGCACTGGGTTCTAGAAACATTCAAAGAATTATTTTTGTCACTTTACCTGGCAAAGTGACGTCACTAAGAACTAAGACCATTCTTCTCTGTAGCTGCTTTTTTAACAATCATGAGCCATCCATGCATCCATTCATTCATTTCATTCATTCATCACTCTGTACACAATAGCAGGTAGCATCATGAGCTGATTCTTAAGGCATTTTGCATACATATTAACATCAGAACTCACACATACATACAAAAAAGAATCACATGGGTCCTGGTTGTAAAACACCCAGTGCTTAAAACTTCAAAAAGTTGAAAAAAGATCAACTGTGTGCTTAAAAAGTGTTTGAATCAGTAAGCAAACCAAGTTTCTCATCATGATGGTGTGAGATGGAGCCACCGTTTTCCTAGTCCTGGAGGCTTGAAGAGTATGGCTAAAGGGCAGCAGCATTAAAGTAACTGCCCCGTGTGTGTGTGTGTGTGTGTGTGTGTGTGTGTGTGTGTGTGTGTGTGTGTGTGTGTACCTGTGTGAGCATGCAGAGGTCAGAGAAGGACATCCGATGACTTCCTGTCACTCTTCACCTGAATTTTTGGGACAAGCTCTCTCACTGGGCACAATCTTTACTGGCCAAGGAGCTTACAGGCTCCCCCTGTCTCCCCACTCCTAATGCTGGGACACAGGCACTTCCAGCCATGCTCTGCTTATACATGAATGATGGGATTCAAACTCTGGCCTCTACCTTCCCAGCTCATGAGCTTTGTTCTTTATGGATGCCCAGACTGGCCTTTAAGAATTCAAGCCCTTGTCACTCCAACTACAAAAATAAGTTCTGTTCTAGGACTGGCGCAAACTGTGGGCTTCTGATGGACAAAGCTAATCTCCTAATGGTCTCCTCAGAAGCCACTGCGCCTGGTTGCCAGATCTTGCTGATGGAAAGCCAGGAAATGTTCCCAAGTAGCTCACCAACAGTTAATTACGGACTCCAGTGGAGAGCGGTTCATGAGATTATATGCAGTTACAACATGATTAACTCTCTGTTCATCAATCCCTTCTCTTTTTATCAGAACTGTTCCTGCAAATATGCTATCAATTTCCTGGGAGCAGCACTCAGTTCCACCTTATTATGCAGCACATCTCTCAGAGATAGGAGGTACCAAGGCTAACCTTAATTTAATTTTAGGAGAAGTTAACACTGTGGCTTGTTACCAGCTACATTCCACATCTGATGTTATCCACCATTCTAACTGAGACAGGCTGGAAATACCTGTGTGCATTGTGGTACCAAAGAATAACCCTGAATCTGGAATAAAAGTGCAGAGTCTTAGAATTTCCCTGGCACTGTGGAGTCTGCACTGGCAACAAAGGCAGCCGGATTCCGCAGCACAGCTTACATGTGGTTGTGCACTCTCAGAATCTACTGCTAAGAGCATCACTCTAGGCTGCCAGCATCTCTCAATTCCCAGAACCAAGCCACTGGCCTTTCAGGAGAGAACTCTGTGTTCAGAGAAGTCCCTCTCTATTAGAGGAAATAAATAAGTTGATGCCTTTTTAATCTGAGCAGATGCGTGGTGTCTCCTACGGGGATTCTCACAAGGATGTTTGTACTGGAATGTTTTTCTGCAAAAGAGAAGAAAGAGCTTGGCATCCTCCTGGATCAAAACCTCGAGCTTTTCATTAACTTGTGATGAATATATATGTATCAAACCCACATCCACTTACAGAGGTGGAAATTACTCTCTTGGTTTATTGGGCTAGGCAGGGCCTGTGAGTCTCATCGGTGCTTAACAGAGGCTCAACATCCCCATAATTGAAGAAATTCTTCCAGGACCATGGATATCAGCTAGGTCTATTACTTCGGATCTACACTAGGAAAATGAAGTACAGACATGAATCAGATATTCCTTTGGGAATTATTTTCTGAGTTTTGCCTGGAGAGGATGTTGTACCCGTTTCTTAGAACACCCAGAGACCACCAAGGAGCCAGTTTCCAATGCAAGCACCTAAGGGTCCTTTTATTGTCAGGTTCGAACCTGGGCCACCACCAGGCAGATGGAGGGAAATGAGGCTGCAGCAGGCCCAGGGGTAGAGAGTTTTTATAGGGAAAAACTGCAAGCAAGGAATTACATGCTTTGGCAACTGGGGATTGGGTAGAAGGGATATGAGGCAAGGTGATTTTTTGAAACTACTGGTCTAGACTTTCGGTATGAAACCGCATTTGAAACTATTGGGTTGGACTTTTGGGCGGGGAATCACAACTTGTTGAGCAGGATTATTTAGGCTACTCACCAGGATTATCTAGATATCTTCAAGGGCCATAAACTGCAAACAGAATGTCTACAGGAGCATACTGCCCTACATCTGTTTGAGTTGTCATGGCACATTCTTGGGGTTCTTCCTGGAACTATGTACAGCAGGTGGTCTAAGATGATGGCCCTTTCCCTAAGATGGAATTTGTATTGCCTTCTCAAGGACATCCCCACCCCCACTCCCTTCCCAAAGTCCATTACATCTGAATGAAAACCTAGAAGCCTCAAAGAGACTTATTTTTGGAGGGGGGGGGTGTTGTTTTATTTTTTCAAGAACAAAGCAGTGGAAATGAAAATCTCTTCTGAAGTAAGGAGTTCCTGCCATTCACCTTAGCATCTTCTTTTAGTTTGCTGGTCAGCCTTAGTGTGAGAGCTCTTCTCTGACCCATTTTGTTCCCGTCACTGCTTTCGGGGCATTCTGAAATCCTCTCATATAAACAAGTCCTTCTCTAAGTAACAAGAGACAAAATATATGTACATTTCTGACAGTGGACATTCGTGTGGAAGTGCGTGCATGCTCACTTGTGGGAGTTGAGTGCCTCAGAACCCTGTTAGGAAGGGATAGCACTAAGGTGGGCGCCCCTTGAGTTACAGCTGCTAATGTGTTCTTCCATGATTGGTAGGAAATGTTAAAAAATTGCTTATCTAGAAAAATAAATGGTCCAGCAAGAAAAAAAAAAGATGTAAAAGAATGGAGAATTTGTTATACTGTTTTTTTTAAGACTTATTATAAAGTGGCAATAAATAAAACAGCCTGGTACCTGAGCAAGACCTGACCGATGGGGTGTTATAAAAGCACAGACTAAAAATATATGGATGGTTTCTGATGAGGGGAGGAGCAATCATGTGCTCAGGCAAGTGTGTGTACATGTGTCTGTGTGACTGATATATGTATATGTATATGTATGTATGTATGTATATATATGTATATATATTAAGAATGTGGGCATTCTTGATAGAGTAAGAGTAAGAATCTGGATTTGAATTCTATGTCTATCACTTCCTGGCTGTGTGCTTCTGAGCAATATAATACTCTTACTGAATAATGATTGACCAAAATCTAAGAGATGACATGTTATCTTTAAGGAATGAGAATTTGCAAATTAGTGACATCTTACACATAGCAACCAAGGTTTCAAATCATAAGCTCAGAGACAAACTCGAGCCAACTGGAGCAGGAGGATTCTTCAAGGTACTTGGATACTTCCAGAGTTTCTGAGGAGGGTGGAGAACAAAGCTCAGGGAGGGGAGGAAGACAGGGCCACGGGAATCCATGCTGCTAAAAAACATTTGCATATGAGGACCCTCCCTCAACCCTGAACACCGGATGCCATACTTGTTCCTGGCGGGTAGGCACCGCCACCATCAATTGGCATGGTCTTTCCGTGTATGACAAGAGATCCAGTAGGTAAAGTCCACTGGGGATTCAGTGATCAGTTGCTTCTAAGTGCAGAAGAGGCTGTGGAAACAAGCTGTTGGCACCTCAAGTATCACAGTGAAAAACTCCTCCACCCAGCAAGATTCAGTAGATGGAGAATTAACCAAGTGAGAAAGGAATTTCTGACTCTGGGTCACCTAAGACGTGTACAGGTCCATTACATGAGATATTAAAGTATCTGACACTTGACAGACATTCAGGAAATGGCGACCATGAATATTTTCACGAATTCATGGAAGAAAGGAATAATCCATTATGCAGCAAATGGTGCAGGGCCCATTTGTTATTTAGGAGAAAAGATATTCCACAATTCACCAAAGCAAGTTCCAGCTGGATGGAAGATTTAACACAGGTGTTTGACTATGCCTGGTGGGGCCAGGCCTGTAATCTTAGCTGCCTGGAAGCCTGAAAGCAGGAAAATGGGAAGTTCAAGGCCTGTCAAGTGAGTTCAAGGCCAGTCTAGGCAACGTAGTGAGACCCTGCCTCAAAATAAATCAGAAAAAGAGGGCTGGAGATATAGTGCAATGGCGGAGTGCAGAGTATACAGATGCGCCCGTTCAACCCCCAATACAATAATAATTTAATTTAAAGACTAAATTAAAATATAAACCTGTGATATTAATAACCCACCCTGTTGTGTCCATCGGTTCATCCTCCCGATATACTCTGCAAGGCTGTCAATGTTGACAGCCGCTCCATGGATTTTCTAAAGGTATCTCCTAGTTTAGAAGCCCAGGGAGAGGCCTGGCATCCTAGCACTTAGAACCACATCCACATGCCCCACTCTTAATTTTCCATCTGTCTCCTGATTAAAACTCTCTCCTTTTGTTTTCTGAAAAAAGGATACCAAATAGCTCTGTGTGCCTAACTTCTGCAAGTCCATCCTAAGGTCCTTCGACAGCATCATGGGTGATGCTGAGTGGCTGGCTGACTGAATTCTACATCACCGCCAAACTGTGAGTTTCCCATAGGCAACAGCTTTGTTCTACTTTTCCTCCTCTGCCTCCTCCCCCTCCCCCTCTTCCTCTTCTTCTTCTCTCTCTCTACCTGTCCCATTGAACAAAGGAGACTCTCAACTCATGATTGAGGAAGAAACCTGAATTGCTGTCCACTGTTTTGGAATGTCTATTATGGGCTTCAGCACTGAGCACTAACTTGGGTAAAGTCATCTGTTGATCCTCAGTTCCCTTTCCTCTAGAGCAGTGGTTCTCAACCTTCCTAATGCTGCAACCCTTTCATACAGCCCCTCATACGGTGATGACCCCAACCATAAAATTATTTTTGTATAATTGTAATTTTGCTAGTGTTATGAATCATAATGTAGGATATCTGATCTGCGATCCCACAAGGGGTCTCGACCCAGAGGTTGAGAATCTATGCTTTCAAGGCGTAAGAACACTTACATAGCCTTGACTTGCCCTGAGCTTCCCATCGCATCAGATACTGATGATTTTAGGCTTGACAAAACAATTCCGAGGTGACATTGGTGGACAGCTTTCCAGACCACATCCACGACTTTTGTCTCCTGCCTATGCACACCCCGATTGTTTCCGGTTTCTGCCTGCCACTCTTACCTGCAGTTCTCCAGGGCCAGTCAGGCAAGCGAGGCTGGTTGGAGTTGTTTGTATTCTGGCCATGTTTTTTGCTGGTTTTGCTCCTTCCTCTCAACTGTTCTTCACTGCCGTTAGACTAGATGTGTGATCTGAAATCATGATCTCCCCGTGGCCTGCATGCTTCTTGCTTTTCTAGTGGCTGTCTAGATCTTGGAAGTATTTATTTATGTTGAGTACTTTGAGACCCTTGGATGCAAACAGCTCTCCACAATTGCAGAGCCTATATCTATGGGTTCAAGTAGAGGCAGATAGCAAAATATTTGGGGAAAAAACTTTTATCGGTGCTAAACGTGTACCAAGTTTCTTTCTGATAACTATTCCCTAAACAATACATTTATTTATAGGACCACAATTTACATGACATTTACATTATACTAGGAATTATAAGTAAAGGAGAGATGTAACACAAATTGCTAAATGGTCTTTTAATAAAAAACCTGGAGCCAGATATTGGGGTGAATGCTCAAAGATCAGAGAGACAAAGGAACAAGCCACAGCCACCTCTTACCTCTAGGACTCCTCAGCCTGAAAGGCTTCAGTTCCTGTCTCCTCACACCTTGTATACCTTTCTCTGCCCAGCCATCACTTCCTTCCTAGTGCTGGGATTAAAGGCATGTGCTTCCCAAATACTGGGATTAAAGGTGTGTGCCACCACTGCCTGCCTCTGTTTCTCTCCTAGATTGAGTCAATCTCATGTAGTCCAGGGTGACTTTGAACTCACAGAGATCCAGACAGATCTCTGCCTCCCGAGTGCTAGGATTAAAGGGGTGTGCCACCACTGCCTGGCATCTATGTTTAATCTAGTGGTTTGTTCTGTTCTCTGATCTTCAGGCAAATTTTATGAGGGTACACAATATATCACCACAGAGAGATTATTGAAGTGATATGGGAGGATAGGCATAGACTATATGCAAATGCTATGCCATTTTATTTAAGGGACTTGGGCATCCACATGGTTCCCGGTACCAAGCCTTACGGAGACAGAGAGAGAATGCTATATTATTGTTGTTTCTGTTGCCAAAGGGGGGGGGATCTTTCTTATATGTGTAATACTTTCATTTTTCAAATATTTAAAGGAGAAAAAAAAGAGACCAGTTAGCTGTGATCCATCCCTAAATAACACATGAATAAGGTCTCACAGTCTCTGAAATTTCTGCTCCGCTCCTGATCAGAAGAAAGACCATTTGTCTGATTTGTCTCTGAGAATGAAAGGGACCAAAAGTCAGTTCCTTTTAGTGAAAACTCTCTTTAATATTTTAGTTGCTAATGTAAAGCTAAATTCTAAATTAAGAACATTCTCACAAGAAAGGTTAGGAAGTTATTCACACCAATCCATTAGTGAGTCTGTTTTTGATTGGACTTTTAAATAACTTCTGATAATTAGAGCATCTTGGCTTTTGGATTTCAAATAAGATGACAGAATTCATTTTCTTTTTGATTTAGAATTACCCCAGTCCAAAATTCTCCCAATGAGGCAAATACTTTTGGGAGTTCCTTAATTCTCCCAAGAAAAAGGCATGCTGACCATTATACTCCCATTGCCAATTTTTAAATGATCAAAGTGATAAAGTTTATTTGTGATTAGGTCAAAGGTGAGCAAGGTTTTTCTATAAAGAGCCACATAGAAATGTTCAAAAGAGATCTGCCATGCTCGCTCAACACTTCCATGGCAAAAGCTAGAAATGGGGCTGGGGGTGTGGTTCAGTAGCAGAGGGCATGTCTAGCAGGTGCCAGGCCCAGGGAGGCTTCCTCGTCTCTCAAGAAAAAGGAGAGGTGCAGGGGGAAAGAACAAGAAAGGAAGAAAGACAGAGACAGGAGAGGAAGAAGGAAGAAAGGAATGGAAGGAGGGAGGGAAGGAGGAAGGGACAGAGGAGGGGGAGAACAAGAGACTGACGACAAAAAGACAATTTATATAACATAAAATATTCTTCTTTTGTTTTTAAATCAGAATATGTATATAAGCATACACACACACACATATAATTACACAACTCATAAGCTACATCAAAATAAGCGGCAGGCCACACTTCAACAGTGGCCATAGGTTGCTGACTCGACTTCAGGTGAGTTAGAGATGGGTTTCAATCCAAATGCCTTCAGTTTAATCCATTCACTCATCAAAAAGAAGAACATGACACCCTGGAGGCTGAGGAGGTAAGATCCAAAGTTCAAGGCTAGCCTGTTCTACATAGTGAGTTTGAGGACAGGGGAAGCTACACAGCATGACCATGCTCAGAAAACAGACCACCACCACCAATAATATAATAACAACAACAACAACAACAATAATAATAATAAAAGACTAGGAGAAGAGGGGAAGGGACGATATGGAGAAGGGGAAGAGAAGGCGTGTGTGTATTCTGAGGCTGGATGCTGTCAGGATCATGTGTGCAGCAGGCCCTTGTTTGTAGATAAAGAAGAAAGATCTTCTCTGTGCAAAGGTATCATATAGGATATATCAGACACAGAGAGGAACTGAGAGAACAAAGGACAAGAGTGGACAAGTCTCCTCATTTTTACTATGTATCATTCTGTAACTTTTGACTTTCGCATCACTTAAATTGATCTATTTTTTAAGTAATTAACTTCAAATGTTTTAGTGCTAAAAGGAATGACTAGAAGAAGCTAAAGCCAAAACTTAGTCTCTTCTACTTAAAAACAAAAAAAACAAAAACCCAGACACTTCAGGGCTTTGAAGTAGCTCAATGGGATAGCTTGAGATCCGCATGCACGAGGCCCAGAGTTTGATCCCTAATATCACAAAATAAATAAATAAGAAAGAGGGGGGGCCTGCATTGCCAGATCTGGATATGTCCCATAAGACAGCCTCTAGCTGATGAAAGGAGTTAGTACTAAAAACACAGTGATAGCCTGGATGAGAAAGATAAACATGGCCATAAACATGGACAACACATAGCATTTCCAAGATAGGAAATCTTCTTAAATGCCCAAGAGATTGTTCATTCAGATGAGTATCTTAAATCTACTCATGACCTAAAGAGTTTTAGGAAGGAAAAATTAGCATATAGATATCCAGAAACACAAGATCAGTTGGCAGGGCACTGTCCCCGGCAGATGAGGAATCAGGGTCATCCCGATCAAAAACAGAAATGAAGGTCTTGCCTGTGCACCCATTTCCCTTTTCACCCTGCTCTTTGCAGGACTGCTAAGCCTCCCAGGTGGTCTCCAGAGTCTACATACCCCACCTCCACTCCATCAACCCCTCAGCCACCTCATGACCACAAAATTTGGGGCAGAGCATTCAGGATTCTCAAAGCTCAAGAGTCTAGATCTTGGTCTAGAAGCAGAGACATTGGGCTCCAGTTGGGCAGTTTCCTAAACAAGAAGATCCTGTGGATAGTAGCGCTGTCTACTCTAAAGGGACAGCCAAAACAAAAGAGACCCAAAAGACCATGCTATATGTGCAGTATAGCTATGCTTTCCCAAAAGAATAAGTTAATTAAACACGTAAATGACAGAAGGAAAGAAGGGCTAGTTAGCTTTACGTTGCTGTAACAATGAAAGGAAAACGAAAGAACGCTCAAGTGTCAGAGATTCAGCCCATGGTTACCTGTCTCCATTGCTTTGAGCATGTAGCTGTGCTGTAGAAGACATGTCATCACCTCATGGCTGCCAAGAAACAAAGAGAAAGAAAGAAGAGGGATGAAGTCCCAGTCTCTCCTTCAAGACACACCTCCCACTGACTTAACTTCCTCCCCTTAGGCTCCACCTCCTAAAAGTTACATGACTTGCCAATACCCCCACCCTGGGGACCAAACCTTAGCACATGCATCTGTGGGGGACGTTTAAGATACAAATTATGGCAGAGGAGAAGGAAGGATTTGTCTCTAACCTTTCTAACAAAATCTTCTGATAACAGAAAGAGTGGCAGAGGTACTCACGGGTGCTTGAGGATGGGTACAAAGATAATATCTTTTAAACTTGTACTGTCTTAAAACCTCATATGAACTCTGCCTGTGCCGTTCACTATTTTATCTTAAGACATTTGTAATTGGCTTATCATTTATAATCATGGAGGTGTTTTGTTTTTAATCAAAAAACTTGCATTGAAAGTGATGATCCAGGAAGATACATTGTTGACTCTTTGACATCAGGTGCAGAGAGGACTTTCCTGACCGCTCAGTTTAAAGTCACAATGTGACAAGCCCTGTGTCATAAAGAGGAATACAACAGGCCTCCATGTTGTCACCATTTCCAGGGTCAGTCTCATCTGACAACATGGGACCCGGGGATACTGAAACACGGACTGTTCATTGTTTGATGGAGCGGGGCAGTGGGGATTAGCTTGAGTCTGCAGAAATTTTAAGTTTGTCTGTGACTATTGTTTTGAACCTTGGACAACAAAATGAGACAATGTGTTTGGGTGTGACTAGGAGAGTCCTGGCCTCAGTGAATGGAAAGAACCCTGCTTTGAACTTGAAGCCTGCATGAAGATCTTTAACGATGAGTGCTTCTAGTAGTTCAGAACAGGGTTGACCAACTATTGTTCAAGAGTTGAATCCAAGCAAAGCCCAGGTTGAGATGGAAGAAGAGGGTGGAGGGGAGGGAATGGGAGGGAGAGGGAGTAGAAGGGAAAGAGGAGCAAAGGGTGGAAGGTGACCAGCCACACAAGGGCACAAGAAGCCTGGAACGCTGACTATTTGATCCTTTACAAAGTTTGTCAATGCCTCATTTTATAACAGCCATAGAGTAATGTCATAGAAGTTCAGGTCCTGGAGAAAATCAGGTAACACACTGAGGAAGTGCTATCCATCTTCACAATAATGCTGTATAACAAACCATTCCAATTTTCTGTCTTTAAGTAACACCACCATATTTTCCACATCTGTGGGTGAGCGAGGCTCAGCTGGAGTGGAAACACCGATCTTGACTGATTGCTTGTTCTCTGTGGGCTGATGATGGAGTCAGTTAAGACAGGGTGAGCTATCCTGGGGAAGACTGCTCTACACCGCAGGTCTTGGGTCTCAGTCTTTACCGATTGGTACCTTCCTTGGGTCTGTGGGCTAGCCGAGACACGCTCTTCTCTTGACAGCAACTGAGGCCAAAAGAGTGGAAATGTGTAACAGCCTTTAGAAGTAGACTCAGAACTCACTCACTGCCACTGTCCTGAATGCCACTAATCGAAGCAAGTCAGATGGTACAGCCCAAAGTGAAACATACCCAGAGGAGGAAGGTAGTTGCTTCCTGGTCATTCAACAATCACGTGACATAGGGAAGGTAGAGACTTCAATAATGCAAACTGAAACAGATTCAATCCTCCGTAGGCACCCACAGGTGCAGCCCATCAAGGAGCTGGGGATTTCTCAGCAGAGGAGACTGACTCTGGCCCTGCCATGGAGCTCAGGTCTAACAGGATATGGAAGAAAGTTAATATTCAGCATGACCCCTCTCCTGCCCATTTTGCTTTGCTTCCCTGGGGGATGGGTGGCTAGCGCATTGGTTCCTGGAAGATGAGCCCATCAGCCATGACCAGCTTTATACCCCTATAGGCAGAACTGAGCCCCGGGTAAGGCACGTGCCCAATAGCAGATGAGTGGGTGAGTGTGCGAGGCGCTTCTGTCTCCCCTTCCTGGGAGTCACTGGATCTCTGTCATTTCATCTCCAGATGGGAAGGAGTGAAGCGACAGAAATTCAGATCTCCCGGTCACCAGAGGACGCAAGGCCGGGAAGCAGAGCAAATGACAAGTGACACTGAAACTGGGCTCCTGGAAACACGAGTCGCTGGGGCGAGAGTCCACAGATGGCGCATGCCTCTGAGGGCAGAAAAGTGGGTCATGCACCCAAACCTCCATGCAGCCCGAAAGATGGGGGGGGGGGCAGAGCCCCTGCAGCAGGTTAGGTGGGGAAGGACTCCAGACAGATTGGTAGATACTCCCACACTGTCAGGGCAGTACCCAGATGCCGGGACAGCAAACCAAACTCAAGAGGGCATGCCACGCACCATGAAGGCCCGACCTTCACCTCCCTGGCTAGAACAAAGGCAGCACCGCACAGCAGAGGACTTGGTGGTGCTGGCTGTCAGGGAACACAGTCCCATTGCCACCCTGGTACCTCAAAGCTGGGGTCCAGGTCCGCCATGCTGGGTTCTACTGAGTGGCCACAACTGCTCTGCTCAGTTACAGCTGTTCATTCCAGCCCCAGCTCTGCGTCCCCATCTCAGTTTCTTCATCTGTGAAATGGGTGTTAAATTTCTACACGAGGCTAGGTGAGATGGCTCGGCAGGTACAGGCAGCTGCCACAACACCTGATGACCTGAGTTTGCTTCCTGGGACCCACGTGGTAGGAGAACTGTTTGCTACAAGCTGTCCTGTTGAGCTCCACATGCACCAGCAGCCTCACACTCTCACCTCTCTCTCCCTCTCTCTCCTTCTCTGTCTCTCTCTCTCTCTCACACACACACACAATAAATAAATCACTATAATAAAAAATCTAAAGCTATCAGACCCACTTAATTCACAGAATTTTGTGGGAGAATTGAAAAAAAATTGATAAGTGTAAAAGATAAATAAGAAACCGGCCACTCTTATCCACACGAAGGCCAGCTCAAGTAAGATGTGCAAGAGTTGGTCTTGAGCAAGCCAGTGATGCTCCAAGCTTGGGGAAGAGATGGAAAACGTTAGGGCAAAGAACTGTTTAGAACTGTGAGAGAGGTTGTTTCCAAAGTTAAAAGGGTTACAGGCAGACAGTAGAATCCAGGAGTTCGAGGTTCTGCCGTCCCAGAAGAAGGAATTTGACCAGGACCGTATGGGGCCAGTGGTAGAAACAGGCAGTTTATTAAGAAAAAGAGTGCTTCTCAGCAAGGCACTGGAGATCTGGGAAAGGTTAGGTGCTCCATGGCGCCCGCACTAAGCTGATAGGGACAAGCACACAGCAAGCACTTTTTCTGCGCATGCTCTATTGCACAATCCGCCTCAATGGGGAGGCGTTTGCAGTCTTTGGCTCACGGGCTTCTTTCTTCTAACCGCCTCCATCTTCCCCACTCTTCTGCCACAAATGGAAGCGAGCCTTCCTGCTAGGAGAAATAACTGTGAGAATGCTTTTCGAAAGCATGAGGGATGAAAGTTTCCGAGGCCCGAGTCCTCTCAGGAGGGTAATAAATATGGGAAATAAGTTATCCTTGAAGGTAATTGAAACAGAGTGTGAATGAATTCAAAACACAACTCTGTCCCTTTTAGATGAAACAAATGGAAATACTAAGGGGGAGGAGGAGGGGGCGACAAAGGTGTTCGTTTTCTCAGAGGCCTGTGACTCCAAACTCAGGAAAGACAGGCTACCCCCAATCCCTTCAGCGGTGGCACAGATGCCAGCCTGAGATGGGCGCAGCTTCCCTACGATCAAGCTGTGGCCCTTCCAGAGCCATCATCTGTCACTACTCTATTTCCGGCCTACTTTTCTCTCTCTCTCACCCGTGAGACACTAAGAGGAGAAGGGATGGGATGTCACAACGGTGCAGAATGGCGCTCAACATCCACTGGGCTCAGGGCAACACCAGCACAAGTTCTGTAATCCATGAAAGCATTGAATGGGGTAATAAAACTGGATAAATCATTCCTCTTTATAGAGCAAATTCTCCCCCAACTGCTACTTGGCTTGTAACATATGAAGAGCTGGCTCTTCACTTGGGCACACCTGCCCAGTCCCCAGGAAGCTCCTAGACACCTTAGAGAAGTATGCAAACAGTAGCAGTATTTATACATCTGGGTAATACATCAAGTATCAGGAGGTGTCTCCAGGCATGAGTTACAAGGCCTCTAAAAGCAATGAGTCTTTTATGGGGTTGTAGATAATGGTGATTTTCTGTAAATCCTGCCAGAGTCACACAATAGGCCAAGAGCAATTAACATTAATTAAATGATCCCCATAAAGAGGTTGCTTTGCTGACACATTGATAACCTCTAAATGCTCTTAGCCTGTTCACATTCTTAAAGGTGCCTCTACAGCCACACCAAGGATTCCATTCAGGCTTCTACTGCCCCAGATGGTTGCTATACACACACACACACACACATGCAAAACACCATTCAGCTCCAAGATAGTCTTGTGGACATCCACTCTGTATCCTGAGATGTGTCGAAGAACCTGGAGATGGTGTTAAAATAAGATTCTGACTCAGTAGATCAAGGGTCCTGAGAGGCTGAATTTGTCCCAAGTTCCTTGGCTGGGGATACTAGTCTGCTCTACTCAGCCAAACACTGTGAAAAACAATTCTGGCCGGGCGGTGGTGGCGCATGTCTTTAATCCCAGCACTCGGGAGGCAGAGGCAGGCGGATCTCTGTGAGTTCAAGGCCAGCCTGGTCTACAAAGCGAGTTCCAGGAAAGGTGCAAAGCTACACAGAGAAACCCTGTCTTGAAAAAACCAAAAAGAAAAAAAAAAGAAAGAAAGAAAGAAAGAAAGAAAAAAAAGAAAAACAATTCTGCACAAACGCTCTGCGAACAGCCCCCGTCAGATGTCTAGAGAGTGACCCAGAACATCTGGGCCATTCCAACCTGCTGGCCTTTCTACCACACTTGCTTTTCTCTTTCTTTTTACACTCACTTATTGGTGGGCAGGGGTGTCGGGGGCACACATATGCTACAGTACATACTTGGGGATCATAGGGCAAATGTAGGGAACTGGTTCCTTCCCTCCACCACATGGGTTCCAGGGATCGAACCCGGGTCCTCAGGTTTGACAGAAATTCCTCTAGCTCACTGAGCCATCTTGCCGGTACCTCCACTCTGCGTTTCCCATTCCAGGGAACTGCAGACAGCGAGCAAAGCGCAGGCAGGACCCTGTTGAGACGGTACAGTTAGTCTGAGAGTCTCCCAGAACTGAAAGCTTCTGGTGGGAGAAGCAGAAATGGAAGCCTCCTCTGAGACAGGTGAAGTCCAGGACATGTTCAGCCCTCAGGCCTCTGCATTCTCCACCTGCCTTTTTGAAAAGGAACCTGGGAGAGCCAGGCTGCCCTCATAAGGAACTGGAGGTGGGGCTTTTCCCAGAGTGGGAGAATTAGAGGTCACAGTATGAGTCTCTGTGGTGGAGGCAGAACTCCTGTCCCTAGACAAAGCTCACCTCCCTGTGGTTACACTGTGGGGCACAATCTGGTTTGCAAGACTGCCACATGGCCAATGATGAGGCAGAGAGTAGAAAAGGAAGAATGTGAACTGTGGGGGCAGCGAGGACTAGACGAGGGTCAAACACTTGAAAAATAGCCCAGGAAGTTTTGGCAGGGATTCAATCACTACAGAGTGGTGACAGCCATGAGGAGGTGACCCAAGTGTGGCAGCCAACAGAGGGGAGGGCTCTCAGTCAGGTGGAGTAAGAGTTTAGAGATAATCATGCAAGGAACGTTAGGAAACTGTCAGGGCCCTTCCCAGTGAACAGATGTGAGGCTGTAACAGTCTATAAAATGGCAGGCCAGCGGGTAATAAGACCGCATTCTGATATTATAACAGTGTGACTATAGGAAGCATCAGGAAGCTGTAGAAAGCCACGTGTGCCTGTGGAAGGCTTCCGTTTTAGCTCGGTGATGATGGGACTGAAATCAGAAGCGCGTCCTGGGTCTACAGAAAGGAGCTGGCACACCTACAGCAAGCCTGCAGCCATTTCCTGATCCAAAATAAATTCCATCAGGAAGATATTGAGAAAGGGGAAAGCGAGGTGCTCTCTTGAGAGATCTTAGACAGGGACTTCACCAGAGAAGGGGTGCAGGGAGGCGTTTTTACACCGAGACCTCTCGGGATTCCTCAGAGACAAATCATCTGACCAGGAAGTGTGCCCTTGAGCTTGTGGCCTTCCTCGCTCTTTTCCCTGACACCCTGCCTCCTCTGCGGTGTTTGCAGGGCAATCCAAGCCAAGTCTGCTATTTATAGAGCAAGAGCAATTTTACCACAGGGTGTGGGGTTTAATTTAAAAAGGCGTCAAGGAGCGAGGGGCAGATGGCTGAGCAGGCAGCGCCCCTGGTTGACCTTGTCAGAGCCCACTGCCGTAGTTTCGGTTTTAGGGACCCGAAAACGTGCCCTGAGGATGAGCCCTGCTGAGGTGAGGCTCTTTGGGAAAGAAAGAATAAATTGATATGCCAAGTACCTGCTTGTTAATTTCTAATTGATCTGTGACCGGCTTGGGAAATGACATTGGCTGTCGGCTTAGAGACTGTTTTCTGAAGGGCTGTTCAACTAGATGGACTTGGTTATATATGTTACAGGGTATTAGATTTGGAAGATCTCAAACTAAAGGACTGGGGAGGGAGGGAGGGAGGGAGGGAGAGAGAGGGAGGGAAGGAACCTGAGGACATTCCTCTCTCAACCCATATAGAACGAATGGCCAACTCCTGCTTATCCCACTCTGCCTTCCCATAAGAGGCTGCAATCCTCCTTTTTCTTAGGGCCTCTCTTTAACTGGTTATTTTGTTGATTTCCTGGGGACATCATAATAAGATAACAAATGCTGCCTGGCTTACCAGAAATTGTTCCACGATTCCAGGGGCTGTAAGATTCAAGGGCGGTGTTCCCTCAGAAGCCACCGGGAATCTTTCCCTGCCTCTATACAGCTCCCAGTGTTTTGTTTGTGATCCTGGACACTGCTTGGATTGCAGGTGCCAGCTCCAGTCTCTGCCTTTTTTGTCACGCGGCTGTCTCTCTCTTTCTCTGTGGTCCTGGCTGGCCTAGAGCTCATAGAGTTCTGCCTGCCTGCGCCCCTGGAGTGTTGGGGTGAAAGGTGTGCACCACTACACCCAGCCTTGTGTCTTGTAAGGACACACACTCGTCACAGTGGATTGGGGTCTACCCCTTGCTGTTACGATCTGCTCTCCACTGAAGACATCTGCAGCAGCCCTCTTTCCAAACAGGGCTGAATTCTGAGGTATTGGGGGGGTGAGGACTTTAACTAGGAGGCTGGTTCCTATAGTACCCACAGGTCCTACGGTCTGTATTAGTTTTACTTGGCTCTTTCCCTTGGTTGTAGGAAGAAGTTAAAAATGAATTGATAGCCAAGCTTTACCTAACACCATGGAAACTCCTACGATCAGATCCAAACGATCAGATCCAGTGGAATTAGCCCATTTTTAATAGTTCCCAGGTATAATTGTTAATTTGGACTGCCCCATGGGATGGCTATATATTTGATCAAACATCATTCTAGGTATTTCTGTGAGGGTGATTTTGAATGAATTTATTAACATTTAAACTGATAGACTAAATCCACCAAGTTGTCTTCCCCAATGGGGATGGGCTACATCCAGCTATTTAAAGGCCTGAATAGAACAAGCCTAAGGAATTTCCCTAAGGAAGAGGAAATCCATCCTTCCTGTGTGCCTTTGAGTTGGGATGTAAGTTTGTGCCTGACTTCAGACCTGAATGAAAGTGCTCCTGAGTCATGAGCTTGCTGTCTTTTGAACTGGAACCAGAGCAAGTGGCTTTCAAAGGGCCTCCACCTGGCTCAGGACTTGTCAGCCTCTGGATCTCATGATTCTTGTAACATATTCATATAAGTCTCTTTATATGTACTCTATAATCCCATATATCCAATTTACAATTCTATTTACGTGTGTGTGTGTGTGTGTGTGTGTGTGTGTGTGTGTGTGTGTGTGTGTGTGTGTGTCTTTTAGGTGCTGTTTCTCTGGAAAATTCTAACCAATACACTAAGTATTCCTAATATGCAGTCAAATTTAAAAACCACTGACATATAAATCCCAGACAAGTCAATGATTAATGCTATCTGGGGAGTAGGGTTTACAAAAGCTGTGACATTTGAAGAGGTCCAGAACAAATGAGCTAGCTGAATGGGGAAAGTGCCTAAGAAGGGCAACAGGGAAGAGAAGGTGGGAAGAACAGTATCTTCGGAGAAGCAGCTAAGACAGATAGGCTGAGCCTGGATGCAATCCTGCACCCGGTGCCATGGTTAGGCCATGCAGAAAGCTGTTATTGAAAAGTTTTGCCCAAAGCAATCACATATCACTTGTGTGTTTCAGAAAAACCAATCTGAAAGATATGGAGGAGAGGGGCAAAGGAAAGGGAGAGAGCCAATCAATGAGAGGACTAGATGTTTGTGTCTGCCCCAAACCTACATGTTAAAGCCTAAACCCTACAACGTGATAACATTGGAAAAGAGGATATTTGGAAGATAATTAGGTTTCGATGGAGTCGAGAGTCTGGAGACTTCCTGGTGGAATGAATGCCCTTAGAAAGGGAAAGGACATCAGAGCTTTCTGTCTCCTTCATCCGAGGGCTCAGTAAGAAAGCAGCTGTCTATAAGTCAGGGTTTCTCACCAAAAGCTAAGCAAGACATGCTGTGGTTATGAGCTAGAGCAAACAGATTTTAAGTGTGTGTTAGAGCCACATTTACTCAGATTTGGACAACTCGACTTGGGAATTGAGGAGGAGGTGTCATATATGACTTCAAAGTCCCCAACTTACGTTATGGAGAAGACGGTGGTGCTAAGATTGGGAACACAGGAGGAGAAACAGATTTTGTGGAGGATGTCATGAGTTTGGTGCATTTAAATTTGAGGTACCACGGGGCATTTGTTCAGATGTATCCAGGGAGCTGATAAAAATAAGTTTCTGGCCTTCAATAAAGTGGTTGTGCTCTTTATAGAAGGAGACTCAGGAATAATAGAATGTTGATGATGGCAGAATTAATGGGTAGAATAATCCAGGAAGAATGTGAAGGGGCTGGAAGCGAGAGCTTGGGATATGTAACTGTTTGAGGGACATGTGATGGGAGCGGTTCCCTCAGGGCTAACAGGCAGTCAAAAGAGAAGCATATGAAAATGGCTAGAGGACATCTTCACACATCAAAGTAGGAGGGGTTTATCATGAATTATTAATCAATGGTAAGAATGAAATCATATCCCACAACTGAAGGAGAATGGACATGGGATAGACTTGGAAAGGAAATCCAGAACTTATTGCAAAGTATCTAAATAGCAAAGTATTCCCTTCTAATCAGGGGCAAAGAGGAAGGACTTCTGTGGTGATTTGAAAGAAAATGGCCCCCAGAGAGAGTGGCACTATTAGGAGGTCTGGCTTTGTTAGAGTAGGTGTGGCCTTGTAGGGGGAAGTGTGTCACTGTGGGGTGGGCTTTGAGGTCTCCTTTGCTCAAGTTATCCTCAGTGTGGTAGACAGTTCACTTCCTGTTGCCTTCAGATCAAGATATAGAACTCTCGGCTCCTTCTCTAGCACCATGTCTGTCTGCATGTGGCCATATCCTACCAGATGATAATAGACTGAACCTCTGAACTGTGAGCCATCCCAATTAAATGTTTTCCTTTACAAGAGTTGTCATGCTTATGGGGGTCTATTCACAGCAATATAAACCCTAAGACAACTTTCAAATTTCCAAATAATGATATACCTAAAATATAAGAATGCTTGATATTGTTGAATGTTTTAAAGATGTCCCCAGGGAAGGTGGGGAGGACAATAGCCTTGGATATCCCTGGGGTAAATGAAGAGAAATATAAGTGATCATGTTGTCTTTTAAGCAATAATAAATATATTGTGGAACAGAGAGCTGTTATCATAAAATTTAAAGAGTAAAAGAATTCAAGATAACATTTTCAGGTATGCCTGCGTCCAGCACATGCATTCTTCTTCTCTGCCACTAGAGGCGCTGTGTCGGACAGACTGAGTAGCTGAGGACTGCACACTTTTTTTTTTTTTCCATGTAAAAATACGTTTTATTGTTCTTTAAAAGGGTTCAGGATTTGGTTTTAAATCAGGCTGCACACTTTTGAAAAGTTTGACATCTCTCACCATGCCAAACTGGCTTCCATTAGCAATACTTCATTAAACCCAAAAGAAAAAAAGTTTTAATTTTGAGGGGGGGAAAAGAAAAGTCCAGTTCTGAGAACAGTTAACATTAGTCTTATTTAAAACAATATGAGGGCTGTTTTATGTCACTTTATCCACTCTGCTCCTCACACAGAACCAGGAATGTGACGCTATCTCAGGCAGGCATTGATACCGATGGACACCTGCATGCACATAGCCTCACGGGAACACATGTGCTCATGTACAAACGCACACACCAAACTTCTGAACATGTCAGGTGGAAAAGGGTTTGCTGGTATTGATCATAACCCCTGGAGTCAACAGTCAACCTAAACTTGGAAGGTAAGATAATTTTATCTTGAGTCTATGTTAAAGCAATCTATTGTCGTCATGTTCTGAAATAAGAGAATTTTGGGTTGCATCATCATTTTTTACTTTAAAATTCTAGAAACAATGTCAAAAAAAGGCATTATTTTTCATTTTCTGGGATGAAGCAGGAAGGACTCCACAGATTCGAATTTAGTTAAAAACAGAACAACCCCAGCAATAGTATAGAGGCAGTTCACAGTTTAAGCTGCCAGCCACCGAGGTACCATCAAGGAGATGTCCATCCTGCTGGCCTATCTGTACAAACAAAGTGGGAAGCTTATGGTTCTGCACAACACATTTCCACTGGGACAAGAAGATTCTAGGCCTGCACTCAGGGCTTGACACTCACTGTCAAGTAGGGAACATTTAGCTGAAGAGGGTGCCAGAGTCCCCGGAGATGCCTCTCCCCTGCAGCCTGGTCAACTGTCTTCTGCAAATAAGGAAAAAACAGTTTTTCTGTATCAGCACATTTAACAGAGACCCCGAAAAATGCTACCACATGATGCCATGAGCGGAGTCCCCTTGCTGTTCACTTTATCACTTGCCATTGCCTATGGGTACACACTCACTAGATATTGCTGCTTTTGACAGTGATTTCTTTTTCCTTTTTAATCTCAGAAGAATCTAGTAATAACAAGGTAATAGGTGGTTACACTAGCTGTACATACAGAGAGTAATTTGGAAAACCACCAGACGGCACACTTCTAACAAGGCAAATGCAAAAGCAAATTAGCTCACTAATTTACACTCCAACCTAGGAACATAGAGCATCATCATCATGGTAATCCAGGGACCATTTTTTTTTTTTTGAGAAAAAGTAAAAATTGAGAGAAAACTTGTCATTTGCCAGGACTTCATAAACCTTTGTAACCTGGTGGTTATGTCTTCAAGGGAGAGGGACTGTCCAGTTGTACAAAACATCTTTTCTACTATCAGAATACAAGGCAAAAGAAACATCCCTCCTTTGACTTGATGGGAACTTCGAGAAGTGGTCCTCCAGTTCTGTGTCAGCTCAGCTCAGTGACTCTTTGGTACACCAGCACACTTTGTCTAAAATATAGCAACAGCCCAATCCCTGTGGTGTGGTGATCGAAAACTGGCCCTACCACTTCAGAATCTTAATATGGCTTTTTTCCCTTCCCCAACACAATATTTTTATTAATTATTTGGGAATTTTATACACTGGACCTCATCACACTTGCTTAACATTCCTCCCCTGTCCACTCCCCGACCCTTGTGTCTTCCCCCACAAAAGCAACAAGTCCAGTTGGTGTGCCCAGATACTCGCTGGAGCATGGTCAGACTCCCAGTGGCCAGCCCCTTAAAGACAGCTGAGTCCTTCCCACCCTGACCCCTGACCCCCCACCCCCACCGCCACTGCCAGAAGTCATCGACTGTGAAGAGCTACACTTTAGCATCTTTACCACATATTTTTAAAGACTCTCTTCAATAGCTTCTTGTCTGGATTGTTTCTTTTGGGGGGAGGGGACTGTCACAGAAGCCCTTAATGTCTGATTCTCAGTTATGAGTCGGCAGTCATCCATACCACTGCAAAAGACGTTTCCTTTCCCACAGCACCCGGTGACAGCACAGAGCACAGAGATCAGCATGGCTTCTGGAAGCAACATGGATCATAGACATCAGCATGGCCTGCCCTAGTAGCACAGACTAAGGGCATCAGCATGGCCGCCTGCAGCAACATGGACCACGGTCATCAGCATGGTCTCCCACGGCAGCACGTACCACCACAGAAGTCTTTTGAGGAGACTTAGCCAGAAAAATGAATCCATTCTTCCTCTTGGATATCTTGTTGCTGAGTCTGGGTGATCATGGAGTTGGGCAGTTTGTTAGGGGGCGGGGCCTGCGTGAGCTCCAGGCTGCTGTGTACCACCTTGCCTTGGTGCCGCCCTGCACCTTGGGCAAGACCAGCATGCTTGCAGCCTGTAGGCCACACTGCTGCAGCCCCACGCTCTTCTCTTTCCACGCGGGGCGAGCAGCGCAAGTGGCGGCGGCAGCGGCAGCAGCAATGGTGGAGGCGGTAGCTCCACTATGGATCCCATGGCTCCTGATGCACCCTTTCTTGAAGGGAAAGTGCAACATGCATACAGCCCAGTGCGTGGGAACCTTCAGGTCTGTTCTCCTACTGGGATGGGCTAGATGACCTCTAGGGTTCTCCCTATCTCTGAAGGTCTAAGTGGCTGCTCCACCTCACCCACTATGACAGGTGGCAGTCATCCCTCACACCACTTCTGCCTCTGCATGCTTGACAGTCCTGGTCCGTTCAGAGGAGACCTGTCTTCTGTGTGAAGATTATTTAGAGGAGGCAAAGGCAAAGCCATCATCAGAGAAGGCTGGGAAGAGGTCCAGTCATGGCAGCCTTCAGCTGGGTCTAGTCCATGGCTATCCAGTGAACTGAATGTACTCTTCTGGGAGACCTTGGCAAGGTCAGCAGAAGAGTCACCCAGTTGAGCTCAGCTCTAATTGCAGAATCATGAGCAGAATGAAAAAGCTTTCGTCTTATGCCACTTAGTTCCAGGACAGCTTTCACACTGGTCTAGAAAGACAAAAAACAACTGCAATCATAATTCTTGAAAACAGAGGCTGGCAAAGGTTTCAGACTAAGTCAAGATCCTGGCCCTCTTCCATAGGGACGTGATGAAGCATGGTGGTGCCAACCTATATCTGTATGAACCAGTTTGTTTTGTAGCTTTGATGAGCAGGCCCTGCAGGCTGCGCTGCTGGGTCTCTCATTTGTAAATCTCCCCATCTATAACCACCATCTCCAACCACCTTCTTTGATGGTCTCCCACACTCTGGGTCCCCATCTATCTGCTCTAAGTTACTTGCTCTAGGGTCAAACACCATGCACCTGAGAGCAGCCCTGCGTCTTGGAGACTGCTGCAGCCATCGAAACCTGCAGGGCAATGGAAACTTTCACTCTCGTTCTTACCTGCACCCTCTGTGCCATGACCAACTTGTCCTTCCCTTTGTGGCCCTTGCCCCCGCTAGCCTGGTTTTCTCCCTTCTTTTAGGATCTGAGAGTGTAACAAACCTTTTCCAGTGGTGTGCCATACCTAAATAACAATGACATGCATTTTAAAACAGTGATCTGTGAGTATAAATGAGGGGACAAATCCCACAGCCAGTACCCCTCTGGCAAGTGAATAAGATGGACAAGGTAGAAGTGGCCGACAAGGACAGGATGTCACCTGTGTCACCCAGAGGGACTCTCCTCCCCACCACCAGCCTTTCATCGTGTGCCCTAATTTCTAAGGAGTTACATATTGTTCCACTGAAAATAAGTACTGTGTCTGAATGTTCCCCCATTAATTTGCATGATGGCTCTAGGAAATGATTTGTTGTCTCCTTTATACAGAAGTGGAAATCAAGGGTTAGGATAAATAAAATGCTGCAAGCAGAAGGAGACGCCAGCTTTTTTTTTTTTTTTGCTGTAATTCCCCAAACAGAATGCTTTTCGTAAATCGTCCCAATGATTTTTGGAAGTTCCATGGTTTGCCAACATTTCCTATCTGTGTATGTGTTATGTCAGACCTCAGCATGTCTTCTGAGTTAAAATTTGAACAATGAGATTTACATACTAAAACAAATTAATTACATTGATTTGTTTGTGTATGTGTGGGGTACCTACATGCCACAGTGTACGTGTGGAGGTCGAAGGCAAGGTTTTGGGAGTCTGTTCTCTCCTTCTTCATGTGGATCTCAGGCACTGAACCCAGGTTGTCAGGCTTTGTGATGAGGGCCCTTACGTAACCCTGGGCCGATTCTCCAAACTAAATTTCATAGTTTCAGTCACCTTTTTATTTTTACTATAAAAGTAGTCATTCTTGGTAACAGTTTGAAATAAAAGAATAAATTATAAAATTGCTCATAAACACTAAAAAACTAACCAGTTGATATTCTGGTGTATATCCTCCTAGTCATTTAAAAAAAGTATGTTGGGGCTGTAGAGATGGCTTAGCAATTAAGTGCTCTTGTATTATACAATATTATTTTAAGGTGTGTTACTTTTGTTTATGTTAGGTTGCATTTGTTTAACTCTGTGAAGCTGTGTTACTGTGCCTGTCTAAAACACCTGATGGTCTAATAAAGAACTGAATGGCCAATAGCAAGACAGGAGAAAGGATAGGCAGGGCTGGCAGGCAAAGAGAATATACAGAAGGAGAAATCCAGAAAGAAGGAGCCAGAGAAGAAGGAAGACACCAGGAACTAGCCACCCAGCTACACAGCAAGCCATGAAGTAAGAATAAGATTTACAGAAGTAAGAGAATGGGAAATGCCCAGAGGCAAAAAAGGTAGATGGTATAATTTAAGTTAAAGAAAACTGGCAAGCAATAAGCCAAGCTAAGGCTGGATATTTATAAGTAAGAATAAGCCCCTGTGTGTGATTTATTTGGGAGCTGGGTGGCAGGCCCCCAAAAGAGCCAAAACAACCAACAACACTTTTGCTGATCCTGCAGAGGACCTGGGTTCAGTTCCCAGTGCCCACATGATAGCTCACAACCTTACAACACCAATTCCAGGAGGTCTGATGCCCTCTTCTGACTTCTGTGGGTACCACACACTCATGGTACACATACATTCACACAGGCAACACATAAAATAAATATAAAAAAATGTAACCCAACAAGGATATATGAATGGACCTCTTACTACATTCATATATCATTGAGTCAAAGATGCACATTCTTAATATTTTTCAGACTTACTTTTTAAATTTCCCTCCAAATACTTATTTCCAGGTACCCTAGAGTCGTTTGGTCTTGATATAAAATAACTTACCACTACAGAATGTTCTCTCTGTGTGTGCAAGCATTCATATGCATGTGTGAGTAAAACAGAGTTCTTCCCATGTTAAAATGTAAGCAGAGTGCAGACTTTAGTCCATATATACAAGCTGATAAATGGAGATCTTAGACTGAAATGAGTATTCCAATCGAGAAAATCTGCTTGCCACAGAGTTTGCCCACCTCATAGTAGAGTGACCATTGCTTTCTGAGACATTCAGAACTATGGACAGCTGATTACCTACATACTTTAGATCACACACACACACACACACACACACACACACACACACACACACTTCAGAGAGAATGCCATCAAACAGTGCAACCTACGTCAATAAAGGAAGATTGTATGGAGGAAGTGCCATTTTATCAACTGTGAAGAGGTAGAGAAATATACAGCCCCACAATACAAACAGGAGACCGTGCCATGTCCCTGCACCACTTAGGCAAAGGAATACACTACTTACCCAGTAAGATCTAAAGAGTCGCCCAGATATACTCAGCTCCCCAACACCAGCCTTTCCTTGAGTCCCCTAAATTCTAAGTCATAATACTTCAGCTACAAACTGAACGGCCCATAGTTAAGATACAGCCAGAATGACCCAGGCATTAGCAAAGTTCACAGCTGAGCTCCAAGGAATCTAACAAGGACCCAGGGCCACCTAGAAAGACCTGAAGAGTGTGAAGGCATGCAGGGGCCTAAACAGGATAGAGTAACAGGAAACAGCCTGTTGTGGCCTGGGGACAGAAGGACACCTTGGCACAGAAGGACAGCGTAGTGTGTTCTGAGAACCCTGAGGTGAGAAGCTTTATTGGAAGTGGTCAGAGGGGTCCAGACAATTAATTGGGCTTATTGGACTGAAACGTTGAATTTCTTTCTCTGCTGGCCCCTTAACCACATGGGTCAGTAGCGTCTGTTCTAACAACGTGACTCCAGTAGAGAAATCACTGCATGTGAATACGCCTGGTCCCTCTTCCTCGGTAAGGTGAGTATCTGCGGCAGGCCAAGTACACACTGGCTCACATTCCTTCACAAGACTGTTTCTCGGTGGTGACCCTGAGGAAAGTCCTGGGTGCTGAAGTAAAGCACTCACTGTAGTGGCCTCTTCCCTGACACACTGTCACCAGCATCATCGTGGCTTTCTCCCCATGCCTGTCACTGAATTATGGTAATCTTTTCCAGTCATGAGTTTTAATCAGAGCTGAAGTCTCTGAGTTCCTGACAGCTCTGGAGAGCTGCAACCGCTCGAAGATCGACTTCACACTCTTCCCAAAATCCTAACACAAGCAGAAAGCTGGCGACTCTCACTAGCCCCGCCCCCTTCCCGCCAATTAAAAACAAGGCATCTCCCCTAAACAGCGGGTTTCATAGAAAGGGGGGGGGGAGGTAGAAAGTGCCCACTTCTCCATCGCCTTCCCCCAAGTGCAAAGCAAGAAACAAGGACCGTGGCAAAGGCTGTGCAAGGCGGAGATGTGACAATTTAGCTGCTCTTCTCCACAGGAAGCTAGCAAGCATCCCTTCGTCACTCTGTGTACTTGGATGGCATCATCAGGCATGTTTACTTCTCCAGACTTGGCTTGGAGCTGTGCACAGACATTGTCCCCGATCCCTGTTTGTGTCACCACCACAGGCTTGGGCACACAGGTCCTATGCACTCCCCTCTTAGGGGGTCATGAAGCAGAGAGGCACGTGGCCCTTCCTGCCTTGACTTCTTGTCATCATGTGTAATGAAAATTCCTTCCTGACTAAATAGGACCCCAGCTGTGTGGCTGCTTGGCTGCTGAGGCAACGTGTTTGGTAGAGGTCACTCAAGCTCCTTTCTGACACCACAGAGACAGCACAGTTCCAACCCTAGACAGCCCCTACATGTCTCCACTTTGTCTCCAGAGTTCTCTCGCCATCTCCAAAGCTGATGCCGACCCTCCTTTTACTGTCATAGTTCCGAGGGACCCCAGGGCTAGAATAGGTTTGTCTGGTATCTCACTTAGGCCTGTCCTTATTTATTCAAGCTCTCATTTGCTTTAAGGTCCCATTCTTAAGTACCTTTTACAGAAAGAGGTGACCTGAATAAATCAAGCCAGCCTCAGTTAGGTTGGGACAGGGCTCATCTCAGTGGCAAAGCACATACCTAAGAGGATATATGAGTCCTGTGTCTGATTCCCAACACCATGGGGGGAAAAAAACCATAGACATAGCTTATGTGGTAATAATCTGAAAATCCCAGTAGTCAAAACGAAGGTTTATTATCCATGCTGCATATCTGCCAGGTTACCAAAAGGGCTATATTTCAGAGCCAATCAGTAACTCAGAACATCACCAGTGACCCAAGCTACCGTCAGTATTGAGTCATCCCCATGAGATGAGGGAAGTCATCATAAATGGTACCAACCCTCTCAAGTTATTAGCCAGAATTAGTCATATAGCTTCATCTGACCAAAAAAGGGCTAGAAAAATACAACTTTCATCTGTGTATCTAAAGTCACAGGGCCAGAAATATTGATCAAGCTGCATAAATGACCACAAACTACCAGGTCAACTGCTTACTTTACAATAAGGAAAAAAAAAAAGGAATTACCCCTCTGGATCCTATTTGCTATTTGTGTTCCATTCTCATGTTCTAAGCAGGGATAACCAGAAAAGGAGGTGGGGGTGCTCCCGATTCATACCCTGTGTTTGCTTGATGTACTCAGTTCTCAAGGTGGCTTGCCAGAGAGAATCCAAAATTGCAAAGATACATACCAAAGATGAAAAGGATGTGTACAAAGAGTATGCTAAACTATTTAAATTTGGTGGGAGAGAGGGGCGCATTGGAGAGAGAGAGAATCCAAAGGAAGCTGAGACAGGAGTCTCAAAGGGACCGTGAGTGGACGAAAGGAAACTGGACACGGATAATTTGGGCGACTAGCTGGCAGTTTTCTGGAAGCAGGAAAAACAGAAGAGTCAGTGTGAAGATTATTGCATCAGGCTGAACATGAATCAGTTACAGCTTGGAGCAGAGTCTGAAGGAAAGAGACATTGGAGATTATGGCGGGGGCATAATTGATGCACAGAGGCAGTGGTGTGCAGAAGGATGGATATGTTTGTTGTTCTTGGCCTCAAGAGGACGGCAGAGCTTTTGTAGGGATGCTTTGCAGTGGCAGCAGGAATTTGCAGATCAAAAACAGAAAGGCAGAGAAATGCTATTCCTGCAGCCTTGTAAATGCTATCGATGTGCTCAGAACAAAACGCAGGCAAGGAGGAAACAAGCTCCTAATCTGGCCAGTGATGTCATGTTGAGTGTCCATTATCAGGGAAGAGGCCTCGCAGAGCTCCTCATGCACCATTAAGTAACAATTTCAGAGAATGCAACCCTGAAGGCCCCACCCCCCTCATTCAATCTGATAGCAAATTCCATTGGCTCTGCCTTCCACATACAACCTACGTAGACTTCATCTCAGCACCACCTGCCACCTCCTCCCTCCTGGTCACCATGATCTCCTGGCAGGTTTTACTGCAGCCTCTGGACGTGTCTCCCTGTTGGAAGCCCAACTGCCTCTTTCTTATGAAGCTGCATTATGACCCTTTCCAAACGGAACTATGTCTCTGTCTGAAACTCTCCAGTGATTTCCTCCCAGGGGATCTCAGGGCCCGTTTGGGGCCTAGGAAGCCCTAGAGTACAGAGTCTTCCCTTGCACCCCTGTCTTATGACCACCTTTTTACCCCACTTGACCTTAGGCACATGAGTACTGCTACTCCCTCTGCCAAGCCTCAGTCTCGGGGCCTTTGCACAGGCTGTTCCTCTGGGCTGGGAGCCCCTACACCCCGAACATCTGCACTGAGGCTACCCCTCCTTCAGATCTCTGCTAAGTATCATTGTGTCAGTGAGATCTTTGGAACCCAGTCTATTCAGAAGAGAAGCCCTTTTTTTTTTTTTTTTAATAACCGTGGCTGCCTTTTAAGCAACAGCGGTTCTAATCAGCAATATAACTAACTCCGCAGCTACCAGCAGCAGGTCAACCACGAGGGCCGCAGCCTGAGGGGATTCTGTTCCCTCAGGTACCGACTCTTTCGAAGCTACCAAGGGAACTTTTCTAAATCTCTGTCCCTCTAAAGAACTCAAAATTCAAAGACTGAGGTGGAATTCTGCTCACTCAGTGAGGCTACATAGCAAGTAGCTTGCCTCCTTTCCTTGCTCGGGGTCTCCCAAAAAGCCCTCCTCAGTCTCCCAGCCCCACTTAAAAGCCCCTCCCTCTCCACCTGGCTCCTCCCTACCACTTCCTGTCAGCTAGTTGCTGACTCAGCCTCCTGACCTCAGGTTAGTTTTATTTCATCAAACAAATGGATCATTAAACAAATGTTCCAGAGCATAAACAAAAGTAACAGACCTTAAAATAATATTCTACCAGAAAGCCCAGCTCCAGTGTTGAAAGATTAGGCCCCTAAACTCTTGCCTTAACCAGTTTTGTGTGAAGTAGGCTGTTATATGTAACATATTTCACCCTAACTTGTTTAGTCCTAGTAAAAGTGAGTTGCAGGTGAGGCAGAGCAGGAGGATTTGTTCACCGCTGTAACTCCAGCACCAGGAAGAGGGTATGAGCCCAAAATTAATGTGCACTGATCAGATAGACAGAAACTTACCCTAGCCTCTTTAGTGCTATGGAAGAGATACTCAACAGATAAGCACTTCTTCCTGGGATGCTTTGTGTAGATCTGGAGTCTTCTCCTCCTCCCTGCTACCTGCTACCATGGATACAGGTTTCTTAAAGGAGGTCAAGAATGTGACAGATGCTTTACATTAGCTTTTATGTCCCCCATAAAATTAACAACAAGCAAATCTTGAATACTGGAGCTGTGATTCTGTCTCACACTTCTGATCTGATGCAGACCATAAGAGCTTGGATCTGGAGGCTAAAAGCTGTTTCCAGAACCTTCAATGGGATTACACCTGTGTAATTCATTTACTGTAACTCATTTTATATATGTTTACAGACAAAGAGAAAAATCACAGAGCCAGCAACACCAAAGGGGGAAAAATAAGACAACTAGTGGTTTTCATTTCTAAATTATAACCATTACATATGACACAATATTCTGCTAGACAATAATACTCCTCAGATAAATAAATGCACTGTTAACATCAAGGTAAACACAATAAGATGGCTTTGTAAAGAATGAGTATTACCTTGTTCCATCTTTAGAATATGATTTTCAATAGCAATATCAATTCAAATGAGAAGTCAGGAGACTAATGGGGTTTATAGCCAATGGGACTGGTACACAGAAATATGGTGAGAGAAAGCCTCGGGTAATACCTTTGAAAGGCCTTGGAAGTTATGGTCCTACTGCAGCTATTTCAATTACACAACCAATAGCAATCCATGGGCTCTCATCATTTATGTCCACATTTCCAATGAAACAAAACACATGGGAGGAAATGTGTGTAGCTAGACGTAGGGCAGTGACAATCAGCCAGACCTGCTTTATAAAGACTGGATCTCATTATGTTCCCCACATTGGTCCTGAACTTCTGAACTCGAGTGATCCTCCTACCTTAGTCTCCTGAATAACTTGAACCACAGGCACATGGAACCGTGCCTACCTTGACCACTCCAGTATTTTTAAATAGAGCTAGGCTGTGGGGGTGGCTCAGCAGTTACAAAGTCTGAGGACTGGAGTTTGGAGCCCAAGAACCCATGTAAATGCTGGGTGGGTGTGGCAGCCCACCTGTAATTCCAGTGCAGAAGAGAAAAGGATCCCCGGAACAAGCTAGCTAGCTCAGTTAGACCATACTGGTGATTTCTCGATTCAACTGAGAGACCCTGCCTTGATGACTAAAGTGGGGAGCCACCAACGAAGACACCTGATGCCAGCCTCAGGCTCCACACACAAACATGCACCTACACACATGTGAACATGCACACACGCCGTATACATACATGAAGTAAAACAATAAAATGGGACTGAGCATGCTGGCACTCACATGTCGTCCCAGCTCCTGAGGAGACTGATACAGGAACCATTTGAGCCTATGTCTTAGTCACTGTTGTGTTTCTGTGAAGAGACACCATGACCAAGGCAACTTATAAAGGAAAGCATCTAACTGGGGACTCGCTTACAGTTTCAGAGGTTTAGTCCACGATCAGCAGGACAGGGAACGGGGCAACACACAGGCACTGGAGCAGTCGCTGAGGGCTGCATCCTGATCTAAAGGCCGAGGGAGAGACTAGGCCTGCCGTGGGTTTTTGAAACCTGGAAGCCCGCCCTCAGTGACACACTTCCTCCAACAGGGCCACACGGACTCTGGCAAGGCCACACCTCCAAATCCTTCTAAACCTTTCAAACAGTGCTGCCCTCCGGTGGCCAAGCATTCAAATATGCAAGCCTATGGAGGCCATTCTCCTTCAAACCACCGCAGTCCAGGAGTTCAAGTCCAGCCTAAGCAACACAGTGAGGCCCCCATCTCCAAAAACTGAATTTAAAAAGAGTATTCAAAAATTATTTGTTGGGAATATTGGTGGGGAAGTGACCCCTTTCCTTGCACCCGGCAGATCCTAGATCATAGGACACACATTTTCCTCGGCCAGCGAATTACAGCTCCAGTTGAGAAGAAACATGCGGGTCTCAAAGAGTCTTTTCCTGTGAATGTCTATCCATAGGCCCCTTGGCTGCCACTTACAGCCTACTCCAGACTGCCTTATAGCCTCCAGAGGGTGTGTATGCAATTTTACGGAGGTTTCTCTTGTTCCAATCAGACATGACCTTTCAAATATATAAAACAGTATATAAGAAAACTGCTCACAAGACTGCTATAAAATTTAGCAGTTCAACTCACAAATAGTTTTTGAGCACATTATATTATATGGGGCATCATTCTCTAAGGCATAATTGTGTTTGTAAACAAAATAGACTAAACACCATTGCCTCTGTGAAAGCTCCTATTTTGTGTAAGGACAGCAGCATGGACAATACAAAAAAAAAAGACATTATGTATTCTTTAGATAATAACTGCTATGTGTTGTAGAGAAATATCAAGCAGGGAAGAGCCAGGGATGGCGGGATGAGAGTGCAATTTTTGAGAGAATTAGGCTAGATCTCAGTGGGAAAGAGACCCACGCAGAGGCTTGATGGGTGACGGTACCTAGAATAATACTCTGCTCATGAAAACTGTGAGTGCAAAGATCCTGGGGTGGTGGAGCACCAAGCCAGCAAGAGGAGAGCCATGGATGAAGCCAGGCTGCAGGGCCCGGGGATGGGAACTACGTCCTACAGTGACTCTGTCCTGTTGTAGTGAGGACCATGGAACAGAGCGGTGACAGGAAATGACAGGTGTTTCCAAAGTATCACCCTGGCTTTCTTAAGAAGGACTAGAGAGAGATGGGGAGGGAGCTACAAAAAAAGGGGGAGCAGAGAGACCATTGTTGTCAAAGGAGGATGTCTTCCACTCGCTCATGGACCAGTCATTTGGCTGTTCTGACGTGGATGGATTACAGGTACAAATTAAGAGAAATAAAATAGGGTGAGAATAGCAAGATTGGTCCTTATCTGATTCCAAAGAACCAGGTGGATGCTTTAATTACGCATGATCCTCTCCCAGCTAGGTCCAGGGTGGTGTGACTTGTACCATTCAACCACCAAAATCCCTCATCACTGATAATGGTAAAGGACAGCTCAGACATGTGGGAAGACCAGGAACTCAGGACAGAGCCAAAAGGTTCCGAAGTCAATGAAGGTGCAGTGTGTCTACTGGCCTATGTCAGGGGAGAGCTGTCACCCTGTCCCACCTCTAGTTATACATTTCCATGGCTCATTCAAGTCAATGAAGGTGCAGTGTGTCTACTGGCCTATGTTAGGGGACCGCTGTCACCCTGTCCCACCTCTGGTTATACTTTTCCATGGCCCATTCATGAGCATTCTAGGAGCTCTGAGTGACAGAAACACAGAGTACTGTTCCTGTGCTTAAGGATTCCCAACCACCTGGGAAGGGAAGCATGTGAAGCTACCCTCTCCTTTCTCCTGCTGTTCCCCCTCCTCCCTCCTCTTCCTCCTCCTGTGACTCTGCTTCATTTCCTCAGGGTCCACAATATGCTGACTCATACTCCCGAGAACAGTAACTCCACAGAGACCATGCTTGAATTTTGAGCTTTTCGTCTTGTCTGTGTCGGACTGTGAGATGCCTGTTTATGGACATTGTCCCTAGCCTCTGACTCTCTTCTGGTTTTCCTGTTGGTCCTAGGTAAAGTAAAGCCCCAAGTCAAAAGGCACAGCCTGAGCTGGCATGGGCCTTTATCTGAGATGCAGATAAACAGAGTTTTCAGTGAGTGAAGTCCTCCCTATACCAGAAACCTGTACAAGGTCATCACTGTCTTACTTCCTAGTACCTTTGAAAAATCCAGTGAAAAGTTGACCCTGGAGAACATGTGTGCCAGGAAACCCGGGTTTTAGTGCCCACTCAGTTTGTAAATCGTGTCTTTTAAGCATATGTTGTGGCAGATGGTAGGTGACATCACGGCGTGCTCAGTTAGATGGGATCCTTGCAGACGTTCATGTCCCATGTGCATTCTCTAGAGGCCAGGACATTGTGACACCCGAGGAATCCATTAGGTAGGGCAAGAAGACTCTCAGAGAGACAGACAGTGACGGTGATGGGTTGGCACTGGGCACGTGCTCATGACAACACACAAAGCTTCTCCGGCCAGAGTGGAAAAAAGCCAGACCTACCCCGATGTCAGTGCTTCTTCTGGGAAGGCTGTCGCCCTGATCTGTGATGTGCTATCAAGATGAAATTGGAACCAAGTGTACTTTATTCAGGACATCTGGAGATAAAAAATATAATGCTCCTTTTCTATCTTTGTGGCATTGTTCACAAAGATGTGATCTGGCTGTTAAAACCATTTGCACTGTATCTCAAGGCTGAGGCTGACAACTCAAATAAAAGCCTCTCTCTTTCTCTTTGGTTTGTTATCTGAACCCCGGCTCGCTGTCATGGCCATCCTTTGCTCTGGGACATTTGGGAAGACTGATCCGCTGGAGGCTCCCACCTGACTGACCCAGGCTTCTGATTTCCATTCCATTTCCTGGTTTTCTGGCAAGTGTTTGTCTTGTTTTGCTCGATGACCTCAAAACCAGATGCAGTGTTAAAAGGCAAATATGGATGTTTGATTTTTCATGATTCTATTGCATGCCCTCTGTAGAAAAACTCTGAGTACATTTTGTTACAAAGAAATAAGGAGCCCCCACTTTCGGATTAGCACTGTGAGTATGAAAAGGCTTCTGATCTTTCATCTGTGCACATGTGTGTATTGGTTTGAGTTTACTGCTGCTTTGCTGGGCTTGGGACCCAGGGCCTCAAGCATGCACAGCGGCACTCTGCATTCAGCTACCTCCACAGCCATGTTGTTTTGTTTCTGTTCCTAAAAGGAGGAGGAGGGAGTTGAAAGCACAATTTTGTGAATTCCTCATTACTAATTTATGACAAGCGTTTTCCCGCAACCTTTAATTGTTAACAGATGTGGACACACTGCTTCTCACCGTCATCTTCGCTCGGCATCGAGCACCCGTCCAGACATGTGTCTCCGAATTATCATAAATCATTCCACAGCTTTCAGAAATGGCTCTCCCCATAAAGTGACAGCGTCACAAACGCAGGATCTCATCAAATGCAAACTCATGGTCCTCTCTGGCTGTAACTCCAGAAAGTTCTGAGTCCTTATTTGCCCAACTTCAAATCTCCCCAGAACGTCACATCTGACATGGTATGTCAGGCCATCCTGGCTGGCCAAGGGGTCTCCCCTTCCCACCACCCCTGCCCAAGCTGTTCTATTTATTTTCCCTTCTCCCTGGGGTTACGTCTAGCTTTCTTGTAACACAATCTAAAGGGACTGTTACCCTATTAAAAAAAAAAAAAAGCAAGTTACTAGGCTGGGAGTGTAGCTCAGTGGTAGAACATTAGCCTAGTGTGTCCAAGGCCCTGAATTTGATCACTGACCTCCCCGCCCCCAGGAGAATCAACAGCTTTCAGATAAACACATCTGTGTATCTTTGCTTTGCCCTGCCGTTGAATCCACTAAACTTGGGGCACCGAGGGAGGTAAGGAGAGATGGTGGTTAGTTTAAAGACAAGTGTTCAGAAATCACCCCCGGGATCTAGACCTGGTGGGCAGCTCCTACGTCAACCGTAATGATTGGTACTCACTGGTATGACACTGTCTTGTAATTATGACACACTCCTATCAGGAGTCATCAGGGAAAGCTGTAGTGGTTTGAGGAGGAATGAGCCGGCCTCCTTGAAAAAAATTTCACATTCCGAGCAAGAACTTAGTGTGAAGTGTTCTCATTTGTTTCTTACCTCTGAGCTGACGCTGCTGCAAATCAGGCCAGCTACAGCCTGTGGCCAACATTCCACATGGGCAGCGGAGTGGACAGGACTAGCCAGGGGCCGCTGTGGGGGATGAAGGTGCCGGAGGCCAATGTTCTTGGTGACAGATGCGTCCTTATTTATTTTCTGTGTTTCGGTTAATACAGATACCCATTTTCAATTGCGTTTTGTTTAAAACGTTGTGAGGCCCGAGAGCAGAGACATGATGGCTTCTGTCTCAGTAACTGACCAAGAAAGCCAGATGCACTTAATCGTTGGGTTCTCCTCTGAGCTGTGGATGGGAAGTGGAGAGAGCTACTCAAACCAGAAGAAGCCGGCTAACACGAGGCTCAATTATCACTAATTGGCTCACAGAAGAGACGACGTGCGCTTTAAGATCTGTCAGAGTTCTCTCATTTCAAGGCAATAGAAGCCTCCTGTGTTTCTTCCTACCTCTGCACCTGACGGGTGAATCCTCCTCAGCTATTTATAAATAACTTCCACCCCCTCTCCCAGACTTCTGAGCAGTAAGAATCATATATCAAATTAGGACAAGGAATCTGTATGCAACTTGTTGCTTATATAGTTGAAAATCTATAACTTCGAATCTCTTAGCCAACTGATTACACTTTCATGCTAAAAATAGTGGTCTGTATGTAAAAATTATGAATATGAGTCAGGAAAAGAAAAAAACTGGGAAGCATAACTTTCAAACATGTACATTCTGTATTCAAAAGCCAGCAGAGAAGAGGAACCGTGAAACAAAATTTCATTTTCATGGAACAGGTGAAGGTCAGGGAACTTCCGCTGAAAATGACATTCTGGAAGCATGGCAATCGGGTGGCGGTTCTCGGGAAATGTGGCAAGGGCTGCGAAGATGCCTGCAGGTGCTGACATTTTCACTGGGTAATAAATTTGATCAACAAATCCATCAACCAATATCCAACAAAGAGAGAAAAAAATCTAAATGGCAGACTCATCTTCAGACAGAAACCCAGGCAGTCCTTGGGCATGAGAAGGAGAAGATGGTTGGGGAAGCAAAAGGTGAAACAGGACACTTCCAGTGACCGACACCCACCTGGTGGTGTTAGAGCGAAAGAACCATGGACAAGTGTGGGGAACAGAAACCACAGCTAAGAACATGGCCATCAGCCTTTAACGGACAACTCATGGAAGAGAACTACCCAACACATCTTGAGCAGAAACAGATATTAAACTAGTTAACTTGAGACAAACTAAAGTTATCTGAGGTGGGGGGCAGTTAACTAAGAAAATGTCTCCCTAACATTAGGCTGTAGGCAAGCCTGTTAACCATTTTCTTAATTATTGATTGATGAGGGGGGTGCCCGGGGTGCCCACCCATTGTGGGTGGTACCACCTCTGGGTTGATGGTCCTGGGTTCTAAAAGAAAGCAGGCTTAGCAAGCCAAGGGGAGCAAGCCAGTAAGCAGCACCCTCCATGATCTCTGCATCAGCTCCTGCCTCCAGATTCCCACCTTTTTTGAGTTCCTGTCCTGACTTCCTTCAGTGATGAAAAGTGATGTAGAAGTGTAAGCCAAATAAACCCCTTCCTCCCCGAGTTGCTCTGCATGTGGTCTTTCAGCATAGCAATAGTAGCCATATATCTGGGGCAGAAATTGGTATCCAGAATAGGGTAGTGCTTACAGACCTGGCCATGAAGGTTTTGGGGTTTGTTTGTTTGTTTGTGGGGTTTTTTGTTTTTGTTTTTTGGAGGACTGTGGAAGAACTTAGGAATTGGGGGTGAGAAAAGCCATTGAGTGTTCAAAGCTTGGCAAGCTGTTCTGTGTTGGAAGAATGTTGAAAGTAATGCAGATGATAGAAGCCTGGCTCGTGGAGTTTCAGGGGAAGTTGGGAGTCCCTTGATGACTCTATCAGAGCAGTTTCCTATTTAGAGTTAAGAATCTGTGATTCTGGTTAGCTGAGGCTGAAAAATCAGCTATGATAAAGAAGATGCCAGAACCACTGAAGTGAAAACTTTGCTTTACTGGGACACTTGACAATGCTCAGCTGGAGCTAAGAAATCAGGGGTGACTAAGAAGAGACTAGCATCATTGAGGTAAAACCTTCTGGGAAGTGTTTCCTTGGAGTCAGCACATAGAAGCTGTGTTTAGAGATGGCCAAGGTTGTACCTTGTGCTGGCAGCCGAACTTGATAGTATAGAATCATCCAGGTGACCCTGGTTTTGAAGGTGTGAAGAGGTCATGGGAAGCAGCTGAGTCTTGTCACTGTGAGAGGCCAGGAGAGGCATTGCTGAAGTCACAGCTGGAGTAGCAGCAGAAGCCCCAGGATTAAAGAGTTCATAGGAAAAGTTGGGGCTTGGCACCATGAAGAGAGCCCAGAAGAGGCTATTGGTGAAAGTGCAGCCCACTTGCAACAGAAAACCCTGGCATTTTGAAGGTGCCAGTACTGTGGGATGAACACCAAGAACAGCATTCGTGGTGAAATGGAACCTGCCCGAGCCCTGTGTGCTCCAGACAAGCTGTGTGTGCTCCAGAGGGCAGAGCCTGAAAAGTGACCTAGGCCTTTGGAAGAACCCAGATCTTAAGTGAATCCCAGACAGATATTGGAAATGGAGTGATTTGCACTGTTGGAGTTGGGTTTTACTTTGATTTGATTATGACTGTGCCCTGGTTCTTCCATCTGGTAATAAGGAAGTATTAGCTTAATTTTGATTTTTACAGGAGCCCACAATTGTGAGTCTTTGAAATTTTAAAAGAGATTTTGGATTTTTAGAGACTGAACTGTCAATGTGTTTGGATTTGGGGCTTTTAAAGTTATTTATGTTTTATAATGTGGTGCTATCTTGGGGATAAATGAGAAAGGAAAGGTTCTAGTTGAAAAATGATGTGTTTGTGTGTCAAGTTGACATAAAACTAGCCAGCACAACTGACTCCTTTTCAACTTGACACAGCTAAAGTCATCTGAGGGAACCTCAATTAAGAAAATGCTTCCATAAGATCAAGCTGTAGGAAATGGAGAAGGAGTAGATTGGGGGGTAGGAACAGAGGAAAGTGGGGAGGCTGGGATGAGAAAAGGGAGGGAGAACTGTAGCTGGGATGTAAAATAAATAAGTTAATTAACAAAAAAATTAAGCCTATCTACAATTTTATTAGTGATTGATGGGGGAGAACACAGTCCATTGTTATCCTGGGTTCTGAAAGAAAGCAGGCTGAGTAAGGCATGGGAGCAAGCCAGTAAGCAGCACTCCTCCATGGCCTCTGCATCAGCTTCTGCCTCCAGGTTCCAGCCCTGCTACAGTTTCTGTCCTGACTTCCTTTGATGGTGAACAATGGCAGTGTAAGCCAAGTAAATAATTACCCTAATTAGGATGAAGGGATAGCACTCTCAGTTTAGAAAGCCCCCTTTTCTGGAAAATGGGGTTCCCCAAGTTTGGATTTTGCTGCTGCTGTTGTGAGACTAAGCTTAACTACTTAACTTTCCAGTAGTTTTATATGAGTAATTTATTTGAATAATTACAAAGTCTAGACCAAGCTTGTAAGATAAAAATAAGTCAAAAGTTTAAAATTAATTGAAGAAATCAATTTGATAAGTACTCAAACAATGATTTTTTTCCATGAGAAATAAATTGCCCATTAATTAGTAAATTTAAAATTAAATGCAGTAAATTTGCAATTGCCAGGGCTGATAGAAAAAAAAGGCAGACATGAGGAACAACCCACAGAGACCCTACATCTTGATTCCCATTTCAATTATTTCTTTGTTTCTTTTTTTTCCATGCTGGGGTTGAACCCACGCCTTGTACATGCTTGGCAAACACTCTACCACTGAGTCTTTATGCTTCTTTGTTTTCTTTCTAGTTATTAAAGTGAACATTTATTAAGAATCTACTGTCCAGCAGTGAGACTGGGACCACAGGGCTAAACCACACCCTAAAAGCAGCAGAGTGCCTTCTGTGGTTTCATTTTACCAGCTCAGGAAATTCACACCATAGCTCACAATTAATCGAAATGGGGTTGACACAGACAGTGAAATGTCTGCCACCCAAACATGAGGACCTGAGTTCAGATCCCCATCATCTACATAAAAGCTGGGAACTGCACTACACATCTGTAACTCCAGTACTTCTGGGGGGGGGGGCAGCAAAAAGTGGGCTGCTGAAGCTCACTGGCCAGTCAGCCTAGATAATAGGTGAGCTCTGGGTCAGTGAGAGACCCTGCTCAAAAAACAAGGTGGAGAAGGATAGAGAAAGATACTAATGTTGACTTTCAACTTTGCACATAAACACACATGCAATCACATACACACTACACATACACAAATAAAGAATAGTGTACTTACTCTATATAAGTATATTCTTTCTTCTGTAAGTTCTCTTTTAAAAGAAAGGTTTATTTTACTACATCTCATCCTTAATCCTAAAGAGAATTGGAGGAAGTGGAAGAAGAGCAGAAAGTAAGCAAAAAGCTATAGAAACATGAACAGAAAAATAAGACAAAAACATAAAAGTAGAGTATAAATCATTTATAAACAACTTTAAAGTGAACCACAACTTTTCCTAGGGAATAGAAAACTCTAAAATTATATTTTTGAATATTATGACTGAAAAGGCACATGGTGATATAGCAGGGGACATAGGAATGAGACAGACATGACATCATTCCAGCACATAGCCTGAAGGAAAAGGTTAACTTGGAGAGAGAGGAGAGCTGGAGTTCTGATCCACTGTCACCATAGAACTGACCTGACAAAGTATAAGAAATAACAAATGGGTCAAACCCATTTGTTAATGATTAATGATAAGTTTATCCCACAAATATTTGAAGTATGCCTACAGTGAACCAGGCACCCACAGCCCTCCAACTCAGTGGTATACAATCAGTGTTTCTTGAACCAGTAAATGAAAGAATGGAATAAGGAACCAGTCAAGGCTTCTGAATATCTATCCATCCTACTCTCTGGAACCCTCTGCTAGGTTAACTCATTCCCCCGGGGTTCCTATTGAATTCACACATAAATAACCTTACTTTGCTTTACTGGGACACTTGACAATGCTCAGCTGAAGCTAAGAAATCAGTGGTGACTAAGAAGAGACCAGCATCATTAAGGCAAAACCTTCTGGAAAGTGTTTCCTCAGAGTCAGCACATGCAAGCTGTGTTTAGAGATGGCCCAGGTTTAGAGATCCAAGAAGACTTCAGGACCTCATGAGCCCCACAACAACCAAATACACCCAAGTGGACCTGTTCCACAAATACTGAGGAATCTGGACAAGGGAATTATGGGATCTCAAGAAATAATAGTTTTATTGTTAATCCCCTCACTTCTGGGTAAAAGGAAAACTAACATTTGATGAGCAAATACTACAGAGACAGTAGACATTTACATTCAGTATGTATCACAGCACTCTAGCTTGGACCTTTAGTTGGGCGCCACTGCTATAACAAGTCACATGTCACCCATGACATGACCTGGGTAAAATACCTATGCTTGCTCAGGCACGATGACATTGGATAGGATGACACCACAGGTCTCACAGTGACATAGATGTCTTCATCTGTCCAATACGGTGGCACATGTTCAGGCTGATCAATGAACTTATACCAAGAGGAGGGGTGCAGAGGATAAAGTGTGTGTGTGTGTGTGTGTGTGTGTGTGTGTGTGTGTGTGTGTGTGTGTGTGTGTGTGTGTAACACAGGCAGCAAGATCCAATGTGACTACAGAGATCTGAAGGAAATCCTCTGAGAATTCAGCACCCCAGTGCTAGCCCAGAAGCCAGGGTTTAAGTAATAATGAACGCTCACACTCTTCCCTGTATGTCTTGGTAAGCTTCCCCAGGTGAGTCTAATGCGCAGGCGAGGACCAGAACATTGTCAGAGTTCTGGGGAGAAAAGCAATGATTCCTTCATGATTCCTGCAAAGGTCAAAGCTGGCGTCTGTCTAACAAGACAGATTAACAACAGAAGAGCTGAACAAATGTTCTTGAAGTTCTGTGTGACCTGAGCGCTTCCAACTATTTGGACTGAAGGACCCAGAAAAAAACTGCATTTTTATGCTAAGTCCGAGGAAACCCTTGGAGAGTTCTGGAGAAACATGAGTGCCCACAAATCTGCCCTGTTGGTAATAAGCTGGGGACGTGGGAACACAGCAAGGGCTGACTATTCAGATCCTTTGCTGGGTCTCTATAAGACATTCCTTCACCCTGTGTATGAGCCGGGACACCTCAGGGCCTCTGGGGTGACAGAGGTCAGAGAGTAACCTTTCCAGGTTTATAACTTGCTTTGGGGAGATGAATTCTAGTTTCTATGACCCACTTAGTGGGGCAAAAGGACTGGAAACAGGAAGGCAGAGATCCAAGAAATATGTTTGTTTCTAAGACCCTCTGAGCTTCTTCTATTCTGGTATACCAAAACATTCTGTATATCAATGTGCTGTTCTTCAGGGGATTGTAGGGCAGGGAGATGGCTCAGTGTTTCAGAGTGGTTGCTGGTCTTCCAGAGGACCTGAGTTCAATCCCTAGCACCCATATTGGACAGCTCACAACTACCTCTGTAAATCCAGCTCCAGGGGATCTGATACTCTCTTCTGACCCCCATGGTTGCCAATACATTTATGATGTGCGCGCCATAAATAAAAATGAATTGTAGGGGATCACATACCAAGCCTTAACTGCAGCCTCACAGAAGATTTAGTTCTTCTTCCTCTATCTTCCAGTTTCTACAGTGGAAATGATGGATCTTTCAAACCTAGAACGCCAAATTACTAGATAAAGATTTCTGAGAGTGTTATAAGGCTTACCCTAAACGAGAATACTTAGAGAATGCTTGTCAATCTGAAAAAAAGTGAGAAAATTTTCAGAGTAAAGTTAAGTGATTACCATGAAATGGTAATAGAACATATTCATGCCTTGATGACAATATGGTCCTTTGGAGCACTTGCCTAAGTCTTTCCTGGCCTCTGGGTGGTTTCGTGGGCTAGGAAGTGCTCTGGAATCAGCCACAGAATCATTATTGCGATCTCCTCACACAGTCAGTTCCCTCTTTGGCACCTGTCACTGAGTAACTTGTAATTACTTAGCAAATTGGAAGTGCCCCCCCAATACTTAATCAGCTTTTCCTGTTTGTTTGTTTTTTATATGAATAGGCCCAAGGTGTCCATCTGCTTAGGAGGAGATTAAAAAGTTAAAGTTGCAGATGTAACCAGAAAAAGCAAGAGGCTGGTACTAGGGTCCGACATGCCAAAGAGGATTATGCAGTAAAACAATAGTTTTACAAGTCAGGCATTTTCACTGAGAGGATTTCCAAATTACTCTAATACCCACTTTATTAAGGGCCCATAATGGTGGTGTTCTGCTGTGGGACGATACTCCTTCCTAATACGGAAAAGCCAGGGAAGCTCCAGACTCCTTTAGTACATGGTGCAGAGGGAACTATTAAACCAAAGCCTGCAAAGCACAAGGAGGGGAGGAGGAGAAGAGAGAGGAGGACACAGAGGACCAGCCAAGGCTGCTGTGGCTAGTTAATGAGGACGGTGATGGAAACACTAAGAGCGAATGTGCCCCCATCTGCTCCGGACTCCAGAAGACACCACCCAGCCCAGGCCTTGGCTCCTTCTCGTTGCCCCTGCAATGCCACACAGGGAGGCTCTGAGAAGAGTTTTGCTGAGCCTCTCTCAGGCAGTTAAATATAAATTCTGAGTTGAGGGCAAAGATATTCAACATTTTTTTTTTAATCCTGTGAAGCCTTCCCTTGGACACTACATGCCATTTCTGCCAGGCTTATTGAAATATTGAAACTAGTTTCACAAAGTGGAGCTGTATTATCTCTACCTATTCCATTTGATAATTCCACAGGATAACTGAGTTAGGTGCTTTTCTATTTGGTGCTGACAAACCCTGGCCTAGTCATTATGAACATGGAGAGTTTATTTACTCCTTAATCAGTCATGTGTTGAGCACTGGAATGTTCCTGGTGCTGGGATATAGATAGCAGATGCAGAACTAGCCTCAGAGGGTGCACAGTGAAGTTAAAAAAAAAAAGAGTGACCATTTAAGCAGAGTTTATAGTATTGTGAGTTGAATTGTGTGCTTCCACAAAATATAAAACAAACAAAAGCAAAAAACAACAATACATACACATGTATACATACACACACACACACACACACACACACACACATGCATACACACACACACACACACACACTCACTGAAGCACTGATACCCCATAGCTGAGAAAGTGCCTTTGGCAGAAGCAGGGTCTCTGCAAAGGGAATCAAGTTAAATGATGTCGTATTTTGTTTTAAGAGGGGTTTAATCCACTGTGACTGCCATCCTGATAAGTAAAGAGATACAGGACACAGACAGACACAGGGGACAACATCTTCTGTATAAAGAAGTGACAGAAACTGGAATTCTATAGTACTATAGATTAGCTCGTGAATGTCCCCCAAAGGCTTGTGTTCAGGCTTGGTCCCCAGCATCTGGCATTATTGGGCAGTAGCAGGAAGAAATTAGGTCACTGAGGATTTGCCCTCAAAACAGACATTAGGGCCCGGGCCCCTCCTCTTCCTCTTCCTTTTGCTTCTCTGCTAACAAGTAAGCTCTCTGCACCCCTTGTTCTGCCATGGCATGCTGCCTCACCACAGGCCCAAAGCAATGAGGCTAGCTGGGCATGGACTGAACCCCCAACACTATGTGCCAACATAAACCTTTCTTTTTATAAGCTGATTATCTCAGACATCTTTTATAGCAACAGACAGTCAGCTGACCCACGTTGCCTTAAGATAATGAATGCCGAAGATTATTGGCCACCACCAGAAGCCAGGAAAGAGACCTTCAAAAGAATCCCTTAGAATCTTCAAGGGAACCAGTGCACTGTTATTTTTTTTGCCACCCTTTTATGTCATTATGATGGCTTGAATAAAAATGGCCCCCATGAGCTCACATATTTCAATGCTTGGTCTGCTGCTGGTAGAACTGTTTGGGAAGGATTTGGAGGACTTGGAAGCATGGACTTGTTGGAGGAGGTGTGTCACTGGGTTTGAAGTTTTAAAATCCCATGCCATTGAAGGTTAGCTCGCTCTCTCTCTCTCTCTCTCTCTCTCTCTCTCTCTCTCTCTCTCTCTCTCTCTCTCTCTCTCTCTCTCTCTCTCTCTCTCTGCCTGGTGCTTGCAGATACCTAAGCTCTCAGCTACTGCTGTAGTACCAGGCCTGCCAGCCTGCCTGTTGCCAGGCTTCTCACCGTGGGGTCATGGACTTTAACCCTCTGGAAGTGTAAGCAAGCCTCCAGTAAACTCTTTCTTGACAAGCTGCCTTGGACGTGGCATTTTGTCATGGCAACAGAAAAGTAACTAAGACAGACACGTTTTTGAAGTGGTAACTCTCGGGAACTACAAATACTATATTAAGAGGGCCTTCGACAGGGTATTCAGACAGCACGGGAAAGCTCCTTGCCTAGACAGTGGCGCGCTCCTTGCCTAGACAGTGGCGTGCTCCTTGCCTAGACAGTGGCGCGCTCCTTGCCTAGACAGTGGCGTGCTCCTTTTCTGTGGAGGGGTGCAGAAGTGGTTGGGGGCACAAGCTGCTCAGAAGTGGCAAGCTTTGCCAAAAACCTAAAAAAACTGTGCTACGAAGGCCCCAGAAGGAGCTGGGCACGTGGTAGACAAAGATGACCCTCCATCTTGAAGTCCACGGGAGGAAGTTTCCCAGTCGCACAGCTATCTAAGATGAGGAATCGGGGACAAAGCTTGAATACAGGGCATGATATTCTCCACGTGTATTCGAGTTGCTTTTAGGGCATTAAGAGAAGAAATCTCAGGGACGGAGGCGTGGGGGAGGAATGCCAATTCGTGACGTGCGGATGTGGCGCAGCTGCTGGTGTTCCACGGAACAGGGGCCTGAAGCTCAATCTGCTTTCCTAGGAGATGTCATCATCATCTTTATTATTATTACTTTCACCAAGTTGACACTGTCGCCTGAGCTGGTTCTTCAAGAAGGGCTTTCCGAGTTGAAATGGATTCGTATCTTTTTCTACCAGACTCCAAAAACAAATGCAGACCCCGGAGGATACATATTTAGAACTCTAATGGATTTTTCTAGGTAAAATCTACTCTGCCATCTCTTAAAACAGATGAGTTCAGTTGCACAAATACATTCATGTCAAACTACTTCAAAAAGCAATCTGCGTCAAGCTCCATAGATCATGTTGGAGTTTTTATTCCTGTATTAGACATCACTGTAGGTCACAGAAAGAGAGGAAATGAAAAAGCTTGAGCAGTTGTTTTCCATTGTTAAACATTTTTTTAAACGTAGTTCCAGTTTAATTGAAATTATTTGCCAAGGTAAACATGTTTACTATCTGGGGAACTGTTTCCTGATACAGGTCGAAGGGACTCAGTGAGACCATGGAACAGTGACTTTGGCAAGTGTTGTGGAAAAAGTAATTAACTCGGGTTTTCGGAGAGTGATGGTCTAGGCCTGTCTTTCATGCTGTTGGGGAAACGTCAGAGAGAGAAGTTGGCTGGGCGAGGCCTTTCCCAAGGGTTTCCAGATCCAGATTCCTGCTTTCCATACATTTACATTTTCAGCTTTAGTGGAGGGGATTGTGGGCAGAAAGAGCTATTCTCGTTGCCATAACCTAAAATCTCAGGAGCAGTAAGCGATGCTCTCCTTCTCTTCCGGGGAAGGCCAGCTCTGCAGATCCAGGAATGAGTGATGATGGGCAAGAGAAGGAAAGCGGGAAGGCTATGGGCGGTTACGGACCCCAAGTCCAAATGGCTGGTTTTGATCAACATGTACCCTTTGCCTAATGCTAATCCATTTGTTCATTTATTGGAGTTTAAAACCGAGCCCTGTGCCCTCCAGCCTCAGCAAGCAAAGACATAATTTAAAGTACCAAAACACAAATGTGCTATTTATTCCCACGTGAAAGAGTCATTCTTACAGCGACTTACATTTTTTTTTTCCTTCAGGAAGCTAGATCTTTTCAAGTTATTTACCATGTTGTCAATTATTACCATCATTAATAATGATAATGACAATCACTGAGCCCCAGCAATGTGCTGCGGAATAAATAGAGTACTGAGCTAGGCTTCAGCCCAACCTAGGGAAACAATGGTGGTTTTGTTTCCTGCCAGAGTTCACAGAGCAGGGATGGCAAATATCAAGAAGGTCTGGACCCATTATCTCCCCTCATCTTTTTTTCATTTCAATGCTCCCTTTTTTTGCAATCCCTTGTGCATACAGAGGGTGCGAATCACAGCCAGCCTCTATGTATGACCTGGCACTGGTTCCACAGCCCTTGCAGTTCTCCAGGCTGGCACTAATTGCCAGATGCCCCCAGCTGAGTGGGACTGGATGTCAGAGCCACTGGATGCACTATTAATGGAATCTGTTATCAAGTCACAAGACAAGATGCCAGTCTGGCACCATTCTGTAAACTGGAAGTGCATGGGGGGAACACAGACTCCCTGTCTGACGATGAATAGCTAAGCCGTGAAACCAATTGACTGACTACCTACTAGGAATTAGCCTGTCACAAATGACTGTACTATGGGCAAGGAAGGAGTGTGTGTTTGTGGGGCTGTTTGCCTGTCTCTCTGTGTGTATGTGTTTTCATCAGCCTTGTAAATGCATATAGAAAGGCATCCAGAGAATAACTAATAGCTAAGATTCTTGGCTGGTGTCTTGCCTGGATTAATGTGTTCTGATAGCATTATGAATATAAATATAAGTGAAACATTAGGAGCAAGAGTAGAAATTGAATAATAACTCTTTTCTGAAGAGTAATTGCTTTGGAATAATTTACCCTCACAATTTCCATTTTCCTAAATAAATACATAATTTGTTTTGATCACTTCACTTTATAAAGTTTGACTTCATACACATTTGAAGGGACGTCAACCCCTGCTGTCCCAGCTTCCCACTCTAGGATTCTGAAGCTCAGTTTTAAAGATGAGGAAGATGGCTGTTATGGTTTGATCATGTCTCCCACAAGCTCATGTGCTGAATGCTTGGCTTCCAGTTGATGGCATTGTTTGGAGAGATGGTGTAAGAGATAAGCCCTACCTAGAAGAAGTAGGTAACTGGGGGTGAGTGATTTTGAAGGTTCCTGGTCCCTTCTGATCTCGATCTCTCTCTCTCTCTCTCTCTCTCTCTCTCTCTCTCTCTCTCTCTCTCTCTCTCTCTCTCCTTCCTTCTTCTCTCTCTCCTTCTCTCTGTCTCTCTCTGTCTCTGTCTCTCTCTCTCCCTCCCTCCCTCCCTCTCTCTCTCCTTATCTATCATGAAGTAAATCCCCTCTGCTGTATACTCTGTGAGCATTTCTGCTTTGCCATGCCCTTCCCACCATGGAGGACTGTGACACTTTACACCAAAGAAAAGCCTTCTTCCTTTATGCCAGGCATTTGGTCACACCAGTGAGAAAGTTATTGTTACACCTTTCTTATTTCTGCCCCCACTTTAGCTCAGATGTCTACAGGACAAGGCTCATAAACAAAGCCAAGCAATCCCAGGGCAGAGAAGCAAATGGCATTTGCTATTTGTCCCTTTTGTGACCTACGTAGTACTAATCAATCACATAAGACCAGAAGTCACCACCACCATGGAAACTCCTAAAATGTAAGTTTTTCCAAAAGTGTGTGTGAAGACTTTTTACTGAGAAGGAAGGAGAGCACTAATGCTCTTCACCTTCTCCTCTATCCACTTAGCTTCTGCCAGTCACCTCAGTTCTCAGCACACCTCTCTATCCAGGCTGTGGGTAGAAACACAGGACCCCCAATCAGTGTGGTTCTCAGCCCTTCTCCATCCCAGGCTCTGGCTAGAAACACAGGACCCCAGGCATACACACAAACCCAATACAGGATGCAGGGCCCATGCACACGTGCTGAAGATCGATTTCTACCTTTGGACGACACACATTATACTGAGATCCAAATATCACCTTCATTTTTGTATAGTTATCTCCGTGGGAGCTACCTACAGGTATCAAGGGCAAATTTGGTTTAGGCCAATTAAATTTGTTTTTCTTTATTATTCAGGCATGTAAAATCATCAAAATACATTTATTATATTATTCAAAAATAACTTTTCTGCATATACACATATTTTACAAGTGCAATGGGCTCCTGCTATTGGAACTTAGTTAACGGTGGTTTCCAGTTTCCTCCTTACAGGGAGTGATGATGAATTTACTGCTTTTCCTATTTCATGGTAAAGGAGAAAGAAAAGGGGGTAGAAGGAGTATGGAAACTTCCTTAATTCAAATGATCTGAAATTTGTACCTTTACACTTCCGACTACAGGGCACAGATTTGCTGTGACCCTCCTGTAAACCTCTCAGTTAAAAAGCCTGGGGAGTTTCATGGTGTGTCACCCCCAGCCACTGGCCAGCAAGTTGAGGACAAGCAAAAGCAGTCAAGCCATGCTACTGCTTCTCTCGTGCTGGAGGGCTGGACCATTTCAGGTTAGCAGTCTAGATCCATCCTTCTTCCCTTTGGAGAGGCCTCCTGCACAGAGGTGGGGCCACAGAGCACAGTGCTTTTCCTTGTGGGGAAGTGCCAAGTGCATTTGCATCATCGGCAGATTGTGAGGTTTTTCACCCTCTGGAATCAGGCTTGTTCAGATGCTCATCTCTGTGTTGTCTCGTTTTTAAAAATGGAAGCTCTGTGACATCACAGACCACATCTGCCTCAAGCTCTACTGTATCTCCACAGCACTGCTTACAGCTCAGCAAATATCTATTGACGGGATGAATGTGTTCATTTATCCACTCTGCAGATACAACCAATGACAAAAATTAGTCCACACCTTTGAGAAGTTCTCAGTTATAACAGAAATGATCACTAAACCATTACAGTGAGAGTGTGGGAGAGGAAGAAACTGTGCTGAACTAGACAGAGCATTTATATTACATGATGTATGGCACCATATGAACATAGACATAGTCGCTATTCTGCCCCCTCCCACATTAAGTTATTCTTCCAACAATTAGTCACAGAGTGTTTGAGCACTGCGGCCCTCTCAGTCATTAGGAGCCATGCTGGGATATGAGGCCATCAGTGCCAGGCAGCCCAGTGCTAATGACAAGATGGGGTAGAGTCCAGGCTGCCAAAAGCTCAGCAGGCATCACTAGTTAACCTAGGCAGTGGGTGGGAGCAGGCAGCCGGTTCAGGGGTGACTTCAAAGTTCAATCAGTGTGGTAGCTACTCATTTTTGTAGCCGATGGATTGGTAAGGTAATGGTTTCTGCAGCTGTGGTGGTTGGAATGAGAACGGCCCCCCATAGACTCATATGTTTACATGCTTGGTCCCCAGTTGGTAAACTGTTTGGAAAGGATTAGGAGATGTGGCCTTGTTGGAGGATGTATGTCACTTTCAAAAGCCCATGTTAGCCCCCACCCCCACCCCCACCCCACCCCCAGCCTCTCTCTCCCTCTCTGCCTGCTGCCTGAAGATCAGGATGTGAGCTCTCAGCTGCTTCTCCAGCACCATGCCTGCCTGCCACCACGGTGATGGCATCAATGATGACAATGGACTGACCCTCTGAATCTATAAGCAAGCCCCAATTAAACATTTTCTTTTGTACGTTGTCTTGGTCATAGTTTCTCTTCACAGCAATAGAACACTAAGACAGATAGATGGTGGTACCAGGACTGGGTTATTATTATTAAAGACCTGGTCATGCTGCTTGTTAGTGAAATATGGAAAACTTTGAGGCTTTGGATTAGAAAAGTAGTTACAAGCTTTAAGTGGGGCTTAATGGGCCACCATAGTAGTAGGACCATGGAAGACAGTAGTGCTCAAGGAGATTTGGACTATATGGGCCTGGCTCAAGAGGTTTCAGAAGTGAGAATATTAACAAGTGGCCCAGAGACCATTCTTAAGATATTTTGGCAAAAAAATAAAATGTGGCTGTTTTTTACCCTTAACCTAAAAATCTGCCTGAAGCTAAACTAAAGGGTTTTTACACTTGATCTTAGCCAAAAGGCCGAGAAGCGATACTAAAGGGTTTTTTAACTAATGCATTGGCAGAGGAGATGTCAAGACAGCCTAGAATTGACTGTGTTACATGGTTATTTGTGATCACTCTTAGGCAGATCTACAATGACAAGGAGCAAGCAGACCAAAGAGAAACACAGAAGGCACAGTTTGAGAAGAAAAGAAGCACTAGGAAATGTAATGTTGGACCCAAGTCTTGTTCAAGATGATGAGAAGGTTAAAGAAAAGGTTGATGCTAAATGGAATAAAGGGAGTGGTGTCCTCGGGGCAAGACCCCACCCAGCTAATCCTCCAACCCATGAAAGGAAAAGGCTGTGGATCTCCTAAGCCTAAACAAGGACAGAAAGCTTTGTGCAATGTAATTCAAGGAGGGGACCTGGTTCCAGCACCAGCAAGCAGAAGAACTTGTCAGCGATGGCCATGTGGTTCTGAATTAGAGCTAAGAAGGATACAGGAAGAGGGTTGTGGGGTTTTTCTCTGAGGCTAAGGAAAGCCTCTTAGGCCAAGCATATGGGAGGGAAATCCCTGAATGGAGGCCCAGAGAGGTCATTGCATGAAGCTGTGAAGGTGAAGCCTGCTTTGCATTGGAGACCCAAACCTGTTGGAAATGTCAGAGCCATGGGATACCTGACAGTTGCAGATGTGGTGTAGAACTGGCCCCAGATAGACAAGTGTGCTGCGGTCAACAAAGCCGAAGGGAACCGGAGATCGGAAGAGCTCTGTGACGTCAGACACAGAGATGCAGAATTTGGAGTTCGCCCTGCTGGGATCTGGTCTGGCTCTAGTCCAGCATTGCCTCCCTATGCCCCCTTTCCTCCCTTTTGGAACGGTAATGTATATTCTGTGCCAAAGTATGTTGGAAATATGTGATCCATTTTTGCTTTGCTTTTGTTTGTTGGTTGGTTTGTTTGATTTTTTTTCTTATTTTATAGGGGGTTACAGTTAAGAGATTTCCTTAAGTCTCAGAAGAAACATTAGACTTTTTTTTCCTTTTATTTTAATTTTACAATACCATTCAGTTCTACATATCAGCCACGGATTCCCCTGTTCTCCCCCCTCCTGTCCCCCTCCCCTTTCCCCCAGCCCACTCCCCATTCCCACCTCCTCCAGGGTAAAGCCTCCCTGAGGACTGAGATCAACCTGGTAGACTCAGTCCAGGCAGGTCCAGTCCCCTCCTCCCAGATTGAGCCAAGAGTCCCTGCATAAGTCCCAGGTTTCAAACAACTAACTCATGCAATGAGCCCAGGACCTGGTACCACTGCCTAGATGCCCCCAAAACAGATCAAGCCAATCGACTGTCTCACCTATTCAGAGGGCCTGATCCAGTTGGGGGCCCTTCAGCCTTTGGTTCATAGTTCATGTGTTTCCATTCGTTTGGCTATTTGTCCCTGTGCTTCATCCAACCTTGGTTTCAATAATTCTCGCTCATATAAACCCTCCTCTTTCTCACTAATTAGACTCCTGGAGCTCCACCCGGGGCCTAGCCGTGGATCTCTGCATCCAGATTCCTCAGTCCTTGGATGGGCTTTCTGGCACGACTATTAGGGTGTTTGGCCATCCCATCACCAGAGTAGGTCAGTTCTGGCTGTCTCTCGACCATTGCCAGCAGTCTATTGTGGGGGTATCTTGAAACATTAGACTTTTAAGCAGTCTTGAGACTGGAAAAGACTATTCAGACTTTTGAAGTTGTGCTGAATGCAGTTTACTTAATCCTATGGCTACAAGTCTGTGAGAGCCATGGAACCAAATGTGGTGGTTTGAATGAGAACAGCATTCATAGGCTCGTCTGTTGTTCTCATGCTTGGTTCCCAGTCGGTGAACTGTTTGGAAAGAATTAGGAGGTATGGCTCACTTGAGGTGGACTTTGAATTTTCAAAAGCCTATACCAGACCCAGGCTTTCTCTCTCTTTTCCTCTCTCTGTCTCTGTCTCTGTCTCTCTCTCTCCCTGAGGATCAGGATATGAGCTCTCAATTACTTCCCCAGCACCATACCTACCCACCTGTCATAACAATATCCCCTATGTGATGATGATGGACTAACCCTCTGAATCTGTAAGCAAGCCCCTAATTAGATGGTTTCTTCTATAAGTTGCTTTGGTTATGGTTTCTCTTCACAGCAACAGAATACTAACCAAGACAGAAGCTATGTGAAAATTCCCAAAAGTTCTGGAGAGCTGCTTATGAGCAATCCATCTTCCTTCCCTTAGTTATTTCCCAATTTAGGATTTTGTCATCACTTTTCAGGATCAGAATTAGGACTTAGCCATAGTGCTTGTGTTGGTCAGGGTGACTATTGCTATGATAAACACCGTGACCAAAAGCAAGTTGGGGAGGAAAGGGTTTGTTTGACTTACACTTCAGCATTGCTGTTTATCACTGAAGGGAGTCAAGATAGGAACTCAAGCAGGGCAGGAACCTTGAGGCAGGAACTGATGCAGAAGCCATGGAGGAGTTTGCTTACTGGCTTGCTCCATGTGGCTTGCTCAGCCTGCTTCCTTATAGAAGCCAGGATCACCAGCCTAGATATGGCACCACCCACAGTGGCCTGGGCCCTCTCCCATCAATCATTAATTAAGACAATGCCCTACAAGCTTGCCTACAGCCTATTCTTATAGAGGCATTTTCTTAATTGAAGTTCCTCTCTCTCTGATGACTCTAGCTTGTGATAGGTTGACATAAAACTAGCTACCATGGTGCAGAATGTCTTCAAATACCTTTATTTCACACTTGGCTTAAGGGCCTCTGGTCTTGGGACTGAAGGTCTTTTAGGTAATGAGCCACCTGGAACCAGGAAAGATAATCTGTATTATTATTATGCACAATGTATTGACTACATGCTGTGATTTCCCTAACTTAGATGAAGTCTAATCTCCAGAGAGATAGCTAAGGAGAGAATAAATCATGAGAATTTAGGCCACTTAAATGGGGCCAGTCTCTGCATTAAAGAGGCCTAGGGGAGCTCATCCACCTTTCTATATTTTGAGAAGTCATTGAAGGCACCATTGGAGAGAAATGGGGCCTTATCTGTCACCAGATCTACTGGTGCCACAGTCTTGAACTTCCCAGCTTCAAGAACTATGAACAATAAAATTATCTCATTTATAAAATACCCAGCATAAAATATTTTGTTATAGAAGCCTGAACAGACACAGAACACACAGATTAAATTGCAGCTTTATTTGTGCCCCAAATGAAGACTTGGTGCATGGTTGAAATAGTCTTGTTGTTTAGTAGCTAACAACAATAAATTGATGTTTATTATGCAGTGATTATGCACCAGAACTCCATTCTACACACTTTTCTATTGACTGGCGTATTTAATATTCATAACTGTCCTCTGAGGTGGCTACTGTTACTATATCATCTTACAGAAAAGGAGACAAGCCCAGAGAATTTGAGTGACTTGCCTTTGAATCACAAGACTCATAAATGATAGGATGAGGCAAAACCCAGAAAGCCAGCTCTTGAGACACAAGACCTAACTATCACTGCTATTTGTGAAATGACCACTGTGTGCCAAGGACTTATTTTTACCTCTGTAAGTCTATTTCTTTTATTTTATTTTTAGATTTGGGGTGTGTGTATGTGTGTGTCCATCTATGTGCAGGTGGAGGTGAGAAGTCAACACTGTGTCTTCCTCAATTGTCTTCCACCTTATTTTCTGAGGCAGGGTCTCTCACTGAACCTGGAGCTCACTGATGTGGGTAGACTGGCTACCTGCAATCCCAGAGATCCTCCCATCTCTACCCCCCCCCCCCCAGTGCTGGTATTACAAGCATGTACCATCACATCTGGCTTTTTCCTGGGTGCTATCAATTCAGGTTCTTATGTATGCATGGCAAACATTTTACCTACTGAGCCTATAGGTCTATTTCTTATAAAAACACGGAAAATAGGTATTACCTCCTCATTTTGCAGACAAGGACATTTATGGATGGCCCAGTAAGTCCCAGTATCAGGGTGTAAATCCTGTCTGTCAGCCATCACTCACCTAAAAGGCATCTGCTCCACCCCACTGCCTAGGCTGCTTTTGTGGTCCTCCTTTCCACTGATTATCTTAATCTCACCTGGTTCTTGCTTTATTTTGTTTCCTTTGATCAAAAGCAGAAATAAGAAGTTCTAATTAAGCATAGACAGGAGGGTCTATGTCCCTTTCTGAGAATTTTAATTTTTCACACTCATAGGCTACCACGTATCTTTCCAGCAATGTTCCTTTGCTTAGCATCCTCTGTTCATGGCGAAAGTGGGCATTATTGTCCCTGTCTTCTGAAATGAATAAACCTCACAATGAACAGAGGGTGAATAATAAGCCCAGAGGGCCTGCACCTGCTCCTGCTATACTCTCATTTACTTGCTTTTATTTCCACTTTCTGTAAACATCCTGAAGAAAATGTGGTAGGTGGGAGAGTCTGTAATGGAGATATCTGAGAAGAGAACAGAGGATCACAGTTAAACACGGAGGCCTGAAATTACATATTTACCACTGCTGCTTACTGAAATGGTGTTAACAGAAACTGCAATAACAATATTCAGAGTCAAGTAATGTAAACTGGCTCCATAGCCACACACCAGGAACTCCAGGAAGGAAATACACAGGAAGAACTACCAAAAAAAACTTTTAAATTCAGAACTAAATAATAAATTTTCAGATTGAACTGGTCAGTGCAGTATCAAACTCAGTATATGTAAAAACACGCACCTATGGAGACATCAGGATGAAAGTCCAATCACTAGAAATAAAGAAAAGATCATAAAAGCATCTCAAATGAATGGAGGACTAGGAAGCAGAAGGCCATGTCACTTCTCAAAGGCAACCACAGAAACTAGAGAAGAAGAAAGCTTTCAGAAATCTGAGAAAGAGGAAGGAAACATCTAGGAGAAATTACTTGTAACATAACATTCTAAAGCCATCCAAACTCATGAGGCTAAAACAAAAATACTATATATACACATACATATGCTATTAGGCACACACACACATTTTAAAAAGCATAGCCTATTGACTGTCATTATATCCTCTCTTAAGAAGACACTGGAGGGTGTCTTATCATAACAAGAAAAAAACAAAAACAAGAAACTAAGAAAACAGACATAAGGTGAGAACAAGAAAAATGGGAAACTCAGAATATGGAACTATTTAAGAAATGAAGGGAAATCCCAAATGACAGTGATCTTGGGATTGCTCAGGAAGACAAAGACAGCTGTGCATGCAACTAGACCGTATCCAAACAAGAAGAAAAACAGGACTTCAGCAGCACATTTGTAAAACAGAGGTCAAATGGATAGAAAAAGGTAGATTTGACCATACGAGGAAGCAATATCTACCCAGAGGCTTAGGAATAATGGGCTGGCAAGATGGCTCAGAGGGTAAGGGGGCTCTCCCTGCAAGCCCCACCACCCGAGTGGAATCCCTGAAACCCACGGTAGGGTGAGAGGGAAGAAGTGACTCCACAGACTTGTCCTCTGACCTCTAAACGGGTGCTATGGCACACCCCGGCCCAGTCATGCACACACAAAGTAATAATGAATAAAATTTAAAAGCTTAGAAGTAAAACTCTAGGCGAACACAAAAACAATTCAATGAAAATTTTATCATAAAAATATAGGCTGAATATGATGCTATGTGCCTGCTATTCCTGCCTTTGAGAGGTGGAGGCCAGGAGATTAGAAGCTCAAGGCCAAAGAAGAAGAGTAGATGGAAATAAAAAAAAAATGTAAAGGGATATGATTACAGTATACTACATGGATTTACTTTGAATAATAGTAACATGTTCAAAAAAAACATAAGCATTAAATATTGAATAAGTAAAATTATAGCATTATTATGTTGGAGAAAAAAGAGGGGAGAGGGAGTGAATAGGCAAATACAAGTAGTGAAAATCCTCATTTCCTGTAGTAAAATAAGGGGATATTATTTACAAAGAAATGCTGTTGCTGTTGTGTGAATGTATCCTGTAGGGAAGCAGCCAAGAGTTGAACATTCTTGCCTCTAGAGCAGTGGTTCTAAGCCTGTGGGTCTTGACCCCTTTGGGGGTCAAATGACTGTTTCACAGGGGTCGTATATCAGATATCCAGCACATCCGTGATTAACACTACAATTTACAACAGTAGCAAAATTACAGTTATGAAGTAGCAATGAAAATAATTGTATGGTTGGGGGTCAGCACAACATGAGGAACTGTATTCAAGGGCCGCAGCCTTAGGAAGGTTGGGAACCACTGTCTAGAGGGTGGGGAGAGGAAAAGAGCTTAGGAGATAGGGATTTTCCAAACGATGACGATCCCTGCCACCCCACACATGGAAGCTGGAGGATCAGGGTATCAAGCTCTTGCTTGGCCAGCTAGAGGCCTGACCGGCCAGCTACAGCACTGGATAACAAATGAAGTTACCACCAGTTGTATTTAACCTTGAGCTGGAGATTCTACTTAATACAAAACTAGAAAAAAAAAATGTACCTAGAGTCAAGAAGAATAAGCAGAATTAATCTAGTTTTCAGGCTATATGATTGTAAATGTAGAAGATCTGATGTAAATTGCCAGAAAGCTAATAAAAGTAAGAAGTAATTTTTATCAATGTTTAAAATGAAGTCAATATACAAAAAAAAAACCCACTTGTATTTCCACATACCAGTAAAAGACAATGACAAATTTAAAGCCCTGTCACTTACAATAGCACCAGATACAAAATGCTAACAGATAAATGCGAGAAAATTAGACAAGCCATTGCGCACTGAAAACCTCAAAGCATTGTAGAAAGTAACTGAAGAGCTAAATAAACTAAACAAGACTCCAGGTTGCTAAGAAAGTTTCTCTCCCTGAATTAATCTATAGTTCAGGTTCATCTCAACCAAAATCCCAGCAATTTACTTTCATAGAGTTAACCAGCTGATTCCAAAATTATGTGGAAATGCAAAGAGGAGAACAGCTCAAACAGCTTGTGTAAGAATAATACACTGGGCATGAAAATAAATAACCAATGCCAACCTTTCTTATAAGTAATTAACACACATTGCATGTTTTGTGGGTCTTTGTTGTTGTTATTGTTGTTTTGGGGGTTGGGTGAGATAGGATCTTGTGTAGCCCTGGCTTGCCTCTAACTCAATATGTAGCTAAGAATGACCTTTAACTCTTGATCCTCTAGCCTCCATCTCCTAAGTGCTAGAACTCCTGGTTTCTAGTTCTCTAGACTGGTATTTTCCACTGGCTCTCAACTACCCAATAAATTGTCCCATCAACATCTCAAACCAGTCTATCCAAAGCTTCACTTAGAACCCAAGCCCACACACCTGAAATGCGTCTAGAGGACAGCCTCCACTCAGTCTTGGGTGCTGGACACCTACCTGGTAATCACCAAACGCACAAGGCAGTATAGAGGAAGCAAGAATCAGATAAAATCTCAACCTTTATAACTGGAACAACTGAAAATGGCTTATCAGGAAAACAAAAAAACGCAAGTCCAGGGAAGGCACATTGCATTCCGGAGGGAAGATGCTGAGGTTGTGGACGGATTCATTTCAACGTGCTTGCACGACATCGGGGTGGAGGGCTCCAGCGGACAGTTGGAAAAGCCACAGCACGTGACAGATTGTTGACCTTAGCTGCAGAGATGACAGCTCCAGAGCCTTTCTGAAAAGTTTAAACTGCGGTTTGACAGGAATCGTGGTGTTTCCAAGAGGGAAAGAACTCGGAACCATTCAGCTGTGGAGGACAAACCATAGAGAAGCAGGGCAAGAGAGGAGGGCTGAGAAGGGGTGACGCACGGGGAGTGTGCACGTGACCCGTTAGGCCAGGCGGTAGTCGTCGGGTTTCTGTGCCAGTGTCTTTACTAGGTAGTTCCTGAATGTATGGCTTCCTTCCCCCCTCTTTGTTCAACGACATCTCTCCCCTCTACGTCCTTCCTTGCCTCTGTTTCTTTTTCTAGTCCAAAAGTACCTCCCTGGGGAAGGCTGTGAGGAGGACAAAGGCCCGGCTGTGGCTTTCTCATCCCTCTGTGCATGGAGGCTGGACAGTAAGGAAGAGGAGAGCAGAAAAAGTCTTCAGGCTCTGGCTGCCCTTTCGGATTTGCACATTAACACTGCAGCGTTGACAGCCTGCCTGGGAGAGGCTGAAGGACTGTGTGTTCTGCATGTCTGCGATTTATTCCTTTGGCTCTGTAAGATGTGACACTGCATAATGGCCACGAAAAGATAATTCTGATCCTCTGACTGTCTTGGGAAAGTTCCAGGAAGGCATATGGCCATGAGCTTCTGGACCTGGTGTAGAGGAGCCTTTCCTCAGTGACTGGCTTTGCAGGTTTCCTCTCACTTCCGGGCCAACGCTTCTCACCTTTGTTTCATCCTGTTTTCACTCAGGCGATAAAAGGCTTAAGTGTATCCAGTTGAAAGGATGGAAAATATTAATGTAAGAGCAAGCCATCATTATGACACATATCAATTTCTCACCTCCGAGGCCATGCACAAAGGCAGGGCTCTGGAAATTAACCCAGCCAGGAGTGGAGGAAAAAAGGTCTGGAGGGGTCTAGATACACGCTGTGAAAATAGGAGTTTTTAAACCATGCAAGAGCCCAGCATTCTCCCCTATAGATCGACAGAAAGGTGATTATTTTACAAAACATCTTCCTAGGAATAAGTTGCTTAAATATACTGCAGCAAACTACTCTGTATCGATGATCCTAAATTTCAAGTATATTGGAGGAATTATTCATTTTTCACTAGAACACATTTCGATCTATGTGTGGTGGTTTAAATGAGAATGGCCCCCAAAGACTCATATGTTTGAAGGCTTGATTCCCATTTGGAGGACTGTTTAGGAAGGATTAGGAGGTGTGGCCTTGTTGGAGGAGGTGTGTCACTGGAGGTTTCAAAAGCCCAGTCTCTCCGCCTCCATCTTGCAAATAAAATGTGAGCTCTTAAGTTATAGCTCCAGCACCTTGCCTGCCGGCCTACCTCCATGCTGCCACCATGGCTTTCAGGATTACCTCTGAAACTGGAAGTAAGCCCCCAATTAAATGCTTTCTTTTGTAAACTGTCTTGGTCATGGTATCTCTTCATAGCAATAGAATAGTAACTAATACACTATGGATATTTTACTTTAAAATACTTGAGACAGAAGGTTCACCTAAGTCCATCGCTTTGAGATCAAGCTGGGAAGCATCACAAAATCTTCTTCAAGTAATTATAAACATAAAAATCAGGTGCAGTGGTGCATACCTGTAATCCCAGAACTCAGAAGGTGGGGGCAAAGAGGATCATGAGTTCAAGGTCAGCCTGGGCTGCATAGTAAGCCCCTCTCTCACAACAGCTGATGGTTAAGGCTGGGGACATGGTTCAGCAGCAAAGAGAACTGATGCTCTCCTAGAGATCCCATGTTAGGCAGCTCTCAACTACCGTAACCACAGCCCCATGGGATCCACTGCCCTCTTGTGGCCTCCTTTGAACACCTATACTCACATGAACATACCCACACACAGATACACATACACACACACATAATTAATAATAAATCCTTTTTAAAAAGCAGATCATTCAATTAATTAACAAGATAAAATACTTGGGTAGCACAAAGAAGCCTAAGTTTTTCTTAAGCTTCTAGGTATTGAGTCAGAATTAAGCAATTAACTGTTATATATTTTAAATTTATTTAAAACTCTTCTTTACTGGGTACCTGTTGTTTGTTTTAGCGTGTGTGTGTGTGTGTGTGTGTGTGTGTGTGTGTGTGTGTGTGTGTGATGGGCCTAAATGGTCATTAAAAAACTCATGAAATATCAGCCCAGACCCTAGTCCCTTCAAATAATGCTCTGCCCCTAATACTGCCTTTTACAATGAGCTCCCAGAAGAATGCCTGTCAAGTGGTCTCCCAGGAACCAATCTTTATTTACTTATCAGTATGTCTTGACTTCTCTTTCAAAACATTCTTGAGATTCATACTGTTTGGAAAAGGAGAAAGCGATTGTGTGGAGACAGGGCCTCCCAGGGGCATGAGGCCTTGGCTTTGGCCTCAATATGCTTTCCCCTAGGGAAGAGCTCAGAATCATTTTGTAACTGAAAAGCTTTAAAAAAAAAATTGTCCCCGCTGGTGGTCAGCCTTAAATGGTCAGGCTTTGTTTTCTTATACCATTGGTCATTATACCATTAAGCCCACAAGCAAATGACTGCTGTATTAATTTGAGGAAAAGGAGCTGTAGGCACTCTTGGGCAATCTAAACAGACTAACCTAAACATTGGCTACAGATAGTCAATCTTAGGGAACCTGGTTATCAACTCAGAACTAGAGAGTGTTCTCACTCCCCAGAGCCTTAAAGCTAGTGAACACCAAGGGGTGGATCAGCAGAAAGACACAGGGGCTGTCAGGGTCTTAGACGGTATGTTGGGGCTGTGGAATTCTTCACTTCTTGCCAGCAAGAGAGTGATGCTTGTGGAAGGTGCACAGGGAGTCTTCAGCTGTGACAGAGGCTTTCTCACCTCAGGGAATCAATAACTTAGGGAGCCAGGATGCTAATAATCAATGGCCACCAAAGGCACCCCAGGCCAGGGTCTTCTGGGTCATTTGTCCCACAGAAGAGTGGAAGGGTAAGGTCCAGAAAAGAGTTTTGTTATAGGTGGAAGTGTAGGGAAAAGGTGAGCAGAGTTCTTGTATAGAAGGACAGGGCTCCATGAAAGGGGTGTCACTGAGGGCTCCACTCTAAGAGTCAGTACGGCTTTACTGAGCTGATGCATGGGGGCAGGGTGAGCTGGCCAGGCTAGCTGCCCCACCCACCAAGCGGTTACACAGCTCTCTATCCCTTGGTCTACACTAGAGTTCGAGGCACACCTTCCAGAGCCAATGAAGTAGCTGAGCATGCTCAGCTTCCAGGCAGCTATGCTTATTAAAGTTGCTGTACAAAAGGAAAAGAAAGATAAAGGCAGGCAACCAGAGAGGAACTAGATCCCTAATTAGTTTGGTATTTCTGGCCTCTGAACCAAAGACAATTCCAGCTTCTGCCCAGACAGAACCGGTTGGGAAGGACAAGATGCTGAACTGTTCATCTTTAAGATCCCTGCACAGATACTGCCTGACTAGTTTCTTCTGTCTTTATCAGAAAGATTTGTGTTCTGTGCATCAGTGGCTTTCTTCACACTGGGTCCCCGGTTTTACATAGTTGGGCCAAGGTTTTTTGGTTATTGTTTTTCTTCCCTGGGTCTGCGAGTCCCTTCCCACAGTACTCAATAAAGCCACAGCTGGGGTGAGTGGGGCTAACGTTGGACTTGCAGCTTGTGCATTTGCATATGGACCCCTATGTTTGGAGGGGTCCATGTTTGGCTTAATGCTGTGTGCCTGCCATTTTCATAACGTTCTGAATATTGATTTTGCATTGGACCCCACAAATTATGGAGCTAACCTTGGAACTGAGTAGTGGTTCATTTCATCTATCTATAACATAGGAGGGGAACTGGGGACAGATAAATAGTTCCCAAGAGCAGTGGGTAGATGGTAACCTGTAACAACTTGTACAGAACACAAAGGCCACAGAAACAGAAACCAGTTACTGTCCTCGAACAATCTCACAGTCTAGAAGGACAGATTTTCTTTTCAAACTTTCCATTTCCAATCCCTGGAAATTCACATGACTATATTGAGCTTCAGAAAGAATGGAAAACAATCACATGCCATAGGAAAATGGTAAATAGAAAAAGAAAAAAAAGCACGAAGAGCAATTTTATAAACATATATGCTAGTGTGTGATTGTATGTAGGATTAGAAATTTGCACAACACAAGAAACTCGATTCGAGCACCAGGACTTGATACCCTCAGCTGTTAAAAACATTCTAACAAGGCCCGCAAAGAAGCGGACAAAGTAAGCGCTAAAGTGGCACTGACGGCCTTGTCAGGACTCCAGGAATTTGTACACACTAGGGAAAGGAACTCAGCAAAAAGAAAGGGAGACGGGGAGGGAGGGAGGAGGCAAGTTGACCATGTTCGATTTTTCAAAGTACAATGAGGTCCTCCAAGGAGGCAGCCAGTAGCAACTGTAAAATGAAGGGTAAGCCATATTTAGAGCAATAACTTTTATGAAATGTTAATCGGGTTTACTCTTAGAACTCCCTTTTTCATTATTATGTTTAATACCTAACACTAAAAAATTAATCAGGAAATTCCATCTGGCCAACAATTTCAATTTATGAAATTCCTTTTCCTGCAGAAGATTAAAAGCAATCCCTTGGAGTAAATTGAACATTCCAAGTCAGCCCCAAACAGCCTGAACAAAGACTCTAGAGTGTCGTTTTCTTTTTTATTGGAACATCTTTGAGTCACTTGTAATCTATAAATAAACTTGCATTTTACAGAAATTCCTCTACAAAAAGCAGTGCCATGCTTGGAATTCAACATATGAGACTATTTTTAAAAGTGTTTTGATTTTTAAAAAGCTAATTATGGGCCCCACATAACACAGGAGTTATAACTTGGATCACTACAAGTTTTGAGTTGCTTCACAACCCCTTAAAATAATTCTTTTATATCCACACCTTATTTTAAGTGCAAGTCAAGGTTAATTAAGGATTTTACTGATTATGGCCGCCCTGGTCTAGATAGGGAAAATGGAGTCAGCAATCTTAAATCAATCATTAGTATCATTTATGTTAAAAGTGTGTGTGTGTGTGTGTGTGTGTGTGTGTGTGTGTGTGTGTGTGTGTCCTACTTTGAAATCTCTTGGGTTTTCCTGGATATAATACCAGAAATTATCTAGTAATAAAATGAAATATTTGTGACAAAGATCCTCAAATAAAGAAAGGGACAAAAGGAATTTGGGGTGGGGAGCAAGGTTTCTCTTTCCAGAAAGTCATGCTCCAATATAAATATATAAAAAGTGACATTAGGAATACTAAAACTTGGGCCTAGATGTATTTGTCCAATTTGTTGGCTGATCTTTGGATCAAAAGGGAAGTGTTATTGTCATAGATCAGGCTGATGTGAAAGCCCATGCTTGGTACCATTACAGTCATCACTGTATATAAAAAGACACAGATGATATGACTTAGAATTTTAATATTTTGAAATTCCATGCTTCAGCAAGTAAATGTTAACTGCTCTTTTAACAGCATGTGGCCTAAAACTGCAAGAAAAGAGAAAGTAATTCAAGGAAGAAATTTATTTCTGCCTCCATCCTAATTGACAAGGATTAAATACCCAGATACAATCAGGCTTTTGCCCTAGAAAGAAAAAAAGTCTCTGAGTAGTTGTCTTGAAAGAAATCCTCTGCAGTGAAACAGACATCAGCTGCAGTAACCAGAGGCAGAACAACCCTCAGATACTCAACTCCTGTAACAGAAACTAATTGATTTTCTGTAATTTGGCCTGTCTTGCCAAATTATATTTCAGACAGAGTGAAAATTACCACTTCCAAGCTTGCTGTTTCTTGACAATTGAAAATGAGCAACAATATTTTTTCAAAGAAGAAAAAGGAAACACAACATTTGATTCTATGGTGCCATACAAATCCAACCAAAACATATACTCCAACTTCTTTTTCAACCTCAAGAAGAACTTCTGTTAACTTACATAGCACAGTGCATTTGATCCACTGCATGCCCAAGCCAATGCAAAGGGGTGTTATCACTCTGAAATAAATGACACTTCATATCCGAGTTGGGTAAGAAATTTTCTAGCAGAGAATTTTAGAAAGAGATTTAAAGAAAGAAAATGTATACCAACATAAAAGTACTTATGCTGTCCTTGAAGAAGAGAACCATGGTTATAGTCACTACAGGTGTCATGGGGAACCATTGTTCTAGGCAGTACAGGTGTCGTGGGGAACCCCTGTTCTAGGTACTACATGTGTCATGGAGAACCACTGTTCTAGGCACTACATGTGTCATGGGGAACCCCTATTCTAGGCACTACAGGTATCATGGGGAACCCCTGTTCTAGGCACTACAAGAGTCATGAGGAACCCCTGTTCTAGGCACTACAGGTATCATGGGGAACCCCTGTTCTAGGCACTACATGTGTCATGGAGAACCCCTGTTCTAGGCACTACATGTGTCATGGAGAACCCCTGTTCTAGGCACTACAAGAGTTATGGGGAACCCCTGTTATAGGCACTACAAGAGTTATGGGGAACCCCTGTTCTAGGCACTACAGGTGTCATGGGGAACCACTGCTATAGGAAGTGTCATTAGAAAACCATTGATTTAGGCACTACAAGTGTCGTAGGGAGGGTGTTAAATAGCAGTGACCTCCTCTGTAGATCTCAGGAGAAAGGCCACAGCATCTAAAATGATGCTTTGCCTAGAAAACTAAGCAAGACAAAGATTTTCTTTTCTAAACTCCACACACTTCATTTTGACATCTATGATTGTCATTCAACTCTGACAGACTATGAAATGTCAAACTGGTCCATATAAATCATGACAATATTGTTTGAAACTGCACGAGTTCAACTGTGGTAAGTAAAAGATAATAAAGTTATTTAATAAATATGAATACACTTTTAAAAATCCATGGGCTCTGCATCACTGTAAAATATTCTTCAAAGGTATATTTATACAACAGCAACCATAATAGAGAAAACAACTTTATAGAATGAATACAAATAAATATTAGACTGAAATGCAACCACTGTTTGCTGGAGTGATATTTTATATATTCTTACATCTGTTTGCCTTTTGAAATACACAATATTCAGTCCCATTCTTAACACTGTATCTTTTCAGTTTTACTATATGTAGAGAGGAGTGAAAATACCTTTAAGTAGCAAGGCTGATCTAAATGTTTGAACAACATCAATTTGAAATCACTGTTGGGCCATCATCCAATCTTATTGTTGAATTAGACTCTAGAGTCAGGTTCCAAGGAGACACAAAGAATTTCTGCACTGCTCTTTCCCATCCTAATTAGTATTCATGAATTGCTGAGAACTTTCCCCCTCTCTCCCCTCTCTCTGCATTTATCTCAGCAGTTGTATCATTTGATTGCTGCTTGATTTTAATCCAATACAGCACCTCTTCATAGAGCACGATGTTGCCTCTCAATAGCTATGCATTAAACTGTGGTGGACCTGAAGGCTCAGCCACCAACATTTCAGCCCTTATTGCTTTGTGTAGCTCATTTATTCTTGATTCAACATAAGAGATACCAGTTCAGACATGCACAGGTAGTGACACCAATTCTCTGACAGGATCTATAAGATAAGCTGTTCTGTTCTCGTCTGTACCACCATCAGGTGGAATGTGATGGATTTTTCCCCTCAGTGATCAAAGAAGAGTTGATTCACTAGGAGAAAGGTCTCACCAAAGTTCATGTGTCCCCATGAGGTTGTGTGTGTGTGTGTGTGTGTGTGTGTGTGTGTGTGTGTGTGTGTACACCCATGTGCACAAACTCTCTAGCTTTGATAGCTAGAATACTCAATTCCAAAGCACAAAATAGAGAACTCGTTTAGTGCCTTTTTTTTTTTTTTTTTTGCGGGGCTCTGATGAAATGCAAACCACAGCTTGCAGAAACATGGAGTTGAATGTTTTCTAGCTCTTAGTACTTACAACTCTGGATTATCTTCCTTCAAGCAAGTGATGAGCCAAGGGGATACATGCAGGTAGAACTTTTGCTGATACATGATTCCCGTTTCTTCCCAAGGCTTAGTCATATTTTTAGAACAGCAAGCTATTCCTTGGAATCAGTTAGAAGACCACAAAAAGATTATAGCTCCTAGGCCAGGCCTAATAACGATGTGCTGGCCTCATCTTCCCAGCTGGCATTTCATCTCCACCAAGGCCCTGAGCCGGGTGCTCTATTTCCTTGCATTGGAAATGAAGAAAGGGTTATAGATTTCTTTGCCCCAAAGCAATCTTCTAGAGAAGGCAATTGTTCCCTCCACATCAGTATTTTATCAGAAGCAAGACTTTAATGGAAAAATAAAAGGAAATGAATCCTGTTCTCCCAACTGCTCAGCAGGCATGTATTCCCAGTCTTTGTTTTCCCCCTATGGTGCTTCCCTGGATCTTAAAATGTGAGGTTTTCTAAGAAGAAACTTTGTGTTTAAAGAATGTCTTTTCAAAAACATGACCTCCGTTGTTCCTGTCACTTTCCTACATGCAGATAGTCTTATCAATTTTTGTCACATGCCCATCATCTTAAATGAATTTTGTTGTTGCTTTCTTTTTATAGGGAATTTATGTTGACCTTACTACCACCCTTTCCTATCCACATGGTTGAAATTTCAACACTGGGCTTCTTTCCATAGCCAAAAACCAAATAGAAAAAAAAAAACAGCCAACAGAGAGATCAAACTCATTACTGTGTTAAGTAACACTATGATAACAATTCACAGCCAGCTCTGTTAGACTATAAGGATATTTTATGTGTTCATCTGCTAAGAATTTTTAAAGCATTGCTTTTGTTTCTATAGGACAAAAGTAGTTAAGGAAAAGAGTAGTTCACACAGTTTTAAGATTTGCACATATATTCAAGTAGATTTTGAGATGCATTGCCATGATAGCAGAAGCTATCTTTTAATTTTATTTGAAATTATAATGTTGCAACTAAAATTGTTTGCTTCGTCTTAAAAAGCAGAAACTGTGTGCCACTTGTATGACTCCCCTCACATTGTAACACATGGCACTGAAGGAGTTACAAATCTTAACACACACACACACACCTTTTCCATATCACTTCCTCCACGGCACGTTAGTAAAAGGATAGAAAATGGGAAGGGCCACAGTTAAACACAGTCTTGATTTAGGGGAATATTTTTGTGTTTAGAAATCAATGCATTTATATAGATACATAAAGATGTTGAGTCAAATAGAGAGGTGAACCAGGCCATTCCAACTCTGACCATTCAAGACACAGGAAAGGATTAACGCAAACTAAGCATGTTATTTAAGACATGCTTCCTAACGAGTCTCCTTTATAAGTCACAACTGAAAATTAGCTCTGGCTCAAACATCTTTTTAAAGACACATTCTAAATCTGCTTGTATCATGTGACTAATGCTGGGGGGAGGGGAGAGCTGAGACCCTGCCTTGAAAAGAATGCGGTTAGAAACTCTGTCCTGCTACCTCCTGAGTGCCTTGAAAATGAAAATCCCTGTGTCTTCCAGATGACAGCCACCTTGTTGTGGATCCAAAATAGCTCTCTCAGCCAGAGAGCTGTCTGTCAGTAAGAGTTCTGACAGATACATACTTGGCATTCAAGAGAAGGCAAGAAATGGTCTCAGGAAAGAAGGTTTGGTAGAAGAACTGTCCTCCCTGACGAGCAAGGGGTGTTTGGAAAACATTGCCCCTCCTAGACACCACCAAGAGATCAATAGGCATTTCTGGAAATGAGAGATAATTTTGATAGAGAATGAAGCCAGGAAAATGGGCAATAAGTCCCTGTTTCCACCATTAGCTCTTATAGGCCTTTGGAAGGCCATGATTAGACAAAAATAATGCTCCAAACTGGAAGGTCCCCATTTGTTAAAGGAAGCAAATACATTTACATGCATAGGATTTTCTCTCCCTCTAGTGGTGGGGTGGAGGCCTTTGAAGTGACAGCATGTCATTACATAATACTGCTTTATGAATCTGGATGGGTTCCCACTGGAGTGCACTTTGTACAGAAAGTAGGCTGTTCTTTGTGTCCTCGCATTCTCTTTAGTGATTTCAGAAACTCGCCTAATACTCCGTGTGAGGTGGGGAACTGTCTCCTAACTACGTTGTCTAAGGGTGAGGTAGGAAGGTTCTCAGTGTTGCCTTTCTTCTACAATCCTATGAAAGGTGAAAGCACATTGCATTCACGGCAACTCTACTGACCAGAAAAACCACCCAAGAAGCTGGATGAGAAGGAAAAAGAAGAGCCATACACAGCAAAGGTGGAAAACATGGGGACTCAGAAGAGAGACCAAGGACCTCAAGAGTGATAATGCACCTGCTGTAACAGGAACTATTCAGAGATAAATTTTGAAACATTTTTCTACCTTTGTGTTCCAGCCACTTTCATTCCTTCCATTTTCATCTTTAGTTATGCAAAAATACTTCTGCTGTAGCAACTCAGATTATTCATTGGAAGTAGATAAAAAAGTAGAAAATACAGAAAAGTGACAATCATTTTTTAAATTTTATTTTTTATACGTATGTTTAAGAGAGACAGGGATGGGTAGGGCTGTGTGTAGGTGTCTGCAGAAACCAGAAGAAGGTGTCAGATCTTCTGAAGTTGCAGTTACAGACACTTGTGAGCCACTGGACCTGAGTGCTGGGAGCCAAACTCAGGGCCTCTGGAAGATCAGAAAGTGCTCTTAACCACTGAATTATGTCTGCGCCAGTTTCAACTTTATTTTTTCCAAACGGAGAGACTCTATTACATAATACCACATCTTCTTGTGAATATCAATGGAAACATCATAAATTGTAGCTGTCTAATCTTCAGGTTAGCGATCAATAGCTGAAAACCAATCAGTATGAAATATGCGGAGTACATATCTTTTCTTTCTCTATACTCAGGCATCAGTCATCAATGACTTCTGCTGGATCACTCCTCTTGGAAATCTCCAACGCAATCAAGCACCTAAGTTTGTTTGCACAGAAAATGGGTTCCTTTTCTGGCTTCTTTTACCTTACATTAGACACTCAGACACGTAAGTCAGAAACACAGAAGTTTCGCCCCCCCCCCCAACCCCCTACTTTTCATCAGGTCCCTCAATCTCACCTTACACACCTGCTGGAAATAGGTGTTTTATTTTGCCCTTCATCACTACCCCAATACAGCATCTCTTTTCTAAAAAAATCATACCCTCTCAATAACACCTACTGTCTTTTGTCAAATACACTCTCCATGCTGCTCTATTTCAAATATTTTTGAGGTGTCTACTATGAAAATACTGTGGTGAATACCAGACAAGGGTCTCTTGAAACATTAGATAGCTATTAGGTCCTATATGGAGAGTTAAAATTGGATAAAAATGATAAAAGTACAGACTATTCTAGACTAAGTTTTCAAATTAAAAAATCACCTGGAATTTCAACGGGGGATATGAAGGATTTTGTTTGATTTTGCCTTGCTGAGGATGGAACTCAGCACCTTCTACATGTTAGGCAAATGCTGTACCACTGAGCAATATCCCTAGCCCAGGATGAGTTCTGAAGTCTATAACAACAACAAAATCCATTGAGGTGTTGTTGTTTCTGTCAAGGCTTTTAAAGATAATTTTTTTTAGATGCTGGCTGAGAAAAAAAATAGTAAGTCAAAAAGCACATAAAAGTTTAATCTAGGTCTGTCTCCAAGTACCTCTGTTTAAATATAGTGCTTTTATGCCTATCTGAAAACATCTTACTTTTAAAAGCTTATTTTCTATACGTTCCTCTCCCTAAAATGTCAATCCTTAAATAACAGCCATAAAGTCTTGCTTTCTTCTTCATCTCTGATGCCTAAGAATTGGACTAGGTCTATAGCAGGCATGTGAATACGTATTGGCTGAAATAATGCACAAATTAGTGTACAAAGTGTGTGTGCTAGCAGACAGAGAAAATAAATGTGTTTAGGAATCCAGGAAGTCTCCGTGGTGATATCAGGGTCATTTGTTTCAACTCATAGGCTTAAGCCGGCTATAAAAATCCTTGGTGAGGCTTCCTGGCTTTGGCTCTCCCTCAACAAGCTGTCAAACTCACACACATGCTGTACAGCCACAAACCTCGCCAACTCCCCGCTAGGAGGAGTCACACAGAACTCAGAAACCCTCCCACTTCTCCGGTTCTCTTTCCCGCCCCTCCCCAGCAGATTTCCGGCAGCCTTTGAGTTGGGCTGCCGGGAATAGTAGTCTTCCGGTCCAAGCCTGCAACGTTGTGGCGCATTGCCAGAACTACGCTTCCCAGGGAGCCTCACGGCAGAGGGAGGCCAGATCACCTGACCCGGACTCTGGAGATGCAATGGCGGCGTCCGTGCTGCGTTTGAGCTATCCTGGAAGACGCTGGGCTTTAACGTGGATTGACGGTGGTTCCCGCCCCCGAAGTGGGACTCAGACTGGGCCCACGTCCAATTGGGCTAGGGGTCAGAGTTCAGTGACTCAGCTTTCCCTCCACAAGGCTCAGAAGCCGAGGAAAGGGTATATAATCTTCATACCTTTGCCTGTCTAATGGAAGTGCTGAACGGAGATGCTGGACCCGTAGCCCAGCCTGAGTGAGGGTTTTAGTGGGCGGGAGGGTGTGCACCTGTATAATAACATGGGCAGCTGAAGCCTAAATGAAAACACAAAACCAGGCCTGTAACCCCCACTCTCACACTTAAACTTCTGTCCTAAAGTAGACACGTTTGGACGACGTGCGAGTGTAACTCCAGCCGTCTTCGCGGACAGAAGACTGGATTCCCTAGTCTTAATAACAAGCGTGGGTCTGTGACACTCGACTCGGCTTGTATGTAGCAAACATTTAGCTTTACTACGGGCTAGCAGTAATCTAAAGATAGAAAACGCTTTTGTACGAAGCCCCAGATAGTAGAGCTTAATGTCATTAGAAGTTTTATTAGTCAGAAAACACTAGCTAGCTGTGATTTTATGATGAGCGTGTTTGTCTAAACCTAGGAGGATGAAGTCGACTGACGAAGTTTTCCCGCTGATTATGTAAAGATTTGCTTATCCTGAACAGCTGTTGGATGCTTCGGTATATGGTTTAAAGCTGCCTTAAAATACAGAAACATCAGGCAAATTTCTAATATTTTGTTGAGGTTGGCATTCTTTTATTATTTCAGTGAAGAAGAGAGGGAAAATGTTCAAAAGCATCTCATTTCTATTCTTTTCGTAAATTAGACCATTTCCTTTCTGTACAATGAAACAGCAGAAATATTTTGATTAGTAATTAGAGCATCGTGAATTTCTGAATTTCTCAGTTTATTTCCTCTTACTTGCAAGCTTTGTGTCCAAAATTTAAGGAGTTAGTCTTATTTTCTCATTCGATGTAGAACTTCATGTATTGAAATGCTTAAAGGAGAACTGGATACATGTGAATACAAACCCACATAGTATAGAAAATTGCATGGGAGAAGTGCTGGATAGGTACATATATAGATTTCATGTGGAATGGGGAATTTTAATTCCCCAGAGAACTGAGTACTGGATCCCCAGAGTAGAAGTGGTCAGATAAGAGACATTTTATAGCATTTACTAAAGATTTGCTAGCAATCAAGTATGAAGAAATGAAAGAATTTAAAATTAGACTTCAGGAACTGAATGTGACTTAGAGGGTGAAAAAATGTCTCCTCTGATGGTTTACTGTTCTCTCTCTCTTTTTTTCTTTTTACAAGTTTCAAGAATACTATGTCTTGGTGGTCTATGGTATCAGCATGTTGCTCCTTGTACCTGCATGCTGCTAATAGTGAATTCAAAATGTGGTTGATAATTTATTCTTTATCCGTTGTTTCTCTAGTAGTAGAATCCTGGCATTTGTGTTAAACCTAAATAATGATGGGAAGATAAACCTTTATATTTACTGAGTGTCTATTAGCTAATAAAGTACTCATCAATAAAATGACACATTTTAAAATGTAAGCATATTAAATTTTAGTTTAAAAACACAAATAGGATATTATTATCATTTGAAATGTAGGTTTATAAAAGTTTATCTATGGTGACAAATGTAACTTTTTAACCATTTTCTTTCTCTTTAGTGAACACAAATGGGCAGCTGTGGTAGGATTGGAAATTCATGCCCAGATTTCCTCCAACTCCAAGCTCTTCTCTGGAGCTCAGGTGTGCTTTGCAGCACCACCGAATTCTCTGGTTTCTTTTTTTGATGCATCTCTGCCTGGAACTTTACCGGTAAGGTGTTTTATATAGTCTGTTTTCGTTAGAAAATGTTTATGTCATAGTGAATATGAATAAAAAGTTCCTTATTTTAATATTTTGACTTACTCTAAGAAAGTACTTCTTAGGGAATTTTAGATTGAACATGGTGCTTTAATTGTCTCTGTAAGGACTTGTCTCTGTAATTCTGTTTCTAAATCTGAATGTGTTCATAGCATCTACTCACTCATTTCACAAGCATTTCTAAGTGTCCATCACACACCAGATACTTATAGGAATGGTCTGATACAAATGAGTAAAGATCCTTGCTTTAGGATGAGTTTAAAGATGGATAGGGCTGATATGTCTTACAAGCAAGTAGAGTACAATATGATGATTCTTGCAAAGGCAAGAGCCTGGTTTGGGGACCCAAAAGAGGAACACATAATTGAGCAAGAGGAAGTAATATTGTGAGAAATGATAATTGTCTGTTTAGTTATGGAAGGATGGTGTGTTTAAGGTGTTTGAGAAGTCAAGGAGGAGTAAACCTATACGTGGAGGGGTGGGGAGAAGTCCAAGGAAAGAACATGTATTATGTGATTTCACAGGGGAAGATCAATAGCAATTGTGGTTATTAAAAGCTAAGAAGCAGCCAGTAATGGAGCAAAGAGACAACTACAGTATAAAGAGAGCTGATTATTGGTTTGGCTACTCATTTTCACTTGATCCCAAGGAGTGACTGAGCCAGTATAACCCTCAGCAAGACTTTTAGTGTGGTATTTTTATGTAATAAGTTGCATTTTGAAGAATAAGATGGAAGGAGCGGTGTAAATATTTAAACTAACATGTGGCTCACATTCTGTTCGGGAACTTCTCTGTCAAGTTGAGTGGAGTTTCCATTTTAGGAGGATGTGTAGACAAGGTGGTGATGAGCGTGTTCTGTACTCTCAGACGTTTAAATACAAGTGAAGGCAGAGTGAACGGCACAGGCTGTTGGCAGTGTGTTGCATGTGTCTGCTTTACTCAGAGCTTTGATTGGATTAAGGCAGCATCTCAGTCCTAGAACTTTGTTGGTGTTTGTGCCTTTCGTCATGAGGAATCCCATCCATCCAAACCACACCCCTGGCCACTGCTCACGTGCTGTTGGGTCCCTCTGAAGGAAACCGGGTACAGAGACGTGTGTTGTGCACCTGTGCTCCCCTCCTGTCAGGTTCTCTTACGGTGTCCGTCTCTGGAGGAAGAGCTCTTGTTTGCTTGAGAAGAGACACCTTTGCAGCACGTGTGCCTTTTCCCTTCTCAGGTGAAAACCTGTTTTCCTTAGGTGGTGGTCGACCACCAAGAGTCTAAGGTAAACTTTTGAGTTTTGTTGTTCCTTTTTTTTTTCTCCTCAGCTGAGAATGTGGTGTCTAGCAGAGTACTTGGGGCACATTTAGAGACACATTTTTGCAGTTCGGCACATTTTCTGTAAACAGATAACAGAGTCTTCTGTTGCCCCTCAATATAGTCAAATATTAGAGACAGATCAGAGTAACTAGCAGGTGAGCATATTTGCAAAGACTTGTTATGTGCCCTAGAAAGTTCCTGCTCTGTGATGAGCAGGTCAGTAAAACTGAGTGCATTGAGAACGTCGGACACTGAGCTTGGGACAGCAGGAAAGGGCTACCCTTAGAGTTTGCATGAGCAAGGGCTTGTTTCTCTTCGTCAGAGCCAGTGGCACTCATGGCTCCAGTGGTCTCCATGACTGTTCTTCCAGCAGGGTGATCTGCCTCCTCTTCAGAAGTGTCCTTCTTTTTCTTTTTCTTTTCTTTTCTTTTTTTTTTTTTTCCGAGACAGGGTTTCTCTGTGTAGCTTTGCGCCTTTCCTGGGACTCAGTTGGTAGCCCAGGCTGGCCTCGAACTCACAGAGATCCTCCTGCCTCTGCCTCCCGAGTGCTGGGATTAAAGGCGTGCACCACCACCGCCTGGCCAAGTGTCCTTCTTTTTAAAGGATCTGTTTCAGTCTGTGAGGGAAGGATACGAAAACCCTCAGACTAAGATATCACTTAAAGCATTTCATTCCTCTCTTCTTTGCCTGTCATTCAATTTAAAATGTTATAGAACACTTCTGAGACCCATGGACACAGTGTTATATCTGATGTTTTTACTCTGCATCTGGTAACTAACAAATGAAGACCCTGAGCGATGTTCTTTGAAGACTGGAGTGGAATAGTATGTTGTTGTGTAATCAGCTCAGTCAAGTATTTGTAATTCACAATGATGCTTCCCACTTTCATGCTGTTCCCTCCTTCCTGCACCTTCACCAGCCTCATTCACTGCTGCTCCTCACATGGCTGCTGTCCTCTACCAACTCTGTGTCTTGGCTTCACATGCTCCGCTCCTCAGATCTCACTCTGTTTTACATGTTTTCCTGAGGAATCTTTTGCCCTCAAATAGAACTCCTATCTCTTGTCTATATATCAGTCTGTATTTCTGATGTATCTATTTCTACACAAATGATTCATCAATGTATTAAAATATAGCACTTACTTTATTGATCGTGTTATTCCCCCCCAAAAAAGAATAAATCAATCAGCAGAGGAAAATATCTGCTCAGAAATGGATGTTTAAGAGAAGAATGTGTACATTAGGGTGTATGTATGCCACACACACACAGACACATACATACATACATACACATACACACACACACACACACATACACACACACACACACACACACACACACCAAAGAACAAAAGTCATTGGGAAAAGAATAATTTACTTAATTGATAGTTTTGGAAAAATTGGTTAGCTGTTTAGAGAAAATATATGTAGCTTGTGCATAAAACAAAATTTGTATATATGTATTTATGTGTATATATGTATATGTGTATATACAGATACATATATATGTGACATATATAGCCTATATAATACAGCATTATATATTACATAATTTAACTTGTAAATATATGTATATATGATATAAATATACTTATATGACATGATTATATGATATATATATAAATATGTATTTACTAGTTAAATGTAAAATTAACAAAATATAGGAGGATACTCACTTGTTCTTAGGATAGGAAGATATTTTATAAGCATAAAAGTAAGAAGAAAATCTCATAAGGCAAAATTATATTGTTTTGTATCTTTTAGTCATCCAACAAGTATTTATTGACCCACTGAATCTTTTAGGAGTCTGTCCTAGGAAAACAATTTTTTTAAAAGTGGGTAAAGACTTATCTGCAGAGATGTCTACAGCAGGACTGTTTGTAATAATGTGAAATTGGAAGCAATCAGAATTTCCCCAGTGGTGTGGGAATGGTTGAGTAAATTGTGATAAATGTATATAGTAGAGTATTATGAAGCCACTATTAATGTTTATGAAGATGGTTTAGTTGCATAGGAAACTGCTAAAGATAAAATTTTCATTGAGATGAGTAGAATATGTGTGTAGATAGATCACTTAATCATCTTTTGCCTCAGTTTCTTACTTTCAAAGTGAAGGTAATATATTAGACTCATTGGATTTTTATGAGAATTAAATGAATAAACTCTTTTAAGATGCTTAGTCACTGCAAGTAATAAGTGCTTCATAAATCCAACCTATTAGTATTAATCCATATGATTGGTGACTTTCATCTTTACAAAGACTCCCTTTAAGCACAACTTTGTTGCCAGCGACAGCAAAAGTAGCTGCTACAGACAGCAGCCAGTGTCCTTACTTGCATTTTATCAGTTCAGTGTTCTGGACCACGAAAATAACCCAATGCCCCATCACCATAGATACATTGAAAAATTGTGTGAGCTGTAATAGTGTATTAGACAAAGTCATTTCTCAGAAAAATACTTCATTTGCAAAACAGAAAGCCACTATGTTTTATTTAATGTGTCCTTATAGAGATTTGCTTTGTTCAGAAAGCAGTGATGGGTCATTTCAGATAGACTAAAGTCTTTTTCTGTAGAGCACATTTGGTCTTTGTTGATTTATTTTGCCTGCTGACCATTAAAGAGATGCCTATAATTACAGAACCCTCAAGTGCCTCTAAGAGAAGTAGTGCTTTAGAATATTCCAAGAGCAGTCAGTAAACACTTACTGAGTACGTTCAAAGTGTATAGTTTTATCTCCTGATTTAGTAAAACAAGACTTCTACTGAAATTATAGTGTGTTCTTCCCTTTGTGCTTACCTTCATTCTTTCACTCAGCTGAATTTTTTTTTCTCTCTCTACCAAGTGCTAGCCCTGTACTAGCTCTGGAGAGACAGCTGTGAGCCAGGTCATCTTGACCTCATGGAACAACTAAGCACACTGATAGTACCTGCTAATACACGTGTACGTAGTAGAAATAGAGTGTGCTTGAGGAAAACATAGGATGGGCAGCCTTGACACAAGGAGTTTATAAATCGACAAAGCAGAAAGCAAATGGAATGGACAGACACGTGCTGGCTGGTTTTATGTCAACTGGACACAAGCTAGGTCATCTGAAAGGAGGGAACGTCAACTGAGGAAATGCCTCCATAAGACTGGACTGTACACAAGTCTGTAGAGCATTTTCTTAATTAGTGATTGATAGGGGAGGGCCCAGCCCATTTGGGGTGGTATTGGGCTGGTGGCCCTGGGTTCTATAAGAAAGCAGACTGAACAAGCCATGAGGAGCAAGCCAGTAAGGAGCACTCCTCCATGGCATCCTGCCTCCAGGTTCCTGCCTGGTTTGAGTTCCTGCCTTGGCTTCCCTCAATGAATTGAGCATACGTAAGTCAAATAAACCCTTACCTCCCCAAATTGCTTTTGGTCATGATGTTTTATCACAGCAATTGTAACCCTAACTAAAACAAGAGGCCAGAGGAAAAGCAGGTTATGACTAGTACTAGGGATCAGAACATGTTCCATATGCCACCAGCTGTGAATAGCACTGATGTCTGCCCTCTAACCTCTAATGCTCATTGATACCTTATGTCTGCCTTTTTTTCCAGACATTCAAGTGGCTTGGTTTGTCCATCTTTCCTCTTCCCTTCCTTCCCCAGACAAGAATCTAGCTATGGAGAGTGTGTGCCAGAGGGAGGACTTTCACATTGCTAATGTTGCAGAGGGGTGGAGGTCTGTCTCCCAGTAAGAAGGCAACAGCCTCCTGACTGCCTCCAGTGGGAGGCCACCAGTCAGCAGGCCCTGGAGAGTCACGTAGAATGGTTAATGAGCACTTGACTAACTCACTTCAAAGTGTAGCTCCACAGCCACAAACCACCAGCCAGAACATGATGGACAGAGTCCTTAATACAAGTGAAAGTTGAACAAGTTAGGAGGCAGCAGGTAATGGTAAAAGATAGAAAGGGTGAAAATAAGCTCAAACGCTTTAGTAAATATCCTAACACAGAGAATAAAAATGAGCTCTTAAAATTATGGTGACTTTGCCTGTTTCACATACACCACCACCACCACCACCACCACCACCAACAACAACAACAACAACAACAACAACAACAACAACAACAAAAACTCCAAAGGAGTTAGAAGAGAAAGTCAACAAAATCTTCCCAAAGACAAAACAGATAGTGAAGTGAGTTGAACTCAGCCTGGGTAGTTGATGGATAGAAAATAGGTGTTAGGACCCACCCTTCCACAGGGGCAACACAGTTGTGTTTCCTAGAGCCAAAGCACCTGCATCTCCAAGTAGAAAGGGCCCGCCAACCACCCATCACGGAGAATAAAAGTGGCCTCTCATGTGGGCATGCCATGCAGTTCAGGAACACTGGGACTGAAGAGAAGATCCTGAAGCAGCTAAGAGAGAGGACAAGAGAAGGGCTGGTCATGTGCAGGGGATTGGGATCAGGGAGGCAGTAGACTTCTCAGCAGTAGCACTTACATCTGGAGGAAATTGGAACAAAGTCTTAAATATTCTTAGCAGAAAATAAATCATTCCAACTAGAATTCTGCCCCGCTACTGTTTAGTCAAGTGTGTTGGTAGAATAGCGTCAGTGTTAAATGGGCAGCTTTCACTGTCCAGTCTGGATAGTGAATGAACAGTCCAGTTAGCCAGCTGTGCAGCGGGCCCTGCAGCTGGCAGATGGAACAGGAAGGTAGCTCCAGCAGAGAGGACTGGAGAAGATGGGGAGGTGCGAACAGCAGGTGTCTATAAGCTGGGCACTCTAAGGAGAATGAGCACCAAGTGTGTACAAAGAAGCAAATGAAAGGGATATCAACTATGGGAAGACAGGATGTTCTAGAAAGGAAATAAAATCATACGAAATCCCTCAGTAGAAAGCATATTTAAGAAATAATAGAAGCACTGGACCCTGATGTAACAAAATCTATGACAACTCAGATATTAGGGAGAAGGTCAAAACTAAACTCATAATTATCATAATTGGAAGTCACATTCTAAACTAAAGTGAAAGAGAGAGAGGGAGGGAGGAAGGGAGGGAGAGATAGACAGATATGCTTCAAGAACAGCCTTGGGCACTTATTAGTCCTCTTCATTTTAGACCCATGGTTAGTAGCTTGCTTTGTTTTTTGTTTCTCTTAGAGGAGGGGTGGGAGTGGACTTGCTACTGTTTCATTTACTTTATTGTTTTGTGTTTACAATTTTAATTGGGCAATAGTAAACAATTTAGAGCTCTGAAGAGACAGATTTTTGGTCATGGGGATTTTTTTCCCCCAAAGTTTCTTTTTCTTTTATACACAAGATAAAATTAAGTCACATTTCCTATATTGCTCTCCAGGTTCTGTTGGTGAAATTTCTTCCATTTTTGTTCTCAAAGGCCAAATAATTAAGACCTTTTCTTCTCTCCATCCTTACAACACTCACCCATACGCAAGCTCCGGCATGTCCTGGAGCTCCTGTTCTTGGCATAGTCAACTGACTGGGCAGCCTGGCTTCATGGACTTTCATGTTACTCTGCTTATCATGAAGGGTGAGCTCTCAGGGGTGAGCATATTCTATTTTTTTAAACAGATATAAACTAATAAAGCATGAGTAAGTCCTTATGAAATAGTTGTATGAAGTGGTGGTGGAATGTTTTCTGTTGTGTGTTTCTGAGGGAATAGCATCAGTTAATTCTGGAAATGAAGTGGGCCACATCTTGTGGCTCCAAGTTCTAAAAACAAATGCACCGTGTCATTCATTGTCACTGCTTACCAAGCCTGTCCTTCTGCCAGGTTTTAGGAGGGCTTGTCTGATGGCAAATGGCCAAGCATCCTTAGCCTTCATCGGCAGGTGATGGATTTTTCCAAAGGTCTCCTGGCACAGAGTGTTATTTAAAAATAGGAAGATAAATAGCAGAGGAGAATGCCCAAAGATCTGAAGGTGGCTGCTGCCAGGAACATGACCGGGTGTTTGGGGGTGGGGTGGGACACCGCCGCCTTTCATTAGCAGTTAAAGTAGTCAAAGTTAAGCGAGTAAAGACAAGTGGGAGGGATGCATAGACAAAGCATCTTTCAAAAGCAGACATCTTCAGAGCACGGGGGAAGGACCACTCCTCCCTCTAGACCGAGGGAAAGAAAGATGGGACTCTCCTCACAGAGGCACAAATACATCTGTAGGTTTGAGCATGTGAAGCTGAGGAAGGCCTCATCATTTTGTCCTCTTCTAGCAAACACGTTTTTGTGCCTCACACTCCTCTTGGTGGTAGTGTCTCTTGCATTCTGGGTCTGTGGGTGATGAACTAACTCTCAGTTCTTGTGTACTTCAAGCTGTTTGTGCTTCTCCCTCAGACTTGAATGATAGTGTAGAATTCCATGTTGACATTTATTTCCCCTCAGCACTTTGAAGATGCGATTCCACTCTCCTCGGGCATCTGTTACTGCTGATGAGGAGTTTGTCTCTGTAGGTAATTTGTTCTCTCTGAAAGTGTTAGCCAGGATGGTTCCAGGTGTGGATTTGTTATCATCTGTTCTCTGTGCTCAATGTGATTTTCAACTTGACTGTACCCTGGACTGTAAAGATGTCTCTAGGATGAATTCATGACAGCTCCCACCAGGGCCCATTGGTTTTTATAGGATGAACAGTTCCTGCATTAATTTCTCCACCCCCTACCGCTTAGGTACTACCAAAATCCTGCCATGCACTGGAGCCAAGGTCCAAGGTCAGGGAGTCTTCCTTCTCAAAGTTGTCTTTCACCCATGACGGGAGGTGGGTGACCTCCTCCAGGTCTACTTCCAGGTGCTGGCAGATTTTCTGACTGGACTAGGCATTTTGGCTTAAAGCTTTCATGAGGGAGCCACTTAAAATCTCTACCTTCGTGGGCTCAGAGTCTTGACTTCTGCTCCAGGGTGTTTTCAGTTGCCCACAGCTGGAGTTTTCAGCTGCGTTCACAATAATGATCTACTAACAGAGTGCTTGTTCTGTGGCAGATTAGCTTATTTTAACCTCCTAACAACCCAGTGAGGCAGTTACTATGGTTACCGAAATTAGAAGGTGAGTGGAGAAGCCAGGATTAAAAACCAGTCGTGTGGCTTCAGAGCTCATGCCCTTGTTCCAGAGCTGCCCTGACGCTTGTGGCTGTCCCGGACACTACGTGGCCTTAAACCCAGCCCCGCTTTGGCCCTGGGTGGTTCTCGCTCTTGCATGAAGCTTGACTGTTGTTTGGTAGATGTGTGCTCATGCATGTGTGTCATTTGTGAACATCAGTACATACCAATGTATGTATGTATAAATATAACGATTTCCCTGCCTCTATCCCTGTTCTCTGAGGATCTCTACCATGTCTGCTTCTGTCAAAGCTACCATCCTGACCTCTGGGTAAACATCCCTTCCTGGTTCTCAGTTAGTGACCTTAGGAGCTCAGACATTTTATCTTCTTATTTTACCTTAGTTTTAGAATTTTATGGAATTCCATCATGAATCTTCAGACTGAAAAGGTCAGTCAGCCCATTTTGCTGCTTATTGGCGGGATTACAACCAAACCAAGGACAACATTCTTTGTTTTTATTAGCGAGAGTGAAGCCTCATTCATTATTTTGACCAAGTAAAACTTCCTACTGTGGTACCGGTTGCCCTTAAATCATTAACTAATTATTGGCCTGTAGAACTATAAACAAGATCCTAGGTTATTTGCTTAGAGTTGGTTATTTCCTGTTTATCAATATCATTCCAGTTTCTCTTGTTGAAATACTCTTGATGAGAAATAGGATGAAAATTAGAAACAAAATATATTTATTTGCTAAATTATCATAGGATTTACAAGTTTATTCATCCCATAATTGTCAAAATGTTTCCAGGAATGGTAAGATTTTAGCCAAGCATCAAGTTAGTTGAAATATATGCCTGTGCAAGCCTGCATGCTCAAACACACATGTACACTCATTCATTGTGACTTCAACTGCCTGAGCCCTGGTTCATTTTCTAAGTAGGAGAAAGGAGAGAGGACACCTCCCCCTTCTGCCCCGGCAGGTAGGGATGCTCAGTGTGGCTCAGTATATAAGTTCCTCTGATAATCAGGTTGTGCCATTAATGAGATTAATTGGAAACCTGTGACCTGCTCTTGTTTTGTTTATCTGAGAGCTCTTATCTGTATGCACCGTGGAACTCCCTAGTGAACACAAGGCCTCTTTTTCCCAAAACTGGGCAAAGACAATGAAAGCCATTTTTTCATACATTTATGCAAAAATGCTCTCCTCTTTTCTCACTGTCGGACTGTCTAAAAAGCATTTGGGGCTTTCCATACAGAGGTGTTTAGAATTGGCCCTGACAACTGGAACATTGTTTAGTACATTTTATAGAATTTTTATTCACAAGAGTATATACTACTAACAATAAGGCACATGTAAAGGAGCATATGTGTTGTGATGCCCACTCTTGGGAATTTGATAACAGTGCACACAGCACACGCACGCACGCACACACAGACACACACGAAGAGAAGGTATGGAAGAATTTCCAAGCATCTAGAACTTTTTTTATGGGTCTCTTTTTAAAATATATTATGTGCTTTCCCAACTTTTAAATAGAGTATCTTGAACATAAGACAATCTTTACTTGATTGCTTAAGGTTATCAACAACATCAGTTACTGCTGGAGATATAATATAATGGTGCCTTGAAGAGCGACTGAGCTGTGCAAAGCTATCTGATCACACAGTAAATGCTAGCAATAGCCTATTCTTTTTAGATTTCACAGTACACTGTTTCTCCTTATGTTTGCAATCATTACTTCCCACTCTTCTTACTCCTCCTCCTCTTGCTCCTCCTCTCCTTCCTCCTCCCCCTCCTCCTTCTTTTAAAGCCACTGTCAATGTATTAGACTCTAGAAGCCGTTTCTTGACCGTGTTCCACTTCTGAATTCTTATTTCTGATCTCCACTAGCCAGAAAACCAGGTCATTATGATTGTTAGAGTAAATGTAAGCAAAACTCTGCATAGAGCTCTGTCCTACAAGTAAAGTATGCAGACAGTGCAGGAGCCATTCTTGAAGGTGCAGATATCATGAGACCAGAGTAGAAAGAAATGCTTAAGTCACTTGGTCTAGTCTTTCTAATGTACAGATAAAGGAAGTGCCATTGTGACTGGCCCATCCACAGTCACATAATCGCCCACTCAGGCCCAGCGTTTCTCTCAGTTTAATCATCAGCTGCTGTCAGGATTCACTGGAGGGGCAGAATTCTAATGGAGTGAATATATATTATAAAGGAGATGTATTAGAGTGGCTTGTGCAGTTGGGGCTGGGTAGTCCAGCTGTGACTGTCATACACTGGAAGGCCGAGAACCTGGTGACTGCACAGTCTACAAAGCTGGAGGCCCCAGCACTCACTGTCTGGCACTGCAGGTTCCTGCAGAGCCTTGGTCTTCAGTCCATGTTGGGAGATAGAAGCAGCTGTGTTCTGATGTCCATAAGGAATGGCGGCAGTAGCAGCAACAGGACAGATGTACTCACCAGCAAGGAGTGAAGGTGGGCAGGCAAGAGAAGCACCACTGTTCTCTCAGACCTCTTGTATGTGGGCTGCTGTGGAAGGTGCTGCTCACTACAGGGGATGCCCCTCCCAGTCAGTGCTCAGGAAACACCCTCACAAACTCACCCAGAAGAAGAGGTCACTTAGTTGATTATAGTTCCGATCATGTTGACAACCCAGCTTCCAATCTGTGGTCTTCTGTAAAGGAGTTGCAAGAACTTTGATTTATGTAAGTGGCTATTATTTTAGAGATAGATAAATCTATAAATATATATCTCAAACATGAATACCTTTAACACACACACACACACACACACACACACACACACACACACACATATATATATATTTGTATTTATATGTTTATAGATGTACTCCTGTCTGCTTATATACATACAGGGCATTGACATTGCTTGTATGTGCCAGGTATGATGACCTCTGATTAAACATGGAGAAAGAAAAGAAGTGTGTTTAGAAGAAAGGAGATCTAACCTAACTAACTACAAATCCATGCTCTGTGCATTGAGTACAGCTGTGGCTTCAGGCGGCTTGCCAGGACTCACCATTCAAATCATGACAGTAACAAAGCATTATTTTAGACTTTATAATTTGTGTTTCATTTTGGCTAATTTTCTCTATACTCTTCCAGGTTGCTGATTTTCTCTTCATTGTATCTCTTTGATAACGTGTCTGTTTTTTGTTTTTAATTTTACTGTCGTTCCCTTTTGAATATCTTGTTTTTCTAAAAATAATGTCTTCCTTTTAAAAAAATATGTTAGGATCTTTGTTTCTTCAAGAACTGTAAATCTGCTTATTTTATAGTCTGCTTTTAGTAATTCTACGGACAGCACCTAGGTGATCTTCCTGTCTTACTCTGCTTTTTTTTTTTCCTGATTCTAGCTAAGGGTCAGTGATTGCCTTATGTATTCTGTAAGTCTGGTTGATGAAGGATCATGATAGGGATCCATGAGTGATTTGCCTGAGAGTGAGTCTTTTCAGAGACCTGCTTTCTTGGCTACAGTCCGATGCTCCCACCTAAGGTGTACGTCATTTATCTTTTAGTCTGAGGGTCCTGGAGCACAGTGTTAGAGATTTTTGACCTGAGCTGTCTGAGCAGGCTATCCATCCTGAGGGCTGGCTCCCCCGCACAGAACCCGAGCTAACACTTCACGAAGGTGGACACTGCACATGGCCCTTTGGGGGCATTTTAGATGTAAACTGCAGCAGTGGCCTTCGTCATCTCATCCTTAGTGAGTCCGTCCCTGACCCCTGTGTGGGAGTGAGGTCATCTCACTCTTCTGAAGGACAGCAGAAGACAATAGGGTGGGACTGAGTGGAGCAGCAGTGAAGACGTGGAGTCCATTTTCTCCTCTGTCTTCACCCTGGGGACCTGGAGGGACCTCGTCAGCCTGTCCAGATGACTTCTGGAGCTACAGAGCAGCCCACAGGCCCCTGGTCTCAGGAGTCTGCTCTTTTCCAGCAATACCTTGTTCCTGGGCAGCAGGCTCAGCTCCCAGGCTTGGTTTTGAATAAGAAACCATGGGTATTGTCTAGGAAGGGCTTTTGTCCCATTTCCATATTCCCCCTTATTGGTTTCTTATTCTCTTATTTGTCTTTCAACAAGAAAGGGGTTCAAGAGCCCTTGTTAGAGCAGCCAGTGCCACACTTAGAACTCTGAACTGTTTCAGATAAACTTTGTCTACAAAGCACAAGAAAAGACTGTAATACTAGAAAAGGAGGTGAGGGTGTATAGGAAATAAAATATGAGCATATTACCAAAGATGCCGGGAGTACAAAGCGTAGGGATCTTTTGGTGATATAAATATGTAGTAGTTTTAAAAAATACCTAACAGTGTTCTGTGACACTATTTCTGTCTGACATCCAGGTAGCTCGCTCAGGCTTTGTTCCGGTGATTTATACAGAAGCCTGTAATAAAAATGCAGCCTGAAGTCATGCTGCTGGGCACCATTCATTTTCCATGGACAGTTCTGGAACTAAAACCTTGCAGCAGACTTGGGAAAGCACTTGGTGACTGCCATTCGGGCTTCTTACCTCAGGGTGTCCTTGTGATGCTGGGGGTGGGCAGGTTGAGCTAGCAGAGTCTCCTAGAAGATGTAGTACAGCTTTAAGGGGTAATAAAAATCCTACTCCCTCTGTCCACTGAGAACTGCAGCCAGGCAGGTGGAGAGGAACGTATCGACTTCATTTTGGTAATTACTTGATTGATACATACACTTGATAGGTAGCCAAATGGCTTCTAATACTTTCTGCCCAAGTTGACCTCGGCTTCCTCAAACTACATGCCTTCCCGTTGTAAGGAAGAGCCTGCATCTGCCAGCAGATAATCACGGGGTTGGAGTGGCCGTCTGTGCTGCTCAGCCAAAAGAGCTCCTTCCGGCTTCGTTCTGAGGCGTTAGACAAGGAACCTGTGCTGGAAATGCTCTTTCTTCACAGCCAGTCCACATGTGACCAGTTCGTTTTTCTCAAGTCACTTGTCAGACAAGTGACTCTGGGGACAGTCTAGCATAGAAAGGCCTACTATCTGGGGACAAGGGAATGGAGATTGCCTGAACTCCTGAAAAAAGTGAGCACAAGGCTATTTTTATCATCTGTGTCATATCTGGAAGGAGATGTGAGACATTTAGGGTGGGTTCTGTGGAATTAATTCTTTGTTCACACCACAAGTATGTAGTTGTGGTCTGTCTGAGGCCTCTGGAGAGGCCATCCTAGGGTGGACACTATTATGTGCCTTCAGCTCCACGTTTAGCATTGGGGAGCTGGAGAAAATCTGGCTGCCTTCTATATCATGACATCTTGGGGAATGTTTTCTCTCATCTCTTTTTACAATCTTGGCAAAGCTAAGAAGTCATTTTGCCTTGGCATCCAGAGATGGCAAACGTGGGCTGGATGATTCTGGCAGAGTTAGGTAATTGGGCTAAGCTCCTCAAAGAGCATTCTGTTCCTCATGGCAGAGAGTTCTTGCTAGTGAGCCTGATGCTTCTCAGCCTTCCACATCCAGCCACATCCTTGGAGAAAAGACTAGAGCTGGCAGGAACAATAGGTAGAAATGAAAATACACTAGTGTTTCCAGGAGCCTTATGATATTTCATTCCAAATGTTGATACTTGAATTTCCTTTCACAGGTATAGAAAGAAGCAAGAATGGTAATCAAGGGTCCTTGTCGTTCATGAATCTGTGATTGTCAAACTCTCATAGCACACCAGTGAGCACCAACCCCACTTGGTAGGTGAGGCAGCTGAGGGCTTGATGTACCTGATGACAAAGGCCGGCCAGCAACCTACCTAAAGTACGGGTGAGCACGGCCTTGCTGCCAGTCTGTGTCGCCTTCTGCAGTATTTAATTGTTCATTTCCAACAAAATGTAGTAGGGATTTTTCTTTTACAGCTTTTGTAAACCTTTAGAATCCTGTAGCCATTCATCATCACCTTTGTTTATTCATCACAGCCAGCTAGCCGCTTATTTACCTTAGTTCTTATTCCCTTCCATTATTACATCCATGCAGAGAAGTGTATGTCTGGAGCACCTCCTGGACTCTCAAGTGGCACATAGATTTTATTTGGTATTATTATACTATTCACTTCTTGACTTTTCATCATTAAACTATAAACACTTATTTATCATAGCAAATAGGATGGTGGTAGTAGATACCTACCACTCTCCTGTAATAACTTAGACCGCACAGTAATCTGAGTAATAGTTAATACTAAAATTTCAATAACAGAAACCCTAACTCTTTTCTTTCAGAAAAGCACAAATTGGAAAATTACATACATATTTACATAATGAGGCAACAGAATGATAGTATCAATGGAAAATAAGCTTGCCTATAACTTTGGGGAAAGCTGGATGCATTTTCTTTTTTAATTTTGTTTTTAATTATTATATGTGCATTTGTTTCTGTATGACAATGTGCACAAGAGTGCAGGTGCCCTGGGAGGTCAGGTGCATCAGACACCCTGGAGATGGGGTTACACATGCTTGTGAATCTCCTTACATCATTAGGAACAGAACTCAGGTCCTCTGCAAAAGCAGTCCAATGAGAAAAGATATAACTAGTAAAATAATAATTCTTAGGGGAGGGAATGGGAGAAAGCAATGGGAGTGGATTTAATCACCAAATATATAGCAAGTATGAATAGTAGATAAAATATGTTTTAAAAGAATGAATTTTCTGTTTATATTCATAAAAATATACATGGCTACTTATATGTAGGATTTTTAGGTTCTATATAGATATTATAGAATTCTCTGTTCACATATATTTTTTGTCCCCTTTTACTGAGAGTTGCACCATACTTCATCACCTATATAGAGGTCTTACTGTATCCTATAACTTTAGTGAATCTATGACATAGGACGGTTTTGATAGATTCAGTTAGTATATGGGATGCTTTCATTTCCAACCCTTATTTTTAGCAACAGTGAATAAAAGCTTCAGGTGCCCTTGTGATTTATGAGATAGCACCAGGCACCAGTCCCACAGAGCTGGAGGAGGTAGAACTGGTGCCTGGTGCTAACTGTTTGGTGTGGGCATCTTACCACAGCTCACAGTCCTCTCAGGTAGGATCTACTCCTACTCTTCCCCTACATTTTTATTTAGAAACCATTCACATTTATAGAAAAATCTGAAAGGACAGTACAATGACTATTCTCCTTGCACCTAGGTTGTCCCCCACTTTAGATGAGCCATTTGAGCATAAGTTACAGATAACATAGCACTTTATTTCTAAATATTTCTGCATCTACCACCCGAGAACAAAGACCATTTGTATGGATTCCTGTTGATGTCACACTCAGAAAGACTAACCTAGATGCAATGTCATTATTTGGCAGTTCATATTCAAGTGCGTCTTTTGTTTTCCCTTTCCAGAATGTAGTCAAAGACTGTACATTGCAGTTAGCTGTCCTAGTTCTGAAGTCTTGTTTTCTTTTCTTTCTCTCTTCTTCTCTCCCCTCTTTCTTTTGCCTTCTTTCATTTTTCTTTTTCACAAATTAATATTTAAAAAAATGTCCAGGCCACTGATTATGTCTTATTGTATACTGTTGAAGCATCCATAATTAGCACCAATTACTGCCCACTGGAAGCTTGGTATGTGCACACACGTTCATGTCTGCTTCCCTTTGAATTTCCGTAACTTTTGTGTCTTCCGTGGAAGCATCTGGAAAGCCTCACTTCTCAGGACACCCCTGGGCTGCTGACAGCTCAGGTGTAGTTTTTGATAGGGAGGCTTCTGACAGTCACAGGCTTTTGGCCCCCCAGTTTCTTTCGGATAATGATAGTGAGTACCCAGTGGCCTTTTTGACTTAGAGTTTGGCTGGTTCAAGCCAGTTGTGTCTTTCTGAGCCATAATCAAATCTGTCAACTTAATGCTGAGCTAATCTGTATGTGGAAGAAAGCAGATCTTGACTTGATCTTTAGGGCTGTCACTTCACACGCCAGTGTTCCTCATCACCCTCTGCCGTGCCTGAGACTTCAGTGATGCCACACAATTTGTTATCCCGCGCAGGCTCTCTAGGTGTGGAGTCTCAAAGTTAACATTCTGTGTGGGGACACATACAAAGTGTACATTTTAGTCTTTCCCCCTGGAAATAATCTTTAAGTTTTAAGTTAGGAAAATGGGAAAGACTAAATAGGAGAAGTAGTTCTACATTAAAAATCTTGGCCCCATCCTAAAATTTGTCAAAAAGAACTATTTATTTTTATTTTAATTTGGTTGGCTGGCTGGTTTTGTCTTTTCCCTTGATTCTCGGTGCCTTCTCTGTGTCTTTTCTCCGTGAACTCACTGCATTTCAAAAGCAGCTGCCCACTACCTTAGAAGAGAAAGTCACAGCTGTGTGGCCACGGTGGGCAGTGTGGGGGAAGGCAGGAATCCAGCTTGTTATCAATTCACTCCTTTCACTTGAGAATGGGAGCTCTTCCTGCCACAGGTGAGCGCACAGTGTTGTTCAAGAAAACGTTGCTTCACTGTAAAGACAGAAAATGAAGCAAGGTAGCTTCCCAGGGCACTAAGAAATACGGTCTCTATTCTGCTGGAGGTAGCTGGAGATTATTGCAAAAGGTGCCGGTTATCCTTTAAGGGGAAATAGTGTGTTGATGTAATACATAAACGTGAAACCTGTCATACCTTGCCGTGGGTTCGGAATCCATGTTAATGCCTCTCTGGAGCTGTCTGAACTTTTTCCAATTAGATTCCCTGGGTTTCCTTGAAACACTTGCAAATGGAAGATCCACCTGATGCACACTTCGCTTATATTAATGCCCCCTTTCTGAAACCAGTGTTTCCAATTGTCTGCCAGCAGATGTCTTTCCTTTTGATGTATGCGACAATCTTGCAAAACAAAGGTTCTTCTCTCAGTAGATGAGGAAACTGAGACCTGGAGAGGTCAGGTCACTTGTAAAGCTCAGACTGTAATTGCAACAGATAGTAAGAATCTGATTCAGGCCAGGCAGTGGTGGCGCATGCCTTTAGTCAGTACTTGGGAGGCAGAGGCAGGCAGATCTCTGTGAGTTCGAGGCTGGCCTGGTCTCCAAAGCAAGTTCCAGGAAAGGTGCAAAGCTACACAGAGAAACCCTGTCTCGAAAAAAAAAAAAAAAGAATCAGATTCAGGCCAGGCAGTGGTGGCACATGCCTTTAGTCAGTACTTGGGAGGCAGAGGCGGATGGATCTCTGTGAGTTCGAGGACAGCCTGGTCTACACAGAGAACCCCTGTCTCAAACCCCACCCCACCCCCAAATAAAAGAGATTCAGACCCAGGTCTGTCAGATTCAGTTTGCTCTGTTTCAAGGATTTGTAAAAGTCTGGGTAGTACCTGATTAGTAACTGCTGAAGACCTGTGAGAATATAAGGAGACCAGTATATCCAGTTTTGTATTTTACTGGTTGCCAGCCACTCTCTGACTTTCCTATCTAACTTGGTGAACTGGCCAAAGATGAGACTACATCAGTGACTTCCAATGCCAGCATGGAACCAAATAGCCAGGCAGTGTCATGTGAGAACTCCCTTTAAAAAAAAAGCCAAGTTGGGGACAGACCCAGTGCTGACATGGGCCACAGGATTGCTTCCCTGTGCTTACATCCCCCCAGGTTAATGTCAGACCTGCGTATCCAGGAAAGAGCAGGAGTGTGTGCTCCAGTGCCCACAGCCAGGCTTGCCGGCATTGATGTGAGCTGGCTCTGGGATACCTGAACTTGCTAGCTGGCAGAAACCGGAGAAAAATGAGGCTTCTGGTACTTTGGATCAAGGCAGTTCTTACCCTCATCTGACTCCCTGTGAGGAGTGGAGTTAGGACAAGATGGCTAGAAATAGAGGGGACAGTAGAGCTGGGCTGTTGGAACCCCCAGTCACACCGTCTTCTTCCCACAGGAGCTCTTGCCTTTGTGATGAATATGTGATTGTCCTCTTTGTTAAAGAGGGACTTAAACAGAGGGGCTGTAGCATGCGTCTTCTTCCCTGTGCTAAACATGAAGAACATGTGTGAGCTGTGTAGTATCCACACACACGTCTGTGGACTGTATACCGACCAGTACTTTCCGTGGTAAAATTCTACATTAAAAATGATCTTCACTGACTGACAAGTTCAGCAGGTCTATTTGTGGTAGCAGAAGGATTTTGTAATTGTTTAGGGGTTGACGGAAGGTCTCCATGGTGAGGAGAGGTGTAGGGGTGAGGAAGTGGGAAACCATTTCCTCTATGGTAATAAAACATACCATGTGGCAGCTTGCTTTGAATATGAATCAGGGAGTTCATTCTTTGAAACAAATTTATGGTTAGCAGTAAGATAAAGGCCCGTTTTACTGCCTTATTTTTACTTAATAAATTTTAATTACTTTCTCTCCATAAATTCCAACATTTTCCATGCTATATCCTAATTATCAGATGTGTCATGTATAGCGTAAATTTCACAGAGTAATTGCCATTTGGGCTTTTGGGGCGACATGGCCTTATAGTCTTTCTTTTAATGCTTCAGTGGCTGGGTTTTCAGTGGAGACATAGGCTTGCTGTGTTACCTCAACTTCCAGAGGTGCTAATGGTACTCACTAGACTGTGGTTGTTATAGCATCGTGGGCTCACCAGGCCGAGGCAGAGGAGGGTCGACAGGAGTGGTGGGAGGTGCAGACGACTGGGAAAACATGGATTTTTTCCTTTGAAATACACCCAGATATTTTCCAGGATAATAGTCCTAAGATGGCTTTAATGAACTATATTTATAATTAATATAATTCCCCATAAAAATGCTCAAATCCTAGAGAATTAACTTGAGTAGGCTCTGAACCTTTAGTCTTTCAGTTTGCCTGGCAGCTCCTTTCCTAGGCCTAGATGCAGACTCTGAGTTCACTCAGTTCAAGCCAGGTGGAGTAGTTACATATGTCTCTTGTAAGATTAGTAGCGTTCCGTCATTCCTGCCTGCAGTGTATGAAAATGAGCCCTTAGAATTTGTAGTTTTATGTTGGCCCGACAGACTTGAGAATGCAGCATTTTTTTGTTTATTTATCTGTCAAAAGAAAACGTCACCGAAATAGATGAGAGGTGTATGTGCATGCTGTTGCAGTCGAAGCCTGCATGTTCGCAGATCCATGTCTCCCATTTCCTTGCTCCTTCTGGTGCAGAGCTAGGGCCCGTGTCAGCTGGCTCTCAGCTGGGTTTGGCCAACAGCATGCTTTGCTGAAAGAGGGCAGCTAGGAGGAAGGAAGTAGTGGGTGCTGCTTCTTCCTTCTCTGCCTGCGCTACCATCTCCCCTCCCCGAGGTGTGTGCGTGTGCGTGTGTGTGTGTGTGTGTGTGTGTGTGTGTGTGTGTATGTGTGTGTGCGTGCATGCGTGCATGTGTGCGTGCGTGCGTGCGTGCGTGCGTGTGTGTGGTGGGCTCTTTTTTGTGACTCCAGCCCCTGGGATGCAGACCCATCCTGTTCCCAGTGTTCTCCAGTAGCCCCACCCTTCTCCCCTGTCCCTGCAGCCCTAGGACAGGGTGGCTTTTTGCCGTGGAGAAAGCCCCTAGCTGCCTCACTGTGCCCTCTTTGACATTTTCACCCTCCTGTCATCTGGGTGATGAAGTCTTTGGTCTTAATTTGTTCTATTTTATATGCGAAGAGTATTTTCTTTTTCCCGACTGATGCATTTCTAGAACAGCTTTGCTTTTATCTCATAGCTATCATTGTTGGGGTGTTGATAAAGGGGATGTTAAATTATTCATTATCTTAGCTAATGTTTAATCAATTTGGTATTATATTTAGGTGATAGGGCAAAAGAAGAACCAAGCAGAATGATTTGATTGTCCCCTGGGCATTCAGCCTGGGAAGGGGGTGGTGCTTCCCTGAGGGCAGTGCTTGTATTGCAGTAGTGATGGGTAAGAGCTCCCACATCCTAGGGGCTTGTAGAAGCAGCAGTGTGTACTGAGGAGTACATTAGTGTGGCCAAAGGAAGAGTGTTGGCCTGATGTAGTGGAGCAAGAGGGGCCAGAGGGCCGTTCAGTGGGATCCTTCAGGGCTCTGAGGAGTCTCCGAGCACTTGACCTTCAGCCTCGGTGGAGGGGAGCAGTGAAGCAGAACTTTAAGCAGAGAAGTATCTGCACACACTGACTCTAACAAAGGCTATGCTGGAGGGGGTGTGGAGAAAGAAGACTTGGAGGGGAGCCTCTGGCCGGGTGAAGGGGCAGAAACCTTGGTGGAAGAGGGTGGGCTTTGGCCGGAGTCCTGGATTACCAGAGGATACAGGAGGGAAATCAGGATATAGTGAGGGATCTGGTGACTCTTCTGCATGTGCCTGGCATTGCATCAGGTAAAGTCTGTGGTACTCAGGGAGTAGGACACGCTTGTTTAATAAAGCGAAATGAATTTCAGACTAGAAGACTGTTTGTCATATTGAGGTCACAGCCTCTTCTTGGAGGTCCCCCGCATCTTTCTGGGTTGTTTTTGATGCCTTATGAGCTGGGTATATTTTAGGTTATAAAAAAATTATGGTTGCAACCCTGCTCATGTTTTACAGACAAGCCAAATAGTGGTTCTTTCTAAGAACCGTACAGTACTCCTATTTACTGCCCACCACTCCTGATTCTCTTTTCCAGGCTCTGATCCCCCCAGCCTCTCTCTTTTAGTCATGAAATTTGTTGACTATCCATCCACTGTGCATTTCATTCCCCACTCTACCTGCCACAGCTTCCTTCTTTCCTGATGAAAGAATTAACTTTCTAGCTGAGAAGTCATAGTATGAGTTCTTGTGTTAGAAGTCTACCAGTGGGACATTCTCTGCTAATTTATAAAATCCACAGCTCTACCTGTCACTGGACTTCCTATATACCAGGACTGTGTACTGAGTGTACTGAGTGTTTCAGAAAATTGAACATGGCACCCATGGAGCTGAGCATTTGGAAACAGATCTATAGAGCTAGAACCTGGTAAGAAATAAAACATCAGAGGCAGCACCTGCTTTAGGTGGTCTACAGTGAGGGTTTTGGGAGGTGCTGCTTTGGAGCTGTGGCAGATGGTGGTAGTTTTAAGAGCTAAAACTAACTTGCTGTATTCCTTGAAGATTCAGAGTTGAGTATAGTGATTGAGAGTCTGGGTTCTGGAGTCTGGCTTCTAAAATGTGCATTATCATGGCCAAATGACCTCATCTTGATGCTTCCCTTCATTATCCATAATGAGATCATGACGGTGTCTACCTTCAGATTACAAATGTATGTGATGCACACAGCATTCCTCCTGACATCCCAGCAGTGTGCAGTAAATACTTACTGTGGGTCGTACCTGACATCAAAGGGGAGTCTTTGAAGGTTCAGCTTGAGAGGTATGTGTATGAGAACCAGGGGTTGTTGACTTACTTCCTCAGAAGAGGTGGTAGGGCTAGCCCTATACTCTTTAGAGTCACTGAAAGAAAATTCTGGAACATGCTTTCTTCAGGACAAGTTGGTTGTTTGAACCATGATTCTCAGCCTACTCCTTTGATCATATTATATATAATCACTTTGTCACATAGAGAACTTCCAGATATGAGTTCAAAGGCCAGAAGGTGACAGGTAACACTTAAAAAGAGACTCAGCCATCACTGCCTCTGTGAAACTTTCCTGTTCCCTTCATTTTCATTTGAGTTCATTGTTCATGAGTCTGTTCAGATTCTGGCAGTCCAGGGATGGAAAGATGAACAGGAATCCCGTTCTCGTGAGATTTGTGATTGATTGTGTATATAACTGTGGAGCAGAGCTGGTCATTGTGATACAAGCACAGGTCGGGCGCACAGAAGCAAGGTTAGTGCATAGAAGGATGGATAGTAACTGGGCTACGACAGTGCTGGAGGCGCTTAGACTTTGCAGGGCAGAAGAGAGTCAGGATCTGTAGGTTTGTACAGGAGAACTGACCCCGGAGTAGATGTAGGAAGGAGCTAGAACATGCCAGAGCTTGGCCTTTTGTCTTGGGGCTATTTGGACCATTGAGAGACTTTGGGTAACAAAATGCCACAGGATATATTTTTAACAGCATGACTCTGGTGTGGAATCTAGACTTGGAAAGGCAGGTTTGTCTCATCCTCACAGGTTGATGATCACGGCTGGGGCAGGGACACGGTCTTGTTTATCTCTGTGTCCCTGGTGTTTGGCACATTATAAACATTTAGGAAATATTTGGAATGAAGCTAGCTCAAGTTGAAGTTCTCTTTTTTAGTTCTGTCCCCAGAACATGCTGACCTGGCCTCCCATCTGTCACAGCAGCGTGACTAAGATCACAATAAATTCTCCTTTCTTGGCATTCTTTTAGCTGGCGCTCTGTTTACTGGCCCCTCTGTGCAACTGTAGTGTGGTGATGATTGATGTTTATAATTCTGACCCTGAAGTACTTCAGGGCTCCTAAATCATCAGAAAAAGATTAAAATATATTCAATATCACTCTAATGTTTGTGTGTTTTACTGCATTCTTAGTCTTTGGAAATTGATGGCTTCTCAAGTGCTCGTGTTCTTGATAAGTACACAGTGAGAATCTGTGATCACCCACAACTTCAGACTCCCTCCTGGTGCCAGGAACAGGCAACTTACTGTGCATGCTCAGAACAGAGTGACCTGGGTTCTCTCCATGCCAAGGGGAGGAAGCATGCTGGACCAAAATGTGAGAGAAAGCCGAAGTTGCGAAGCTAGTAGCAGGCAGCCAGCAAATCAGATGTAGAGCAGGGAGGTAAAGAATGCACACAGCCAGGCTGTGCTCCAGCCTCAGGAAGAGCACATCTCAGGGCTGGGACGCCAGCACGGCAGCCTGTGTGCCTTGACGCTGTCCGCAGGCTCTATTAGTATCGCATTAACAACGGTCCCACGAGATGTCGGACACTGGCATGTAAAAGCACACTGATCATTAGATCATCCTGGTCCCCATACATGTCTTTCCTTGAAAGCCATTTTTATTGTAGGGCTGACAATATCATGAGACCCAGAATGGAGAACTTGGAAATGCTGGGAGATGACTCCATTGGCGCCTTTCTTAGGTCTCAAGAGGGGTGTGATGTTGTCTCTAGAGGGAGTTTGTTGAGTTTCCATTGGGGGTTTATGTATTGCTGTCATTAGAGATGCATCTATGTTTTCTTATACAGTTTACTTTCTAGTCTGTTAGACCGATCAGTTCTCTTCGCAGTTGAGAAAGCTGGTCACTGAGTCACAGGTATTCCGCTTGCCACCCAGGCAAGGGCATGTGTGTGCTTCAGAGAGGTTTCACCTATCATTTGGGCTCCTTAGCCAGGTCTCTCAGGCCTCTTTGGAGGGGCTTAGTTTTTCTTTACTGAAATACTGGGATAGTACTAATTTCCTTCTTTAGAGGGCTGCTGTAAAAGCCTAAGTAAAATTGTTAATGTGGAAACTCTCACTGGAAAGCGTTAGCTACATTAACCTAGTGGATATAAATACTGTCGTATACTAAATATAATATTACAGAGAAATGCCAGCTACATCAGAGAATACCTCAGATCTTCCATTAGAATATGGAACTTAATCTCATCAAGTTCAGCAGCCTCACAGACTTTCCCAAAATACAATGGGTTATTGATGAACCATTGAATCCCTACAATGGGGTTAGTAAGTGATTCCAGGTATTACTTTATCTGTTCTACAAGGTCACATCCCTCTTTGGAAAACTGAGGCATGTTGTCACTAGATATCCAGAGAAGTGGAACATGGACCTGATTCTAGAACTTAGCTGTCTCCTTTACTGTGTTACCTAGTCAGTGTCTAGTTCATAACCTCTAAAATTCTGTTTCTGACCTTGGCACTGGGACATTGTCTAGTTGTCTCTTGGGTCCAATAGAACCTGGGAGCTCCAGGAACCCTGCCAAGCCCAGAGCACAAGGCAGTGAGAGCACTCTCTGAGGGAGGTGGCCATGCCTGGAGGAGGCATCACCCCAGCCCCAGCCCCTGACAAAATCGCTGTGGCCATTTTGTTCTTAAAAGTTTGTTCTTTTTTCTGCCAGTTCAGCCACCCTCTCAGCCTCTTGGGTCCCACCTGTGCCTCTCCATTTCACACTTCACCACAGCATGAAGTTGTAGACCTGGGACCCTCCTCTCACAAATCACTGCCCCACAGATCCTGAGTGGCTCCCAATTCTCTTTGCAGAGAGGGACAAGGGATTCAGTCCATGTCATAATGCTCTCCCGGGCATTTGGAAACTCTTTTCTCTGATGCTGTATACCGGGGAAGGGTGCCTGGGATGGCAATTTATTAAGTGCCCAGTGGGCCCCACTGTTGCATACATTTTTAAAACATATTTTTCTGATTCGCAATCAGCTTGTGAAGCAGAGCTGACCACCTCTTGACTCACCAGCTTGAGAACCCGAGATAGCAGTTTGGACTCTTCAGGGAAGACGTCAGAGTAGGAGAGGAGCAGCTGTGTGGCCTGTGGCTCTAAAAGGAGCTTGTGTGGTGTTTGTCAAGGTTCTCAACAGGAGGTGTGTAGAAGCCGCGGTGATGACCGGCTTGGCACTGAACTGCCGCATAAACAAGAGGTCCCTGTTTGACAGGAAGCACTACTTCTACGCAGACCTGCCTGTAAGTATGCTGTGAGCTGCCCTTACAGGTCCTCAGAGCTGGGCCCGCTGCCTGCCTTGGGGGATGGAAGCAAAGGCCAGGGAGTGCGCCACTCACGTTTTCAATCAGCCCTCTGTCCATCGCAGCAGGAGGTGCTGCCCAGCCCTAATGAAGGCAGAGGCCCCCATGTTTACTAGATTGCCTGAGATTGTCCTGATCTCTGACTCCCTGCTTACTCTGTACTTCTGTTGGTTCGCTTATAATTGAACGGGGACCGGGAGAGGCCAGTGCTGTCAGGTTCTCCCAGCCACGGTGTTTGGTGCTAATTGCCTGTTAGGACAAAGGCTAGCCCCGTGGTTGATGCGGCGGCCGGTACCCACTGTCACTGCAAACATTGTGAGGACGTGTCTCTTTCATGTAGACTTTCCTAATAAGAAGGCTAGCTCCTCTGGAGACATCTGCCATCTCCCAAGGAGCAGCAGTAGGCAGGATTGGGAGCCGGAAGGAGCACAAACAACAGTAACTAGTTGAGCAGCAAACTCAATATTTACCTGCTTTTCCCCTAAATTTAGAAAGTTTCTGTTTTAAAGTGGTGCCAGTGTGAACAAGAGGCAATTTTTCATAGTATCGTGCTGGAACAAAATTGAAATGTTGAATGGGTTTCTGAAAATAATGTGTCATTTAATCAGCTGTTCTGATAGGTAAATATGATCTTGAAAAACAATAGCAATAAACATTGCCATGCTTCATTCTCCCAGAACTGAAGATTTGGAAGAGTTGGGTTTTAGTGGTGAGGGCATAAATAGACATAAATAAAAAGCAAGGTAAATAGTACTCTGTAGCTCCCCCCCAGCCCCCATTTCCACAACAAGTTCTGCTGTATAAATGAAAACGAAATGTTGGCTTTTTCAGTGCTGGGCATGGCACCTGGGGACTTGTACATGTTAGGTGAGCTGTGTACCACTGACTCATAAAACCCTGGAAGTGTTTGGACTCTGGCCTGTTCTTCCTGCCTGAGCAGTTCGGCATGTCTAGAACAGGTGGTCACAATGTTGCACAAGGCATGCGTATAACACGGTTCATTTGTTGTTTATCTGGAACTCATATTTAGCAAGGTGCCCTGGTGTTTCGTCCAGCAACCCAAACCAGAATTCAGGTCTCTAGGTGGAGAGGGGGCTAGCCTTCTGCTCAGTTCCCCAGGGCACCCATTGTCAGCGTTTCCCAGAGCCTTGTTAGGAGTAGAAATTCTCCAGCCCTACTCCAGGCCTCCTGCATCAGAAACCTTGAAGCTCACATAAAACATGCTATGATTTGACATGTCTACTTGTATTTCTGAGGTAGTAAAAATTTTAAGTCTTTCACTAGCCTAGTAAGGAGAGGTACCCACTTGGGCCAGTGTGGCCTGGAGATCTCCTGGTTCTGTGTGTGGCTTTGGGCAAGTCCCTTGGCCCCCCCTGCCTGCACTAGATAGGCTTGTGGGATCGAATGAGGGTGATGATGACTGTGTCCAGCAGGTCCTGCAGATGCTTCAGCCATTGCTCTCTGTTTATCTCCAGTCTTCCCATCGCCCTGCATTCCCAGTGTGTGTTCAAAAGTAATTCTTCTTTTCAGTTGAGAAGGGGCAGGCATCCTTGCAACGTCCATCAGTTGTTTTGTGCTGTGTGCTGTCCGTTAGCGGATTGTGAGCACATCACAATACCTTCTGGCCAGAGGAATAAGGGAAGAGCGGCTGGCAGATTGCCTACCCCAAAGAGCAGAACCCAAACAAGCTGAAATGCAGTGGCAGTTGCTGCAAGACTTGTTGCAAGTGGATGGCTAACTGCTTAGCTGGCATTCCCTAATAAGGGGCTCAGCAGGAGCCTGGTAATGAGATGCAGAATTTAGGCTAATGAGCTAAATGAAAACAATAAATTCTTCTCTTAGGGGCCTCTGACAATGAGATTATTGTTACTCTCAAAAATGGCACTCCAACAAGGAAGATGGGATTCATGTTCCTAATTGCATCATTATTGGGGGTGAGAGACTTGGGGTGGGTAATGGGGTGATGGGAAAAGCCAGAAGAAGAAAGGCTGAATTATGGCAGCACTGTATAAAGGAAGGTTTTGTTGTTGTTGTTGTTGTTTCCTCGTTTCGTGTTTGTTTCAAGACAACCTTTATGATGTGAAACTAAACGTGAAGTGAACCCCAGCATTCAGTTCTGGGCTAGTGACTAATCCATGTTGGTTTGTGAGCAGGCGGGCTACCAGATCACCCAGCAGAGGCTCCCGATTGCTGCCAAGGGGCACTTGACATACAATACCTACACAGGGAAGAAACGGAGTCAGGTGACCACCAAGACGGTGAGGATCAAGCAAATCCAGTTGGAGCAGGACAGTGGCAAGAGCCTCCATGATGACCTGAGGTCCCAGACGCTCATTGATTTGAATCGAGCCGGTAGGCTGGGTCTGCCCTACTTCTTCCAACTCTCTCTCTGCTCCGGGGTCTTGGGCACTTCTCTTCCCTTCTAGACTGTTCTCAAACCAATTGAGAAAGCAGACACAGGAGCCTGACTGGCGGATCAAAATACCCCTGTTGGTATCGGCAGAGCTGATGAGAGAGCACAGCCTGAGCCGTGCTCCCTGCCAGACTTGCCAATCACCCACCCCTAAAATCGGACAGCCCTATCTGCCTTGTCACGGCCCACAGCTGGATGTCCGTGAGCAGACACTGGAAGAAGAAGGGAAGCGGAGTTAGGCATCGACAAGCGGCAGAGGCGGGGGAGGAGGGCGGGCTGCTTTGCAGGCTGTGCATTGATGCCACGCTTTCCTAAGATTTCCCACTTCCTTAGCTGATGTCTGTCCAGACCAAGTCAGGCTGACTGGCCTCTCTCTGGTAGGAGTCGGCCTTCTCGAAGTGGTCCTGGAGCCTGACCTGTGCTGTGGAGAGGAGGCGGCCATAGCTGTCAGGGAACTGCAGCTGATCCTTCAAGCGCTGGGGACCAGCCAGGCGAACATGGCAGGTAGAGGCTACGTGCATGGTGTCCCTGCTCCGCATCGTCCCCCTCCCTGCTTCTGGCACATTCTATATTTAGCCTTCTCCACTGCACTTCTTTTTCCCCCTTAGAATTTCCCTCGGGCTCTTTTTATGAGCCCCAAACCCAAACTAAACACAAACAATACTGCATACATCTTGAGCCTGAGGATGTGAGCATAGGACTCAGGAGGCAAGATCTACCTTCTCCCACATGCTACATGAGAACTGTGGGGATTCGTGAGTGTGTTCAGTTCAGACCTTTCAGAAGAGAACATGGATCATGAATAATGATTCTTATTTTGTGAGTTCTACATACATAGCCAGTTGCTATTTGGGGAAGATCTAGGTTCTCTTCTTTGGCAAAATTGTCGTCCATCTGGAACGTTGAACTACTGTGATTTGATTATTACATACTATGTATCTATGTATACATATTTTGTGGATGCAGATAGTAAAATATCAAACTATTTTCCATTCATTTGTACAATCAAAATATCTTTAATCCCAGCACCTAAGAGGCAGAGGCAGGCAGTTTGTTCTCTGTTGAATGCAAGGCCAGCCAGATCTACAAAGAGAGTCTGAGGCCAGTCAGGGCCAAACAGTGAGACCCTGCCTCAAGAAACAACAAAAATAACCCAATGATTTTTAAAACAGAGTAAAAATGTTCATGTGTGTGCAGGTAAAGCCAGTTTTTTGGCTATAAACAAATACTATGATTATATGGGCCTAGAGATACAGCTCAGTAGAGTGCTCACCTGGCGTGTGTGAGGTCCCAGCACTACAAAAAGAAAAAGATTGTAGCAAACTGTCTTGGTCTTCAAGTTCAAGGAGAGAGACCGTTGGGTCTGGAGTATGATGGAAGTCCATGAGTGAAAGTGTCATAACGATACACGTTATTTCTAGCAAGTCCTAGGTCTGTTGACTTCTGTTTCTTCATGGCAGCTCTGTCTTGGCCTTTGCCTAGTGTTCCTTTACCTTCCCTGAAGTCCCTGGAGCAAATCTCTCCCACGGTTCCCCCTCATTTTCCCTTCCCAGAGGCGGTGTGAAAACTCCCAGCACCCTTGGGGCCCTCCCTGGCAGAATACAAGCTCTGCATTTACAGTCTTCTTTCCATAGCACGCACATTAAAGTGGCCACAGTGTGCACTTAGTAAGTACCATTAATGATGATGTTCATCTCCCTGTTGGTGCATAATACTGTGGATACCCTTATCACATCACATAATGTGTTTGCATGTAACAGAGGGTCTTCTGAATTTTTAATGTCACACTTGTCACATAGGGCCTCTTAAAAATGATAAATTATAACTCCAAATTGTGGTACAAGTGAGAACTGAAGACCAAGCTTGCTTATTTGCTCTCATTCATCCTTAAAGGCTGGAGAAACAACCCCTGTGAGTCTGAGTGGCATAAAGGTTAGCTGCCCACATGTTTCTTTTATAGAAACAAGACCATGTTAGAATAAGGGAATTCTCTATTTTCCATTTATCACTCATGCTGCTTTTTTGCCCACAGAACATAAATGAAATATGGGCAGGTTGGATGGTTAGCCATTAATACGCTAAGCGTTGATTCTGTATCATCTTTTTAAAAGTTTCTAGATATTCTCAAAATCACTGACTCCTGCAAACCTATGGAATAAACACCTGTTAGCTGAGGGAGAGTCCCCTCTGGGTCCTAGCAAAGAGGGAAGCCACAATGGCAAGAGCTCATGAGTCAGTGGCAGCTGAGCAGGTCCACTAAATCTCATTTGTTATGACACTTCCTGTTTCTTCTCCACCCAGTCAGGCAGCTTTGTTTCCAGTGCGGCAGCCAGGAAGTGCGAGCTGTTCTGAAGTGCCTTGGAGCACTGAGGGCTGCCTGGGGGCCTGAGAGTCTCACTTCCCTGGCCATGAGCATTTTCTTAGCCTAAATGTCTTTGCTCCTTTTTTCATGTGGCCACTGTGAGACCCCTGTTGTGCCAGCCCTGGGGGCTGCACTTGGAACTGAGGGCTGTCGTGAAGAGGTGCCACTGGAGACCAGTAGACTTGGCGCTTAGGGACTGAAGTGTGAACTGTTCTGGGCTCCATTTAGTGAGCTCCTGGTAGTCTTGCTAATGAGCACAGACCACCATAGCCCAGTGTCTAAGTCATTTCCTTCTCGTGTTCAGCGTGTTGCTGCTGTTAAAAGAGATCCCCAGAGCAGTGTGTTGATCTGAATGGGAACAGAAGTAGACCTACTAAGTACCTTAACAGTAATACTAGCTACTAGTTGGAAGGTTTAGTATGTGCTTATTAAAACAATTTATCCTGTAACTTAAACATTCCGACATTCCTGGGAGATAGTGGTATACCTGTTTACAAGTTTGTCCAAGACTCATTACAAGTGTCTGCACTGGGCCTGAGCCCAAGTGTGCCTCCCTTGTTTATACCTGGTACCACACTTCCCGGCGGTCAGCCATACAGCATCAGGCTGCCAGAGGGACCTGCTCAGAGAAGTAGTAGGTGGAGAAGTATGATGGACAGAGAGCCTGGATCCGAGATAGAATCCAAGCCTGTGGCTTCTAGCAGTGCAAACCTGGGCACGTTACTTGATTTCTTGGAGTCTTTTTTCCTGCACTTTTAGAAGTCATTCCCAAATCGTTGTGTGGAGAGAAAGAGACGGAAGAGAAAGGCAAGCAGGGAGTCACTGGGTGATGAGGAGAGGAGTGAGTTTGTAGGAGCAGGTCTGGGGTTCTGGTGGGGACGTGGTTTGAAATGCCACAGGGGTGTCCAGGTACCTTTGTCACTGCCACCCTGTTCCAGCGAGTGGATGTGGTGGCGGCTGTAGAGCAGCAGCACGGGATCTGACAAAGGCCTGTGCCACACTCTTCTGTCTGCAGTTCCGCTCATCGCGATGAGTGGGTCCCGTGAGCTGTAGTCAGCAAACGTTGATCACGTTGGGCCGCAGTGGACTCAGTGGTGGAACACCTGTCTAGCATGTGTGAGGCCTATCTCGGCTCTGCAAACCGAGGTTTTTAGTCAGCCCTGCCCCCTGTTCTGTTCTCAGTTCTGGAGATTATTCAGCAGAGAATGACCGGCCGTCTCCACAGACCTCCCTGTCCAGGCCTCAGACCCTCACTGTTTGTGGAAACGGTTTTCTGTCCCCACATTTTATTCTTGTTCAGATGTGTTTCAGAAGACGTGACTAGTCTATCACGGTGCTCAGTGGTGTAGTTTGTAGCGTAGCTGTTACAGCTGTCTACTCTGAGAAGATGGAACTTGAGCTCGATGACATTCTTATGTGGGAAGGAAGGCCCCTCAGTGGGACAGAATGCACGGAGGTAAACCTGACTGGTAAGGCTTTCATGCATTGGAGGGAATTTAACTTAATTTGTTTAAAAGGCATTTTGTCTTCACGAGGTAGAATGTCTTTTGTTAAAGTCTGATACTATATCTGAATCCAGGCTAGTGAACTCTCTTTCAACACGGCAGGACACTAAGTGATTCTCTTCAGACATTTATGTAGTGTGGGATTCTCTGGGAGAGATGAAAATTCATGCCTTTAGTCCTCTTCCAAATTAGAATTCTAAATCATGAAAGTGAGTAGTAATTCAAGGTCCCCCGAGTTTTTTTTTTTTTAAACTGTCTCCCAAGCACCGAGGTTTGGTCTGCAGAGCTCAGCATACTTGGGCAGTTTTCCTTTGAGCTTAATGGGCCTTTCATGTGATTCTAATTATAGATTAGTTCTAGTCAGACAGGTTGGAGACTCACTAGGAACCAGTGTGAGACAGAAACCAATCTGTTTGCTTATTGCTCAGGAAAATACCAGTGTGTTGGAATTCGTCATTCAATGGGATTTAATTTCACTGGACAATAACAATGGGTCAGACCCAGTTCTAGATTCTGAAAAAGGCCTTGTCCCTGCCTTGAGGACCTTACCCTTGGGAAGAATTACATCAACAGAAAAAATGAAAATAACTATTAGTTATTTTAAGGAAATAAATGCATCTCAGTGCTGGAACAACTTGGAAAGTGACAGTCTTGTTTTTCAAGGCCACTCGGCAGAGTTGATGTTCGATTAAGAACTAAAGAATGACTCGGGGCCCTAGCCAGCCTAGAACAAGGTGATGAGCATTCTAGGACACAGCTAAGGCAAAGGGCCTGGCCTAAAGAAGAGCTCAGAAAGTACCACCATGGTTACCAAGGTGGCAGACTGTAGGAAAGGCAGAAAGGCAGAAAGGCAAACAGAGGGCAGTAGGCAGTTGTCGGAAGTGCACCCATCCAGGTGACATGGGACTCAGGGAAAGGAATCGAGTGAGAGAACACTTAGACTGGGCTACGCTTTAGAAGCCACTGTAGCTGCTGTGGAGAGTGGGTCTCAGGTCCAGAAGAGAAGCATGAACCCATTCGAGAATGAGAGATCAGGTACAAGGTGATGCTGCTGGACAGTGATGGTGGCAGAGATGATGGAGAGACAGGTAGACTCGAGATGGTTCTTAGGATGAAGGCTCCGACAGGCTGCTGTGGCAGAGCAGAGATGGAGGAAAGCAAAGGCGGCTTCCAGGAAGTTGGAAGAAGCAGGGTGTGGTGTTATCTGAGACGGGAAGAGAAGGACAAGAACGTCTTTGCAAAGTGGCAAGTCAGGATTTGGATTTGGAAACTGGAATACCTATAAAGCCTGGAGTAGGGCTCAGAAGTCTGTCAATGGAGATCTAGGCGTCATGAGGACACAGATGATATTTAAAGCTGTAAACCACTCTGGAAAGCACGGGAGTCGAGAAAAGAGTCCTGTGTTTTCATAGGAAAAGGATACAAGCAAATGAGGTGCAAATTGAGTGTTCAGGAAAACCATGATAGCATTCAGTGACCAACACTGATGTAGGAAGGAAGGAAACCAGGTAGAGGTAATCCTGGCTCACAGGAGGATTGTGAGTTTGAGGCCAGCTTATGCTGTATAGCAAGTTTGAGTCCATCCTCAGCTGTATATTAAGGTCCTGTCTCAAAAGACAGAGGAAACGAAGGATTAATTGATATGTCATAGTGAGGTGAGAACAGAATGTGTCTCTGCCCACTGGATTTGGCACCAAGGGGATTGTGGCAGCCCTGACAAAGCATCTTGAGAGACCTGAGGACAGAAACCAGGCTGTGGAGGGTTAGGGTTAACTGGGTTGAGAGTGAAGACAGTGTGTGCACTAACTTGTTAGAGAGGATTTGCCCAGAGGGAAAGCAGAGAAATGGCTGCTGACTGATGGTGGGGAAATTGGGCTCATGGCAATAGGTTTTGAGGCTTTTGTGTATCTTCTTAATGAGAAATAAACACTATTACGTGTGTACATATCAGAGGGAATGCTTAGAAAGATTGATGACTTGTATGGAAGAGAGGATTAGTGAGGCCCATGTCCTTGGAGGGCAAGAAGGGATTGAAAATTGGGCCCATCCTCAAGGGCCTTTCCATTCTGGTCTTAGCAAAAAGCTTAGTTCACAATAGATATCAGTCACTGGCTCTTCTATGTGGCTTATGTTCCTTGTGTTCTGAGAAAGCTGCAGGACCTCCACGGGGAGGCTCGCTTCCTGACAGCAATGCCTAGTAGAGGGAAGGAACACTCACATGTAGTCTTGGAGGTTGAGCCTGAGGGACACAGAGGTAGTAACCTGGATGAAGTTCCAGTGGAAAGCTAGATATGGGCTGCACATCTGTAACCGCAGTACTCCAGAGGTCTAAGCAGGAGGACAGGAGTTCAGGGCCAGCCTCAGCTACATAGTGAGTTTGAGGGCAGCCTGAATGGCATGAGACGCTGTCTCAACACTCCCACCTCTTTGAAAAATGAAAATAAAAAGCTCCGGTGGAGTAAATAGTCGACTGCTCCCCTGTCTAGCGGTGGCGGAGCTTTCCTATGGAATGAATGGTGTGACTGTTGGTCTCACCAAAGAAGATCTTAGATATGAAGTAGAGGAGATGACACAGTGGGACCGCTGTGCTCCAGTAAGCGATGGACATGATAAAAGCCACACCACACCAGCATGGTAGTCTTGCTTAGTTACATCGTTGGGACTGGACAAGAGGCCCTGCTGTGTTGAGACAGGATGTGGTCTCAAAGGTTGCAGTAGCAGAATGGAGAGGAGTGACGAATCTGAGCGTGTCTGGAGGGACCTGATAGATTGGAGGTAAAGGACAAAGTAGGAAATACAAGGTGACACCAAGGTTCCTAAGTGGGTGCCACTTCTCAAAATTCGGAAGAACGTGGCTTCTTCAAAAGCTGATTTAAAAATCAGCAACTGTAGAATCTGTGCAGTTGTTGAAAAGTCAGAGCCGGCAAAATAGGTGGAGCCGCTCCCGAGCTGAAAGGCGTCTTGTCAGGTTTTCAGAGCCGCAGAGTGGGGAGCTGTTCTCAGGGGAGTCTGGGAGGGGTCGGTGGCTGGCTGAGCAGTGGTCTCAGGCTGATAGAGGATTGTTGCTGCAGCTCCAGGGTGGCAGTCACAAAGAGCGCTCCTTTTCCTGACATGGGATTTATTGATTCTTTTAATTGTTTGAATACGTTTTTGTTGTGGAACATTTGGGAAATGAATTTATTTAGCCCATCATCAGGTTTATTAAATTTAAAAACCTACCTAAGAGCTAGGAGCAGTGGCACACACCTGTAGTCCCAGCTACTTGGGAGGTTGGTATAGGAGGATGGTAAATTCAAGGCTTGCCAGGGCTCCATAGTGAGACTGTGTCTCAGGAAATAAATAATAAGAGCAAGATTTTGTCTTCCCATCTTGTTGTAAGGATTGCACATAAAGTTGGAGACTAGAACTTGAGCTTTCCTTTGTAAGATAGAAAATGTGATGACTGCTTGTCTTCATATCTGTCTTGGAGTTTTTGCCTCTCTCTTCTTCCTCAAAATCCTTTGGTCCCTTCCACAAACCACCTGCTTCTTTAGGGTCACGTCTCCTAAGCCAAGGAGCTTTCCAGGGCAGAGAAGGTCCCGTAAGGATGGGTCAGCTCTCTTCTCACCCTTCCACCCATCTCGCTATAGTCTTTCTGCTTCAGCAAATCCTCATGGCAACCAGGGAGCCTTCAGGTGCCTGTTTATGGAGAGAAAATCATTACAGTGCCTGAGAAGGGAGGGGGAACAGCCCAGGTTCCAGCTCCTGCCCTTGAGCTGTAAATTCTCAAGGACTGTCTTATAAATCTCCTCAAAACACATAGAGATCCTATTTCACCAGAGAGCACTGGAGGGGTTTCACATGATCATTTTTGAGGCTTCCCCCAAACCCAGCTCAGATACTTGGAAAATAACCATGGAGTAAAACTGAAGAGTGAACCTCGATTTTAATAACCTTGTTCTCGTTTAGCACACGGATACTACATAGATCCTTCCAGCTGTGCATCAAGAATGTCTGTGTGTGCACAAGAAGAAGCCTGTTTCCACACACCTCAGGACTCTGACTTCTTGCCGTGCCAGGGGAACAGATATGCTCTCCAAAGCTAGGTTGCTCTAACTAGACAGAAAATCAAGTTAGACACTACTTACCTTGACGTCTCCACACCCTACAAACATATTGCTTCAAAGAATTTCTACAGGTTTTGTATTTTCTCCTTCCAGAGGGTCAGCTGAGAGTAGACGCCAATATATCGGTGCATCACCCTGGGGAACCTCTGGGCGTCCGGACTGAAGTGAAGAATCTCAACAGCTTCAGGTTCTTGGCCAAGGCCATAGGTGAGTGTCACCTCCCACTCCTGCGGGCTTCTCTGTGTATCGTCACCTCTCGTTTGTAGTGCACAACTGTGTTTACTGGCTCTGCAGCCATCACTAGTTCGCACAGTCCTGTGGACCAGGTAGTGGTCCTGCAGACGCTCCAGCAACTGTCAGGTTAGCAGAAGCGAAGCTCTGAGACGGCCTCTGTCACGGGGGGCCTCTGACTGGAGGCTTCTCCATCCGTGTGGTCTCTTGTCCTTCGTCTGTGTAGCCCAGGCTTTTGTGTTTGCCAGTGGAGGATCCCAGGATGGAAGAGGCAGGAGCCTCAAGATTCACTTGTGTCCTCAATTCTGGAATTCAACTCACACAGTGTCACTTCGGACACATTTCTTTCAAAGCAACATGAATTCAAGCCAGACCCAAAGGGAGGGAAATAAACTCCACCCACTTTGGGAGGATTTGCAGAATATGGTGGCTGTGTCCTACCTCATATCATACGCTATAGGAAGTCAAGTTCATTTTTTAGATTGGATGTAGTCTGTTTGGTTAGTATGTTTCTACTTTTTACTGTTTCCAGCTAGTAGATTGCATGTGCCTGTTCAGTCAAGGTTGGTTTTCCTGGAGCATACAATGAACATTTCACTGATGACCAATGTCTGCGAACAGCTCATGTAGAACCGGCTAGCACATGTAGAACAGGCTAGCTCCATGGGCAGTTCCACAGAAGCTAGAAACAGCCTAAGGGAGGCCGTCTCAGAAGACTCGAGTAGATTGTAAAGGCAGAGACATCCGTAGAGGAGGGAGGGGTGAGTGCTATCAGGAGTACACAGACAGCAGGCCTGCTGAAGCTCTGGCCTTCGCGGTGCCGCAGCCAAGATGCTTAGTGGGCACCGGGTCTCTGGGGGAGGAGTAACGCAGTTCAGAGAGGTTGTTCTTGCCTGGGTAAACCTCGTGTCCCAAACCTGAAATGATGAGCCAGCCTTAATGCAGACACCTGAAGGGACAGACTTTTAGAGGAAAGGCATGAACATGGTTCAAGGGATTACTCATGGGACAGCAGGATAAGGGTAAGGAGTGACTCCTGTCTCTGAAAGGGGACACAGTCCACTTTCTGAAGCCACCAAAGGGGTAAGGAGAGAGGCTCGTGCTTAGAACCTGCGTTTGTGAAGGAGCTTGGAACGAGTGGAATGTCTCTGCCTTCACCCTGGACGTGCCATGTTCAGGGCTGCGTTGATCTACGAGGCGATGACCAACCAGAGGCAGGCAACCAGAGTTGACAACTTGTCTGTAACGGGTATGGGAACCCGGGTGTTTTTAGCTGCCCCGAATGTTTTTTTGAATATGAAGTGCCCTCTGAAGCAGCAGTCAGAATTCTACCTGTGTTCAAACACAGCCTAGCAGAACCAAAGCTTTGCCACCGTGGCCTTAATCCCCCAAGCCTGGAATTCTCCCACCAGGTTTTTTCAAATCATGTTGGACCTTTTAGCCATCATTTCAGGTCAATCAAGGAGAACACTCAGGTGACGGAGGGGGATACAAATGGACCAGTTTGGTGCTGCTGTCTCTTAGCAGCCAGATTAAAAGGTCTGAGCAAGGAACGTGGGGTAGGAAGTTGGGAAGGCTTACTTTTGCAAAGGGCCTTAGCAGTTCTGTGTTTCAGCCATGTTTAGCTGTGTTGATTGGCATAGTCCATCTATTCTGTTGGGTAGTGGGAGTATGCGTTACAAAGCAGTGGTCACAGATATCTTGGAAAATAAAATGAAAATTATTCTCTTTCCAAAAGTGTACATACATTTTCACCCATATTTTGTATAAAAATTTTGAGGGTTACCAGGGTTCCTTGTGACCCATCTGCTAGTCCTAGGATAAGAAATTCTAATAGGCCACAATCCTAGATCTGCAGTCACTGGACCCACATAGCAGTCCCAGTCCTTCTACCAAGGTGTCTGTAGTCTGTACTCAGTTGTTAATCTCTTTGAGCTGAGATGTCCAAAAAAGAAAGAGGAGGGAAGAGACATGCTTCTTAAGGCCCTTCCCAGTTGTGAGAAGAAAATACAACTCACAAGGGAATGATCATCATAAATAGTCTCCTTGACTTTTTTTCTTTAACTTAAGAATTGAGAATGGTTTCTAATTATTGCCTGCATGGATGAAAGGGATTAAAAATATACTAACTTGCTGTGTTTTTTTTTTATAGACTATGAAATTCAGAGGCAAATCACTGAACTTGAGAATGGAGGTGAAATTCTAAATGAAACTCGTTCATTTGATTATAAGCTGGGGTGAGTTTCTATTGATAAGCCTGTTGACCACAGCTGGGAGGTTGGGGCTCAGCCATGGACTGGTCATGTAACAAAGGTCCTTAGCTTCTCTGTAGCCATAAGAGAAAAGATCACTGCATCCCATTGGAATGAAACATGGTCTTCTGGGCCCTGGAGTGCAGCTGACCCAAGCTTATACAGAAGTGCTTAGTCTCACCTCTAGGCTACCTTTTGCTTCCTGCTTTGTGGCAAGAATTTTTATTCCCTTAAATCATCTGTGAGACCTCTCACAGCCTAAGCTTGATGCTTAAAGGGCTAAGAGCTGGTTGTAGGGATACGGTACCAGTTATTTTTCTGTTACTGTGATAAAACACTATGATCAAAAGCAGCCTATGGAAGAAGGAATGTATTTTGGCTTGTGATTCCAGAGGTAGGATCCATAATGGCAAGGGAGGCTTAGCTGTAAGTGGCTGGAGCAGGAAACTCTGAGATCAAGTCTTCAACCACAACCACAAACCAAAGAGAACAAGTTGCAAATGGGCAAAGCTCTGAACTGCGAGTGACATACTTCCTCCAGCATGACTGAACTGTCCCCTGAAACAGCACTGCCAGCTGGGGACATTCTCATTCTCACCACCACGGATACTGTTCTGTGGTGGTTTAGATAACAGGGATCCTAATTTTTCTCAGTCTGAATTTTAAGATTTTTTTACTTTAAGTAAAATACCAAAGAATGCTCAAAAGTCTACAGAGTTTGTCTGAAAGCTGGCTGGGGTTTGGCTCAGCAATAGAATACTTGCTGCAAATGCTTTAACACCCCGGGTTCAATCCCTGTCTGCACATACACGAAATATTGAAGCAGTTTGGTTTTGTTTTTACAAAATTATTTTTCTAAGCATTTCCCTTTATTTATGTAAAATAGGAGAGCCATAGGAGATAGAAGATCTGGTCCATAGGAGAGCCCATAGACATCTGAAGAGCTTGAATTTGCCTGTCATGAATTGAGAAAGCCCTATGCCTGATAGCTGTTACTGTAACAGATATTTGAGCTACTCATCTTAGAGTTAATTTTGGTTCACGGTTTCAAAGGTTTCAGTCTGTGATTTGGCCTATGGTGGTACATCATGCCCCAAGCACATGGCTGAGCTAAACTCCTGATCTTGAGTGTTAGCTTGATTTGATTAGTAAAGCATACCTTTAGGTATTTCTAATGGTGTTTCCAGAGACCATTAGCCCCCAACTTTATGAATGTTGAATCCCTTCATGGAGTCATATGATGGTATTATTAGGAAGTTGGGCCTGGTAAGAGGAGAAGGTCTCTGGGTGCATGTCCTTGGGTATATATCTTTGTCTGTTCCTGTATTTCCATTTCTTTGTTTGCTTTGCCATACTTTCCCACCATGATGGACTAATACTTCTGAAGCCAAAAACTAAAATAGATACCTGTTTTCCCTCCTAGGTTGTTTCTACCAGGTATTGGTAAGCATGAAGAAAGTAACACACTAGGAAACAAAAGATAGAAGGTGGGACCAGGGTTCCACAGTCTCCTTTGAGGGCATATTCTAATGACCCAAAGGCCTTCAAAGGCTCCATCTCTTTCTGACACTTCTAAAGTTTCTACCTCTTCTTAATAGGACTAAGCCTTTAACACACAGCCTTCGCGGGAAATACTTGAGCGCCCTCCCCTTTCTGCACGTGGTCCAGCCAGTTGCACACAGTGTTGACGTAATGCTGTCTGCTCTGCCTGTTGCAGGTGCACCATGCCCATGAGAGACAAAGAAGGAAAACAAGACTACAGGTGATTACTCCTCATCAGGGTACACTTCAAATCCATTTGAAAATCAGCATAACGATGCTGGAGAATTTGGGCAACCACTTGTTTTTACATGAAAGAAGTCAAGATTGCTTATTTTGTTGTATGTAAACTAGGAGAAGTGATATTTTCTTGACTTGATAGCTGCAGAGTTCCTTTAATAGGAATTCAGTTGCTGGAAGATACCTGTCCACAGGTTTCCGTAACAAAGATGCTGTCGTTTAACTAAGAGGATGGCAGGTGAGGGAGCCTAGGCTTACATTTGCTGGTAATATATTCTGGAATATATTGGGAGGATGTGAAAACGGTCTGTTAATGGAGGGTCCCTTCAAACCTCAGGTGATGCTAGTTCATTGCCAAGATAAGCAAATTAGGGCACCAGTTCACCCATGGAGTACTCACCTATTATGTGAGAGGTTGGGGGGGGAGGGCTGTTATGTAACAGAAGATTTTCACATAAAACAATAACGATAGCTTAAGATAAATTGAACCTTTCACTTTTTCTCAGAGTTTAGCAGATTACAAAGATGGAAGCTCTAGTAGTAAAGTTGTGGAATTCGCGTGGCTTTCCTTTGTGAAGTGTGATGTACCTTCTCCGCCAGACTCCTGTCATGTGCCTATCAGAGGCTACAGGGGCTTTCTGTTGTTACAATGGTCTTCTAGGGTCAGACTTTTCCACCTTCTTTATTCTCCCATGTTGCTGCTCCCTGTAATTCCTGACTGACCATGGAGTTTGCCTTTTAACTCGGCCAGTGGCTTCTCCTAGAACCCCCATATTAGACAGCAGTGAGTCTCCAGAAGCCTTCAGAAGACAGACTGCCCACAGCTGAGACTTGGTACTGCACTGAGGAATTACCTCTACTCTAGGTCCTCCCTGCATGGCTGAGCACTACCCTGCATGGCTGAGCACTACCCTGCATGGTTGGGCACTACCCTGCATGGCTGAGCACTACCCTGCATGGTTGGGCACTACCCTGCATGGTTGAGCACTACCCTGCATGGCTGAGCACTACCCTGCATGGTTGGGCACTACCCTGCATTGTTGAGCACTACCCTGCATGGCTGAGTACTACCCTGCATGGCTGAGCACTACCCTGCACGGTTGGGCACTACCCTGCATGGCTGAGCACTACCCTGCATGGCTGAGCACTACCCTGCATGGCTGGGCACTACCCTGCATAGCTGAGCACTACCCTGCACGGTTGGGCACTACCCTGCATTGTTGAGCACTACCCTGCATGGCTGAGCACTACCCTGCATGGCTGGGCACTACCCTGCATTGTTGAGCACTACCCTGCATGGCTGAGCACTACCCTGCATGGCTGAGCACTACCCTGCATGGCTGGGCACTACCCTGCATGGCTGGGCACTATCCTGCATGGTTGGACACTACCCTGCATGGTTGGGCACTACCCTGCATGGCTGGGCACTACCCTGCATGGCTGGGCACTATCCTGCATGGTTGGGCACTACCCTACATGGCTGGGCACTACCCTGCATAGCTGAGCACTACCCTGCATGGTTGGACACTACCCTGCATGGTTGGGCACTACCCTGCATGGCTGGGCACTACCCTGCATGGCTAGGCACTACCCTGCATGGCTGAGCACTACTCTGCATTTGCAGAGCACTACCCTGCATGGCTGGGCACTACCCTGCATGGCTGGGCACTACCCTGCATGGCTAGGCACTACCCTGCATTGTTGAGCACTACCCTGCATTTGCAGAGCACTACCCTGCATTGCTGAGCACTACCCTGCATTGTTGAGCACTACCCTGCATGGCTGAGCACTACCCTGCATTGCTGGGCACTACCCTGCATGGCTGAGCACTACCCTGCATGGCTGAGCACTACCCTGCATGGCTGAGCACTACCCTGCATGGCTGAGCACTACCCTGCATGGCTGAGCACTACCCTGCATTTGCAGAGCACTACCCTGCATTGCTGAGCACTACCCTGCATTGTTGAGCACTACCCTGCATGGCTGAGCACTACCCTGCATGGCTGAGCACTACCCTGCATGGCTGAGCACTATCCTGCCCTTTGGCTTTGGGCAGAGGGAAAGCAGTGCTGGAGCAGAACAAGCAAAGTTGTATTTGATTTCTTAAGATGAATGCAGTACTGTAGTCCATCTGAGTATTAACAACTGACTGTTTTAGAGCAGCTTTGAATGGGAAGTGGAGTTCTCGTGTACTTCTTCCCAGGCTCCTGTCCCTCAATTAATATGGTTTACTACAACAGCGAACCAACCGTATTGCTGCTCATTATTCACTGAAATCCATAGTTTACACTGAGATGCATTCATTCTTGGCTGTCCGTTCTGTGGGTTTTGGCATTTGTCTAGCGGCATGAACTCACCATTACACAGGTTCACTACTCTGATAGTGTGCCGGGCTGCACCTCTTCACCCTTTTCCCTCCCCACTAGCTTCCACATTTCATTCAGGCAAAATCCATTCTGTTCTACTTCTCAAGAAGGAAGAGCCCTGTCTTCCCTCTTTGACTTTTAGTTTATTGGACAAGTACTGCTAAAACAGAGAATTTACAGTAGGGACAGTCATCTTTCTTCCTCACGGGTACACTGTCTCACTCGTCCTTCAGTCTCCAGCCCACTGACACTTTCCTCGCTGGTATAAACCAGAGTGTGGCTCAGTTCCATGCCACCCTTTCCCCATCGTTATTCCGTAATGTGAAGAATGGGATTGCTGTGTGATCTTCACTGGGGCATTCAGAAACCTTTGCAAGTGTTCTGGCTTTGTACCTAAGCACAGAGCATTCCCATCGTTGTTAGATTTGTGGTTCTAATCAATCCAGACACCCAGACTCAGGTCCCAACTGTTCTCTTTGTTTAGGTTTATGCCAGAGCCCAACCTGCCTCCCTTAGTGCTCTACGATGCCACATCTCTGCCTTCAGATGCAGACTCTCAGCAGGTGATCAATATTGACCAGCTTCGAGACATGCTTCCTGAGCTTCCCAGTGCAACCCGAGAAAGGCTTGTCCAGCAGTATGGGATGCTGCCAGAGCACAGCTTCACATTAGTGGTAAGTGTTGACTGGATCTGAAGTTAGCCCAGCTCGGCAGATTGGATGATCCTCCACAGAGTCCCTGCATGCACTGTCAGGTGCATTTCCTCCACAGAGTCCCTGCATGCACTGTCAGGTACATTTCCCCACAGAGTCCCTGCATGCACTGTCAGGTGCATTTCCCCACAGAGCCCCTGCATGCACTGTCAGGTGCATTTCCTCCACAGTCCCTGCATGCACTGTCAGGTACATTTCCCCACAGAGCCCCTGCATGCACTGTCAGGTGCATTTCCCCACAGAGCCCCTGCATGCACTGTCAGGTGCATTTCCTCCACAGTCCCTGCATGCACTGTCAGGTACATTTCCCCACAGAGCCCCTGCATGCACTGTCAGGTGCATTTCCCCACAGAGCCCCTGCATGCACTGTCAGGTGCATTTCCCCCACAGAGCCCCTGCATGCACTGTCAGGTGCATTTCCCCACAGAGCCCCTGCATGCACTGTCAGGTGCATTTCCCCCACAGAGTCCCTGCATGCACTGTCAGGTGCATTTCCCCTACTCCAGATACTCTGAGAGGGGTAAGGCACAGTGTTGCCCTGGACAGTACATGCTCCTGCTCAGCACACCAGAAGAGGAAATGACTTTCAAGCTGCTCACAGGAGCCCTGGAGACTAGGAAGCTAGTTCAGATGTTAGGAATGAGTGTGTCCCCAGGACGAGTGTGTCTGCAGGACCAAACACATATCAATGTTTAGAGTTTCTAGATGTCTTAATTGTGTTGAGCCATGACAGGATGTTAGGTCCCCAAAAGCCAGAAAATATCCTGTATAAAATGTTGCAAACTACTAAACATCTTCATCCTGTGAAGCTTGGGGATGCCTCTTTTGGGCCATTAGAGAATCTGATACCCTTGGGTAGCTTGGGGATTTTCCATCCTTTCCAGAACTCCTTGGGGCTTTGTGGATTTCTTTGTCACGACCACAGTAGAGTGATGCAGCATCAGTGAGGGTGGCATTCTGTCACAGTTGTCATCTTCTTGTCAACAGGAGAGATCGGGAAGTTGTTTTGTTGGGCTTGAGTATTTTTTGAGACAGAGTATCATGTAAGCTAGGCTGGCCTTGAACTCCTGTCATTTCCAGATCAACAAAACCTGTGGAACTGGATTCTTGCTTTTTAAATGATCCAATAAGTATATGGGAGTATTAAGTATATATATACTTAATAACCACAATATAGTGGTTTCCAGTGCACTAGGCAGCCTACTCCTGGCTGAGTGGTTCTTTTTGTCCTCCATAAGTCAATTGCTTCAAGAGTAAACAGTGCCTAGGGTAAGAACTCCTGTTTTCTGACCGATGATTAAGAAGGCTGCTGTTTTTCTAGCACTCTAGGTTGACTTGATCATTGCCTCCAGGGGGTGCCATTGTGTCCTGTGCATACATACACCTGAGATAACTATCATTGCACTTAAGTTGGTAGCGTATCTTGGCCAGTGTCCTAAAGGAAAGCACTGCTCCAGTCTGTCATTCAGCTAGTGGAGCCATCAGCAGATAGTTGCAGAACTCAGCTGATCAGCATCCTGTACAGAACATCTCTAGACCTGGACTCCTTACAACTCGTGTATATTTCTTAGATTTTTATCTTAGTGGTTACTATTGCTGTGATGAAACACCATGACCCAAAGCAACTTGGGGAAGAAATGTTTTATTTGACTTATACTTCCACATCATTTTTCATCATTGAAGGAAGTCCGGACAGGAACTCAAACAAGGCAGGAACCAGGAGGCAGGAGCTGATGCTGAGGCCGTGGAGGAGTGCTATTTACTGCCCTGTTTACATGGATGGCTCAGCCGGCTTTCTTAGAGAACCCAGGACCACCAGCCCAGAGATGGCTCCACCCACAATGGCCTGGGTCCTCCCCCATCAATCACCAATTAAGAAAATGCCCTACAGGCTTGCCTGCAGCCTGATCTGGAAATATTTTCTCAACTGAGGCTCCCTCCTCTCTGGTGACTCCAGCTTATATCAAGATGACAGAGAACTAGCCAGCACAGTTGCTGTAACAAACTGTCTTAATCTTTACATGTCTCCCCATCACTTTTGCCACTCGAACCCAACACTGAACTGCAGACCTGCATCTTATTAGCATTCTGCAGCTCATCTCGGGGAAGAACGGAGGGGACCAAGGGTTTTGGCTTCATAGAGGTCAAGGCCATCTCTCCATCTGACCTTTGAGCAGCTGGCTTCAAGCCAGACATTTGAGGTAGTTTGCAATGCACCAAAGTTTCTTGACCATTTCTGTACTGTAGCCTGATTTCCAAGAAGAATCCTCTGAATATGAATTAAGAACTGTTGTATATCAGTCTCCTCTGTAAGAGAAGAGAAGGGTTTCCTGAAATCTTCAGAACACAGCTGTTTCACTCCCTCGAAAAGCAACTCTTGACATTGTCACACTTGGCCCCTGGAATGTGTCTGCCCCTCTTTGCTGAGCATAAGTTCTGTAAAGTCAGGCCATTGATATGTATGTTTGTGTCTTAGTCTTCTCTGGGCCACACCCAGCAGGCCTTGAATAAGTGCTGTTAGGGACAACAGCAAAGGAGTGCATCTGTGTGAATAGTTCGTGAACCTGTTTAGGGAAAACTAACTCTCCAAGGTAGCAGGCATTGAGTGGGGAGCAAAATTGTTTCCCCCTTCACCCCTCATAGCGTTTACATTTACTCTGGTAGTACACCTGGTCAGCTCTTTGGGAGACTACAGTAGATAAATGGAGTAGAGGAGCCCAGAGGAGATGTTGAACAAGATGTTGAAACGTCAAGGAGGTGATTGTTTTTTTTTGGGGGGGGGGGAGCATTTTTTATACTTATTTTTCTTAGTTCCTTTAAGACATAGTATTTATAGATGGAAGATAATGTATTAGGTGACTTATAAAACAAAAAGATAAAAGGGTTTGTCCTTGAGATTTCCAGAATGAATAAAAAGTGGAGATTGGAACAGACAGAGAATGATTCAGACAAATTGTTTCCCGAAATTAGGCAGCCTGAGCCCTTTATGACTCCATAATCATTGGAAGCTGAGTTACTCATAACATTCCCGACAATGATATGTTCATGTTTTTCTGCCTTCATCAGAAACACAACAGATTGCTGAGAAGGGCAGATGCACAAATCTAATGAACCATCTTTCAATTTAAAGAGTGCCCAGGAGTATTCATTAAATAAATGGCAGTGGTCGAGGTGTGCCCGCGTGGCTTCCACTCAGCTCAGTGCCTTCGGACTTCTTATTTAATTAAGTAGTGTGTGCACCCCCACACACATATATTCCCCACAAATAAAAACCCTTCAGAATTTAACTCACTTTTGATTTATCTTGCTGTTTTCCTCTGCAGTAAACACTAAATTATGTTTTGTTAGTCTTGTCTTTGACATTTACAGAACTTTTGCTAATATACCTTAGCATCTGCTGTCTTATCAAGCATATAGTAGGTCTCATTTCCTGGACAGACAGATGATTGAATGAATGGGATACTACTGTATTACACATGAAAATCCTTAAGAAGTAGTGTTCCTGACAGTTTCTAAAGACCAGATACATAAAGCACCCTTTGACAACCCAGCACAATCATGGGGCTGTGTATGCATCACTGTACCCTTGGTGAGAAGATTCAAGTGACTGCTCCAGTCATGTCATGTGTCAAGTCACTTAGTCTCAGACACTGTGTTCCAGCTTCGTCCTATTAGCAGATTACCCCTAGTCTGGATTTCCTCTCCTCGCCGTCCTGAGAATCCCCTCTCAAAATGAAACCTGTATACTGATTTTCTCTACCCACATTTGGATCATGACCCACTGAAGACTCCCAGTTATTTAGCTAACCTTCTTCCCCTGTCTTAGTCAAACCGACTTACTTTCTAATCTCATTTGTAAAGATTAATGTAGAAATGTAGAAGCTGAGATCTATGGATTAGGGTTATGGAAAACCAGAGAGTCTGATAGTAAAGCAGTACCTTCTGTGAGTCAGTGGATGTTGGAAGAACTCTTAGAATTATTAGAGTTATATGCATGTGCTTTTTTTTTTTTTTTTCAAAATCTTCTAGGCTGATGTTCCTGGGAGCATCACCTCCTAGCCCGAGTGTCTTGTTTCTTTCAGGAAACAACACAAGGGATGGTAGCCATTTTTCCAAGCAGCCTGCTTAAAGGCAGCTTGCTCACAGCATGCTCTTCCATTTGCCACATTTGCTTCAGACAGCACCCAAGGCAGGTGCTCTCCTGCTACACATGAGGAAATAGAACCTTTCTGTAAGGAACTTCATACTCGTGTTGGACCATGCTCTATGTTTCTGAGCTCTGCTCCCTGCTCACACACACAATGTGCAGCCATGCCAAGTGGAAATAATGTTTTTAGGTAATGACTGGTTTGGATTGCCTTCGTTTCATTAGTGGAGGAAATTGAGTTTTTACTTTTGCTAAAACTTAATGCTTAATACAGTCCCAGGATTGTTTTCAGGAAGCTCAATCAAAAAGTACATGTTCATTGAAAGCTTTTAGCCACTCTTGTTGGTTTTGAAGATGCCAGACTGTGCTATAAATAAACATAAAATGTTGTCTACTAAATTTTGTGAAAATCAGTCAACTGCAATGGAAAATGAACAGCACAAGTCGTGCTGATTTTCCAAGTGGAAAAATTAGGTCAAAGGTAACATGAGCTGTCTTGTACATCTTCATTTATTTTGTTTAAACTTTCTGCTGCAGGCCTCTGGCGCCTTTGGTCTGGGTCACTGAGAAGTGCCCCTACCTAGGGCAGTGGGTAGGGATTGTGGGGCTGCTTTTCTGAGGCCCTGGGTTGTTGAGTCTGGGGCAGATGAGGCACCTGGTCGGGACCTGCTGTGAGCTCTCATGCAGCTGCCTGTGCATGGGAACAATAGATGAGTCGTCTGCACGGAGCTGCAGTAGGGGAGCAGCTGCCCTGCTGCAGCCCCAGGTCAGGCTTTGGGGAGGGCTGCTGCACCTGCTGCTGCCCTCTCCCTCTGTACAGACTCAACTTGGCCTGTTACTCTTCACACTTTGGGTAGTCCCAACCCAGTTAAAGCTCTCCCATCTGACATAGGCACCCCAAAGATGGTAGACATAGCAGAATCTTCATTGAGTCTAAAAACTGTGAAGAGAGTTAAGTGGACTTCCAGAGTCTGATTCCAGGGAAAAGAGTGTTGGTATCAGGCAGCAGGCAAACGTGGCTCAGTGGGAACCATGCAGAGCAGGAGTTTATAAAAATCCAGTCTGGCCTCCGTGAAGCTGCAGGAAAATATGACGTCAGCCCCACCTCCCCTCCAACCACTAACCTGTGCTACCTACTGATTGTGTGTGTGTCAGGCTTTGTAGTCAGCCTCAGACCTGTCATCTTACTGGACAGCTCCGTTTTCTCCATCGGAAGGAATGGTCCTTTGATTCTGACATCATAGAAAAGGCGAAGATGTCTCCCAAGGACAAGGAAACAGAAAGTGTCAGTTGATTGGTAAATGAACTGGTTTTGAAGCTTATTCTTTGGGTCTCTTGTAAGCCAGAAAGGGTCTGTTTGCTTTCTGGATGGATTGCCCATAAATCAGTCGCCATGGCAAGTTTCTGGAGGTCCCACATGTACTACTGCTTTAAAGCGAATAGCTTGGAATCTTATCTGGAGCCATAGTGACTGGTTTTAGACTGCCCAGGCTCTCATGGTGCCAAGTCGTCATCTTTAACTACGGCTGAAGAAAAATCCATTTGGTCAACATTGTAGCACACCATATTTCAGCTCCACACAATTTTTAAAATTGATTTTATTCTTCATTTTCTAAATTGCATTCAGGCTTGCCAGCTTAAGGGTACTTTACAATTATTCCATGCTTGGGGGGGGGGATCCCCAAACTTTTCTTCTGGTAATGTAGAATAGACAGACCTGCAAAAGCACGGCTTCATTCCTTTCAGAGACTAGTGACAGGCACTTTAAGGGAGGACGCTCTGGGCTCTAAGGCATTTGACCTTTGTCTATTGAGAAAAAAAGTGCAAAAAGGGGGGGACATCCTAGTGCCGAGTTGGGGACCCTCAGGGGCCTAGGTCCCCATCCCGTTCTGACACTTGATTTCCTGTTTGTGGAATAATATACTTTGGGGGACAAATAAGGGATTTTATTTCAGGTTTCAGACAAGCAGAGCTTGGAGACGATGGATATCCATACTGCTCCATGCTGCCTTGGTGCCCCGCTCTGCCTTTTAGCCCCAGCACAGAGCTCCTCCTGAGCGACCCAGGTTCTCTTGGGTTGGACTAGTTGAAATGTGACGGTAGCCAGAACTGATTTGTTAGCAGCGCACTTTGTGGGCCCCCGCTCTTGCAGACACAGTCTCTGCTGCCACTCTGCTGTCAGCTTTTATTACCTTAATTATTTATATTTTGATTATTCAAGGGAAATGTGCATTCCCAAACTGATTACGCACAAATTCTGTCTTCAAGTAAATATGTCTCCAAGAGCCAAAGTGAGTTTTACATTAGTTAAAGGCACTCTGCAGAGAGCTGCTGCTAGGTTCAGCTTAGGATATGTGTGCTTTCGGCTTTTCTGGGAACATAGCACAAGTAACACGGTTGAGAGCTTCGTTCAGAGTTTAGAAGCTCTCACACCCAGTGGGAGCAACCCTAGGTAGGGATTGTGAGGCCCAGAAAAGAAGGCAGAGCTACAGCTAGTTGTCTGCCTTGCAAGGCCTGACGGGCACACCCAGGGCTCATGGCGCTGATGCGGAGCTTCCCTGGACCCATATATGCTTGCAGCTGGAGCGGTGGTTCAGGGTTCTCTGGCTTTCTTCTGTCTTCCCAGAGAGAGTCCTATTTCCTAGGCCAGCCTCACACTGCCGGGTCGCTTGTTCTCCCCATGGAGAAACCTGGCTACATAAGTAACTTTGCCATTCACAGGAGCTTTCACTGAAGATTGTCACCCCAGAGACAAGCATGTTCACATTACAGACCTGAGTCACTACCACCTGAACATTGCAGGCCCTCATTTTACTGTGCAATTTCTACTTTCTGGCCTAAAAGTATTGCTATTATAACCCATTTTACTGCATCTCCACCCCAGACGCTAGCATTTGGTGTTATTCTCATGGCCATAATTTACAAAGTTGTTGGATTCGAAATTTTTTGTCTCACTTTGTAAGGATGAGCAGGGCCACTAGTATATTGAAGGTACAACAGAGTCTCTAGATGGACAGTTGATGTCCCCCTTAAACATCTGCACAGATGTTCAGAGCTCTGCTCCTCACACCCTTGTCACCATGGGTTCAGAGTCTACTTTGAACTACACAGAGTGCTGCATGGTAACATGTTAGAGCCTTACCCAGTTGAAGAAACCACTGCTGGTCATGTAGGGTAGGTACAGGGCCTTCTGGGTGGTCGGCTATGATCAGCTTGGAGCTACAAACCCACCACTTGACTTCCCTGTGGTAGGGGATTAGAGTGCAATGATGAGTATGCTTAATATTCAGATTAATGAAAGAAAATGGAGTCCTTAAAAATAGTGTAGTGGCAGGGCCTTGATGAGTGCCTCATCATTTCTCTAATTGAGGGGGAGGGAGGTGTTGCAGGAGAGAGGCACATGGGGATTTCTGGTCACCTGGGGTAGAATGGATGGTGTGTATGCCACTGTCTTCCTTCCTGATCTGGGGACAGCTGTGTGTCATGCCACGCAACTTGGGTAGACCTCTGCACAGGCAGATAGTGAGCTTGCCACCTCCTAGTCTAAGCTAACTGATTGGGGCATCTGTGGCATCTCTAACGTCAGGAAGCTTTGAGCAGCTGGCAGACATACTATAAAAGTGCTGGGAACATCTGTTCTGTAGATGTGGCTTACATTGTGCCTGCATTAATAGGTGTTCATTATCAGTCCCCAGAAAGGCAGCAAACCTGCCTCCATCTTTTCCCCCGGAGAGCCCAGCCTACAGAGCTCTGCTGCTGTCTGGCTGGGTGACCTCAAGGCCACAAGTGCCTCAGTGCCTTCACCTGCAAAGGCCTGATTGTGTGCTCATGGGACTGTTGGAACTGAATGAAATAACATGGAGGAAGTGTAGTAGTACTTTCTCATCGGGACCGCCAGCCTGCAAATAATGACAAGGAGACTTACTATTAATTATGAAAGGTTGGCCTTTAGCTTAGAGGCTTGTCTCAACTCCCTCTTAGAACTTAGGTCAACCCATGTATATTAATCTGTGTTCTGCCACGTGGTGGTGTGAGCTCATCTCCGCACTGCCCATCCTGCTTCCTCCAAGTCTGTCTGTCGACTCCACCTTCCTTCTTCCCAGAGTTCTCTCTCCCCAGAAGTCCCACCTACATTCTCCTGCCTAGCTATTGGCTGTTCAGCGTTTCATTACACAATGACAGCAATACATCTTCACACCGTGTACAAATACCCCTCAGCAGGAAGCATGAACCCGAGGGCACTGCATTATTGTCATGAGCAGCAGCAGAGTATGCAGCTGCCCACAGGGCCCTGCTGTCGTCTGTGGCCACCAAGTGCAGTGGTTGTGTCCTGAGCCATCCATAGTCTCAAGGTTTGAGTTACAGTCAGCTGTGGGCCAAGCATAGCAAATGGGAAATTCCAGAAAATAAAAAAAAAAAATTAAGTTAAAAAAAGCCTCTAGCACAGTATATTATGGTGGTTCTGTTCTGTTCTCAGTTGCTTACTGTATGAGATTTGTAAATTAAGCATCATGGCTGTGTGTTTAGAAACCCATCGAGGTTGGCACCACCTGAGCTTCCAGCCATCCTTGGTGGCCTTGGGATCTGATGGTGATGAATTGAGGCACAAATCCCATCTTTAGTAACTACTCTTGAGAGCCCTTGACCAGCCTGGAATTGCTAATTCAAGGTCCCAAAAGGCAGCCAAGGACACTCCCTGTCACATAAATAGCTGTTCCTCAGCCAGCTTTTCCTGAGTACCACTGGGCAGCTGTCTGTATTGGGTTTCATTCTACCTATAAATACAGCCCAGCCTCATTTCTGGACCAAAATCAGGATCACAGAATATGTGACTTAGAACAAGACATGGATTTGAGAAATCAGCCCTCATCCTGCTTCCCAGGGATGGTCTTCCAACATTTCACCATCACTGACGGTAGCCTACAAGAGACAGTGTAGGAGCATGTTACTTCCAGAGCCCAGCGCAAGGGCAATCTGAGGCTTCTTCCTAGAGCAGGCAATAAGGGCAAAGTTACCCCTCTGTTCTGCCGCTCATCAGCATCGGGTAGCTGGCAAATCCATTAGTAATGAGGGTTCCTGTTAGTGCCTAGGCAGCTGACTCGACATTGGCTCTGTGTATAACTGAATGCTTTGAGAAATGAAATTAAAAAGTGGTGAAGATGAAAATGCTTTGCAGTCCCGGAACTGCACGACTGCCTGGTGCTCTCCATGAGACAGGATCTGTGGTCCTTGCTGCTCTAGACATCTCTGAAAGAACAGCTGCAGTCACATCAGCCGGGAGGCTACTTGACTTGCTGTGTGGCTGAGGTTTGGACATATCAAGGCTTGTTGTTTGGGGGAAGATACTAAAGGCCTAATCCAGTAGCCTTGCTGTACTGCCCTCAATATGGCTTTTGTGTAAGAGAATTACAGGTCCACTATTTTCCTGACAAAACCAGATGGCTGAGCTGCCATGTTCATCAGAGACTTCAGAGATTGGTGCCAAGCTTATTAGCATTTGCCAGTCTTGTGAGACTAAGAAAACTGTGGAAAGCAGCAGGTGTGTGTGTGTGTGTGTGTGTGTGTGTGTGTGTGTGGTGCCCGTGCGTGCATGCATGCATGCATGCGCACGTGTTCTCCTTGGGAAGTGGACTGCTGCTTTAAGGAGCCGAGCAGGCGGTCCCCATGCAGCTCTGATTGATCGGTTATTCTCCAGGCAGCGGCAGCAGCAGCCTCTTGCAGCCTCACTCCCTGTAGCTCACGCTGTTGCCATTGCAAGTTTCACATCCTCTTAACACTGTGCATTGAAGCCCTGTATCCCCCAGTGAAATGGAGTTCCAGCTCGAGAGGCTTCATCACAGCACTGGCAGAAGACAAACAGGCATCTGACTCGCAGTGTTATCCATCCAATAATAAAACCACCCAAGGGTGGAGGCGTAGTCATCACATGGCAGTCACTCAGCCAAGCCTGCAAACCCGAGTGCATTCTTTCTAGGTGGATTTTGGAAAGCTTTCCTCCCAAAGCACAAAGGTCCCCTCCTGGCAGCTCATTCCACTGGTGGGCCAGCCTGTCTGCATCAGAACAAGAACTCGGCCTTCCCAGTGTGAGCTGCATAGCCCAGTGTTTCTTCCCCAGTGACTCATGAACCCGTGGAGAAGTTTGGAGACTTAACAGAGCTAAGCAACACTTCCTCTTCAAGTTACCTAGATTGCCTTTATCCGTAGGCAAGCTTGGGCTGCTGAGGTGGCCTTTTGCCCTAGTTTAGCATGAGCAGAATAATAGTGATAGCTCGGACGGAGATGCAAGCCATGACTGTGGGACTGTTCAGTAGGCTTGTCACCAGAGAATTTATCTGAAAGGCCACTTACATACTTTCTATTATGGGGTTTCTACCTTAGCAGCAGTGTGCCCATGCACATATTAAAACTTGTACAGCCAAAGTTGGAGTGTACTTTTGTTAGTATGTCTTGTTTCTTCTTATTATCTTGTTCTTCTAGAATGTTCCTTTGCTCAATGAAGGATTCTAAGAAAGTGGGAAAGTTTGGAGGTTTAGCTGCAGAGTGAACATAAGAATATTTTGAGGATAATGTTTAATTTCAGTGGGTAGGAAAATATGTTGCTTAAAAATATATCATCTGGGGACTAGAGAGATGGCTCAGTGGTTAAAAGTGCATTCTGCTGTTGCAGCAGATCTGAGGTCACTTCCCACAGTTCACATTGGAACAACTACCTATAACTCCAACACCATTACCTCTGGTCTCCATGGACACCTGCACTCACGTGTACATTACCCCCCCTCTATACATACATACCTACACAGACACACACACACACACACACACACACACACACACACAACTTAAACCTTTAAAAACATACCATCTGCATTTGGAGATTTAAGCCTCTACTACAGATAGAACATGTTTTTATTTTTCTAACAGGATACTAGGGATAGCGAGGTCACTCTGAGTTGACGAGTAGTCACAGTATGTCTGTAACTTAGTAAGTGTCCTGGCTACTCTCATGCCCAATTATGGCAGTCCCCAGTACTCAAAGGTGAATGTGGCATGAGAAGGGCTGAGTGTTCACTTGTGATCTATAGTAGGCACATGGTGACATCCACTGGTTCTTACCAGACTCTTCTGTGACCAGAACCAACTCGGCTGTACTTAACAGAAGGAACAGGATCAGTGCGGCTCTAACTCACGTTGTAGTCCAGAGGGGGCGCAGACAGTAAAGCCTATGAAACAAGTCTCGTCATTGGGCCAACCCAGATGAATGTCTCATAGAGCATGAGGAGAGGAGAGGCCACCATACCAGCTTGTCTCGGAAGGCCTGGAATCCAGAGGCTTCCTCCACCCACTGTGGAGCTAGTCTCACTGGGTCACACGTGTACACCTTCTTGCCTGGTTTGGAACATTGCAGCATCATTGCCTACCTCCTAAGACAACATGAAGAAGAATACATGTGGTTATGTCCCATTTGTTACCTTCTTTGCCAGTGGTTACCAGGATGTCTAGGAGGGGACAGGACAGAAGAGAGAAAGGACATCAGAGTCAAGCCATGCCAGTCCATGTCACCACCCAGGACTGATGGCTGGCAGGGGCCTGAGTGGCAGGCAAGTGTGGGGACAGTAAATTTCACTGTCCTCAGGTCCATGAAGTTAGGCACTCTGAAACATACGCATTCCTTTGGGGAAATGCCCTATGGATTCAGAGCGGCAGTGGAAGGATTTTATGTTGGCTGAAAATGAACTGACTGACCTGGTGACGGCTTGGTGGTTGAGAAAGAGTAGATGTCTCGTGGAGTCAGAAGGCAGTGGTTTCTTTCAGTCTGGGGAGATGTGTGTGTGTGTATCTATGTATGTATGTACTGCGTACACACACACAGACGCACACATATATAAGTGTAATTTTTTTTCCAACAGAATGAAGTTGGCCTACTGGAGTTCTTCCAAAGTGTGATAAAAGAAACTAGGGCAGAGCCAAAAAAGGTGACGAACTGGGTCCTGAACACTTTCCTGTACTATTTAAAGCAGCAGAATCTTGCAGTCAGTGAGAGGTGAGTGAGGGCTGGGGATTGCTTTCTTTCTCTATCGTGAACTCTGTGTCCAGAGGCGGTTGAAATAGGACAGTGTGAATTTTTTACTCTGCCTGTTCTCCCTCAGAGTCCCCTAACCAGACAACAAACATCGCCTTTGTGTTCCACATTCTAAAAATATCCTCCAGCCCATCTGAAAATTCACTCTGTGCTCAATGCACTGTCTGTGCTACTGTGCTGGGGCACTGTGCTGGGGTACTGTGCTGGGGTACTGTGCTAGGGCACTGTGCTGGGGTACTGTGCTAGGGTACTATGCTGGGGTACTGTGCTAGGGCACTGTGCTAGGGCATTGTGCTGGGGTACTATGCTGGGGTAGTGTGGGGCCCAGGGAAATTCTCAGGAAATGAACCTTGAGAAAGCCAACCCCTGAAGAACTCTGGGGTTGCTGAGTCGGAGTGTAGGGTACAAACATCTAGAAGTTCCATGATCAGACAGGCAGCCAGGCAGGTGAACTCAGAAAACCCAAAGGCTCTGGGGTACTGAGGTAGGCAGGCTGGAAAGGTAGGTGAGAGGCTGGAGAGATGACCAAGAGCTACCTGAAGGATGTTTAGGACAAACTGTGGATCACAGGGCTACTCCAATTTCATGCTGGAGGAATACGGCATATATTAATAGCTTGGACAGTTATAGCAAAGTATCCAAGATGAGTCCCTTAAATAGACATTGATTACCCACAATTCTGCAGATAGACAAAAACAAGCAAAATCAGGTTCCAGCTGATTTATTCCCTTGCTGGACTTCAAGTGGCCATCAGCCTGCTGTGTATCCTCAATGGTGGGGTATTGGGGAAAGAAGGAGAAAAAGTTCTGTGGTTTCTCCTAAGGTTCCTAATCCCATCGTGGTGCCCACCCTCATGACTTGGGCCGACCCCAGTCACTCCCTGAAGTTTCCACCTCCTAATAGCAGCACATCAGATGGTCCCAGCTTCAGTGTGTGTACTGTGGGGTGGGCACAATTCAGCCAATAGCTAAGTAAGAGAGTAGTCAGGATGGCCAGTAGGGAGCATCTCATGAGACTTCCGATGAGCAGTGCTCCTGATCGGGGCCTGTGGCTAGATGGTGGTGGCCTGGCCGGAATGAAATAGACCAAGGGAACCATTCTCTCTCACATGTTCCACTTCTCAGTTTCTCCCATGTGCAAGGTGAAACAGATGACAGTCTTTTGAGGGCTGTTAGGAGCTGGAGGAAGAGGCAGAGGGTCTGAGAAGGATGCTTAGAATTGAGCTGCTATTGGGGCAGAAGCCCACAGTGGGGTGTGCAGCGTTCACGGTGTGTGGACCCACAGCTGACAGGTGATGTCTAGGATGTGTAAATCACTTTTCTCTCACTTGTTCATTCCGCAAACTTGTTAGGACTCAGCCTTGTAGCAACCAGGGAAGAGCAGCCCACAGGACCGGCATAGGCACTTCTCTGAAAGAAGCCCGAGAGGTGAAGAAGGCAGCAGACTAGATAAGACCCAAGCTGGGGACCACGGGGTTAGTCAGACGTTCACAGAGAGAAAGTGTCCTGGCCCAGGACCACGGGGTTAGTCAGACGTTCACAGAAAAAAAGTGTCCTCACTCAGGACACTCATGGAGATCTTGAGGTGAGACCTGGAGTCATGTGGTGCTGTGGAGCAGATTGTGCACATGGCAGCATGTGAAATCGGTGAGGGGCCCTTGGAAAGATAGTGGCCTGAAGTGGCTGAGGATGAATCCCATGCCTTTCTCAGAAGCAGGACAAAGAAGGAGATGGGCAAAAATGTCAGGGAGTAGAAGGACAGTCAGGAGTCACAGAACTCAGAGAAGGGGCACATGGCCAAAAGAAAGAGTGAGGGGCTGGGGAGATTACTCACGTGGTACAAATGTGGGGACGTGAGTTCAGAGCTTCAGCACACTTGTAAAGAAGGAGGGGGAAATAGCAGGATCTCAGAGCCCATAGTCTATCCAAATCAGTGAGCCCTGCATCCCCCTGAGACCTGGTCTTTAAAAAGGTGGAGAGCTTCAGAAAAAAAAAATGCCTGTTGTTTGTTTTTGCTCTTTTGGAGGGGCCTGCCACCCAGCTCCCAAATAAATCATACATGGAGGCTTATTCTTAATTATAAATGCCCAGCCTTAGCTTGGCTTGTTTCTAGTCAGCTTTCATTAACTGATTCATTAATAATTTAAATTATTCCTTCTACCTTTTGCCTCCAGAATTTTTTCTTTTCTTACTTCTGCAGACCTTACTTTCACTCTTACTCCATGGCTGGCTGTGTAGCTGGGTGGCTGGCCCTGATGTTCTCCTCCTTCTCTGGCTACTCCTACCCAGATTTCTCCTTCTATTAATTCTTCCTGCCTGCCAGCCCTGCCTACCCTTTCCTCCTGCCTCGCCATTGGCCGTTCAGTTCTTTATCAGACCATCAGGTGTTTTAGACAGGCACAGAAACTCAGCTTCACCGAGTTAAACAAGTGCAACATGAACAAAAGTAGCACACCTTACAATAATATTCCCTAACAGATACTTCACGAGGACCCAGGCTGGCACACTCACCCCTGCACACACTCGCATATGTACCTATGTCTTAGTCACTGTTGAATGCTGTGAAGAGACATTATGACCAAGGCAACTTATAAAGGAAAGCATTTAACTGAGGCTTGCTTACCGTTTCAGAGGGTAATCCCATGACCATCGTGATGGGAAACATGGTGGTGGCGGCAGGCAGGCACTAGAGCAGCTGAGAGCCTATGTCTGTTCTGCAAGGTGGAGAGAGTGAGCAGGACTGGGCCTTGCATGGGCTTTTGAAACCTCAGAGCCTACAGCCAGTGCCACACCTCCTTCAACAAGGCTACACCTCCTAATCCTAATCGTTCCCAAAAATTCCACCAACAGGGAACCAAACATTGACGTATGAACCTGTGGGGGTCATTGTCATCCCAACAACCACAACCTAAAAAAATATGCAGACACCCAAAAGGAGCAACAGGTTTAAATATGGAGAATGAGCAAGAGGGTTTCATCGTGGCAGCTAGGAAAATGGCAGGGTCCTGTTTAGGTCCCAATGGACGGGGAGCCCAGGCCGGTGTGTGTGACATTACCTCAGCACATCCATGGCTGTGTCCAACAGTGGGTGCTCCGGCCTGAACTCCCACAGTGTCCTTTGCACTTCTGTCACCCATTTCCCCAGCTGGAACCTTTCTCTTCAGAAACTCACCAGTTTCCGCTGGCAGTACTGTGGCCCGTAAGGGAAGATGGGAGCCATCTGGGAGAGTGTGAAGGCGGCACAACCGTGCCACAGCCTTGAAGACTGGAAAGGTTTGGGTGAGGGGAGGCCTGAGTGATGTCTGTGGGGATGAACTGTGCTAGCAGCAGCGGCATCGCTGTGTGTATCCAGTGCAGTGAGGTGGAGAGCAGGGAGGTTCACTTGAGCCGGGAGGTGCCAAGAAGGTCCCAAGAAGAAAGGGGTACAGTGTCCAGAAGTGGAAGTCTTTGAAGTTACAGTCACTGTGTTGATGGTTGCCGTTTGTGAGCTCCTGAAATTTCATCTTGGGAGAGAACTTTGGTATCTCAGATTCAGCTCTTCCATTGAGTAGATGGGGCAACTGAGACCCTAAGAGATCAGATGACCTCCCCGAGAAGGTACAGCAGCAAGACCCTCCTCCATTCAGTGTCTGTATGCTGGTTCGTCACCCTGACTCTCCACTCAGTGTCTTTGTGCTGGTCTGTGAATTGGAAGTTTGCTAAGCAGCCTTTTTTTTTGGTCTGTCTGTCTGTCTCCCCTGCCCCTCTCACACTGATTTTTACACAGTCCAGTTATTTCAACAAGAATGTCTTCAAGGTAATATAAGGACTTGTGGGCTGATGAGTCTAGACAACAAGCAGACCTCTAGAAACTTCTCCCGATAACACATTTTTGCCTGTCCATCCTGACACTCTGAGCTCTTACTGGCCCTCATGTAAGGGGTTTGCAGGATCCTTAGTGGACTCTCTGAACAGCCTTCTCAACAGCTTCTGCCATAACAAGGAAATGAGCCTGTTGAACGAACTTGGACCCCCTAGTGTTTCCTCAGAAGGCTTCATAGGCACTAGCATATAGCAAACTCTTCAAGGTATTCCATTCCAAGTAAAAGTATACTGTCATCCCAAAATCACATGAAGAGGAAGCCAGGGACCACACAGTTGAAGGAATTTTTAGCCAATTGGGTGCCGTAGTCCTTTTTCTGTTGTTAACACATACTAGGGACCATCAAAAGAAAGAGGACTAGTTTGGCTCCGGGTTCTGATCCAAGGTTGAGTGCCTGTATGTTGATGGATGGGCTTGCTGGCAGAGTCCTCCTGCCACGTAGGGCTTCATCACTGGGTGAGAGACGAGGAACATGAGGGAGACCAAGCTGGCTTTTTGGACACCCACTCAAAGTAACCACCTTTTAAAGGTCCCCCCTGGCCCCCTCTTTTAATACTTCATAGAGATAGCATATCGGCATAGAGTTTCAGTGGGGACAAACCATATTCATACAGTAGCCACCGACTGTACCAGCCTAACCACAGAGTTAACCTTAGTTAGTGAACCTCGCTAGCCACCAGGACCAGTGTGGCAAAGCCAACTGCAGCCTCACCATGACTGGCTAGTACTTCCCCCCTACATTCTTTTTTTAAGTTTCACATATTTCCCATGAGGCTTTTCCCTGAAGTTTGTGTCCTGTATAGAACACATAGTTTGGGTGAGCTTTTGGCCCCTCTGGAAGCCCATGAATGAAGCAGGTAGAAAGAGGATCCAGAACAGAAGTGACATCCCTGGAGAAGGGCTCTTCTCGAGACAGGTGCGTGAGGAGGGAAAGCCGGTGCTCGGCAGCTAGTGGGGGTGTGGTTTTTCTGAGAAGAGCTTCTCTAGGGGGTGGGGTGTAATCCCAATACATGTGCTCCCAGAGGGCCAATGGTAACAAATGTCGATTTACTCATTCATTCAATCCTTTATTTACTGGCAAAAGGTACTAAGCCAAGCAGGGCAAGTAGCTGCAGGATCACTTAGCATGTGTGCCAGTAGGGAAGGTCTGAGCATGTACAAGGGACAGGATTAAATTAGCTGCATGCCAAGGGAGCTGAGCGTCCCGGGAGGATGTGGGGGAGGTTCTGGGTGCAGTGCAGGTGAGGAGAGGTTAGATGCCGTGGGAAAAGGAGAGCATCTGGAAAGCACTGCACCCCTCAGCCCAAGTTCTTAGGAAATAGCTAAGGGCATGTCCTGAGAACGAGAGCCTGGAGAATAGTTAGGAGTGGGGTGCCACATGGGGCCCCAGAAAAGAAGAGAACAAAAGGATCAGTGAACAGCATGTGCCCCCTGGCGGTCCAGGCCTCTGCATCTTCTTCCAGGAGCCTTTTGAGTCTTACTTTAGCAGAAGAGAAGCTGAGGTAAGTGTGGGACTGAGATGGGCTGCCATTTCCTGGGGGTGGAGCATAGTGTCAGTGGATCTGCTCTTGGGATCCAAGCTGGAGCTAGAGCTGTGACCCTAAAAGAGCTGTAAGGGACTGAATGAAATTGCAAGACTTGCAGATCCCATTCCACTCTTTCCGAGATACCCTGCTCAGAATCGACGAGAGTCGAGTACAGGAAGCTTAACCTTGAGGTGTCAGATTCTTCTTTCATGGAGACACACTAGCTGTCCAGAATCCAAGATTATCTGACAGCAGCAAATTAGTAGGCTATGCGGCTGCCACCACCGAGTCTGAATTCTGATGGTTTATTTATTTAACTGATGAAGGGTGTCTCTCAGGATCAGTATGACAGCTTCTGATCTTTGTCATGGTCTCACAAGTTTATCCCTGGCATAGCTGCAGTTGGCAGTCAGCCTCCCATATCTGGGGTTCAACCAACTACAGATTGGAAATACCTTTGGAAAATTACAACAGTAATGAACATGCACAGACTCTTCTCTTACCAGTATTTCCTAAACAACACAGTGTAACAACTGTTTACATGCCATCCATATCATATTATGTGGGTAATCAAGAAATTAAGCATAGGGAAGGGAGTGCATAGGTTCTAAATGATTATATCACCATGTACAAAGGACATGAGCATCCACAGGCTTTAGTATCCTTGGGATAGTGTGTTCTGAATGCCAGACCCTTAGGTACCAAAGAGCAACTGTGTAGTGTGTCAGTTGTCCAAGCAAGTCCCAAGACACAGGAACTATTGGCCTACTGTGTATCAGTGTGTTGTGAGAAGAAAAATGTGACTGAGAAATCCCCTCTGCTGTTAGATCACTCGGGAAATCTATAGAGAAAATTTATAAGCAAACTAATCAATTAAGGTCATATGATGAATTTCTGTAAGGCAGAGTACTTCCTTCTTAAGTGATCTTACGTTCTTTCTCTGTCCCTTTCTACTTCACATCTTTCATAGCATCATGGTATGAATTGTGTGTGTTCCAAAGTCATAGATTGTGGTCCTAGGAAATGGAGTCTGGGATGTGGAGCGTTGAGGAATAAGATTAGTGCTTTTCTATGGGTCTTAGAGAGCTAGCTTACCCTTTAACTCTTGTGAGGACGCAGCAAGAAGGTACCAGGAACAGGAAGCAGGAGCTCACTAACTACAGGCTCTGTGGCACTTTGATCTCTAATTTCCAGCCTGGAGAACTGGGAAGAATAATGTTTCTGTCTATGAACCACTCTCCCTATGGTAGCCTATTGCAGCAGATCAAATGGACCATGGTGATCATTGAGAATGGTGACCTCTCTTCATGTTCCGAAAGCCTAGTGCACCCTCAGTGTTTATTGTGGGTTCTGTATATGGTCTACACTATAAGTGGTGATTGTATTTTATGGATTTTAGAACATCGAAGCAACCTGCATTTTGAAAACAAACTGATTCTTATTTCTTGCCAGTGAAGATGGGAGGTTAGAAAAGATTATTGTTTACTTTGCAGCCTTCTGCCCCATAGGCTTACCAGGATAGTTCTTAGACTTCTGAGTAGGAGTGTGGTAACACTAGATAGTCTCCAAACCTAACTTCCACTTGGAATTACCCTTTTCCCTTACTTTGGAGTAAACAGTAGTTTAAGGATGATGGACCTCCCTAGACTAAACGAACAACCCTAGGTAAGGGACTTGAATTATAACGTGGTGATCGTGAGCACTGTTGCTTTGGAGTTCATGGAAACTGGCACTGAGGATAAGCTCCAGTTCCCTGTTCATTACCCAAAAGTTTCTAAAGAAATGACGAGTGAGTGACAGGAGCCAAGACTTGTACAGAGGTGTTTTCAAGTGCTCCAGTGCTTCACAGTCCTTTTATACTGACACACTTAGGTGCTATTTATAAATGGTTCCTATTTTAACTAGTCCCATGATGACTTCAGACAGTCATTTCATTACCCTAGTTACTGCGGATATTTAGAAGTGGCTAGACGTGTGTTTGTAAAGATGCGCTCTGTGACTCTCTTCTCGGCCATCTGAGGACATACCTACCCCACTCTTCTCGGAGGGTGAGTTAGTAACCCTCGCAGTGTTTACCTGCACTGTTCATTTCCCCCGAACTTTCCGTCAGAGTGTCCTCCAGTAAGTCACGTCATATAAGTGGAGAAATTGTGAGTTTCTAGGCCCGTCTCTGTTGAGAAAGCCATTAAGAATCTGCAGATGTACAAGGACATTGCATATAGAAGGCCTGTGAGGTAAACATTGAATTTCCCTTGTGGAAAAATTCCTTCCAATGAAAAGAAATTTATATTTGCATAAAAACACTCAGGAAAGTGCCTTTATTAGCTGTTTTGTGTAAGTAATTTTTCAGGCTGATCTTTCAGTCAAAAATATTTCATTACTGGATTTTTTTTGCCCCTTTGTGGTTCGTGAATTTTGCGGTGACTTCCTTTTTTGAACTAATTACATTGAGCAGTTGCCTTTTGCTATAACTGCAATCAAACAGCTGTTATTGCTGGGTGGTAAAGTAAAACATTTTAAAAGCACACCAGTACAAACACTGTTCTCCTAAAATACAAAATAATAGAGCCCAGCTAGCCTATTATTTTCATCCTCGGGTGTGGTTGATTATTCAAACCTACAAGAGCGAACGTTTGGATTGTGGTAGCCGGTGGGTCCTGCTGATGTACGACGCTGACTTCCTCCCTCTTTTCTGGCCCACTAGTCCTGTCACGCCTGCCGCGCTCGCCGAGCTCCTCGACCTCCTGGACAGCCAAGCAATTTCTTCATCAGCAGCTAAACAGGTATGTGCACACTCCCAGAAGACGTCCCTTCTTCATCAGCAGCTAAACAGGTATGTGCACACTCCCAGAAGACGTCCCTTCGCTCCACAGTCCCAGTTAATGTTCATGACTGGAGTCTTAAGTGCCCGTGAGCTTGAACACTGGACGATTTCACTTGGCGAAGGGAGGAAGTCAGCAAAGTGCAGCACCAGGAGTGAGCAGAGGGGTTGGGCTTCTGGTTTTAGCTTCCTGGGAGAACTTGCCGTTGTCTGTCTTTTCCTTGAGTGTCCACCCCAAACGCTGCTCCCCAGGTAGCCTCCCCAGTGTCGTGGCCAGGAAGCCACAGCTTGGCCTTGTCCACCTGCCCCTCTCCTGTCCTCACAGGCAGTTCCAAGGCTGCCTCTGTTCTCTCACAGACCTGCCCTTTGAGAGTTGGTCCTCAGTCAGGAGCTGGGGTCAGTCTGCTGCGTGCTCGGGAGGTGATACTTTCCATGCGCACCTAGGTGTAGAGATACGGGAAAGGAGAATATGCCAAGCGGCCGCCTCCCAACCAACTCCACTAACAAGGCTAGGTGGGTGAGTGATTCCTAGAATTCAGAAAGCTCTGCAGATGAGGACCCAGAACACCTAGGGGCTGCCTCCTCTCAACTTCAGAGACGGCGGGTGCAGCTGTCAGTGCTGCAGCCGAAACCTAATGTTATTTTAATGGTGCTTTTTGCATTTAATATTTATATACTCCGACAGTAGTGGCAGGTTACAAAGTGAGGCTTGGGGAAGCGGCTGCTTTTGGTTAATTATGAGACACCACTGGCATACTCCAAGCTCTCTGCTGTGAACCTGGTGACAGGAGCTGGAGAAGGTTCTGTGAGCGGCCTCGTGTGAGGCTGTCAACGACAGGGACCCAGCACTTAGGAGAGGCTTTGCCTTCCGTGCACGTCAGAGAATTACAAATGTTTATGACAGTGCTCGGCTGTGGGGGAAGAGTAAATGGCTTGGGGCAGAAACACTAGGTCTACCTCGCAAGAGCAGGTGAGTCAAAGCAGCGTTTGAAATGAAAGAAGGAAAAATCCTCCCCATGTCCTTCCTATCCACCACCCCCCACACACACACACACACACAGACCAAGTGTACCGAGTAAGACTGTTCCGGTGGGGAGAAATAGACAGGCTGGGAGATGCTGGGAGATGCTGGGAGATGCTGGGAGATGCTGGCAGCTGCCTTCAGCCACAGACAGAGACAGGTTTGCATTTTATCCGACGTCCAGCATGTCTAAAGGAGCAGGTGAACCCTGGCTTCTGTGAGGCTATGAAATGAAAATATAAACCTGACCTGCAGTGTTGAGTGCGTGCTGCTAGGGGAATCGCCACACGGCTCAGGGCCTTGGGGACTTTGTCTTGTCTTTTCTACTCTCTGATTTCTCTGAGCAGAAGTAATGAATATTGTGTTTATTGACTGTAAAGGATTTAGTAGCCAGTCATGGTGATATAAGCTTGTAATGCCAGTACTCGGGAGACTAAGGCAAGGTGATCCAGAGTTCAAAGTCAGCCTGAACTACATAGTGAGTTCACAACCAGGCTGGACTACCTAAGAAGACCCTGCTTTCAGCTGACTGACTGACAGACAGACAGACAGAACCCTTCAGTGATACATTAAATATATAAGTTCTCAAATGCTACCCTGAGTGTAATCATCATTGCTGTTGGGTGAACATCATTCTCAGACGCTACTCATGTGTATGTACAAGGAATCAGAAAAGGGAGGTGGGACCAGAGGCAGCCAGACATAAACTCAGAGAGATGAAGACTTCAAAAGGAGGAGGCTGTACTGTAATTTAAGTTTGTTTTCATTAAATGTATAGTTCACTGATATTTTTACTTATGAAGTATTTTCCAAAGTGTTAATATAAATTCTTCAAAATAATCCCTAATAATTTATATTGCTATGGTATAGGTAGTAATGTCTCCTTTCTCATGTTTGTTGGAGATGGTTTTCCTGTGTGGTTCAGGCTGTCAACAGACATGCTGTCCTGCTGTCTAAACTCCCAGGGTGCTGGGATTTACAGCTGTGTGCCAGCCACATGGCTTCATGTTTTTGTTTTTTAACTTTAGGTCTTTTCTTGTTAGTCTAGCTAAAGACTTGTCAGTTTTGTCTCCTCAAAGAACCAGCTAACTCCCTTTGAGTTGTCTTTTCCTCTCTCTCTGCTCCAGGCCTGTTATTGCCTTCATTTACTAGTTGGGGTTTGGTTGTTCTTGTTTTTCTAAATCCTTAAGCTGTATCACTGGTTGGGGGTTGGGGGTTGGGAAGACGACTCTGTGTGCGACCAGAATTCGGATCTCTGGCGCCCACAGACAGGCCGGTAGCCCACCTCAGTGTTTGGGAGGTGGAGACTGGGTATTCCTGGAGCAAGCTCAATAGTAAACTTGGGTTCTGGGTTCAAGAGAGAGATCAGATGGAGAACAATCCAGAAAGACACTCACATCACATACCAAACACAGATGTGCATCCATACGTGTGTGAACACACACACACACACACACACACACACACACACACACACACACACACCACGTGCGCAAAAGAAAAAAAAAAGCCTTTTTAAATTTTTTCCTTTTTTAGTGCATGTCCTCATTTCCACAGACCTCCCTCTTAATAAGGCTTTTGCCTTAGATCACAGGTCTTGGAATGTTGGGTTTTTTGTTTTGTTTTGTTTTGCATTTTCACTATTTGAAGGAAAATTGTCCGTTTCCTTTCTGACTTCCCCAGTGACACACTACTTGTTCAAAAGTGTGTTTTCAGTTTCCACCGACTTGTGTAACTTCTGAAGTTGCCTTGTTATTGACTTCTAGTTACATTACTTTGTCCACTGTAAAGAAAGTTTTACACGCTAAAGGAAAGAATGTGTATTCTGTGGCTATTGAATCAAATGTTATGTTGATTTCTGTTAAGTCCACTCGTCTGCAATATACTTTAACTCTGAATTTGAGGCTGCTCCTGGGTGATCTGTCCACCGATAGGAGTGGAGAATTCAAATCTCCATTGCTACACTGGAACTTGTCTCTCATTTTAGACCTAGTAGTGTTTGTTTTCTATAACTGGATGTCACAATATTGGGTGCATATTGATTTATCACTGTTGATCATTTTTGATGAAATGAACCCTGAATGATTGTTATGACCTTTATTCGTCCCCTTCCTGTGATTTTTGTTCAAACCCATTTGCTTGAAATACCGTTTTCCACCCTTTCATTTTCAGTATCTGTATGATCCTCATTGTGAAGTGAGTTTCATGTTGTCAGCATTTGTTGGGTCTTGAGTTTAATTCATTCAACCAATCTGTATGTATTAATTGAAGAATTTAGCTTACTTGTATTCAATATTATTATTGAAAAGTGTGAATTTAAACCTTCCATTCTGTTGATTTTCTTGCAGATAAATATTCTTTATTTTCCCTCTGTTCATCTTTATGTTTGTTTGCTGTATTGATAATGTTGGGTTCTTTTCTGTTTCTCTTTTGTATGTACATCTACTCTGCTAATGATCACATAGCATGATGGTAGCGGTCTTTCACTTCTGGACACGTAATTCTATCCTCAAGCATCTCTCATAGGGTTGGTTGATTTTTGCTTGTCATACAGGGTCTTTATTTGTCCTTCACTTTGAAGGACAACTGTGCTGAGCATAATAATCTTGTTTGGCTTTTTTTTTTTTTTTAAGCACTTGGAGTTATCCATTCTGCTTCATTCTGACCTGTAAGGTTTCCAAGAAGAAGTCTGCTATAATTCTAACAGTGTGGCTTTTAACTCAGTCCTTTCTTGGCTCTGTCCTTTTGACCGCTTGATTCAAACACTGGTGACGATGTTTTCTGGTCATGTCTGTATAGGGCTGTGGCCTCCTCTGCCGTCACTTCACCCACGGCTTTCCTGTGCTCCGAGCCTTTGCTTCCTCCCTCAGATCTGCGTAGCCAGGTTGTTTGGTGGAGTCCCTGAGAGCTTGAATGCTGCTTTTTCCTTTCTCCTTTCCTGTTGTACTGTTCACAACACCCGTCTTAAAGCTTGGTTACTCTTTATTTCACTTAATCTGCTCTGCTGCAGACGGTTGGCTGAAGTTTTATTTGACTTAATGAACTCTTCATTTCCAGCATTTCTGTTCGTTTTCCAGATCTCCATCTCTGATGAATTTCTCATTCCTATCGTACATGACCTTCCTAGTTTCATTTAACTGTTCATTTGTATTCTCACTGAGGCTTTTCTTTTAAATCATCCAGGAGCAGTTCAAGCAGGTGTGGTGTAGACAACACAGTGTGGGGGAGCCCACTGTGTGGCTGCTGCTTACATTTGGAAGTTGTTGTCCTTAGCAGGTGACGGGGGTTTCCTCAGACTCTGTCCATATTGGATCTTAGTGTAAGGGCCTGTGGCATTGGTAGAGCCAGCAGTAGTCAGGGCCTGGAACACCTGTCTTCTGAGTAGACAGGAGTCTAGACAGGTGCTTGACAGGGAAAGGTGAGGGCAGGAACAGTATGCATGTGTGCATGCCCCCCCCACACACACATGCCTTTGCACACACATGCACACCCACTGTAGCACTCACAGTCAGTCCTCACAGCAGTCACAGTTGGACATGTCCAGTGGCCAGCAGTCACATTTGGGTTTAATGGCAGCTGCTGAGGTGATACCCGCCCAGAAGGAGGGTCTTGGGGGTGGGACTGCCATGTATACATAGAGTCAAGGCAATGGCTGGAACTCTCCCTGCCCCAACTCTTTCAGTGCTGAAAAGAAAAGAAAATCCCACCCGGATACTTACAAGTATACTGCATTTTATGCATCAGTTGATGGATAGTCGTTTCCAACTTTATGAATGATGCAGCTTTGAAATTCATGTGTAACTCCTTTAATTTGCATGGTTCCCAGTTCTTGGCTGTAGATACAGGAATGGCATCTCTGGAATGTGTGATTATCTTGTCTGTTAGTCTACGTGGCTGCACCATTCCTTGTTTGCACCCTCCACGCGGTGTAGAAGGTTCTAGGCACTCCACATTCTTGGCAGCACTTGATATCTTTTTACATTTGCAAGTTTTTAAAACTAAATATATCTATCTTCCCCTCTTCTCTCCTCCCCCCAGCCCCTCCCACCATCCCCATGCCTCTCTCTCAAATTCATGGCCTTCTTTTCTTTAATTATTACTGCTGTTTATATGCACATGAACGTGCATGAATGCCTACACACACACACACACACACACACACAAACACACACACACAAGCCAGGCATGGTGTCACACATCTTTAATCCCAGCATTCAGGAGGCAGAGGTAGGTGAATGTCTGAGTTCAAGGACAGCCTGGTCTACACCAAGAAACCCTGTCTTGAAAATAGTGTGTGTGTGTGTGTGTGTGTGTGTGTGTGTGTGTGTGTGTGTGTGTGTGTGTACAAATAAATAAACACCAAACCAACAAAAACTTGCTCAGTCCCTTAAAGTAATTGCTTATGTGTATCTGTTTTCAGCAGCAGTAGGTTCTCCTCTGTGTGTTCTCACTGGATAGCCAATGGCCTGGAACTCACTCTGTAGCCATACTGTCCTCAAACTCACAGCGATCCTCCTGCCTCTGCCTCCTGAGTGCAGGGATTAAAGGCGTCATCAGCACACATGATTTTTATTAGTCATGTTCCTGAATATGAAGTAGAATCTCACTGGATAGATGGATTTCTCTAATGACTAATTATGTTAAACATCTTTTTGCATCTTAGTTTTGTGTTGTCTCTTAAATAAAAACTGTTGTAATTAATTTTAACATGTTAATAGAAGAGTCCAACCAAGTCTACTTTAGGCTTTAGAAACTTGGCTGAACAGAGTCTCTGGTCTTGTTGATGATTGGCTTCGCCTCTGAGAGCACCGGAAGAGATTGCATGTATGACTGAAGTTAGCTGTATGGCTGCCTGGTGGTAAAGACGTGCACAAAGACTTATCCTGTCCTGAGAGCACTCTGAACACCAGAGGGCTTCCTCCCTTGTGTTGTCATTTGTTATTAATCCCTCTCTCGCCCCCTGCCTCTTGCTGATATGGTTGCCAATTAGCTGTGTCCTTTTCACATGTCACTGCATCCCCTCCCGGGAGGTCCAGCGGGGCTTTTGAGGCTTACAGCCTTAGCCCCTCCACATTCCGGGGCCAGGGCAGGAAGAGGTGTCCACTGTGAAACAGCCCTAGTTTTCAGAAATAGAAACCTGAAGGCTGTGTGCCGTAATGCACAACCTCCTGGCCACTGTGGACAAAAGCACCCTGCGGTCCTCTTTCAGGGGCCAGGTCTGTGCATTGAAGTGGCAGGTGGCAGTCCCATCACCTCTCCTGCTAAGGACAGGGCCAACTGGGACACATCAGACTCCAGAGCTCTCAGCACCACAGCTGACTCACATGTAGTCCAAGGAGGCCCAGGCGATGTCCCAACTGCTGGCCAGCCTACAGCTCTGGGACGATGGCAGCTGTGTGTGTGGCTTAGGAAAGTGGATGGTCCCTGGTCTCCTGAGCATTCCAGTGAAGGCTGCTAGTGGGCCCAGGCCAGATGGGGTCCGTAGAGATGAAAGCCACATTTAACACACTGAGTGCCATTTAACCAGCCTCCGCTGTGTGCTCTGGAGTGGGCCTTTGGGAGAAGACACCAGAAGCTTTTCAGATGTGGACATATCACCTTTTATACCTTGTAGTGACTGACAGTCACATGACTGAAGTCTCTCTCTAGAATGTGCTAACATTCTCTGTACATCTCAGCCTGCCCTGCCTCCTCAGGGGCTTCTGTTGGGTTGGTCACTTCCTACAGGGATGGCCTCTCAGAACAGTTGTCTTTGACTGGGAGGGGTGGGTCCTTTCTCTGTAGGGACATGGCTCCTTCCATGACATTTCTCCTGAATAGGCCTTTCCTCTCTATTCGGACTCAAAAGCCTAGGGCAGGCAATGGCAGGTGAGGGACCTGTGTGTTTTCTTTCACGGTGGGGTAGCAAGTAAGAGTACAGATTCAGTCCCCAAGGACATAGGCTATTTCTGCCCCACCTGGGGCTTTCCCAGCTCGTGTTCCCCTTACTGTTGGTGGCTATTTATCCCCTGAGATGAACAGATGCAGACAGTCGCTGAGGATTATGCTGCAGTGGGAGCCTGGGCCACAGAGGCCATTATGTGAGAGGCCGGAGGGCCACGGCAGCAAGGTGAGGCCCCTCCGTGGTTTCCTTCTTGCTGCGCCCCAGCCAGGACTCCTGGCCCTTGCTTACATAGGAAGGAGCAAAGGGTTGGAAACTGGCGTCTGCTGTATCAGGCCCAGAGCTAGGGGAGGGCTGCGGGGCCACTAGTATGTGAGGTGGACAGCAGTGGCTTCTAACGCGGGGGTAGAGGACATGTCGGCCACTGTGCCCCCGTGGCTCCTGGAACCACTCAGTGATGTGACTCTGTACTGCTAGCCCGTCCCCAGAGCAGCAGCCTACCATTTAGGAGTGCTTGTCATAGAGGGCATCCCTTGCCATCGGGCGAAGTGGCCCCCGGCACCTAGCGCAGTTCCAGCCAGCATTTGAGTCTTGGGTCCCAGGCGAGGAAAGACTCCTTTGTCAGCCTGTTCCTGGGCCCAAGAAGTGCTTTCCTGGCCTAGGAGTGGCACAGTGAGTCCAGGACGGGTTGTGAGGAGCTGGGAGGGTGCCTTTCCATGTGTGCTAAGCAGCTCTGCCTCCTTACCGGGAATAGCTGCCCTGCATGTTCTGTGACACAGTCTTGCAGGTGGATCTGTCCCGAGCTGGGCTTAAGGACCATCTTCTCTTCTGGGTTTGGATGCCTGAGCTAGGGGGACTTCTTTAGGAGTCTGTGCAGATGACCTGAAGGATGGGGGTTAACTTCAGGTCATGATAAACCTAGCTGGCAGACATTAGCTTTTACTAATAGAAGTACTCGTGTAATGAGGAGGGCTGGGCCCACATTCCTCTATTGCTCTCTACATGAGTCTTTGAGACAAGGACCCCACTGGACCTGCAGCTTTCCACTCTGACTAGACTGGCTGGCCGCAGGCTGCAGAGATCCTCCTGCCTCTACCTGCCCAGGGTTGGGCCAGTCTCAGGTCCCCATGCTTACCCAGCAAGCTCTGTACCACTGAGCCACGCCTCCAGCTCCTGTAGTCTTCACTAAGCACAAACGTAACAGGGATAGGGCGGAGCAGCTCCCCAGACTCGCCTCGATACAGCACATTCAAAGCCGCCGTTCTGGCCGACTTGCTCAGCTGGGACACTCACACACACAGAAGCTGACCACCTCCTACCTCTCCCACAGCTCTCTCCGGTCAGGGTTGTTTTCTTTTTTTATTTTTTTTTAAAGATTTACTTATTTATTATGTATACAGCATGTATGACTGCAGGCCAGAAGAGGGCACCAGATCTCATTACAGATGGTTTTGAGCCACCATATGGTTGCTGGGAATTGAACTCAGGACCTCTGGAAGAGCAGTCAGTGCTCTTAACCTCTGAGCCACGCTCCAGCCCCAAAGGGTTGTTTTCTTATGAATTAGATTTGGAGATCTGTGTCCCATCTTTTCACTGAACATCTTATAAATGTTATTTGAAGGCCTGTGGTTTACCTTTCTTCTGTTTTTTCCTGGGCCACCAGGACTAGATGGAGGTGGCCACAGCGGTCCCATGAAGCACTCACAGTGGGACTCACCTCAGAGACACCTGGCCCTCCAGGACCGGAGTCTGGCCAGCTAAACAGAGGCTCAGTGCCTCCTAAGTCACAATGCAGATTCCTGGCTTGTTTTCTGCCCTCACTGGGCAGTGCCGTCCTGCTGACATCCAGAGCTCCGCCTCCTCCTCCTCTTCCTCCTCCTCCGTTCTGCGTTGGCATGTGTGCTGGTTACTGAAGAACAGTCTTTCCTGGAGGGAGGGCTGCATAGAGGCACCCCGGACAGGCAGTGTCCCTGTGTCAGTCACGGCTGCAGGCTGAGGGCGGGAGCCAAACTGAGGCGCCCTGCATCCTCCCTTGGGTGTAAGGATGAGGAGACCAACCTAAGCAGCAGGGCCTTCCACAGTGTTGGCCTTTTCCCAAGTTCCATTCCTCTTGGGACTGTTGTTCTTCTTTAAGTAGGGAAATGAGCAGAGGACTGACGTTAATTATCCCGGTCAGATTGGGCTCAGCTCTCCCAACAGGACCCAAGGAAGGGAGGCCGGAGCCTGCGAGCTGCGATTTGTTCTTAGTCC